>NC_059105.1:81778208-82452208 GCF_020740685.1 Jaculus jaculus | reverse complement strand
CCTATAGCAGTCAAATGAGGGAAGGACTCAGCCTGCTCCTTAGAAAGAATTTGTGCATACGTTCTCTAAGCAATTTGAAAGTATTTTCTAATCCTCCCAGTGAAGCAGAACTGTATGAAAGCAATTTTTCTGTGAGAATCACCCACCTCAAATTATTCTGAATGTCACTAAGAACCAAACCAGCATGGTATTGCAAAGGAAAAAGTAAAGAAAATAAGTATAATGATATTTTCCTTTAAAAATGAACATGTTATGAATCTGCATTGTAAGAAAATGATGATAATGTATGAAATTTCTAACAGTTTACTCACAATAAGAAAATCACAACTGTATGATATATAGATATTTTTCTAACAACATTCTTAAAATTCAGTCTTCGGAAAGGAATGGTCTGAATCAAGATTCAAGATACAATTTACAGTAATGATAATCATAGCCCCTACTCCAGTGAGTATAAAATGTGAATCATTTCTAATGCCTCCTCTGGTAACTTTATGTCAGGGTAAATAGGAAAGATTTACATATTATCAATGAATAAAACAAAGGCAGATATATTAAGATCTTTTGTGAAGCCTTTGTATTTAATCCAATAAGCAAACACTGGACAGCTGTGCAGATCTTGCTGACTTGTATGTTTCTGCTTGAAAATAAAAAAATGAAATATTTTTAGAAACAATATTATTTCTAAACTACATTTCTAGATTATTTTGATACTTTTGAGTCCCAGAAAGTCCACCTATCATAATCACACACCACTTTCATCTGGCTGTGAACTTTCTAATAAGTTATGCTATTCTTCACAGTTTCCTACCCACACCAGGGAAAAATAAAAGATAACAGCTTTATTGGAGGGATAAAAATACACATTAAATTCAGGATACTGAGGAACTTAAAGCCTTGGGACCAGTAATCTTAGGGAATAACAATAATAAAGGTTATAATCACTCATGTAAGGATTTATTATGACCTAATCATCTGTCAAAAAGCTTTCCATAAATAGCCTTTTAATCTTCACAAAAACCTTTGTGTGTGTGGTGTGGTATGTGGTATATGGTGTATGCATGGGCATGTGTAGACTAGCTCACAGGCACATATATGTAGGCCAGAGGGAACATCAGCATTCTTCTTCCATTACTCATCCATGTGCTTGCTTGAGATACATCTGTGAAAGCAAAGCTTCAGCTCTTGTGAGCCTCAGTGATACTCCAGTCTCTGTTCCCCATAGGACTTAGGTTACAGATGTGTGTGGCCATAACCAGGTCATCACATAAGTCCAGAAAATTCAACTCAAGTGGCCTTAGACCTTTATGTTTGTGCAGCAAGTCCTCTTATCTGCTAAGCTGTCTCCCTAGCCCCATGACAACATTTTGGGCAGGTATTCTCTTCTTGTATTATAGATGATAAAACTGAGACATGGAAAGTTTAGGTGACTTACCCAGGTTATCCATATTGTGAGGACCATAACAAGGATTTTAATCAGAGCCTATGCTCTTAATGTAAATTTGTACTTGGTTGAAAATATAAAAGAATGGCTGGAGAGATGGTTCAGTGGTTAAGGGTCTTGCCTGCAAAGCCTAATGATCTTGGCTTGATTCACCATTGTCTACATAGAGCCAGATGCATAGAGTGGAGCATGCATCTGTAGTTCATTTTCAAAGACTGGAGCCTTGGTATACCCATAGGTAGAGGTGTGACTTGGTAGTGCTTGGCTAGCATGCATGAAGCCCTGGGGTTATACCCAGCCATTCATAAACCAGACAGGAAAGTTTATATGTATAATCCCAGCACATTTGGGAGGTAGAGGCCAGAGGATCAGTAATTCAAGGTCATCCTCAGCTACATAGTAAGTTCAAAGCCAGTCTGATATACATGAATTTCTCTTTCTATCTCTTTTTTTTTACTCTTCTCTCTCTTTATTTTTCCTTTCATATGATATATATGTATTATACATAAATATTTGACATATGTCAAAATTAACTACCTAGACAACTCACACAGAATTATTCAAATAAGAGGACAAACTTCTTATAGCATTTCCCCTATCTCATGATGGATCCAGATGAAAAGAATTTGTATGACATTCACTGACCACTTTTCTAAAGTATTTTACTGTGTTGTATGTGTGTGTGTTAAATTATCTTAATTGATATGGCCTCTGCTTCTTCCTTTACAATTTCCCAATGTTGAATTCTCACTGTTAACAAGTTTAGGTCTGGTGTTCATGTACACACTCTTGCAAAGATCCTTGTAGCTGCATAATTAAATCAACCCTTTGTTTCTAATAGTCAAGGCTCACAAAGACCCAAAGAATGAAGAAGTCCTGGACAAGCTCTTTATAAAGGTCTGGTTTTGAGAGAAATAGCTAATGTCCACCAAAGAGCCCAACAGCTACATCTAGTCTTCATTTCTACAGTAAGAAATGTAGCTTAATGGTTACCATTACCCAGGCTATATTCTCTTAAGACATTATAGCTGAGAATAAAATCCATGCCTAGAGCAAGCTTTTGTAACCAGTTTTAGGAGGCTTCTTCCATCCCAAATCCTGAGGGAGAAAAGGAAATGAGACAGAGAATGTCAAGAATCACCATCAGTCATCCTTAAGGCAAAATTGGTGGCAATTCCACATTGATTTCTTCCCTTTATCATCTGAATCCCTTGTGCTCTGTGTACGTCAACTTCTGGATGATGGATATCCATACAGGCTCAGCATGTTCACCACCAGTCATCCATTTGCTATGAAATTCAATTGTAAGCTTTACAAAGGAAATGTCTGGTAGCCCAACACCACAGATGTTTGGCCACTGATTTGACATGGGCTTAAAAACCAGGAGAATGAGTAGGGACCTGGGTGTTTGCATCATATAGAGTGCTGATGCCAAGCATTCCCTTCACTATGTTTCTTGAGTGAATACAGAGAATCTCACCCAACTGCATCCTTTTATGGATACAAACTCCAATCCTCATACAGGAGGAGCTCTATGAGACAAAGGTGGGGGCATGGGAAAGTGAGTGGAGAAGGGGAATTGTCAATGTTCTTCTGCTTTATTTTCTCCCTGTCTCCAGCTTTCTCATTCTTTTTCTGTGTGCCTCTGCACCTTTCCTTACTGTGTGTTGGTTCCTTCTCTACTAAATTAGCTGGTACTGATGTATAGTTAAAATAAGTTCGTGTTAAATTAATAATAATTAAAATATTTAAAAATGCAAAATAGGGGCTGGAGAGATGGCTTAGTGGATAAGAGCTTGCCTGTGAAGCCTAAGGACCCGGGTTCAAGGCTCAATTCCCCAGGACCCATGTTTGCCAGATGCACAAGGGGGCACACGCGTCTGGAGTTCGTTTGCAGTGGCTGGAGGCCCTGGCGCGCCCATTCTGTCTCTTTCTCTCTATCGGCCTCTTTCTCTCTCTGTCTGTTGCTCTCAAATAAATAAATAAAAATGAACAAAAATTTAAAAAAAAAAACTTAAAAAAAACGCAAAATAGAACATCCCTAGGTTTGAGCCTCTGTCTACTTCTCTGTGGCAGGGTTCTGCTTTCATTCATCCTTCTTGAGGTTTATAGTCCTCAGGGCTAAAGAGGATCACAAGTTGTACTATAACTTACCAGGAGCTAGTTCTCTGATGTCATTTTTTTTTTTTCAGAGCTAAAGCTTGGAATAAACTTGACATTAATTTGTTCATGGAAATGCTAGAATCACCACTGATGTCTCTTGCCAAAAATAGGACCAAAAAAACTCAGTATTGACAGGTTCTTCCCTTTAACTCTATAGAACTCATCAATTCATTGTCCAATAACTCCTCTTAAACATTATCTCAACATCCAACATCCAAGCAGTTGACTCTTGTCTTTCTGAACATCTTTGAAATTATGGAGAACTTGGCCCTTCCTGAGGGCAGTTGGCTTCTGAACTTCAAGTTATCAACATTTTTCCTTGTTTAGAAATGAACTTTCATGCCCTAGGCTGTCACAAATTAATTGTTCTTGATTGAACCCTTGGAGACACAGAATAAGTCTAGCCTGCCTTCTGCCTGACAATCGTTTAGATATCTGAAGACAGTTTGCCTGCCCACCCCTTCCCTCAAATCGTTCCCGTTCTGAGATAAATGTCTCTGGTTCCTTTAGCTGTTAATCATGTAGCACTGTGTTTTGTGTCTTTAGCATCCTAAAAATTCTTCTCTGGACATATCATCTATCTATAAAGCTGACAGAAGGCAGGTATTTAACTAATATAGATAAACTATACATTAAAATATTAAACTCATTTCATCATTGTCAATACAAAACTCTGGCTGTAATATTCTTGCTCAGTAATCAACTTACCCATCACCCAGGACCTTCTTGATATCATTGGGACCAGCTGTCTTCCTGATTCACCTGAACCAAAAGCAACCTACTACTATAAGATTATAAATACCTTTACCAGGAGAGGGCAGGCTCTATGATCACTTGAGAACTTCCATCTGTGGGTAAGTTTTTCCCTGAGCTGGTCCTGGGCTGACTTGGCCTAAGCCCAGCTGAGTTAAACTGAGAGGAAAGCCCCCTAGCCCTTACTCCCCACATGGGTTCCTTACCCCTCCAGCTTCCCACATGGCAGGAGCTCCCTGAACTTTTTTTATTTCTTTTCTTTCCATGGTTTTTCCAGGCCTTCCACATGGGATCTCTAGCCACATGGGTGCCTTTCCTCAGCTCTGCACTTTCCTGAATAACTACAATAATTTTACTTCTCAGTCTTTTTATTCAATTCTTTGATTAAAATTAGAAATGAAACCAGGATATCTTGCTGCTATAAACAAAAGCCCATCTGGCTTTATGTGGGTGGTTGGGGAACTGAACCCCACCCAGCAGGCATTACAAACACCATTACCCATTAAGCCACCTCTTCAGCCCCTTCTCAGCCTTTTGGATGACAGCAAGTGAAGAAAAAATTGAAGTAATATTAAAGAACTTTACAAAATTAGAGACAGCTACCAAAGCACAAATGCAGAAGATTAGAGAATTCCATGAAGGATAAATGCCCAAAATAAAATCAAATACCTAGTCACATGTATGTTGCACAAAAACAAACCCCAAAAGAAACAATGAGAAGCCAGACAAGGAAGGCACTAATAATATATCAAGGATAGGAATTACAGCTTCCATAAACCATGCAAGCAAGGAAAGAGCCAAGTAAAATATTCACTGTTTAAAATCTAAACTAAAAACTGCCAGTGTGGGGAAACTGGGATTCTGTATCCAGTGAAAGGGGATTAGCCATAGCAGAGCCAGCCTGAAGCAGATGTTAGCCGTGGCAGGGCTTGGAAAAACATTAGGAACTTCCTGTTTCGATGGCATCATCTTTTTTTGTTTCTTTATTTTTATTTATTTATTAGAGAGTGACAGAGAGAGAAAGAGGCAGATAGAGAGAGAGAGAATGGGCGTGCCAGGGCCTCCAGCCGCTGCAAATGAACTCCAGACGCGTGAGCCCCCTTGTGCATCTGGCTAACGTGGGTCCTGGGGAATCGAGCCTCGAACTGGGGTCCTTAGGCTTCACAGGCAAGCGCTTAATGGATAAGCCATCTCTCCAGCCCGGTATCATCTTTTTAAGGAGCTCTTGTTCAGATACATGTTAACTGTTCTCCAATTATGCATCATTTCATTATATCCTTTTCCACCAAAATTTTCCCAGAAATTTCAGGCAAAAACTGATTATTGTGAGATATCAGACACACTCATTCAACAGACAATATTTGTTGCCTAAGAACAAAATGAGTCTACACTACCATGAGTTGATCTTAGTGAATTCTCAGTGGATCTTCTTAAGTGGACAAGAATCATCTCTAGTAATTCACTCTAGAGCCTTGCCCAAAATTAAACTGAAGCTCAACAGCATGGAATGGCAGTCTCAATCTCTCTCTCTTCTACATTTGCATTTCACTATCTTCCTTTCTTCCTTTTATGTTTTTTTGTTTCTTTTTATGTTTCCAGTTTCTCCATATTAACATTGCCCTCATTCTCACCCTAGAACATTGTACTTTGGGGTTTAATTTACCCACATGAACTCATTTCCAACAGTAGTATATCTACAATTCTATGTTGGAGCCCTGGTAAGGGGAAAGATGATATAAAGAGAGATACTTGTGTCCCTCTGTTTAACTCTCACACTATCACCTTTTATCACTCCAATGGACTTGTATCCAAGGAATGTGTTTACAGACAAAACAATCTGGCAGGCCTACAATGGGTGAGAATCCTAGTTCACACTCAAAAGAGAAAATTCTTTTCCTTACAGATATGGAGTATATTTGATACCTCTGTTTACCTCCACCCTAACATGAATTTTAAAAAGTCTTTGTAAGATGAGCACAAGTGTGCATGTGTGTGTGGCAGGGATGTGGGAGGATCATATTAGACTCCCTGTCTGAAAAGCAGTAAATGAATTCCATTTTTCTTTTTTTTTTTGAAGTTTTTTTATTTTTATTAATTTTTTTTCTAAATTTTTATTAACATTTTCCAACATTATAAAAAATATCCCATGGTAAGACCCTCCCACCCCCCACTTTCCCCTTGGTAAATCCATTCTCCATCATATCCCCTCCCCATCTCAGTCTCTTTTTTACATTGACGTCATGATCTTTTCCTTCCCTTATGATGGTCTTGTGTAGGTAGTGTCAGGCACTAAAAGGTCATGGATATCAAGGTTATTTTATGTCTGGAGGGAGCATGTTGTAAGGAGTCCTACCCTTTCTTTGGCTCTTACATTCTTTCTGCCACCTCTTCCACATTATAACCTGAGCCTTGGGAGGTGTGATCGAGATGTTACTCAGTACTCCAGTCACTTCTTTCCAGAACTATGACACCTTCTGAGTCGTCCCAGTGTCACTCCTATCTGAAAAGAGAAGATTTTCTACCCAAAGTGAAAGTAGCATTAGTATAAGGGTATATATATTAAGAGAAGTGCTTACTGGGCAGTTTGATAAGCATAGTATATACGTTTATCCAGACATCAGCAGGTGTTACACCCCTAGGACTCATGACTACCCCTGTTTTAAGTTTTCAGTATCAGAGATGTATTCTCTCCCATGGAGCGGGCCTCCAGTCCAATTGGAAGGCAGTTGGTTTCCACATGACAGATGTGCCACTATTGCCCCTGCTGGCTCATTTGGCCTAGCTGGCCAATTATAAGGCTTGCAGTGTCCACTGTTGAGTATCTTCACTAGTGGTATCTCTTTCTCCTATTGAACTACATGTAGAATGGCTTCTTCCAGCTTTCTGTCAGCTGGTCTACATGGAGGAGGTTATCAGCTCAGTTATAGCAGGATTTCTCAGTGGCCTTGAAGCCCAAGTATGTGGAGTCTTCAGCAGTAGTGTCTCACCATCTATTCCTGGTGGGAAACCAAGGGCCTCTGCAATGGCCTATAATGTTTTGGGGGCATCAGGGACCTCCCTGGACAACAACTCATTGTAAGATATCCCATCCCTGACACTGAAAATTTTCTAACAACAATCTATGGTTCCTGAGTGTTCCATTGTCCAAAACTGGAAGATTTCATATGATTTATTTGTATTGTCATAGATCTTGATTAGCCCTCCCTCCACCTTTCCTTTACTCAATCTCTTCCCCTGACCTCACTTTGGGCCTTTTCACCCCTGTTAATCTATTCTTCTACTTACATATATATATAATACCAACCTATTAAGTACCCTTCCTCCTCCCTCCTTTTCTCTTCCCTTTATATATCTTTTTTAACTTACTGCCCTCTGCTATTGAGTTTTTTCCTTCTCACACAGAAGCCCAATCATCTGTAGCTAGGATCCACATATGAGGGAGAACACGTGGTGCTTGGCTTTCTGGGCCTGAGTACCTCAATTAGTATAATCCTTTCCAGATCCATCCATTTTCTTGCAAATTGCATAATTTCATTTTTCTTTACTGCTGAGTAGAACTCTATTGTATAAATGTGCCATATCTTCATTATCCACTCATCAGTTGACGGACATCTAGGCTGGTTAAATTTCCCACCTATTGTGAATTGAGCTACAATAAACATGGTTAAGAATGTACTTCGAAGGAAATGGGATGAGTCCTTAGGATATATGCCTAGGAGTGCTATAGGTGGGTCATATGGTAAATCAATTTTTAGCTGTCTTAGGAACCTCACACTGACTTCCACAATGGCTGGACCAGATTGCATTCCCACCAACAGTTTAGAAGGGTTCCTCTTTTTCCACATCCCCACCAGCATTTATGATCATTTGTTTTCATGATGGAAGCCATCTGACAGGATTGAGATGGAACATCAATGTAGTATTAATCTGAATTTCCCTGATGACTAGGGATGTAGAACATTTTATTATATGCTTATATGTCATAAATATTTCTTCTTTTGAGGACTCTAGCTCCATAGCCCATTTTTTAATTGGCTTGTTTGATTTCTTATTATTTTACTTTTTGAGTTCTTTGTATATCCTAGATATTAATCCTCTATTAGATATATAGCTGGCAAAGATTTTTTCCCATTCGATATGTTGCCTCTTTGCTTCATCCACAGTATACTTTGAAGTACAAAATCTTTGTAATTTCATGAGGTCCCAGTGGTTAATATGTGGTTTTATTGCCTGAGCAATTGAGGTTATATTCAGGAAGTCTTTGCAAAGACCAATATGTTGAAGGGATTCCCCTACTTTTTCCTCTAGCAATTTCAGAGCTTCAAGTCTGATGTTAAGGTCTTTAGTCCCTTTGAACTTAATTCTTGTGCATGGAGAGAGAGAAGAATCTATTTTCATCCTTCTACAGATACGTATCCAGTATTCCCAGCACCAATAATCTCTAGCTAGGATCCACATATAAGGGAGAACATGTGGCACTTGGCTTTCTGGGCCTGGGTTACCTCACTTAGTATAATCCTTTCCAGATCCATCTATTTTTCTCCATTAAATGTGTAGATTGCTTTTGGTAAGATTGCCATTTTCACAATATTGAGTCTTCCAATCCAGAAATAAGGGATGTTTCTCCACTTTCTAGTGTCTTCTGCAATTTCTCGCTTGAGTATTTTAAAGTTCTCATTGTAGAGATTATTTACTTCCTTGGTTAGGTTTATTCCAAGGTACTTTATTTATTTATTTATTTTTGATGCAATTGTGAATGGGAGTGATTCACTGATTTCATCCTCTGTGTGTTTGTTGTTAGCATATATGAAGGCTACTGATTTCTGTGTATTTATTTTGTATCCTGCTACATGGCTATAGGTTTTTATCAACTCTAACAGTTTGCTAGTAGACTCTTTATGGTCCTCTATATATAGAATCATGTCATCTGCAAATAATGATAACTTGATCTCTTCCTTTCCAGTTTGTATCTCTTCTATGTATGTCTCCTGCCTTATTGCTATGGCTAAGACTTCCAAAACTATATTAAATAAAAGTAGGGACAGTGGACACCCTTGTCTTGTTCCTGATTTTAGTGGGAAAGCTTCCAGTTTTTCCACATTTAGTAATATGTTGGCTATAGGCTTGTCATAAATAGCTTTTATTATATTGAGATACGTTCCTTCTATTCCCAGTCTCTGTGGGACTTTTGTCATGAAGGGATGTTGGATTTTGTCAAATGCTTTCTATGCATCTAATGAGATGACCATGTGAATTTGTCCTTCAACCCATTTATATAATATATTACATTTATATATTTGCATATATTGAACCATCCTTGCATCTCTGGGATAAAGCCTACTTGGTCAGGATGAATGATCATTCTGATACATTCTTGTATTCTGTGTGCCAATACTTTCTTGAGAATTTTTGCATCTATATTCATGAGGGAGATTGGACTGTATTTTCTGTTTTTGTTCTATCTTTGCCTGGTTTTGGTATCAGGGTGATGCTGGCTTCATAGAAGGAGTTCGGTAGATTTCCTTCTTTTTCTATTTCCTGGAAAAACTGAAGATGCATGGTGTTAGCTCTTCCTTGAAGGTCTGGTAAAATTCAGCAGTGAATCCATCTGGGCCTTGGCTTTTTTTAGTTGGGATATTATTGATAAGTGTTCGGATCTCCATGTTTGCTATAGGTCTACTTAAGTGATTAATCTCATCTTGATTTAATTTAGGTAGGTCATATGAATGAAGGAAATCTTCCATTTCTTTCAGATTTTCATACTTTGTGGAGTATATTATTTATAGTATGTCCCCATGATTTTTTGAATTTCTCTGAAATCTGTTGTGATATTACATTTTTCATCTCTAATTTTATTAATTTGTGTCTCTTCTCTCTTTCTTTTGGTCTGATTTAATAAGGGTTTATGAATCTTGTTTATCCTTTCAAGAACCAATTCTTTGTTTCAATAATTTTTTGAATTTTTTTTTTGTTTCTATTTCATTAACTTATGTCCTAATCTTTATTATTTCTTCCCACCTACTGATTTTTGGTTTGCCTTGTTCTTCTTTTTCCAAGGCTTTAAGGTGAAGCATTAGGTCATTTACTTGTGACCTTTCTAATTTCTTCATATAGACACTTAAAGCTATAAATTTACCTCTTAGAACTGCCTTCATTGCATCCCAGAGACTTTGGTATGTTGTGTTCTCATTATCATTAGAATCTATAACTTTTTTGATTTCCTTTTTGATTTTTTCATTGACCCATTCATCATTTAATAGTGTATTGTTTAGTTTCCATGATTTTGTGTATACTCTATAGCTACTGATTTGTAGTTTAATTCCATTGTGGTCAGATAGAATGCAAGGAATTATTTCAATTTTCCTGAATTTGTTAAGATTTGCTTTGTGTCCTAATATATGGTCTGTTTTAGAGAATGTTCCATGTGCTGCTGAAAAGAATATATTCTGCAGCATTTGGATGAAATGTCCTGTATATATCTGTTAGGTCCATTCCTTATATGACCTCATTTAGTCTCGATGCCTCTCTGTTTATTTTTTTTCCAGGATGACCTGTCAATTGATGAGAGTGGGGTGTTAAAGTCACCCCCTACCACTGTGTTTGATGTTATCTATGACCTAAGTTCTAATAGTGTTTGTTTGATGAATTTGGGAACTCCCATGTTAGGTGCATATATATTTAGGATTGTAATGTCCTCCTGTTGGAGTGTGCCCTTAATCAATATGAAGTATCCATCCTTGTCTTTCTTGACTAGCGTTGGACTGAAGTCTACATTGTCAGATATTAGGATAGCAACCGCTGCTTGTTTTATAGGCCCATTTTCTTGAAGCACTGTGTTACAGCCTTTCACCCTAAGAAAATGCCTATCCTTTGTAGAAAGGTGAGTTTCTTGGAGACAACAAATTGTAGGATCCTGCTTTTTAACCCAGTCTGCAAACCTGTCTTTTCGTTGGGGCATTGAGGCCGTTGATATTAAGAGATATTATTGAAAGGTGTGTATTTATGTATGCCATTTTTTTTTGTGGTTCCGGTTCTACCTTTGCTCTCTTGTGTTAACTAGTATTGGAGTATTGATTGTTTTTTCTAGGTTCCTTATATGTGTGCTTTTCCTTTTCTTCAGCATGGAGGACTCTTTTAAGTATTTTCTATAGAGCTGGTTTTGTCTTCAAATACTCCTTTAACCTGCTTTTGTCATGGAATGTCCTTATTTCTCCGTCTATTTGAATGGATAGCTTTGCAGGATAAAGTAAGCTTGGCTGACAGTTGTTTCTTTCAGAACTTGGAATACATCACTCCATGCCCTTCTGGCTTTTAAAGTTTGTGTTGAACAATCTGCTCTAAACCTGATGGGCTTGCCTTTGTAGGTAACTTTATTTTTCTCTCTAACAGCTTTCAATATTTTTTCTTTGGTATTTGTGTTTGGAAGTTTGATTATAATATGGTGAGGAGAGGTTCTTTCTGGGTTTTGTCTGGCTGGGGATTTAAAGGCTTCCTGTATCTGAATTGGCACCTCTTTCCCAATTTGGGGGAATTTTTCTATGATTTTGTTGAAGACGCCTACTATGCCTTTGGAGTGGAATTCTTCTCATTCTACTATGACCTGAATTCTTATATTTGGTCTCTTCATAGTGTCCTGAATATGTTGAAATTCCCTCTCATACTTTTCTATTAGTTTGTCTTTCTGTTTGTGGGACTGTATTAGATCTGCCACCTGGTCTTCTAGCTTCTGTCCTCTCCTTCTTCCATTCTACTGGTGAGATTTTCTACAGAGATTTTTATTTCATTGTCTGTGTTCTTCATTACTAGTAATTCTGACTGGTTTTTCTTTATTATTTCTATTTTATTGTTTATATTTGTATTGCCCTCTTTATTTCATTAAATTGGTGTTCTGCATCTTCTTTGATGCCTTTGATTTCCTCTTTGATTTCCTCTTTGACTACTTTAATTTGTTCTTTGACTTCTTTGAACATATTTTCAATCATTCTTTTGAAATATTTCTCAGGCATTTCCTCTAACTTGTTCTCACTGAAGGTCATTTCTGATTCATTAATACTTTTAGGTGTATTTATATTGTCTTGCTTTTTAGTGTTTCTTGTGTTATAATGTATACATTTTTGCATCTTGGATTAAGTTAATGTGTGGATTTTCTATCTAGCTGGGTATTCTTAGCTGTATCAATTGATCTGATGTTATATATCTTCAGGGTAGGAGCTTAAGGTCTTAGGTGTAGCTCTTAGGACTCTCAGAGTATCTACAAACGTGTTCCTAGGTGTTGAGTTTCCCTGCTAAGGGAGTATTCAAGTAGGTTGAGTGGAATAAAATACAGGTAGATACTAAAATTTAACTAACTACTATATACATTCAATCAAAAACAGCACCAAGTATCTATGTAAGAGTAGGTAGTATAACAACCAGATCCTCTATCAACAAAGAGGTTAAGATTTCTGGTCCGTTGAGGGATCCAAGCCAGCCTGTGACCAAGTGAGACCCTTCCCTGGTGCAATCCCAGTTACCTTTTTGGATGAATTTGGTCTCAGTAAATTTTCTGCCTGGTTCGATGGGCTGCTGTTCTGATTTCTGGAGCTGGGCACTCACTTTTCCTGTGGGGCAAACCGAGTCTGGTAACTGTGGCCCTGCAGATCTGCAACCCCGCTGCTGTAGCTGCCACTGCTTGTTCCGCCACTGCTGCCTCTGAAGCTGCCAATATTGGATCTGCTGCTGATGCCTCTGAAGTTGCCGCTACTGGATCCGCCCCTGCTGGTGTCGCTATGCCGGTGCCAGAGCCACTGATGTTGCTGCTGGACTCTTCTCCTGCTTGAGTCCTGCTATCCTCTCATGTTGGCATGGCCAGTCCCATGACCGCTGCTCTGTTCACTGGAGCTGGGCTCAGGCAGTGGGGGAGGGGAGGGAGCCGCAGCTGCTCTGGTTCTCTCGCTGTTTCATGTGTTCTTCTACCTCATGTTCTGCTCCTCCATTGTTCACTGCCACTCTCCCTTCACATTTCTTGAGTTGCAGAGATCTCCTGTGTGAATGGAAGCTTCCCTCACCTGGCTTTACCTGTGGCTCGAGCAGAGCTTTCGGCTTTCTGGTACACCGCCGCCGCCACGTTTGGCGGACCTGCCGGGCCACTTTTGCTGGCCTGTGCAGGTTCTGGATGCTCTGGATCTCTTCTACTTCTCCCCTGCCATTTCAATTTCCTATACACCTCACTTTTTAGTAAAAGTGTGTATTGTGCTGATTGTTTTTGGTCTTTTTCCCCCCTAGGCTGCTTTGGAATGGTACCTACACCACCATCTTAACTGGAAGTGTCTCTTCTCCCTTTTCTTTGTTTGGCTTAGGCTTATGAGCAAGTTCTTTGTGATTAGAATGCAAAGGCATTCTTTTCTTACTCCTGTTGGTTATGTGGGATTCATGTCTTTTAGACATTACAATGTCAGGAAGCTAGAGACAAAGTTTCTGGGTGTGAATGAGATTCCTGAGGAGAAATGTTAAAATATCCTGCTGTGACTGGTGACAAAGTCTCTGTATGCTATCATGGTGATGGAAAATAGGGATGAAACTGATAAGATTTGCAGAGCAAGTGGGGAAGAAGACCCTGTTGGGAGGCAAAGGGATATAATTTGCATAAGCCATGAAACAAAGTATGGTGCCTTGATGTAGCCCTGGATATCACCCAATCTGTTTAGAATGTTGGAAATAACAAATATTGCAGTCAGGTTCACATTTCTGGCAGAAATCACCTGACCAAGAGCAGCTTTTGGTAAAAAAGTGTTTTGTTTTGTTTTTTATTTATTTATTTTTTTTTTGGCTTACAGACTAAATGGGAAGCTCCATAATGAAAGGGAAAATGTGGCATGAACAGAGGGTGGATATCACCCCTTGGTCAATATCAGGTGGACAACAGGAACAGGAGAGTGTGCCAAACACTGGCAAGGGGAAACTGGCTATAATACACACAAGCCCACCCCCAACAATACACTGCCTTTAGGAGGCGTTAGGTCCAAAGTCTCTATCATCTGAGAACCGAGCATTCAGAATAACAAAGTTTATGGGGGACACCTGTATCAAACCACCATAAAATAGCTAAGCTTTCTTTGAACCACACTACTATGTCCATTGTCTGAGCTGTAACTTTCAAGTGGAAAGCATAATTGTCTGCAAAAATTGTCCTTCAGGGGCACTAAGACTTGTACATACTTTGATAAACTCAAATGTCAATGCTAAACATTTAAATATTTCCTTAGCAATGTCAGGCAGCTTGTGAGATATTAGCAGACTTAAAGGGCACTGGGGATGGAGCCCTCCTCATAATCAGCAGCTTATAAAACCAGAAACAGGAATTACAGGATCAAAAGAATGGGATCTGAATCATTTCTGGTCTTGGGTGAAGACATGACATTTGGAATTGCCCTGAATATCACAAGATTATTTTCTGGCAGGAGATTTTCTGGTAAAGGAAATAGACATTTATTGTTTTCTCCTTAAGAAGTAATTAAGGAGCATTATCATTGTCCTGCTTCCTGATCAGCTCAGATATGAGCAGTTTCCACCACCACCATTGTGAGCTGCTCCTGACACCAGACCTTACCCACCTTGATGGACTGTGCCCTCAAACCATGATGTTACAGAGGGCCCAAAGACATTACATAACCATAGTTATATAGTTGGTATTTTAAGTTTACCTGATTCCAAAGTTATCAGAGTCCCAGGTCATCCCTGCAAGAACATACATGTGTATATATTCTGCCATTTAAAACTACATATCAAGGTATATGAAAGGGTGATGACATCTTGACATGCCCATGTTCTGAAAAGCAAAATCAGTCTATAAAGATGAGATTCATTTATAGAATGCACATCTTCCTGAGGGGAGTTTTTCTTTGTAAAGAAGGAAAAAAAGGCAATAATGACCAAGCCCTGTCTCCCCTAAGCATGGTCTTAATGTTCACTGGATTGGGTCAGAATGGAATCTTCATAAATTATCACATTTCTCAATTTACAAGGCACAGATGCCAAAGAAAAAGAGATGGATTATTGACTGTAATTCATGTATTCTTGAAATCTGGGAGATTGTGGGCTTCTGGTAAAGATGGCGGCATAGGCACCACGCCAAAGCAGCCTGAGCGGGGGGGGGGGGGAAGACCAAAAAAACCCAACAAAATACACACTTTTACTAAAAAGCGAATTGTTTAGGAAATTGGAACAGCAGCGGAAAAGTAGAAGAGATTATTCACCCTGACCAAGTAGGCTTTATCCCAGAGATGTAAGGATAGTTCAATATATGCAAATCTATAAATGTAATACATTACATAAATTGGTTGAAGGACAAAAATCACATGGTCATCTCATTAGACGCAGAGAAAGTGTTTGACAAAATCCAACAACCCTTCATGATAAAATTCCTACAGAGACTGGGAATAGAAGTAACGTATCTCAATATAATAAAAGCTATTTATGACAAGCCTACAGCCAACATATTACTGAATGTGGAAAAACTGGAAGCTTTCCCACTAAAATCAGGAACAAGACAAGGGTGTCCACTGTCCCCACTTTTATTTAATATAGTTTGGAAGTGTTATCCATAGCAACAAGGCAAGAGACACACATAAAAGGGATACAAACTGGAAAGGAAGAGATCAAGTTATCATTATTTGCAGATGACATGATTCTATATATAGATGACCATAAAGAGTCTACTAGCAAACTGTTAGAGCTGATAAAACCCTACAGTCATGTAGCAGGATACAAAATAAATACACAGAAATCAGTAGCCTTCATATAGGTTAACAACAAACACACAGAGGTGAAATCAGAGAATCACTCCCATTCACAATTGCATCAAAAAAAATAAAGTACCTTGGAATAAACCTAAACAAAGAAGTAAAGAATCTCTACAATGAGAACTTTAAAACACTCAAGTGAGAAATTGCAAAAGACACTAGAAAGTGAAGAAACATCCCTTGTTCCTGGATTGGAAGAATCAATATTGTGAAAATGGCAATCTTACCAAAAGCTATCTACACATTTAATACAATCCCTATCAAAATTCCAAAGGCATTCTTCATGGAAATAGAAAAAAAACCTTCCAAAAATTCATTTGGAATCACAAAAACCCTCGAATATCTAAATTAATACTGAGCAACAAAAGTAAGGCTGGTGGTATCACCATACCTGATTTTAACCTGTACTACAGAGCCATAATAACAAAAACAGCATGGTACTGGCACAAAAACAGACATGTACATCAGTGGAACAGAATAGAGGACCCAGATGTAAGTCCAGGTAGCAATAGCCACCTGATATTCAATAAAAATGGCAAAAAAATACTCATTGGAGAAAAGACAGCCTCTTCAGCAAATGGTGTTGTTGGAAAAACTGGATATATATCTGTAGAAGGATGAAAATAGATTCTTCTCTCTCTCCATGCACAAGAATTAAGTCCAAATGGATTAAAGACCTTAACATCAGACCTGAAACTCTGAAACTGCTACAGGAAAAAGTAGGGGAAACCCTTCAACATATTGGTCTTGGCAAAGACTTTCTGAATACAACCCCAGTTGCTCAGGCAATACAACCACAGATTAATCACAGGGACCTCATGAAATTAGAAAGATTTTGCACTGCAAAGGACACAGTGAAAAAAGCAAAGAGGCAACCTAGAGAATGGGAAAAAATCTTCACCAGCTATATATCTGATAGAGGATTAATATCTAGGATATACAAAGAACTCAAAAAGTTTAATAATAAGGAATCAAACAAGCCAATCAAAACATGGGCTATGGAGCTAAATAGAGCATTCTGAAAGGAAGAAATACAAATGGCATATAAGCATCTAAAAAGATGTTCTACGTCACTAGTCATCAGGGAAATGCAGATTAAAACTACATTGAGGTTACATCTCACTCCTGTCAGATTGGCCACCATCATGAAAACAAATGATCATAAATGCTGGTGGGGATGTGGAAAAAGAGGAACCCTTCTACACTGCTGGTGGGAATGCAATCTGGTCCAGCCATTATGGAAATCATTGTGGAGTTTCCTAAAACAGCTAAAGATTGATCTTCCATATGACCCAGCTATAGCACTCCTAGGTATATATCCTAAGGACTCATCTCATTTCTTTATAAGTACATGCTCACCCATGTTTATTGCTGCTCAATTTATGATAGCTGGGAAATGGAACCAGCCTAGATGTCCCTCAACTGATGAGTGGATAATGAAGATGTGGCATATTTATACAATGGAGTTCTACTCAGCGGTAAAGAAAAATGATGTTATGAAATTTGCAGAAAGATGGATGGATCTGGAAAGGATTATACTAAGTGAGGTAACTTAGGCCCAGAAAGCCAAGTACCACATGTTGTCCCTCATATGTGGATCCTAGCTACAGATGATTGGGCTTCTGCATGAGAAGGAAAATACTTAGTAGCAGAGGGCTGTAAGTTAAAAAGGAGATATAAAGGGAAGAGAAAGGAAGGAGGTGGGTACTTAGTAGGTTGGTATTGTATATATGTAAGTACAAAGATTGAGATGAGGAGGTAATATGATGAAGAATGGAATTTCAATGGGGAAAATGTGGGTGGGGGAGTTATTACCATGGGATATTTTTTATAATTATGGAAAATGTTAATAAAAATTGTGAAAATAAAAAATAGATTAATTAATTTAAATAAAACTGACACTAAAAAAAAGAAAAAGGGAGAAGGAAGGAAGAAAAAAAAGGAAGGGAGAAATACAAAAATATTTATATTTCCAGGGCCTTATACTTGGATGATATATTTCAATATTCACAAGAAACATAATGTTATTTACTATTAAAATACCTAAAAGGTGAACCAAAAACTATGGAAGAAGGTAAATCAACAGTAGACATAAATTAATTTGCCCGTGAGGATGGGTTAGTAAAGCTCACACCAGTTTCATTTGATTAGTGGTGTCTTTAAGCCTATGTAATCCTCTCAAATCGTACTATTTCTTTCCTTTATCCATGGCTCTTGGTACTAAGGTCCTCAAAAAAAAATGACATGGGTAACTGTCAAAAAATGAATAAAATAGAAAGAAGAAAGAGAGAAAGAAAGAAAGAAAGAAAGAAAGAAAGAAAGAAGAAAGAAAGAAAGAAAGAAAGGAGAAAAAAATAGAGAAGAGCAAAGAGTGAAAGAAGAAATTGGCTAGGATCCCAAATCCTCCTGTTTGCCTGGCTTTCTGGGCTGTTCATCAGGCCCTAGCTTTCTGAGCCTTCAGAACTCTGGGCTGGCAGACCGCCACTGATGACTCAGCATTGAGCAGCCTTCTGTCTACCCTCAAGCAGACTCTGAGACAGACCCTGCATTTATCATTCTGCTGCAATCTCCCAACTCTCCGACAACATAGGTCTCAATATATATGTATTAAATTAACTGAGGAGTCTAAGCTTATAATGGAAATCAGTAGCCCGTACACGTTGTGGAACTTGTGAAGAGCAGTACAAGTCTATAATCTAAGTCAGGAGAACAACAAAATCCATTTTTTTTTCTATTACTTCCAGTCTGGACTACTTAGTACTGTTCATGCAAGTCCATATCAAGACTCTATTAGAATTTTAAAAGAAGCCTTTCACTTGACTTGCCTCCAATATTAGCTTAACACTTTCAGAAGCAAATACTCTTTGTCATCTGCTCAATGGGAACTTGTTGTTGCTTACTTAATCTGTTCAGAAACTTTATGTGTATGATATCATTTGGTTGTAATAGCTATGAGCAAGCACTTTTTCTATCCTTAGTTTATTGAAGAGGAATCTGTGGACCCATATCCTCAGCTCCTTCTTCATGACTTCTGTTCCATTTCTAAACAGATTTGATTTCAACTCCGTTTTTCTCCCTTTCCTGCTCAGAACTGCTTGGTACTACATTGACTGTCAGTTAAATTGAAACCATATGGAGTAGTTCAACTTTCTGAGAACAAGAATGCTCAAGCCATAGTATTCTCCACAGTCTCCACTTTATCTGGCATCTCCAACATTAGCTCCATTCACTTAGATGTCTCATTCCCAACACAGAAGCCTGCCAGTAGTTCTGCTTCTGCTTGGTGGCCAGCTCCTGGAAGCAAGGCTTCTATAACTTTCCTACCAGTACTCTCTTCCTCCTAGGGTATCACGTGTCCTGGATTGGCTTATATCTGGATTACTTCACCATCCTCTGCTGATCTCTTTTGTGTCCTTCCATTGACTTTATAACCATATATATATATATATATATATATATATATATATATATATATATATTTTTTTTTTTTTTTTTTTTTTTTTTTTTTGGTTTTTCGAGGTAGGGTCTCACTCTGGCTCAGGCTGACCTGGAATTCACTATGTAGTCTCAGGGTGGCCTTGAACTCATGGTGATCCTCCTACCTCTGCCTCCCGAATGCTGGGATTAAAGGCGTGCACCACCACACCCGGCTAACCATATTTTTATAAGTGTATTCCTTGTAAAATAATTTCACTCTGTGCTAAATATTCATAGAATTTTTTTTTTTTCCTGGCTGAACCCTGACTGACTTGGTCTTTAATAAGAAGTAGGACTGAGGACTGTGCTCTGAGGTCCATCTCTGTGTTCAAAGAAATAACTAGCACAGTTCTACACATGGGTACATTTTTTATCATCTTAGATAAATACTCTTAGCAGGTAAATTTTAGTACTACATGGCCCCATAGAAGCCCAGTGCCTATACTTTACAGATGAAAAAAACTGAGGTGCAGAGATATTAAAAGATTTGTCACATGTAGCATAGTCATAACATAAACAAAATCTTTCTAATCACATAACAGGAAATATATTGGAATAACATATTAGCACAATGACAGAGAATTCTGGGAATAGCCATACTATTGAGAAAAGTTGGGACCCTCCTGATAAAATTAGAACAGATCTGGACAAGCATGAACTTCATGGGGCAAATTATGATATATATAAATTATATATATATGAGTAATGCTGTATCCTCTAAAATGTGTCAATATAATACATTTCAGTCTCTGTTGTTCAACATAGAAATGCTATTTACAGGTGTGAACTCACAGGTAGAATACAGCTTTTTTTTTTTTCATTAATACTGACATTATAGGGGCTAGGGAGATGGGTCAGTGGATAAAAAATGATTTCTGCACAAGTATGAGGACCTGAGTTTCCATTCCTAGAACACATGTAGATGTCACACTCCTGCAAGTTCAGCATTGTGAGCTAGAGGCAGGAAATACATGGGGCTTACTGGCTTGATAGTATAGCCAAATCAGTGAACTCTAGATTCAGCAAGAGACCTTGCCTAAAAAAATATAAGATGTATAACAATCAAGTCAGACACCCAACATCAAACTCTGGCCTCCATATGTAGACACATACACACACAAACACACACACATTCATACCACAAATACACATGCAAAAGTAAATTATAGGGCTGAAGGGATGGATGAGCAGATAAGATGTTTGCTCACAAAGCCAGAAGACCCAGGTTCAATTTCCCAGGACCCACGTTAGCCAGATGCACAAGGTGGAGCATGAATCTGGAGTTCGTTTGCAGTGGCTTGAGGCCTTGGCATGACCATTATCTCTTTCTCTCTCCCCCTCCCTCTTTCTCTCTCTCAAGTAAATAAATATTTAAAAATAAATTGTAAAAAGATTGCCATCATAACAGTTGGGAAGATAGCTCAGTAGGCAAGAGCACTTACTGTGCATAAAAAGCTATGCATGGCTGCACACACCTGTAACTAAGCACTGAGGGGAGCAGAGATAGAGAATTGCTAAGGCTCCCTGGACAGCTGGTCTAGCTGAAAAATGGAACAATCTCCAGGTTCAATGAGAAGCCTGTGTGAAAGGAATAAAGTGACAAAGCAATAGAGGAGCCTGCCCAGCATCTTCCTCTGGCCTCTACACAAGTGTGAACTGGGCACTTATGTTAGTGTACACATGTCGGGAGCCATAGAGAAAAAGCCTCTCCATTTTGCCTGGGCCTGATTATAAGCTGACTCATTACTCAGAAAGCTGCT
Source organism: Jaculus jaculus (assembly GCF_020740685.1). Classification (NCBI taxonomy): domain Eukaryota; kingdom Metazoa; phylum Chordata; class Mammalia; order Rodentia; family Dipodidae; genus Jaculus; species Jaculus jaculus. Next base: position 82,430,831 of record NC_059105.1, on the reverse strand, counting down.
CCATACAGCTTTCTGTTAGGTACTTCTGGAACGTTGGTCAGCAGTCTGCTTACAGAATCTTATCTTTTGCAAAAGGCCAGTTTATGGTCAGGATGTGAAGCCTGGTGAAGTCAGGATGTTAAGCCATTGAAACAAGATTAGATGAACACCTAATTTTAACTCTTCTAGGTTTCCTGACAATTCCAAAGCCCTAAACCACATCAGCCAGCTTACGCCCTGCCCCTCCCCCATTTCTTCCCCTATATAACCACTGTGTAAAAAATAAAGACTCTGAGGCCTTGACAAACATCTAGCATGGTCTCATTCTTGTGTCTGTTTGCCTTTTCTAATTCAGGTTAATTTCCCCTTGTGTCCTTGTTCAACTCCCCGCTGGCAGGGACAAGCAGTGCCCAAATGTGGGACTCGAGGTACGAAGTGTGACCTGGATGGTGCTCAAGTGGACGGCCATCCCAGCCATTGGACCGCCACCCCACCAGGGTGAGTGAAGGTCCACATAGAGGTCACTGCAGGCAGTCTGGACCTGTAATACAGACCTGCACTGTGATCGACGCAGAAAGCCTGCCTGTGATACTGATCCGTTAAGGTAAGCGACGAACTTTAGGCAAACAATTTAAGTAAAGACTGTTTAGTCAGATTTTCAAGACACAAGAACTGTGGGATTTCTTTTTGCACTTCTTTTCCTCCTTTTACTTTCGGTTGGTGCCATCACATGGAATTGCAACACAGTGACAGGGCAACTGAAGCCTCTTGGCTAGGACTACTCTCTGGCATTGGCTGAAGGTTCCTAGCTCCCTGTGCAAATCCCAACAGCCCGTTTGGGCGTTGGCAAAGACCTCCTATCTAGCCTCTCTTCCTACCAATAAACCTGGTTACGCAAACAGCCAGTAAATGTCCTTAGGACGGCTGCCAGTTCTTGAAATTGCTGACAGGCTTGCATCAGGCTCACTGGGGAATCCCCTATGCTGGCCGGGAACATTGCCGTCTGGTCTTGCCATTTCTCGTCTTTCCTTTTCTATCATGGGACAGACCCTAAGTAAGCATAAATTGTTGAAGGGCTTAAAACTTCTCTCAAGACACAAGGAACACGGGTTAAGAAAAAAAAAAAAAAGATTTAGCAAAGAGTAAAAAGGAGCTAATTGCCATAGTAAAAGATATTTTAAAAGCACAAGGAATTGAGATTGCTTCAAGTTCTTCAAGCATTTTTTTTTATTTTATCAGGAGGATATGTTCTTTTTATATGTATGCGTGTATGTGTTTATGTGTGCTCACTGTGCTTGCTAGCTGTGTCGCATTTATGACTGTTTGTGACTAAAGAGGTGAGATGGATGCAGGTGACATTCCTTTCTCTTCTAGAGAACGATTTCAAGGAAATCAAAGACCTAAGCATAGAAATTAAAAAGGAAAAGTTAAATGTCTTTTACAGAGTGAATTTGCCAGATATTTGTTCTAGGTCAAGTTCACCTTATGTAGAGGATTATTAAAAACAGCAAAACTTCCTCTAAAAAGGTAACTTATAATTTGTCAGATATTTTAAAAAAGATTGTAATGTCCTGTTACTTAAAAGGAGGAGACAACTGATCTGAATTCTAAGCCAGCCTGCCTCAAGATAACAACACAATTTGCCTTAGTTACTTCTAATAAAATCATTTCTAAGTGTGTTATTGGTATTAATGACATAAAATTGTGTTAAGACTACTTTCTTGTTAGTAATAGGATTAATCAATTTGATGTAATTTTTTAATAGCCTTATAAGAAAGATAATTAATCGTTTCTCGGCCTTTTGGCTAAGATCAAGTGTAGTATTCTTTCTTATCAGTTTAATATCTGATATGCACTCTATCTCAGGACAACATATTAAATGGATTTTTGGAGCTTGGAGTTGGAATAGGAGCTTGCTCCGTCCACTCCACGCATCGACCTGGTACTGCAGTACCTCTAGGAACAGTGCACGCCCTTGGGGGAATAAAAAAAAAAAAAGGAAAGATAATTAATGATGGGGTGACATGAATTGATTGAAGGAACTGGAAAGGAATTTTTCAATGATTACTTGTTAAAAATGCCTTTTGAGTGGTACTTTGATCAGAATGTTAAAGTTGTTTAAGTATGTAAATAAAGGTGTGCAGATGTAAAAAAAAAAAAAAAAGAAAATTTCAGGCTAAACTTAAACACCATGCCAAAAGTTAATGGCGTTTAAACAGTTTACAAACTTTAAGAAACAAAAAACTAATTTTCAGGCTAAAATATATTGGGATAGCTTCCTTAAGTTTTATCAAATTTAAGTCATGGGTAAAACATAAAATTGTTTTATGTTTATAAAAATTTCTACAGTACATAAAATCAATAGCTATCAAGTTTAATCCAAAATCATTGGTTGTCAAATAATGTTTTTTCTTTCAAAAAATTTTTTATCAAGGGTTATATTAATATTTAGTTAACTACTTTGGCTCAGAAAAGACCAGATTCTACTCTATTGTATGTAAAGTAACTGTCTCAATTTTTGCATCTTAAGTCCAGGGCTTATAACAAGATTAACTCTTAAGACATATTCCCTACTTTAGGGGACAGCCTCATGCTCAAACAATGGTCCTCATCTGAAATATATATATATATAATTCAAGCTCCATGGTTCTGTTTCCAATGTTCTCTGGGTAATTTGTACCCACATAGGTATCTGAACTAATCAAAGATGTTTTCACATAGGTGCTAAGACCTTATACTGTCTTACTTATTCTTTTCTGATAATTTCTAGGTTAAATTAGTTAAGTTTATAAATCAATGGTACTGTTTACAAGACTGGTAACAGGTTCAGCCTATATTTATAAATGTTAGATATTTAAAATGTGAGATGTGCCTACTTCCTATGCCTCAAATATATGGCTTAAGCTTCCACAGTACAACACAAACTTTAAAGATAGGACAAAATGATTTTAGAAGCCCTTGTGCCATTCTTTAACTAAGTCTATTTCAGTAATCAAATGTGCTCTATATGGACATACATCCAGGCTGGTGTAACTTCCTTTCTGAGTGTGTTAATCACCTATGTAAAAGCCAAAGCCAATTGGAATCATTGGAGTAAAAAGTAAAATATTTTGGCCTGTGCTCCCATGTCATGAGGCCACTGGAGATGATAGGACACTTCCACACTGACCCCCTGGTAAGTCACCTGTCTTCCTGACAGGGAGGATATGGAGACCAAAACAAAACTGGTATACAGTCTAAAACGGGAGAGTCACAATTGAGGATCAGCCCTCCTGACTTCCCAAGGAAAATTACTTGGCCAGCATGGCCCTGACTCATCCTAACAGTCAAGACTCCAGTAAACTATGGGGCTACTCCTGTGTCCCTAAAGTCTCTTTGGAGAACCATTAATGACCTCTAAAAATTAATCCTTAATTAACTTTTGGCTATGTGCATGGTCTTAAACACTCAGAGAGAAATGTGTAACCAAAGATAAAAAAAATAATAATACCTTAAATGTGTAAATGGCCCTTAACTTCTTAAATGAGCTACAGCCACGATGTTAGTGCAGGAACAACTTGCTGCAGGCCATATTGAACCTACCACCTCTCCTTGGAATACTCCTATTTTGTTATAATAAAAAGTCTGGAAAATGGAGATTTCTCCAGAACCTTAGAGAAATTAATAAGGCCATGGTACCTACGGGGGCCCTACAACCAGGCCTTCCCACTCCAGTAGCAATTCCTGAGTGATATTGTAAAATCATTATTGACCTAAAGGATTGCTTTTTTACAATTCCCTTACACCCTGAGGATCATCAGCATTTTGCATTTAGTTTACCTGTGGTAAATTTTAGAGGCCCTGAAGATAGTGGAGGCTGCAATTCCAAGCCAAAGGGTCACTTTTATCTCTTATAAAAAGCCTCTTCTCCTGGTCATTTGTGCCACTGACTTTACATCCACCAGGGTGTTTTGGCAGGATGGGCCCTCTTCTGGGTCTATTTACCATCTTCACCACCCAGAGTACTTACCCCTTACACCTTCTGGGTGGCAGAGTTAATAAAAATTGGACGTGATCAAAGCAAAAAAATATTTGGTAAGGACCCTAATAAAATCATTCTACCCTACTCCACTTCCCAAATACAATGGTTAATACAAAATGATGACGAATGGGCAACATCTTGCACCTCTTTTCAAGGATCCCTTGATAACCACTATCCTGCTAACAAGCTTCTCCACTTTCTAAGAATTCAGCCATTTGTTTTTCCTACATTAACCTCCCCCTCACCCCTTCCTCATGCCCCCCTAGTTTTCACTGATGGCTCCTCTAATGGAGTGGCAGCCTTCACTGTAGACAATCAAACCACTCCCCTACAATCTCCATTCCACTCTGCCCAACTGGTGGAGCTTTTTGCTGTTCCACAGGTTTTTCAACAACTTCCAAATACATCCTTTACTCTGTATACTGATAGTGCTTATATTGCTCAATCCATCGCCCTGTTAGAAACTGTGCCATACATAAAACCCACTACAAACACTACCCCTCTGTTTTTCTCCATTCAGCAGTGCATACATTCTAGACAACATCCCTTTTATATAGGCCATATCCATGCTCATTCTGGACTCCCTGGGCCTCCAGCCACAGTCAATGTCATGACTGATAAAGCCACCCAGCTTGCCTTCCTTCTTGAGCTTGATCCTGTGGCCCAGGTCAAAGCAGTTCACTCTGTACATCACCTTAAGGCTCAAACCTTGCATCTTCTTTTTAAAATCACTAGGGAACAAACTCTCCAGATAGTCAAACAATGCACAAATTGTGTCACTCTCCTACCCGTTCCCTGCTTAGGCGTGAATCCTAGAGGTTTAATTCCCAGTGAGATCTGGCAAATGGATGTAACACATGTTCCCTCATTTGGTAATCTTAAGCTCAGGCAGACCTTAAATTCTCAGGGTGGCCTTGAACTCACAGTAATCCTCCTACCTCTGCCTCCCAAGTGCTGGGATTTACAGGCATGTGCCACCACGCCCTGCTCTTGGCTACCATTTTTTTAAACAATGTGCTGTCTTGACCACATCTTTGATCTCCACTTTGCCTATGTCTGGGTCACTGTGCATCACAGCTGAAGGCAGCAGCTGTCATCTGCCCTTGGAAAGCCCCAGCAGCCTGGGTGAGAGATGCAAGGGAGAAAGAGCCACTTCTGTGTGAGGAGAGGATCATCAAACAGAGAAGTGATGAATATGGTCTGAATTTTCATCTCACTTTCATGTCTTTTTAGAAGTCTTCAATTCTTCTTTCAGTCTCTAGCACAAGAAAAATAGAGACAAAACAAAAATAGCCCTGAAAGCCTTTTGCGAATTCAGCCAGAAAAGCTTCAGCTTTTGTGAAAAATTCCAAAAGGTTCAGAGGCAGTCAGACCACGCAAAGCAGCGGGAACAGGCAAGGTCAACATGCTCCACAAGAGTTCTCAAGAAGCATCTGCTGAAGAAATCTTAATCAAAGATAGCTGACAAAGTGGAACTTTAATTTGAGATTTAAGTGTAAAACTAAAATGACTCTAAACAAAAGTGAATACTGTGAATAATAACAGAGGAACCAGACAGGAACTGATACCTGGCATTCATTGAAAAAAATGAAGACAAACATGAGCCTTTTCATGGACTTACATGACTAAATGTAATAACATATTGAGAAAAATTGGCCAGGCGTGGTGGTGTGCGCCTTTAATCTCAGCACTCGGGAAACAGAGGTAGGAGGATCACTGTGAGTTTGAGGCCACCCTGAGACTACATAGTGAATTCCTAGTGAGCCTGGGCTATAGCAAGACCCCACCTCAAAAAAAAATTTTTTCCTTGGCTGGAGAGATGGCTTAGCAGTTAAGGCACTTGCCTGCAAAGCCAAAGGACCCATGTAAGCCAGATGCACAAGGTGGCACATACATATGGAGTTTTCTTGCAGTGGCTAGAGACACTGGCATGCCCATTTTCTCTCTATATATGTCCCTCCACTCTCTCTCTCTCTCAAATAAGAAAGGAAGGAAGGAAGGAAGGAAGGAAGGAAGGAAGGAAGGAAGGAAGGAAGGAAGGAAGGAAGGAAGGAACTAAAGAAATTTTAGAATGAGAAAACCCAGTGACACTGTGAGCACTCAGAGGTGCTTGAGTGAGAGCACCTTCCTGTGCATTCACGATGGCCTCAGGAGGTGGGCATTATTACCCACTTGAGGGATCTGGAAGCCATGGCTTGCAGACTCATAAGCCTGCAATAAGAAGGGATTCCAGTGAGGGAATCATACAATAAGCATGTCATGTTTAGGGAAGAGATGCCAATGTGAATAATTCATGGGGGCACAACAGACAGGAGTCGGGCCATGTAGACCTATGCCCCCCAGTACAATGAAGTTGTATCTAACCCATGCTCATTTGTGTTAAAGGAGCATTTGGACAGTTCTGCTTTGTGGGATGATATGATCTAATTTATATTTTTAAAAGCTCAACCTGAATATGTGCAGGTGAGTCATTTAGGTATTTGAAGCACTCAGGAGTCTAGACACCAATAGTGGTAATGGCTTGCACTAGGCAGGTGGGTAGCAAAAATAGTAAAAAAAAAAAAAAAGGGGGGGGTCAGATTCAGAATATACTTTGGCCGAATGCTTTTTTAAATTTCATTAACATTGTACTTGAATTAGAAGAAACGAGGCAGCAATACTTCAGTTCATTTTCTGCTGGCTTCTGCATTGCATGGTAGGAATTAAAAGAAAATGTTAAAATTAAAATATATCCACATAACATAGTGTGAGCATAAGGAAGAGTGAATCAGTGGTTATAAAATTATAAAGCAGTCTATTGCAGGACCCCTGTAGAAACAAAAGTCAATGTTGTCTCTAGTTTTTGTAGCCCTTGTAAGAAAACAAGGGATTCTGGGAGTGTGGAATTTTCCATCTCCTTGTAGCATATGTTATTTCACTTCTACCCTTGTATTTTGCATGACAGCATAAGTTCACACTTTCATTAAACCTTCCCACCATGTAGCCTAATCTCAATTAAATATGGTCCATAATAATTATGGACAATGTAACAAGATAAAATTTGTGGAAAACTAAGAAGACCAAAAAAGGGTATAATGAAATAAAGGAGGAGGGGACCTGAAATGTGCCTAGAAAATGTAAAAAAAGTTCATTTCTAATCATCAGCTCTCTTGTGCTTGTGAACTGAGTGAGTTCAAAAGGTGACCAAGACTGATGAAGTGTCTTTGTTAGCAGATAAATTTAAACGAAGTCTCTCAAGAAAGGCATATTTATAAGTGCTCTAATGAGTCTCTCAATGAAAAAATTGAACTATTCTTTTGGTTCACTAAGTAAGTTCTCTTAGAAGAAGGAGTCTAGTAAGCTAACTTTTATGAAATGTTCAAAGAAAATCTCTGCAGAGAATTGGGGCTCTGAATCAGTACCATTGCCTTACAGGCCTTCCCCTCTGTGTCTCTGTCCTCTTTTTAGCTAGTTCTGGAGCTATGTATCAGGCTGCCAGGTCACAAAGATCTGAACTCATGGGAGAATTTGAAATATCAAATTGTCAATTCCTTGAATTTGTGGAGTAAATACTAACACCCAAAAGAAAAGTGTTGTTATCTGTGTTGGTATCACAGGAATGAAGCCCAGGAATCTTGTACTTAGTGAGAACAAAGTGGGATCCCAGGCTAAGTCCTTGAAGTACAAGTAACATTGTACAGGGATTCCCATGGTAGCTTGTACCACAAATTTCATGGTCCATGGCATTTGGTAAACCAAGTTAAAGCCTTATAAATAATAAAAGTGGAATTCAATAAAGATAACACAAAAGTGCATTGTAGAAAATTGTAAAAAATTTCTGGAAAGATGTCCTAGAAGTTAAAGGCAGTTGTTTCCAATGTCTTAAAGGTAGGTTCAATTCCACAGTGCCATGTAAATCCAGATACATAAAGTAGCCCATGCATCTGGAGTTCATCTGCACTTGCAGACAGCCCTAGTACTCTCTCTCTCGCTCTCACTCTTGAGCTCTCTGTCTCTCTCCTTGAAAATAAATAATAAATAATAAAATATTTTTTCAAAAGAAGAAAGGGGTTGGAGAGACTGCTCACTGGTTAAGGTACTTGCCTACAAAGCCTAAGGACAAGAGATCATTTCCGTAGCACCCACATAAAGCCAATGTACAAGGTGGCAAATGCATCTGGAGTTTATTTCTAGTGGGTAAAAACTCTGGTGCACCGATTCTCTCTTTCTCTCCCTTTCTCCTCTCTCAGATAAATAAACAAGCCAGGGCTGGAGGGATGGCTTAGCGGTTAAGGTGTTTGCCCACAAAGCCAAAGGACAGAGGTTCAATTCCCCAGGACCCATGTTATCCAGATGCACAAGGGGTACACACGTCTGGAGTTCATCTGCTGCAGTGGCTGGAGGCCCTGGCACACCTATTCATTCTATCTCCCTCTTTCTCTGTCAAATAAATAAAAATAAAATATTAAAAAAAATAAAAGTGGGCATGGTGGTGCATGCCTTTAATCCCAGCACTTGGGAGGCAGAGGTAGGAGGATTGCTGAGAGTGAGTTTGAGGACACGCTGAGACTACATAGCAAATTCCAGGTGAGCCTGAGCCAGAGTGAGACCCTACCTCAAAAAACCAATAAATAAATAAATAAATAAATAAATTTTAAAGTCAAATATTTTTAAAAATAAAATTGTAGGGCTGGAGGGATGGCTTAGCAGTTAAGGCACTTGCCTGCAAAGATGAAGGACCCTGGTTCCATTCCCCAGGACCTACATAAGCCCTAGGTGCACTAGGTGGTCCATGCATCTGGAGTTGTTTTACACTGGCTGGATACCCTGGTGTACCCATTCTCTCTACCTGCCTCTACCTACCCCCAATAAATAAAAATAAAAAATTGTACAAATCTTTACTTCTCTAAACCTTTGGGTAAATGCAATTATTCTGTTTAACCAACACAATACATCTGGTAAATCCTGAACTCTTTTTAGGCACAATATAGTTAATGGAAGAGACTGAAAAATGCCACACTCATATACTCTTAATTTCTCTCTGAACAGTTACAGAAGCTATGTCAGCAGGAAAAAAGGAAAACGATATGTCAGTTAAGACTGTGGCTATTGCTCTACTAAACAACCGTGAATGTGGAATTTACAATAACAAAACAGCCCAGGGAAATTGTATATTCCAGTTTGGATGGGAGACTTTCATTATATAAAAGTAGACAACAAGTTTTCCTCTGCTTTGATTGTTAGCTAGTACCAAAGTGCTAGTATGGAAATAGTATTTTATATAAACAGAAGAAAAAAGAACTAATATTCATAGATGGATGTAGTAGGCAGCTTCAGATTGCTGAAATGAACTTCCAGACCAGGCACAGTTATGGAGGAAGGGATATTTATTGAAGCTTACAGATCCAGGGGAAGTTCCATAATGGCAGAAGAAGCTGGCTCCCTTTTATAAGCCCCAACAGAGAGAGAAACCAACACCATGGCCAGCACAATCAAGTACACTTCAGCAACTCCAGGCAGACCTCAGGCACTCTGCATGTCTTTAGACTGGAATTCCCAATCTACCACCACACCTTAGAGCTAGAATCTAGGATCCATTCAGTGACACCTCCTCCAGCCAGGTGGCTGAAGATCTAAATTACTTTAATAAAATCCTGAATATAATAGGGACTATCTATTTAAACTACCACGATGGAAAAGGGTGATTTTTTAAAAAATACATATGTTTATATGTATTTGAGGGAGTGTGCATGGGAGAGCACACCAACAGGGCCTCTTGCTTCTGCAAATAAACTCCAGATGCATGTACCACTTTGTACAACTGCCTTTACATGGTGGGTACTGGGGGATTGAACTTGGGCTGCAAAGCTTTACAAGTAAGCACCTCTAACTGCTGAGACATCTCCTCAGCCCAGATAGTGGAGATTTAAAAATATATCATCAAAAGCGAGATTCGTGGCTGGGCAAATGGCTCAGTGGTTAAAAGAATTTTCTTGCAAAGCTGGCTGGTCAAGGTTCAATGCCCTAGCACCCATGGAAAGTCAGACACAAAAAGTGGCAAACATAACTGGTATTTGTCTGCAGCTGCAAGAGATCTTGCATGTACACACACACAAATAAATAAATAAATAAATAAATAAATAAATAGATAGATAGATAGATAGATAGATAGATAGATAGATAGATAGATAGATATTTTAAAAGCAAGATTATGTATTTTATGTATTATGGTTTAACCCATGTGTTTAGGCCACTTGATTGGAAAGAGCTGGGATTGAAATGAGAATTTGGAATGTGCAGTAAGAAAGACATCGCTAATCAATCACCAATCAGGTGACCTGAGGTCAGTTACTTATTCTTAAGGCCTCATTGTTCTTGACTGCAAAGTGAGGACTTGAAATCAACCTCCTAGGGCTGTTGGGCACCACCTTAGCACCTGATGGTTTCACTATGATACCGGGAACATGTTCATTCTCACAACACAGAGCCTTCACTGAAATAGTGAATTTTATGTGTTTAAAGAAAATCAGTACATACCCCAGAAATTACAAAACTGTAAGAATTCCATGTTTTCAGTTTTGTTTAAAATACCATATTGTCCTCTCTAATCATACTTGGAATGCTTTCTCTGTGACAGGAAGTTAACCATCTCTTCATACAAGTGTACTGCCCTTGTTACCTTACACACTCAGAATAGAAGTCAACGGGCTAGTCTTCCCATTTCACACAGCCTGGGAGAAGGAGAGTAAGTTAAAGTCAGAGAAAGCCAAGGCAATTTCTTGTCTCTCTATTTTATTTTCAGAGAAGATATCAGTGTTAGATAAGACAAATGTGGATTTTTAAGGTGGACTTTGTTGATTGGAAAACTAATTGGAATTATAGGAACTGCAGTATCTATAAACAAAGCGAAATTTTAGAACTAGAGAAAACATTTCTCAACATTCATCTCTTCAAAAGAGTTGTATAGGGCTAGGGAGACAGATCAGTGGACACGATGTTTGCCACTCAGACATGAGCATCGGAGTTCAAAGCCAAGCATCCATGTAAAAAGCCAAACACTTTAGCAGGTGATTGTAATCCCATCATACCTGTGGGCCAGAAGTGAGAGGAGACCGGAGGAATCCATGGAAAGCTTGTGGACCAGCCAGCTTAGTGAAAAAACAGCTGTAAACAGCATGAAACCCTGACCTCAAAGGAAGTGGGAGGTGATAATGGACACCCAAAAGTTGTTCTCTGACCTCCACATGTGTGCCATGGCACCTTTGTGCCTACACTCACAGGTACGAATGTATACACGTAAACACACATCACAATAAATAATAGTTGTGGATGCAAATGCCAAAGCATGACGATTTTTAAACATAATTAACCCTTCCTGAGCATTTCAGGGACTGGCACAGTACTGAGACTGATACAGAAAATAACTGAGTAAGTGAGAAAAATCAGGCCAAGATCCACTTCCGAGAGAGGGAGTGAACCTTTATTCATGTGTGGACCTCTGCTAGCTAGCCCCAGAATAAAAGAGAGAGGTCCTGAACTCAGCTTGTTCTGGAGTAATGTACCTTTTACATTCCTTTGAATTTTCTCATGCTTGAAGAGGGGAGGGATTTACATTCATGAGAGTAGGGTTCTGTTAACTAAGAGTAAGTACCAACACCTGTCTCCTGAGATAAGGTAGTTATATATTGTTCAAAGAGGTCAGGCTTGGAGTGACAGAAATTTTGTTAACTACCATCAGAGGAATCTTGCCCGTGGCAGTTTCAGAGGAGGGATGTGCAATATCTATTGTTTCACTGAAAGTCCTAGGTGCATTTACATTTCTTATAGACACATTGGTGATATTCCATCTAAACTAATATAAGCTAGAAACCTTAGATATATGGTATTTCTTCAATAAGACCTCACAGGAATAATATCTTATCATTCAAATATATGACTTAAGTGACAATTTTATCTCCATTTGAAAGATGAGGACATAGGTCATGATCATACAGCTGCTTGAGTATTCTGACATCTGAGTCCAAAGTCCAGGCTCTCTTTGATAATTCAGGAAAAAATCCCATGAGCTTCTGCTTGGCATCTGCTAACCAGATGCAGTCCTGGTAGGGCATAAAATTGAACCCTTCATAAGGAACAGTATGATGTGTGATTTAATCTAACAATTTGTCTTTCTCTTAAAAAAACCATAAAAGTCTTATATTGGACACTTTTGCTCTTTTAAAAAAGTAAACTTACAAGTTAAACCAGTTAACTGTAAGTTAAAGTATTTATAGACACCAGTTTCAGTAAACCTTGACCATTAAACTAACAGGAATTCTCCTGCTTTCAATCAACTATTTATGGAGAGATTAGCTAGCATTTACTTCATGCTTACCATATGCCAGCTTCTTGCACATAACGTGACACTTCATCCTATGAAATCCCTGCATATAATGGCTACTGTTATGTGAATGTCACAGCTGAGGTAATAGGCTCAGAGAATTGTCTCCTCTGATATCACAAAGTTAGCAAAAAATAGGGACAATGGTTTATTTTAGAGCTATGTGACTACAAATCCAAGTTCTTAACCAATAAAAACAAAATTACCATATGTTTTGCTCATTATGTGTTTCTTTGGCAAGACATTGATTGACCTCAATGAGTCATAATCTCTTCACATAAGAAAATAGAAATAGGGCTGGAGAGCTGGGTTAGCTGTTGAGGCACTTTCCTGCAATGTCAAAGAACCTAGGTTCAATTCACCAGGACCCATGTTAACCCAGATGCACAAGGAGGTGCATATAGCTAGAGTTTGTTTGGAGTGGCTGGAGGCCCTGGCACTCCCATTTTTTTTCTCTGTCTGCCTCTTTCTCTCTCTCAAATAAAAAAATACATAAAATATTTTTAAAAATAGAAATAATTCCATCAACTCTATGATTAAGACAAGAAGAAATAATATCTGTTACAGAGTGCTAGAGCATCCATACTGAATGGTAAATAAATGCTGATGAAAATCTCAACATTTCCTAATAATGTGCTTTGAATAGAAATGATAAGCTATAAAACAGAAAATCAAGGCATAACCACATATATAATCTATCAATTTCAGAGAAATATGAACCAAAATAAGGGAGAAAACAATGGACCAGTATGTTTTAAGTAGTCTAGAGAAATTCTGAAGACTATTCCAATGATATTTCATATAAAACCGAGAAGCATAAAGGCACACAAAGTCCCCAAAAGTCTCAAAGGCTAGCCCTAAGGAAGGCAAAGCCAACACTACTCAGAGTCTATGAAAGACTGTGGTTGAGGCTGGGAGACTTGACCTCAACAGCCAGCTGGAGGTAACCTGAGGAGGAGAAAAGTAAGAGAGAACAAAGAGCAGATTACAGTAAGAAATGAATATGCAGTTGAGCATGAACAAATAAAGAATGATCACTTCTAAAACCCGGTAAGCCAACAGGGTCTACTGAAACTAAAGATGGCCTCTTTCTAGTCTACCTGCTCACCCTAGAAGGAAATGTGTGGCACAGTCAAAAACAATGCCAATTGAGGAGGAGTCTTGAGGGAGCATTTTCTGTTCTGTCACTGCCTGCCCTCCACAGGACAACCAGGAATGCTTTCTTCACATTGTTCTTCCACAAAGTATGGGTGCCCATTAACTTCATCCTTCCTAGAACAGTAATGAACATGAATATTTTGGCATGAGATCTTCAACTAGAAGCTACAAAGATTTAAAAATCAACAAAAGGCTAAGAGCAAATAAAACATCTATTAAGAAATGAATGAAATAAAGCTTTTATGAAATTAAATGGATTATGAGCTGCAAAAAGTGATTTTATTTCTCACTATAGGTGATCAAGGAATAGAGAGAAATAATGAAAAGTGAGATTACACAGCTCATAAAAATGCATAAAAATCATAATCAACTAGAGAAATAATTGCCATGTAGAAGCAAGAAAAAATACTGGCTCTGGGCAAATATAGTCAAGAACTTCTGTTTACACCAGGCAGGAAAAACACTGAAAGTTTTAGTTCTGCAATGCTAGGGCATTCTAAGTAAATCCCTTTTATAATGTAGCTGGTGTTAAAAGAAAGCAAATGTAAACAAAAAGAATTTATACAGGAAAACAAGTGACCTGTAAATAAAGGTGAGGGAGACTTCCTGAGGACATATGCTAGTAATAGCCCTAAAAAAATATTTTGTCACTACCAGGAAACCATACTCACAAACATTCTCATTTGGGGACCACTGCCATCCACATGTGTCTCCTGGGAAACATGACTCCTGTCCTGTAGCTCACAGGGAGATTTGGCTTATCAAGCAGACATTGTCAGTTTTTGTTGTTGGTTTTTGGCAATGGTATCATAAAATTCTACATCCTAAAAGACACACTAAATGGTTGAACCTTCATCAGGTCCTTAGAAAGAACACCTGAATCACAGGGCCCTGGAGAATGTATGATAAAGACTAATCTTAATCTTCTCCTCTCTCTCTCTCTTTCTCTCCCTCTTCTCTCTCTTCTTTCTATCTCTTTTATATTACCTATTTTTTTTCTTCCTTCTCTTCTTGGGCACTGACCTGTAACTCCCAGTACTAGCATGTGGTTAACATCCACAATGAACTGTTGATCAAGAAGACCTACAAGGTTTCCCAAAAGTAGACAGATTTCTGTCAGACTATTTGATGACCCACCAAAGGTTAGTGGTAAGACCCTACTGCTGAAGACACCATATGCTCTTTGTACAGAACATGGAGTGACCTGGCTGGAATCTGGAAGATAGTCAGTCCTCAGTTAGTTCATATAGTGTCAGAAGGTGCTACATGAGTGGCTGGAGGAAAATGACCAACATCTGTCCAAGCAACTCATGGTCTAAGCTACTCAGCAGCAAACAAACTGATGTGATGCCCACACAAGTGCAGTAGTGTCACACAGCCATGGTGGGTAACCAGCTGCTCTTGATTTGGCTAACTGATCTGCTCTGTGGAACGGAACCCATAGCTGGAGCTGGGAAACAAGTCAGAACCATATCCAAAAAATGAGTCTGCTTTCCATTATCAAGCTTCCACCAATCATGGGCTTCAAAAGGGCCTACTCCTATTAAAATCTCTCTAAAATAATAATGGGTACCCCATTTATCTGGTGCTGACTTCACTCTCCATTGGAGCATTTGCTTCTTTTTTTCAGATGACCGCAGATCCTGAGGAGAGAATCAGCTCATCACATCACATCAGAGCCCCAGCTGAAATCAAGAGTAATTGCGGAAATGAACAAGAGTGCTGCTCTCTTGGTGAACCTGGTACCAGCACAGGGGTGAAGGAAAGAGACACAGAGAACACTCAACTCCTACAAAACCAGATATCCAGAGACATAGAGGCCCCCAAGACCTCATCACTGAAGTAGACCTAAGATGAGCCAAATATGGCTCAAACAAATTTGCTGAAGAAGGGGTAGAAAGATTGGTAGAGCCACATGTGGGGACATTATGCACAGAGACATTGCCTCTTACACATAATTGATGGCTAACCCCACAATGCATGACCCACAATTCCCAAAGAAAAGGGTCTCTGAGGAGGGGGGAGGACATTGAGGAGGTTAATGATGGTGCCAACTGGTTGTATACACACAGTGTGCATAACTAATAAAAAAATAAATCAAAAAAGAATACTATATGTAATCTAACAAGCGAATAAAAGGCCTGAGTTAATTCAATGACTGAATTGGAGACCTGCTAAGGAAGCCTTGATGCTGCCCAGAATTGTGACATACATGTGGAGAGCAGGCAAAAGGAAGGCTGCAGAAAAAAAGCTATGGCTATGTAGAAAAAATAACTTAGTGCTCTGGTAGGGTTGTTTTCTTTCTCTCTTTCTTCTTTCTTTCTTTCTTTCTTCTTTGGAGGTAGCATTTCACTCAACTAAAGGCAATCCTCCTAACTCTGCCTCCCAAGTGCTGGGACTAAATAATATTTAAATTGAATAATAATTATTAGTCCCACACCCAGAACTGATAAGGTTTTTTGCTTAGTTTTATCAACAATAGAGTACTTTACTCACAAAATGACATGACTTCTTTACTTTGTCCTTAGGAAAGATAGTAATTTAACAACTGTGTGGTGAATTCTGTATTACAAAATGGTCTCTCTTTACCTGGCCCACACTGATCTATGTATTCTCCCTGATGTCCTTGACCATTTTCTCAGCATATCTGAAATACTGAATATATAGGTGGAGACTAAATTAGAATCAGAGAATTATATTACGAGAAAGGAATTCTGGTCTGGGAATGTGTCTGAGGAATATCAGCATGTATTTGACATTGACAATCATATGAAAATGTGTGTAGCAATGAAAATGTAAAGAGAAGAGGACAGAATCTGAAGAGTGGCTCCAGTCTTTGGCAGAAAGGGGAATTGGAAAGGGAATTCTCAAGAATGCAGAAGTAGGATATCTCAGACAAGAAAGCATCTGCTTGAAAATGTAAAACTTTACAAAAAGCCTGAGAAACTCAAAAATAAATAACATTGTGCTCTGGAGATCATTAAGAGAAGTAAAACATTGAAAAATTACATCAGAAGAAAGCAAAGACCATGTATGTTTGGATTACATTTTCAGGAAGATTGGCTGTTAAAGGAAGGGGAAAGACAAGGCATCGGGTTCTAGAGGGAAAACCAATCAAAAGAAGATACATTTAGACATATGTGTACATGTATATACTTACAAGGATGCACACATAGTCATTCCTCAAGGTTTTGGGAAGATATCAAAATCTACAAATGTCCAGGTGCCTTATAGAAAATATTGTCAAATTTAATATAACATGCACATCACCTAATCCTTTAAATCATCTCTATATTATTTGTAACACTTAGTATAATGTGAATGCTCTGTCAAGTAGCTATCATACTGCATCATTTAGGAAGTATTGATAAGAAAATATCTGTATATGTTCAGTGTGATTGCCACTACAATAGGCCTGGCTGCATAGTGTATATCAGCACCAACATAACATTTATATTTTCAAATAATTTTTATCCATAATTATTATCTATGAATATAGAACTCATACATGCAGAAGTGCACATATCTACACACATAATATTTACATGTATGTGTGAATATATGTAAGTAATATACTTCTGCATATATACTGACATATATAAAACATGTAAAATTAAACCAAAAATCTCTACATCTAGAAATGGAAACAATGAGTTACCTTGGTGTGTGATTTTATTACTAAGAGAAGAATAATTATATGGCTCTTCAATTAACTAAATATAGACCAAATTGCAAACTCCTTGCATCAGCTAATGGAGGCCTTCATGGAGGATTATAAGATGCCAGCAAATAAACCATATCCATAATTTTGATTCTAAAATTAGCTACTGAAAAGCTCTGGTAACTTGAGATTTTACCTTAAGGGGTCCACAAAAGGAAGAAACAAACATCACGGAGGAGGAAATTTCATCCCAAGTGAAGAAGAGGTTTTAACATGTAGACTGTTCAATTCCACAAATTTGCTAAGCTTCTCTTAGCAGGGAACTATGGCAGATCCTTCTGACTTTGCCATGCCATCATGACAGGACACATCGATACCAGCACTGCTCATTTGAACAAAAACTTGAACTGCCTGATAACCAAGACCTCATTTTCTCTCATCTGATTTAAATATCAGAAAATGAACCAATCTTGAGTACTCTATGTGAAAAGTGTCTTATTTTGTATAAAGCAGTATAGAAGTTTAGTAATAGCGCTCTGTGAAATCAGAAGAAGCAATTAAAGCTGACTTTGGGCCCGCAAGTGGCTTTTCAGATTCTCTGTTTCTTTTTGCAGGAAGCTTTGAGGCAGAGCCACATAAGACGCCACAGCTCTCAGGGAATATTGGAAGGAAGATGAAGACAAGATCAGTAAATGCCAACATCCCTCTGTTAAATTGACCCAATTAGGGGCTCATGAAATTAAATATGATAGCAAGAGCTACCTCTGAATAAGATGGTGGATTGGGAGCTGCCTCTGTGTGATATATTGAAAGAGATTAATACAGATTAAAAAAAAAAAAAAAGACTGGACTCCAAAGAGAGGGAGACAGTTGGAAATTAGCAAAGGGAGTGATATGAAAACAGAAGATTGTAAAGAAACAACAGGGTGATGGACAAGTCTAGCTGCATGGGTCCCTGGCAGAGGGAGGACAAGAAGACTCATCCAAAAGTAGCTTGTTGCTCCTGTCTGAGGAGTCCCAAGGCCAAAGCCCTCTAGAGTAGGCTGCTCTCCAAATAAAAAATATCCAAATCATCAGATGCAAAAAATTGCAAAGCAGAAACACAAGGAGCATGAAAAGACGAGACAACATGACTGCCAAAACATCCTAATGCCTCAATTACTGAATTCAAAGATAATGAAGTGGAGGAAATGCCAGAGGAAGATTTCAGAAATTTACTTAGAAAAATGATCAATGACCTTAAAGCACACGTGAACAAGCAGCTGAGTAAAGTAAGGAACCAAATAGAAAGTAGACAGGAAAGGCAGCAACAACTATGGTAAATTCACTAAAATGAATGAAAACAGTCAGCAATATGTATAGAAACATTAGCAACATGAAAAAAAAAGAAATTTTGCAAGAAGACGGATATATTGGAAAAGAAAAAACTAAGCACGTTGGAAATTTAAAAAACCCAATGGATTAAATTTAAAACATATTGTGATAGAAGTCATCAGTGATAGGTAACCAAGTAGAAAAAAAAGAGCCTAAGAGACGGAGGACAACATACAGGGGACACTACCTTCAAGCATCAGTAAAGAAGTCAGAAAAGGGAAACCACTGAAATATGTGAATGCTTACATGCACTTCAAAAGCTGAACTCTTTTTTTTTTTTTTTCAAGGTAGGGTCTTGCTCTAGCCTAGGCTGACCTGGCATTCACTATGTTGTCTCAGGGTGACCTTAAACGCACAGCGATCCTCCTACCTATACCTCCCAAGAGTGCTGGGATTAAAGGCATGTGCCACCACGCCTGGCTAAAAGTTGCACTCTTGACTGACT
Organism: Jaculus jaculus; assembly: GCF_020740685.1. Lineage (NCBI taxonomy): Eukaryota > Metazoa > Chordata > Mammalia > Rodentia > Dipodidae > Jaculus > Jaculus jaculus. Next base: position 82,411,834 of record NC_059105.1, on the reverse strand, counting down.
AACACCATGGAAGAAATTAAAATGATCTCTGCAATTTAATGAAAATGAAAGAATTCATCTATTCTGAATTATTTTATATCTAGACGCACAGTTTTCTCATCATAATTTGCTGAACAAGGCCGTGTTTTCTCTAATTCATGCTTTTGACAACTATAAAAGTCTTTAGGTGGCAATGGCTGGATGGATTTGTTTCTGGGTCCTCTGTTCTAGACCATTGTTGCTCATGTCAGTTTTGTGCCAACGTCAGGCAGATTTGTTACTTTGGCTCTATATAAGACTTTGAGATCTTCATGGCACTTTCTCCATGGTAGCTCCTTCTGCTGAGGATTGCCTTGACTCCTAGGTCATGTCTTCTGCAAGCAGGGATAGTTTCACTCCTTTCCCTTGGTGACCTTTTTCTTTCTCTTGCCTTATTTCTCCAAGACTTGAAACAGTTTATGAACAGTAGTGCTCAGAAAAGACCTAGTTATCTTATTCCTGATTTTAGAGCAAATGTCTGAAACTGCTGGAGGAAAATAGGCAAAAGGCTTCAAATTTTGGCATAGGCAAGACAGTTCTGAAGAGGATTCCAATAACAGGAAATAATTTCTAGAATTGACAAGGTGAATAAATGATATTAATCTCCTGTCAGATGTCTAGGTGGCAAAGACTTTCTCTTATTCTTAGCTGCCTTCATTCTGCTCATTGTTTCTTCTGGTGTATGCAGGTTTGCAACTGCTCCTGCCTACTTCCTTCATGGAGCTCTCATCTGGCTTGATAAGGTCATTTATACATATTGCCTCTTGCAAGTATATAAATTGCTATATATATTCTGTTTTCTTTCACTGAGTTGCATTGATGAGTTTTCTAATTTGCTATCTTACACAGAAGTCCATGTCACATTTTTCTTATACTTCCTTGCTAGTCACAGTTTCAATCATTTATCAGTACCAGTCAAAATAGAGAGCAGTACTTTACAAAGTATGGTTCCTGGCTATTCATGTGAGATACTCTTGGGAACCTGTTGAAAATAGACTCTTCCAGGGCCTATTGGGCATAATGTCTGAGACTTAATGCCTGAAAATCTATATTTTAAAAAGGCTGCAAGCCAGTGCTAGTTGATTACTGTGGCTTAAGAGCCCCTAGCTGAGCTCATGTCTAGGCAGCAAGTTTCATATATGACTATTTACCCATATCCTGTTTAGTCAGTGATTCTGTCTACTGTTCACTATCAGAATAAAAGTTTTGCACACTATTGTAAGGACATCATAACTGTTTCTTTACAAAAAGCTAATTGGTAGCAGAATCTTACTAATTATCATCTTGTTTTCCCATATTTTTATTTTTAAATACTACACATTTTTCATTGTCATTATTCATTGATGGACAAAGATACTATATTAAAACTATTATTATAGTAACAGACCGAGTTACCTGACCAATTAGTTTCTTGACTATCCTCTATAGGAATAAGGTTTGGAGGCATATTGATCCATTTAGTTAACTTGTAGATGATTTAAGGCAAAATAATTATAGAATTTTACTTTCCAAACAATACATTGACTATTCTCTTTTATTTCTCCACTGTGCATTTGAATTTAGAGAGTAAGGTAGGAGTCTAATATGGCAAAAACTGGAGGACTCCTCCTCAAATAGCCATTGGAAATAAAAGTGGCTGATCCAGCCCTCTGCTCTGCAATCTGAGATTGTGCTGAGTCATTAGCACAATTTCATTAATGTGGCCAGAATGCATTCATACTATAACCACCAAGTAAACATTGGTGTAATGAATAGAAAGGCACTTCAACATATAGGCGTAGGCAAGGATTTTCTGAATAAAATTTCATTTGCTCAGGAAGTAAGACCAATAATCAATCATTAGGCCTCATAAAATTAAAAGGCTTACATAGAACAAAGGACACGGTCAATAGAGAAGCAAAGAAACAACCTACATATTGGGAGAAAAGATTTGCTAGTTGTAGTAGACAGCTTCAGGTTGCTGGGCTGAACTTTCAAACCAGGCATAGTTTATGGGAGGAATGGCATTTGTATAAGCTTACAGACAGAGGGGAGTTCCAAAATGGCAGAAGAAGCTGCCCATCATCACAGGTCCATGCAGAGAGAAAAGCCACCACCAACACCAACTTCAGGAATCCCATGGAAAGCTCTGGCACTTTGGGTATCTTTGGCTGGAAATTCCACATCTTTCCCCATTAGAACCAGACCCTAGGATCTGCCCACAGTGACACCTCCTTCAGCCAAGCAGCTAGAGATCTAAAGCTTTACTAAACCTAAATCTGTTGGGGGGACATCCATTCAAACCATCACACTAGCTATACATATATCTGACAGAAGATTAATAGTTAGGATATATTAAAATAAACTTTAAAAAACTAAATAATAAGAAATTAAGCAACCTAATAAAAATGGGCTAGAGAACTAAAAAGAGTTATCAAAAGAAAAACTACAGGCCAATAAACATCTAAAAACATGTTCTTCATCTTTAGCCATCAGGAAAATGCAAATTAAAACTACTTTGAAATTACATCTCACCCCTGTCAGAATGGCTATCATCAAGAAATCAAATGACAATAAATGCTTGTGAGGGTATGGAGAAAGAGGAATCCTTCTACATTGTTAGTTGGATGTAAACTGGTACAGCCAGTGTGAAAATTGGCATGCATATTCCTGAGACGACTAAAAATAGATCCACCATGTGACCCAGCTATCCCACTCCTTGGCATATACCCTAAGGACTCTACACATTGCTGTACATATACATGTTCATCTATGTTTATTGCTACTCTATTCAAAATAGCTAGGAAATGGAACCAGGCTAGATGCCCATCAAATGATAAATGGATACTAAAGATGAACTACATTTATACAATGGAGTTTTATTAAGTATAAATACAAATTAAATTGGGAAATTTTTTTTAAATATTTTATTTATTTATTTGAGAGCGACAGAGACAGGGAGAAAGACAGATAGAGGGAGAGAGAGAGAATGGGCGCGCCAGGGCTTCCAGCTTCTGCAAATGAACTCCAGACACGTGCACCCCCTTGTGCATCTGGCTAACGTGGGACCTGGGGAACCGAGCCTCGAACCGGGGTCCTTAGGCTTCACAGGCGAGTGCTTAACCGCTAAGCCATCTCTCCAGCCCTAAATTGGGAAATTTTAAGGACATGGATTAATCTGGAGGTAACCCAGGCTCAGAAAGTCAAACACAGAATGTTCTCTCTCAGATGTGGACCCTAGTTTCAAATGTTTATATTTGTATATAAGTTGGAATAAAAGCCAGTAGCAGAGGCCAAAAAGCTAGAAAGGCCCATGAGAGAGGGAGGAAAGTGGAGAAATACAGTAGACAAGTAGAGGAACAGAATACTGGGGTCAGGGGATAAGATGGAAAAAAAAGGGGTGGGAGGAGGATTTATCAAAATTAAAGACATTATGAATAAGCCATATGGAAACCTATTTCTTTATTAGCTAAAGAACATTTATGTTAAAAAAGACAGACAGCTTGGGCAGAAATACCCCATGGGGTTGGATGGTGCTGTGCCCATAAGCCATAGATTGTTACAGGAAAATTTCAGTGCCATGTATGGGATACCTTTCAGCAAGTTGCTGGTCAGTCTCCTTATGTCCCCCAAACATTGCAGACTAGTTCCAAGGCTCTTGGTTGCCCACCAGAACTGGACTGTAGCACCCTATTTCTGAAGACTCCACATGCTTGGGCTGCAGGTCACTGAGAAATCAATCTGGAGCATAGCTGGAAGCCTCTACCCTATTAACTAACTATCATGATTCTATAAAGAACTATACAGTTTTTTGAGGGAGAAAAGTCATCAATGGTCTTAGCTAGAATTAGACTCTGCAAGCTTTATGGCTAGATAGCCAGGTAAATATGCCATCTGGTACAATAGTGGCATGTCTGCTATGGGAGAAACCAGCTGTTCTATGGTTGGACTTTAGGCCCACTCTAGGGGAGGGAGCTCATGCATGGTATGGAAAATCAAGTCAAAAGCCTAAGGGCTGGGCAGGTTATAAGTTCTAGGAGGAAAACTACTACTATAACAGTCAGCTTCGGTTGCTAGGATGAAGCAGGCACAAGTTATGAGAGTAAGGGATTTATTTAAGCTTACAGATAGAGGGGAAGTTCCATAATGGCCAAAGAAGTAGTCCCTCCCCACTTGCCAAATCCACACAAAAAGAGAAATCACCACCAGCATAAGCAAGCACAGGACATGAACTCTGGACCAAACTCAAGCACCTTGCATACCTTTAGACCACCCCCACACCTTAGGGTTGGAACTTAGGATCTGCCACAGAGACTTCTCCTCCAGCCAAGTGGTTGAAGATCTAAATTACAAGCTTTAATAAACTCCTGAATATATTGGGGGGAACATTCATTCAAATTAATACAACTACTACTATCTGCCCTTTAAATGCTTATACTATGCCCATATATCCATACTACTCTCACTTTTGGTTCAAGAAGCTTCACTTTTCAGCTGGTAATAACCACTAATGAGACTCAAAACTCACCAAAGTCCCGAGAAGAAGTAAAAGTGGAGTGTTCAATTCCCTGCAAGGCTCATCAATCATTGTTGAAAGGGTGGCAGAAAGAATGTAAAAACCAAAAGAAGGGCAGAAGTGCTTCTGAATAGTCTTTCAGATTGACTCACAGTGGCTGATCTACCTACACAAGACCTATGTGACAGGAGGAAAAAATGACATCAAAATAGAGGAAACTACTTAGAAAGAAGAGATCCAGTGGAGGGGGATTCAGGAAGGGTAAAAAGAAACGTGGTCAGAGGTTATGATCATGGTATACTGTTTATATGTGTCAATACTGTAAAACAGTTTCAAAGGAGAGAAGGGTTCATACAAATTCATATGATTGTCTTAGATCAATAGTTTTATAGATTCCTTTATCATGTCTTATTTCATGTTTTAGCATAGATGATGTTCTTTCCAACCTTCATGCAATACTGTTCACATATCTAACTCCAGGCTGTACTGGGCTTATTTTAGGTTTGAACACTATTCCATTGTATGTACATATATTTTAAAACAACTCTGTGTTGATGGGCATTGAGATTATTTCAATATCATGAATATGATAATAATAATGCTAAAATAAAATCAGGCTTGCCCCTATCATATGACTTCGATTTCTACACATAGAGATAAACTCAGCAGTGAGACATCTGAATCAATTCTATGCAATTCTATTTTAATGTACTGAGGAAATTCCATGGTAGTTTCAGGAAGGCTATAGTAACCTACAATACTGCCAGCAGTGTCTATGGAAGGGCTTCCTTTCTCCACATCCTTCCCACACTGGGCATCTTTTTCTTTCTCATAATAGGTACAGTAGCAGGTGTAAGGTAATACTTCACTGTGGTTTTCCTTTACATTTCTCAGATGAGTAGAGAAAAAGTTTTTTGTATCTATGGTTATTTATATGTCTTCTTGGGAAATCTCCATTTGAGTCCTTTGGCCATTTTGAAAAGAGGGATATTTTCTGATTATTGAGAGGTTTGAGTTACTGATACATTTTGGATTTTAGTCCCTTAACCTAATGAATGATTTACAAATATTTTCTCCCAAAGGATGAGTTTTCTCTTCACATTTATTTATTTATTTATTTATTGCTGTGCAAAAGTTCTTTTTGTTTTTTGTTTGTTTTTTTTTTTTCATTTCATCTAATCCTTTTTTGTTTCTATTTTGTTTTCATTGTCTGTGTTTTTGGTGTCACATCCATGAAATTTAAGGACTGAGAAAATTTGTATATATTTAAAAATTGGGCACACTCTCCTGTAGCTATTATCAATCTGATGTTGGCCAGGGGGTGATGTCTACCCTCTGCTGATGCTATCATTTTCCCTTCCATTGTGGAGCTTCCGCTCAAACCTGCAAGCCAAAATAAGCCTCTTTTTCGCACAAGCTGCTCTTGGTTGGGTAATGCAAACCTGACTGCAACAGTAAAGTGGTACCGAGGAGTGAGGTTGCTGCTAAACACCTAACTGTGTGGTTTTGGCCTTTTGGAGCTGATTTGCAAGAGGAATGTGGAAAGACTTGAAACCTTGACCTAAGAGGACCTTGCAGTGTTGTAAGTACAGCTTGATGGACTATTCTGGTCAGAGTTGAAAGACCTGAATGCAGTAAGAACTATGGACTGCAAGGTTTGGCTTATGAGGATGAGAAAGAGCTTTTCTTGGACTGGACTAGAGGCAAGTTGTGTGAAAAGCTTACTGTTATTGCCCATGTCCTGAGAAGTTGTGCAGGGAGGCTTTGCATAGAAATGAACTGGTGTGAGCAGAGGGATATGGCACATAAAAAAATGAAATTTGGGGGCCTAAATTGCTGCCTATTCACCTGCAAATTGTTTGAGAGATCACAATCTTGAGATTGGGCCCACTGACCTGCATTGGAGCAACAGGAAGTACGTCGACTCTTTTGGAGAGGCCTGAGTGCTCAAGGAGTGTCCTGTTCTTCAAAGTCTGCTTTATTCACCACTGGATTAACAAATTAGCACCCTACCTGGTATTGTGGAGTATAATAAGTGTAGGAAAGAGAGGTCATTGAGTTTGCAACATGGTCTTGTGTTTTGGAAATCGCCATGGGCAGTGTGAATGAAGCAGGTTTTCTGGTCGCCTGCATAGAGACACCATGGGGCCATGAGGATGAACCTTGGAGAAGCCAGGACCACAACATGGCTGCTAAGGAAAGCAGGACTTTTCAGGACTATGAGTAGCCTAGCTGGAGAGGTAGAATTGAAATAATAGAGACTTGTTGCTGGTTAGAATTATCAGACTTGGAGATTTGTCACTAAGTAGAGTTGTTGGACTTGAAGCTACAGAGTTTGATGTTTGCCCTGGTTGTTTTAAATCTTGTATTGGTTGAATATTTCTTTGCTATGCCCAATGCCATATTTTGCAGTGTGAATGTTTATTCTCTGCCATTATGAATTTTGGGGGGAATTTTTAGTATTATGGCTCAGTTAAAAGGCCTTGGACTATGGGGATGTATGAACATCCTTGGAATTGATAAAAACTATGGGAACTTTTGGGCTGGAGAGATGGCTTAGCGGTTAAGCGCTTGCCTATGAAGCCTAAGGACCCTGGTTGGAGGCTGAATTCTCCAGGACCCACGTTAGCCAGATGCACAAGGGGGTGCACGAGTCTGGAGATTGTTTGCAGTGGCTGGAGGCCCTGGTGCGCCCATTCCCTCTCTCTCTCTTTCTCTATCTGCCTCTTTCTCTCACTGTCTGTTGCTCTCAAATAAGTAAATAAAAATAAATGAAAAAAACAACTTTTAGTTATAATATAAAAACAATGAATTTATTGGAACATTGTAATCTGAATTGATTAACATATTAATTCCATGGATAAATACTGTGATTATATTGATATAATTATATATCATACAATTAATATGTTAATTTATTTATCATATGCTAATTGGTATATTTTTCTCTCTTTCCCCATGCCTTTCCCTGTCTTGCCCTCTTTTTCTGGTCCCCTCCAGATCCTGAAATATTAAACAATGTATTTTCTCATACACAAAGGTATGCATTTAAATCTAGGTTGTACACATGAAACACTTTGTTTTCTGCATTACCGTCTATTGTTTCCCTTATCCCTGCATTTAGACCAGTTCCTCCCTGCTCATTGTCATTCTTATATTTTCATGCTCTTTGTAGATTGTACATAGGATTAAAATTTGTGGGCTGGAGAGATGGCTTAGCGGTTAAGCGCTTGCCTGTGAAGCCTAAGGACCCCGGTTCGAGGCTCGGTTCCCCAGGTCCCACGTTAGCCAGATGCACAAGGGGGCGCACGCGTCTGGAGTTCGTTTGCAGAGGCTGGAAGCCCTGGCGCGCCCATTCTCTCTCTCTCCCTCTATCTGTCTTTCTGTGTCTGTCACTCTCAAATAAATAAATAAAAAAAAAAGAATTTAAAATTTGTGATATTTCTCTTTCTAAGTTTAAATTATTTCAAACAACATAATGGTCTTCAAGACCCATCCATTTGCCCACAAAGGTCAATTTTTTTTCTTTTTTCCAGGTAGGTAACATTCCATTCTGTATATGTTCCATAGTTCCTTTATCACTCATCTGTTGATAGACATCTAATGTGGCTCTATACTTAGTCCAGCAGTAAACATAGATATACAAGAAACACTGCATGTGGACTATAGTTTATTTGGTAATATATCCAGTAGTTTGCTGGTAGTTCTAGTTGTTTTTTAAGTAACTCCCATACTAAGATTCATGGTGCATATGCCAGTTTGCATTTCTACCAGTAATGTATAAATCTTTTTAACCACATCCTTTCTAGCATTTTTTCTAACTTGTTTTCTTTCTTTTTATAATTAGTTTTGTACTCAGTGAATACAGTCAAGTTGGTACCATTGTTAGCCTGATCTCCCTCCTCCTCCTGGCCCCTCCTTGTTGAGGTATATGGGTCATGCATTGTGGAGTTAGCCCTCAGTTAAATCTCTCTGTGTATCGTGACCCAACATGTGGCTCTCACATTCTTTGCACCCCCTCTTCTGCAAATTTCCCTGAGCCATGTTGGGTTCATTTTAAGTGTGCTTCATTGATGACGTCTTAGGAGCCTCTGTTTCTCAGGATATCTGACTTGGTAAGAGTTGATTGTTCTCTGTGTCAATCTCCTTCACCCTTGTGCTGGTACCAGGTTCACCAAGAAAATGGCACCCATGCTTGTTTCACCACTTATTCTTAGTTTCAGCTGGGGCCCTTTTGAGGTATGATGGGGTGGGTCTCTCCTTAGGATCTGCAGCTATCTGAAAAAGAGAAGCATAATTATCCAAGAGAATAAAGTTAGCACCAGATAAATGGGATAACAGTTAATCTTTTTAGAGAAAATTTAATAGGTGTAGGCCCTCATGTAGCCCACATTTGGTGGTAGCCTGATAATGGAGAGTGGGCTCATTTTTGGATATGGTTCTCACTCTTTCCCAGCTCCAGCTACAGGTCCCATTCCACTGAGGGGATCAGTTAGTCAAATCAAGAGCAGTTGGGTTCCCTCCATGGCTATGTGCCACTATTTCACTTTTGTGAGCATCACAACAGGTTATTTGCTGCTAAGTAGGTTAGACCGTGAGTTGCTTGGACAGATATTGGTCATTTTCCCCCAGTTACCCATGTAGCACCTTCTTGCACTAGACTCACTGTCTGGGGACTGATTCTCTTCCAGATTCCAGCCATGTCACTTCATGTTACATGCCAACCACATATGGTAACTTCAGCAGTAGGGTCTTAACACTAAACTTTGGTGGGTCATCAAGTACTCTGACAGAAATCTGTCATTCTTTTAAGAAACCTTGTAGGTCTCTCTGATCCAAACCTCATGTGGATGATAGCCACCTGCTTGTACTGAGAGTTACAGGTCAGTGTCCATAAAGAGAAGAAAGAAAAAGATAAGTAATATAAAAGTATAAAAGAGAGAAAGAGGGGGGAGAGAGAGAGAGAAAAGCTATAGAAGATTAAGGTCAGTGATCATCATACCCTCTCCAGTGCCTTGTGACTCAGTTGTTCCCTCTAAGGGTCTGGTGAAGGTTCAACCATTTGGTCTGCCTAGTAGGATGTGGAATTTTATGGTACCATTGCCATTGGGGTCCAGATTTGTGTCTCCCACACCCTCCCTTGACCTCCCCTCCCTCCCCACCCACCCTATTGTCCAGTCCTCAGCATCTTTGGTAGATTCAGGTTAGGTGCTGTAGATGAGTAAGACTATGCAGTGATTATCTTTCTGTGATTGGGTAAGTCCATTGAGAATGATCTGTTCCAGGTTCAGCCATTTTTCTTCAAATTTCATTGTGTTGCTTTTTCTTACTGTTGTATGTAATTCCATTGTATAGATATACAACATCTTAGTTATCTATTCTTCTAGTGGGGGACATCTGAGTTGATTCCAGCTCTGAGCATCTATAAACATGGTTGAGCAAATCTGTCTGGGCTGAGGCTTGAAGGTTTTAGGGTAAATGCCCAGTAAGGGAATAATTGGGTCTGTTGGCAACTCTATAGTCAGCTTTTTTAGGAGTCTCCATATTGCTTTCCAAAATGGTTGTACCATCTTATATTCCCACTAACAGTGGATGAGGGTTCCTATTTCTACACATCCATACCAGCATTTATTTTCATTTGATTTTTTTGATGTTTTCTATCTTTACTGGGGTAAGGTAGAATCTCATAGTTGTTTTAACTTGCATTTCCCTGATGATTGGGGATGATGAACTTTTGCTTAAGTGTATGTTTGCCACTTATATTTCATCCTCTGTGAACTGCCTGTTCAGCTCTTTGCCCCATTTTGTGAGTGGGTTGGTTGACTATTTATTGTTTAGGTTTTTGAGTTATTTGTATATTCTAGAGATTAGGCCTCTGTCAGTTGATTATTCAGCAAATATTTTCTCCCATTCTGTGGGTAATCTATTGACTTTGTTTATTGTATGTTTGTCTGCAAAGAAACTCTTCAGCTTCATGTGATCCCATTAGTTGAGTGATTGTTTAAGATCCTGTGCTACTGGGGTTTTGCTCAGGAAGTCTTTTTCCATTCTTATATCATGGAAAGTTCCTCATATATTTTCTTCCCATAGTAGCTGAGTTTCCAGTATTCTATTGAGGTCTTTTACCTATTTGGACTCCAGTATTGTGCATGTGTAAGATGTGTGGATCAAGTTTCAATTTCCTGAATATGGTTATTCAGTTTGTCCAGCACCATTTGTTGAAGATGCTGTCTTTTTTTTCCCCAGCCTATATTGTTAGGGCCTTTGTCAAATATCAAGTAGCTGTAGTTGCTTGACCCAACATTTGGATCCTCAATTCTATTCCATTGGTCTATACTCCTGTTGTTTTGCCAGTACCATGCTGTTTTTTTACTATGGCTTTGTAATATAGCTATAGATCAAGTATGGTGATGCTTCCAGAGGTATTTCTTTTGCTGAGAATAAGCTTGGATATCCAAGGTTTTCTGCCTTTCCCTATGAGTTTTATGATCATTTTTTCTATCTCTGTGAAGAACAATGTTGGGATTTTAATTGGAATTGCATTAAATCTATATGTTGCCTTTGGTAGGATTGCAATTTTCACAATGTTAATTCTGCCTATCTAGGAGCATGGAAGGTCTTCCATTTTCTCAAGTCCTCCTCAATTTCATTTTTGAGTGTTTTTATGTTTAAATTATATAGATCTTTCACTTCCTTGGTTAACATGATTTCAAGGTTTCTTTCTTTCTTTCTTTCTTCCTTTTTTTCTTTCTTTCTTTCTTTCTTTCTTTTTTTCTTTCTTTCTTTTGGTGCTATTGAAAATGGGACCATGTCCATTATTTCTTTCTCTTTATCTTTGTTATTTACATACAGAAAGCTACTGATTTTTATGCATTGATTTTGTATCCTGCTACTTTGCTAAATGAATTAATCACCTTCAAGTGTTTTAGAATGGAGTCTCTCAGGTCTCTTACATATAGAATCACATTGTCTATGAACAGAGATAACTTAACTTCTTCCTTTCCAAATTGTATCCCTTTTATGTCTTTCTCCTATCATATTGCTTGAGCTTGGACTTCTAGTACTGTATTGAAGAGCAGAAGTGAGAGGGGACAACCCTGTCTTCTTCCTGATCTTAATGGCAATTCCTCCAGTCTCTCCATTAAGTATTATTTGGGCCTTAGGAGATTTGTATATTGCCTTTATTATGTTAAGATATGAACCAACCATGCCACTTCTCTCCAATGTTTTGATCATGAAGTGATGTTGTATTTTTCAAAGGCCTTTTCTGCATCTATCAAAATGATCATGTGGTTTTTGTGTTTAGCCATGTTTATTTGGTGTATTACATTGACAGGTTTCCATATGTTGAACGACCCATGCATTCCTGGATGAATCCCACTTGATCAAGGTGGATAATGTTTTTGATGTGTTGTTGGATTCGGTTTGCTAGGATTTTGTTCAGGATCTCTGCATGTAAGTCTATCAGGGAAATAGGCCAACACTTTTCTTTTCTTGTAGCATCTCTGCCTGGTTTTGTAATTAGGGTGATACTAGCTTCATAGAAGGAGTTGGGGAGCTTTCCCTGCTGTCCAATTATGTCACAACTTTGAGAAAGATTTGTTTGAGTTCTTCTATGAAGGTTTGATAGAATTCAGCTGAGAAGCCACCTGCTCCTGGACTCTTCTTTTTGGAAAGGATTTTTATTACCTTTTCATCTTAGTGAGTAGTTTGTTTAGGAGATTAATCTGATCTGAGGTTAGCTTTGGCAGATGATATATGTCCAGGAATTTATCCATTTATCCATTTCCTCCATATTATCCAGTTTTGTGGAGTAGAGGTTTTTGAAATAAGTCCTGATGATTCTCCCAATTTCACTTATGTCTGTTGTGATATCTCCTTTTTCATTTCAAATTTTGTTAATTTGAAGCATCTCTCTTTTTTTTGGCTTAATCAAATTGGCTAGGGGTTTGTCAATCTTGTTTATTTTTTCAAAGAACCAGCTCTTTATTTCATCAGTTTTCTTAATTGTTTCCAATTCATTAATTTCTGCTCTGATCTTAATTATTTCTTTCCATCTGGAGTTTTTTGGGTTGGATTCTTCTTGCTTTTCCAGTACCTTTAGGTGGATGGTTAGGTTATTGATTTGGGATCTTTGTTATGAAGGCAGTTAGTGCTATGAATTTTCCCGTGTCCCATAATATGTTTTGGTATGATGTGTTCTTGTCCTCATTCATTTCTAGAAATTTAACAATTTTTTAAAAATTTTGTCCACTAACTATTTATTGTTTAAAAGTGTGCTCTTCAGTTTCCAGGAGCTAATGGGGTTCTTGTTGGTCTTTTGTTGTTAATTTCTAGCAATATAGCATTGTGATCTGATATCAGGCAGGGAATTATGTCAATGTTCCTGAATATGTGGAGGTAGGCTTTGTGACCCAGCATATGATCTATTTTAGAGAATGTTCCATGGTCTGCTGAGAAGAATGTGTAGTCTGTGGATTTGGGATGGAATGTTATGTAGATGTCCGTTAGGTCTAAGTGATCTATGGTTTTGTTGAGCTCTCTTATTTCCATGTTGTTTGTATTTGGATGATCTGTCTACTACTGATAATGGTGTATTGAAGTCCCCAACTATGAGGGTGATGGTGGTTATTTCTGTCTTATTGTTAAGTAGGTTTTGTTCTATAAACTGTGGTGCCCCTGTGTTTGGTGCATAAAGATTTATGATTGTGATATCCTCATGATGGATTGTTCCCTTGTTAAGTAGAAAATGGTTTTCTTTGTCTTTTTTTATTACTTTTGGTTTGAAGTCTATTTTATCAAATATTGATATAGCTACACCTGCTTGTTTCTTATTCCCATTTACTTGGAATATTGTTTTCCACCCTTTCACCTTGAGGAGGTGGGGTGGGTTTCTTGAAGACAACAGATTAAGGGGTCTAATTTTCTGATCAACCCTGTTACCTTGTGTTTCATTATGGGTGAATTAAGTCCATTAATATTTAGGGTAATGACTGTGAGGTTTGGTTTGATTCCTGCCATATTGTGTTGGTATATGTGGTTTGGTGTTTTCATGGACTTTGAAGTTTTTTGTGCCTTCTCTCAGCTTGGTTATTGTGAAATCCTTCTTGTAGTCATTTGAGGTTGATTATTTGATTCTTCTGTGTGGAGAATTTCTTGAAATACTCTTTGTAAGTTTGGTTTTGTGTTCATATAATTGTAAAGCTGAGTTTTGTCATGGAAATTTTTTCTTTCACCATTTATTATAAGGGATACTTTTGCTGGGTAAAGTAGTTGGGGTTGGAAGCTGTAGATTCTTAGACTTTACAGGGTTCCATTCCAGGCCCTTCTGGCTTTCAGGGTTTCCATTGAGTAGTCTGAAGTAATTCTAATGGGGTTACCTTTAAAAGTGATGTGCTGATTTTTCCTAGCTGCTTTAGGATTTTTTTTTCCTTTGGTGTTAGTGTTTAGAGTCTTAATGACAATATACCTTGGAGTGTTGCTCCTTTGGTCCAATCTGTTTGGAGTTATGTTAGCTTCTTGCATCTTGACGGGCCTTTCTTTTGAGTGAGTGGAAACCTTTTCTTCGATTATTTTGTTCAATAAGTTCTCCATGCCTTTGTTCTGCATTTCTTCCCCTTCTGGTATTACCATGATCTGGATATTAGGGCATTAAATGCATCCCACAATTTCCTCATGTTCTGTTCACAGAAGTTTTTGAACTTATTGAAACTTTTGATTTCTCAAACTGTTTCTTTTTCTTGTCTTCCAGATCAGAGTTTATATCCTGCACATGACTGACTCTAATCTTGAGAGCTTCTAAAGAGTTTTGGGCTTGTTCAATTGGGTTTGCATTTTCTACTACTTTTCTATGTATAGTTTTCATCTCTCTGTCAAGCTCCCTTTTCATATCATTTTCTGATTTTCTTGATGCTTCTTGGAATTCATCCTTGCATTTCTTTATGTCTTCATTTAGCATTGCCAGTTGATTTTTGAGGTCCTCTTTTTTTCACTCTCCTTCTTATCTCTTAACTGTCTTTGAACTCCTTCCATTTTCTTATCTATTAGGTCTAGTCTATTGATGGCAGCATCCACATGATTATCAGTCCTTTGTTGCTTTTATGCAAGTTCTACCATAGGTTGGTCAGCATTGCTCATGGCTTCAATTTGGTGTTCTGATCCTAATGTCTCTTCTATGTTTTGATTAGAGACATTCATTGTAGGACTGGGTGATCTTACTGGATTTGCTTGCATTTGATTTTCCATGTTATTTCTTTTGTGCTGTGGTCTGCACACCACAGTGTATGGGCAGGGAGAGTAGAGCTGTGGTCTCCATGGGAAGTGGTGCCTCTTGGGGGAGCTGGCCTGAGCCAGCAAGCAGGTAAGCAGATGGGCACAGCGGTCCTGAGCTCACATGGGGTGGGCATCTCAGCCTGAAAAGCCTAAAGTTCGTGATTAGTGGGTGACTGAAGCAGTCTGCGCACTCACATGGCTGGACTCTGAAGCAACCTGAGCTCACACACGGCAGATAAGGGATTGGGCCTGAGCTGGCACAGGCAGACGGGCAGAGTGAGCCTGAGCTTGTGTGGGCAGGTGGAATGGACCTGAGTTGGTGCATGGATTGGTGGGTGGCTGGAGCAGCAAGTGGGCAAATGGGAGAAGGCTGAGCTTGCACAGGTAGATGGACAGCACGTGTGCAGATGGAAGATGGATGGATTGAACCTGAGCTTGTGCAGGACAGTGGGCAGAGCCTGCCCTAGGTCACATGTGGATGGAGACAGCTGGGTGATGGCCCCTGCTATGTGAGGCAAGTGGAACTATGCTGGCCTGGGTCCCCTTTCCTACAGTAAGTGTGGGAGTATTCTGAGGCTGGGACTATGGCTATGGTGGCTGCTGGGGGGGACTGGGGGACTGGTGAGATTGAGGGAATCAGCTGATTCCCTTTTATTCCCCTCTGTGTCCTCCCACTGGTGATCTATTAGAGATTGTTCTCTCCAAAAGACCCAATGAACCCTTAATGCCTTGCCTTTCTTTCCCAGGGAGATGCCGCACAGTAAGGCAGTTGCCATCTTGACTGGAAATCTCTGACTTGTTTTCTTAGTATTACCTATTTATATTTACATTTCCCTGGGGGCTCAGTTTGTTTACATTTTTTTTTTCCAAACTTTATCAGTATTCTTTCTTTTTATAAAATGTTCAATTCAGTTGTCCATTTATAGACTGGATGATTTGCTTTGATTTAAAATCCAATTTTTCAATTGCTGGGAATACCCCCTATTTTGTTGGAGCCCTTTTCAGGTATTTCTTTTCTATTCCTCTATAGTGACGTTCTTCCCTGTGATTTCTTCTAACAGTTTCAAAGTTGTTGGTCTTACAATGAGGTTTTTAATTTACTATGAATTTATTTTTGAGCAATGTGTAAAATATGAATATTGAGTCATTTCTTACATTAGGATAGCCAGTGTTTCCAGCACTATTGGTTGAAAAAGATGACTATTCTGTGTTATTTTTGACACCTTTGTAAAAACCTAAATGGCTGAGGCTGTCTGGGGTTTTACCTGTGTTCCATATTATATTCCATTGGTCTACATGTCAGTTTTAGTGTCAGTACCATGCTTATTTAATTGCTGTCTCTATAAAGCACAATTTGAGATCATGTATTATGTTACTTCTAGCAGTGCTCTTTCTGCTTAAAACTTCTCTGCTATTTGAGGTTTTTTTTTTTTCCATAAGAATTCTACAATATTTTTTTAAATCTGAGAAGAATATCAATGGGAGTTTTATGGACATTTCATTGAATTTGAAGGCTAATCGCAACTACATAGCCCTTTTAACAATATTAATTCAGCCAATCCAAAAGAACAGGAGATATCTGCTAGTGCTTTATTGAATTTCTTTCTTTGGCATTTTAATTTTTTTCTTTGTAGATGCCTTTTACCACCTTGGTTAGCATTGTTCCTTGTTTTTTACTTGACCATTATTTCAAAAATATTTATTTTATATATTATAACATGTTTTCCTCTTATCCCTTTACCCCAACTTCCATTACACTAGGGACCCTCCTCAGTAGGCTTATGGTATTCATTATGCAGTCATGAAAGCCTCAGTCAATCCTTGTGGAGTATCAGTTGTGAGGCATGCCTCAGGGTATTCCTATCCATTTTGTGGCTCTTGCAATATTTCTGCAATATTCTCTGAGCAATGATAGGCCTGTTGGAAATCTAATGTAGTGTTGAGTTCTTTGTAGCCTCGGGATTTCTGTTTTGATAGGTTTTGATTGACCATGGTGTCTATGACCATCACCCTGGAGCTGGTTGTCAGGCTTGCAGTAAGAATAGTATTCATGTCTCTGCTTTCTCTGCAGTTTCTATTGAGCCCTGACAGATGTGGTAGAGATGGCAAGCCTCATGGTGAGCAGTTGACTATCTTCTTATCAATAGATCTATGTTCCACTCTGTCTTATATGTCATCTGTAAAATAAAACTGATTCTCCTCCCAAGAGTTAGAACAGCTTGGCTTTAAGGGGGTATACAAAGTTGTTTTGCAACTTTGAAGAAAGTGTTTACTAGTTCTAAGTTTTCTGGTGGCATTCTTAAGGTCTTTAAACTTTAGGATTTTGTTGTGTTTTAAATAGGGGTTTTTAATACTTTTCTATTTGTAGACCTTTTATTCTTTATTTTGCCTTATTGCTGTGTGTAAGACTTTAAAGCATTATGTTGAGCAATAGTGGAGAAAGTTGATATCTTTGTTTATTTCTCAATGTTCAAATAAATGCTTTCACTTTCCCCCATTTTTCTAACATTAACCATAGTCTTTATTATGCTGAGGTATGGTCCTTTTACTTCTAGTTTCTACAAGGCATTCATCATAGAGAAGTTCAGCATTTTTACAGGTCTTTTCTCTATCGAGAAGATCATGTGATTTCTATCCTTAAGTTTATTTATGTGTTATGTTGCATTTATTGATTTATATATCTTTAAACATCTTTGAATCCTTGAAATAAAACCAATTGGTCATGGAGTATGATCTCCTTAATTTGTCTTGCAAATAGTTTCTTGAGAATTCCATCTGTGGTTACCAGGGAAATTTATCTACTATTCTCATTTTGTGTTGTTGAGTGTCTGTCCAATTTTAGTATCTGGGTCATAAGGATTTCCTAGAATAAGTTTTAAAGTATTCTTGCCTTTCCTATCTTGGAGATCAATATAAGAAGTATTGGTGTTAACTCTTCCTTAGAAATTGGTAGAATTAGGAAGTGAGTTCAACCAGGTCTGGGAATTTGTCTGTATACTTTATGACTGCATCAATCTCAGTGCTATTGATCTGCTTAAGTTGTTTATATGACTTGTTTTTAGCACAGCTTATGTACCTAGCATTTATTAATTTCTTCTACATTTTCAAGTTTCTTAGAATATAAGTTTTGGAGGTATTCCCTAATAATCTGAGTTTCATTAGAATCTGTTGTATTGTCCCATGTTTTCATCTTTAATTTAATTTTAGTATTCTTTTGGTTCATTTGGCTAAAGGCTTTTGGATATTTTATGTTCTACAAAGAATTAACTTTTGTTTTAGTTTTAACATTGCTCTTTTTATTTACAGTTCACTAATTACTACTATGATCTTCATTATTTGTTCCCATTGACTCCTCTTAGGCATTGTTTATTCATGTTTTTTTCTGATCTTGCAAGGTTAATTCAATTATTAATGTGATATATTTATGACTTTTTAGTGAACAAATTCACAGGTACAAATTTTCCTCTTACAAAAATAAATAAATAAAGAATTTCCTCTTACAATCATCTTTGCAGTATACCAAAGATTCTGATAGTTCTGCCTTCATTTTCATTTGATTCTAGGAATGATTTCCTCTATAATTTTTAATAATTAATAGGCATCCAAGAATGTACAGTTTAGTCTATAAATTTTTGTATAGTTTCTGTAGCTTCCCTTACTAATTTCTATTATTCTCCACAATGATATGATAAGACACAAAAACATTTTTATTCTTTTGCATTTTAAAAATATTTTTATTTATTTGCAAGCAAAAAGAGAGAGAGAGGAAGAGAAACAGAGAGAGAATGGTTTCACCAGGGCTGCTTGCCACTGTAAACTCCAGATGCATACACCATTTTGTGCATCTGGCTTTATGTGGGTACTGAAAATTTGAACCTGGATTGGCAGGCTTTGTACTAAGTCATCTCTTCCTTTTTTGCATTTCTCAAGACTTTCATTAAAGTCTAAAATGACATCTATTTTTCAGACTGTTTCATGAGCTGTAGATTCCATATTGATTGGATGAAATATTCTGTAGACATATGTTAAGTCCATATGACTCACAGTGTAGTTAAATTTTGAGGTTTCTTTGTTGAATCTTTCATTTTAATGACCTATCTAGAGATGAGAGTGAGCAGCCAAAGTCACCCATTCTTATTGTGTCACAATCTAACTGACCTTTCATACCACTGCTGCTTGCTATGAAATTTGGAGCCCCAATGTTCCCTTACATTTATAATTATTATATTCTTCACAGATTATTCCCTGTATTGATATATTATAGCCTTTATTATCTTTTCTGGTTGCATTTTGAAGTCTAGTTTATCAGACATCCTAAGAGCTATGATGGCTAGTTTGGTCTTTGCTTGCTTGATTAATTGACTTACATCCTTTAACTCTTATACTATGAGTACCTTGCTCATAAGTAGTGTTTTTTGAAGACAACAATTATTTGTAATTTTTTAGTGCAGTAAACTACAGAATGATAAGTGCTAGTATTAAGCTACATAGTATCTTTAAATTGGAAATTTGAGGCATTTAGTACTATAAATTTCCCTTAGAGCTGTGTTCACTGTGTCCCATAAGTTTTGATATTTTTTGTTTTTATTATCATTAAGTTTGATACCTTTATCAATATCCTTTCTGATTTCTGCAGCAACCCATTCATTGTTAACTAGTGAGTTGTTCAGTCTCTAGGAGTTGGTGTATTTTCTGTTATTACTATTGTTGTTGATGCCTAGCTTTAATGAACTGTGGTCAGATATACTGCAGGGGATTGCCAAATTTTCTGAATTTGTGGATAAATGCTTTATGCCCTAATATATGGTCTCTTTTGGAGAAAGCTCCTGGAGCTGCTGAGAAGAATGCTTATTCAGTAGAATTAAAGTGGAATATTCTGGATATATCTGTTAAATCCATTTGATCTATGATGTTGTTTAGCTCTATTCTGATTTTGTTTCTGATTTGAGGAACTGTCTATTGATAATAGTGGGGTACCCTACTATGATTGTATTGGGATATATATCTGTTTTATGGCCTAGTAAATTTTGCATTATAAAGTTAGGTGCATGTGTTTGGCATATAAGTTTATGATTATAATATCCTTTTGTTGGATTACTCCTTTAATGAGTATGATGTAGCCTTCTTTATTGGTTTTTATTACTTTTGGTTTAAAGTCTAGTTTGAAATCAGTATAGCCACTTTTGCTTGTTTCTATTTGCTTGCAATATCTTTGGCCATGCTTTCACCCTTAGATGGTATTTAAGTTTAATTGCAAGGTAGGTTTCTTATAGACAGTAATTGGATATGTTCAGTTTTCTGATGTGGCCTGTTAACCTATGTCTTTTGATTAGACAGTTGAGTCCATTAACATTTAGAGTTATAATTGTGAGGTGTGAGTTAATCCTTGTCATGTTGAAGGTTTTGTGGACTTTGGTGTTTTCTTGGTCTTTGCATGCTTTTATGTTCATTCTAGTTTTGATTTTTCTTTTTCTCTCCTTGTGTGTTTATTGGATTCCATCCTGGGTGGGAGGATTCCACACAGTATTCTCTGTAAGACTGGCTGGGTACTCATGTAATCATATAGCTAGTTGATAACATGAAACATTTCCTTTTCCCCTTCTATTATAAGGGATAATTTTTCTGGGTACAGTAGTTTATGTTGGCAGTCATGATCATGTAACTTTTGTAATATAGTCCATTCCAGGACCTTCTGGCTTTTAAGTGCTCATTGAAAAATTGGAGGTAATTCTGATGGGCTTATCCCTCCCTGTATATAATGAGGTATTTTTCTTTCTTTTTTTTTTGTTTGTTATTATTTAGTTATTTGAGAGTGACAGGGAAAGAGAAAGAGGCATAGAGAGAGAGAAAATGAGACACCAGAGCCTCCAGCCACTGCAAACGAACTCCAGATGCATATGCCCCCTTGTGCATCTGGCTAACATGGGTCCTGGGGAAGCAAGCCTTGTACCAGGATCCTTAGGCTTCACAGGCAAGAGCTTAACTGCTAAGCCATCTCTCCAGCCCTAATGAGGTATTTTTCTTTTATGGCTTTCAGTATTCTCTTATTTTCTGTGTTGAGTGTTTTTGTTTGTTTTTGAGGTAGAGATTCACTCTAGCTTCGGCTGACCTGGAATTCACTATGTAGTCTCAGGGTCTTCTCAAATTCATGGTGATCCTTCTACATCTGCCTCCCAAGTGCTGGGATTAAAGGCATGTGCCACCACACCTGGATTGTATTTAGTGTTTTGATGACTGTGTCATGAAGTGTCTGTTCTCTGGTCTTGTCGATTTGGTGTCCTGTGTATCTTCTGTACCTAAATCAGTCTTTCTTTTTTAAAGCTGGGGAATTTTTCATCAACAGTTTTGTTGAAGTTATTCTCTATGCCCTTGTCCTTTATTTCTTCCCCTTTCTGTATGTCTATAATCAGAATATTTGGTTTGTTTTTTTAAGGTGTCCCAATGTTCCCTCATGTTCTTTTCACACATTTCTTTTTAAATTGATAGTGTTTTTCGGAGTCCTGGTCTAATTCTTCCGTCCTGTCCTCAAGTCCAAAGATTCTGTCCTCCATTTTGTGTACTCTGTGGTGAGGCTTTCTTGGGATCCTGTTATGATGGTTATTTCATTTCTGCATTTCTGTTTTCTTATGTTCTTCTTTAGCCTTTCTATCTCTTCTTTAAATTCCATTTTCATTTCTTGATTTTGCCTTTTTAAAGTTTTTTGGGTTTTTTTGTTTTAAATTTTTTTGTTTGTTTATTTTTATTTATTTGAGAGTGACAGAGAGAGAAAGAGAAAGAGGCACAGAGCGAGAGACAGGATGGGTGCGCCAGGGCTTCCAGCCACTGCAAATGAACTCCAGATGCGTGCACCCCCTTGTGCATCTGGCTAACATGGGTCCTGGGGAACTGAGCCTCAAACTGGGGTTCTTAGGCTTCACAGGCAAGCGCTTAACTGCTACACCATCTCTCCAGGCCTTTATTTTTAATTATTTACTTGAGAGCAAAAGACAGAGAGAGAAAGAGGCAGAGAGAGAGAATGGGCACACCAGGACCTCCAACCTCTGCAAATGAACTCCAGACACATTCATCCCCTTGTGCTTCTGGCTAATGTGGGTCCTGGGGAATCAACCCTCGAACTGAGGTACTTAGACTTCACAGGCAGGTACTTAACCACTAAGGATCTTTCCAGCCCTTGATTTTACCTTTTTATGCTCTCTTGTCATTCATTTCTAAATTTAGATATGTCCTTGTTGAACTTGTTACACTGGCCCATGATTCTCCTCAAATTTCTTTAGTCTTCTGTTGATCTCATTTTTGACTGTCTTTGATTTCCTTAAGCCATATATGGAGTTTTGTTTCATGATTCTCTTTGGTTTCCTTCAGACATAGATTGAGTTGTTTTTGTTGGTTTCTTTTATTGATACTTTGAGTTCTTTTTGTTATCTTCCTTCCAAGTCATTGAGCCAAACTTTGATAGGTAGTTTGAGTTCTTTTTGCCACTTTTCTTCCATTTCTTTGGCCATACTTGGAATTCTTGTTTGATTACTCCTTGACCAGATTCTCCCCATTCCAATATCCATTTTTCCATGTTCTCATTAATTTTGTTTAAAATGCTTGCTGGCATTTCATTTCAGGCTTCTATGTTTTGGATTTCCTCTAATCTTTCACTGGAGGCTTCCATTGTGGGACTAGATGATCTTGGTGGAAATCCCTTTTCTGGGTGTCATATATTGTCTGTTTTGCCTCATGGTCTGCTCATCTCAAGATCAGTTGTGTTACAAAGGCTGCAGCAACAGTACATTTTGTTCACAGTCTGAGTTGGGTGGCTTGGTCTAAATTGATGTAAGTCAGAATGATGACCAGCCCTGACATTCAATTTCCCTGATAGGCTAACTAACAATGGCAGGGTCCTGCATGAAGCTGAACTTTAGCTGGAAGGTCCCCACCCACACCCCAGCCACCTCTAAATGGTGACCATCCCTGTTGTGCAATTTCTTCTCTAGGCCAATTCACAATAGTGGGGCCCTGCTTTCAGCTGACCTTCAATTTAACCTTCCCAATCCATATGGTAGCTGCCTCCCTCTTTATTAATTATTTATTAAAGGGAGGACAAAACCCAAAACTTGGGGTTCATTAATTCTTGGGGAACCCCTTCTGAACCTGGAAATCCTACATTAACACATGTGGGGATTTGATGGTTCAACTGTCACCCCACTTGGGAATAGGAAGTCAGGTCAAAGGAAATGGGAAGTCATTCCTACAGTCATGATGTTACAAAACAAAAATAACAGTCTGTTACCCATAACTATATTACTTTACTCAATATTGTCTTGCTTGTAGTTTATCTTTTTCTTTCCACTGTTGGCTTTAGAGAAAAGAACTACAAAACAGGAAAAATGGCAAAAATAAATATGCACCTTTCAATAATAATTCTTAATATCAACAGACTCAGACTCAATGCCCCAACCAAAAGACATAGGTTTGCAGACTGGGTTAAATAGCAGGATCCTTCAATTTGTTGCCTCCAAAAGATGGACACTGTCTTAGGGTGAAAGGTTGGAAAACAGTGTTTCAAGCAAATGGGCCTAGAAAACAAGCAGGGGTTGCCATCCTAATATCTGAAAAGGTAGGCTTCAGTCCAACATTAGTTACGAAAGATAGGGAAAGTCAGTTTGTATTGATTAAAGGCACATTCCAACATAAGGACATTACAATTCTAAACATATATGCACCTAACATGCAAGCCCCAACTTCATCAAACAAACACTATTAGAACTAAGATCACAGATAACACCAAACACAGTTGTAGTGGGTGACTTCAACACCTCACTCTCATCAACTGACAGGTCATCCCAGCAAAAAATAAACAGAGATGCATCTGGGTCAAATGAGGTCATAGAACAAATGGACCTAACAGATATATACAGGACATTTCATCCAAATGCTGCAGAATATACATTATTTTCAGCAGCACATGGAACATTCTCAAAAATAGACCATATAATAGAACACAAAACAAATCTTAACAAATACAGGAAAATTGAAACAATTCTTTGCACTCTATCAAATCACAACAGGTTCAAACTACAAATCAACAGCAATAAAAGCTATAGAGCATACGCAAAATTATGGAAACTAAATAATACAATACTAAATGATGAATGGGTCAGTGAAGAAATCAAGGAAATTATAAAATTCATAGAGTCAAATGATAATGAGAACACAATATACCAAAGCCTTTGGGACACAATAAAGGCAGTCCTAAGAGGGAAATTTATAGCTTTAACTACCTACATTAAGAAACTATAAGTGTCAGATGTAAGTACCTTAGTGCTTCACCTTAAAGCCTTGGAGAAAGAAGAACAAGGCAAACTGAAGATCAGTAGACAGGAAGAAATAATAAAGCTCAGGGCAGAAATTAATGAAATGGAGAGACAGGAAGAAATAATAAAGATTAGGGCAAAAAATAATGAAGTAGAAACCAAAAAAAGAAGCCAAAGAATCAATGACACAAAGAGTTGGTTCTTTGAAAGGATAAACAAGATTGATAAACCTTTAGCAAACCTGACCAAGATAAAGAAGAGAGACAAATTAATAAAATTAGAGATTAAAAAAAGGCACCATCACAACAAATACCAGAGAAATTCAAAAAAATCATAGGAATATACTATAAGAACATATCCAATAAGTTTGAAAATCTGAAAGAAATAGATGATTTCCTTGATTCCTATTATCTACCTAAATTAAATCAACATGATATTAACCACCTAAACAGACCTATAACAAGTATTGAGATCTAAACAGTTATCAAAAATCTCCCAACTGAAAAACATCCAGGCCAAGATGGATTCATTTGTGAATCATGAAAGAATTAACACCAATGCTTCTTAAATTTTTCCATAAAATAGAAAAAGAAGGAATCCCATCAAACTCCTATGAAGCCAGCATCACCCTGACACCAAAACCAGGCAAAGACTTCTGGCCAATATGGTGACTGCCTAGCTGTGCTGCAGCTCCTGGGAAAAGAAAGGCAAGACGTTAAGGGTTCACTGGGTCTTTTAGGGGAGAGCAATCTCCAATAGATTTCCAGTGGGAAGGCACAGAGGGAGGAAAAACAGGGAATCGCTGATTCCCTTTTGGGCAGGTAGTCCACCCCTCCTCCCAAGTAGTTGCCTTATCCATGGTACCACTCCAAGCCAATCGATCCCTGCATGTGGAAGCTTAGACTGCTCTGTCCACTTGCTCACTTACTGCTCTGGCCACCACAGGTTCAACGGGTCCAGACATAAACAGGGAATGGTTGATTCCCTCGCAGGTGAGTAACCCACCGCTCCCCACAAGTAGCTGCTGTATCCATGGTGGCACCCTGCGAGCCAATGGATTCCTGCCTTTGGAAGCTTAGACTGCACCACCCACTCTCTCACGTACTGCTCCTGCCACCGCACGTTCAGTGAGTCTAGACCCACAGCAACTGCCGCTCAAGCTGAGATTGTGTCTGTTGCTTGCGCCAGCTCAGGTGCCATCCCTTAGTGGACTGACGCTCTGGGTGGCCGCCATTGTCCTTGGCGGGGGAGTGCAGACTGCTTCCAGGTCCCAGTGTTCCCACGCCAGAGTTTGGGCTGCTTTGGCGCTTGGTGCCTCAGTGCCCCTCCTAGCTTGAACACAGGCAGCTTTGCACATTAGCACTTGAGAGATTGGGCAACTTTGGCGCCCTGGCTAGGCAGTAGATTAGACAGCTTTAGCAAGTAAGAGCCAAAGCCCAGGCTGTTTGGCAACTGCCTAAGGGTGCCTCAGATTCCCACTGTGCTTGAGCCCAGTCTGATCCACCCACCTAAGTGCCTATATACTGTAATTGGCAGACCAAAGCACAAAAGAAATAGCCTGAAAAATCAAATGCAAGAAAATCCAGTTAGATCACCCAGTCCTACAATGAAGATCTCAAATCAAAACACAGAAAACTCATTAGGATCAGAACACCAAAGTGAAGCTATGAGTAATGCAACATTGACCAAGCTACTGGTACAACTTGCAGAAAATCAACAAAGGACTGATAATCATGTGGTTGCTGCCATCACTAAACTAGAACTAATAGATAAGAAAATGGAAGGAGTTTAAAGAGAGTTAAGAGATAAGAAGGAGAGTGATTAAAAAAAAGAAGACCTCAAAAATCAGCTGGCAATGCTAAATGAAGACATAAAGAAATGCAAGGATGAATTCCAGGAATCATCAAGAAATCAGAAAATGATGTGAAAAGGGAGCTTGACAAAGGGATGGAAATTATACATAGAAAAGTAGTAAAAAATGCAAACCTAATTAAAAAAGTCCAAAAATCTCCAGAAGCTCTCAAGAATAGAGTCAGCCATGTGCAGGATAGAAACTCTGATCTAGAAGACAATATGGAAGAAACAGTTCAAGAGTTCAAAATTTTCAGTAAGTTCAAAAGTTTCTGTGAACAGAACATGACAGAATTATGGTATGCACTTAAATGTCCTAATATCAGGATCATTGGAATACTCAAAGGAGAAGAAATACAAACCAAAGGCATGGAGAACTTGTTTAACAAAATAATTGAAGAAAACTTCCCCAGTCTCTTAAAAGAAAGGCCCATCAAGATACAAGAAGCCAACAGAACTCCAAACAGACTCGACCAAAGGAGAAACTTTCTAAGAGATATTGTCATTAAGACTCTAAACATTGACACCAAAGAAAAAATCCTAAAAGCAGCTAGGGAAAAACAATACACCACTTTCAAATGTAACCCCATCAGAATTACTTCAGACTTCTCAATGAAACCCTGAAAGCTAGAAGGGCCTGGAATGAAACACTGCAAAGTCTAAGAACCTATGGCTTCCAACCCAAAATACTCTACTCAGCAAAAGTATCCCTCATAATAGATGGTGAAAGAAAAACTTTCCATGACAAAACTCAGCTTTACAATTATAAGAACATAAAACCAAACCTACAGAGAGTATTTCAGGAAATTTTCCACAGAGAAGAAACAAATAATCAATCTCCATTGCCTACAAGAAGCAGATCATAATAATCAAACTCAGAGTAGGCACAAAAGACTTCAAAGTCCATGAAAATACCAACCGATATATACCATCACAATATGGCAGGGATCAAATCAAATCTCACAGTCATTACTCTAAATATTAATGGCTTTATTCACCCATGAAGAGACACAAGCTAACAGAATGGATCAAAAAATTAGACCCCTCAGTCTGTTGTCTTCAAGAAACCTACCTCACCACTAAAGACAGACACCTCCTCAAGGTGAAATGGTGGAAAACAATATTCCAAGCAAACGGGATAAGAAACAAGCAGGTGTAGCTATATTAATATCAGATAAAATAGACTTCAAACCAAAAATAATCAAAAAAGACAAAGAAGGCCACTTCCTACTTATCAATGGAACGATCAATCAAGAGGTTATTACAATCATAAATATGTATGCACCAAACACAGGGCACCACAGTTCATAAATAAAACCTACTTAACAATAAAACAGAAATAAGCACCAACACCATCATAACTGGGGACTTCAATATACCATTATCAGTAATAGACAGATCATGCAAACAGAAACTCAACAGGGAAGTAAGAGAGCTCAACAAAACCATAGATCACTTAAACCTAACATACATCTACAGAACTTTCCATCCCAAATCCACAGACTACACATTCTTCTCAGCAGACCATGGAACATTCTCTAAAATAGAGCAAAAACTAGGTCACAAAGACTACCTCCACATATTTAAGGAAGATTGACATAATTTTCTGCATGATATCAGATCACAATGCTATAATGCCAGAAATCAACAACAAAAGACCCACCAAGAATCCCAACAACTATACAGCACACTTTTAAACAATAAATGGATAGTGGATGAAATAAAAAATAAAACTGCAAAATTTCTAGAATGGATTGACAATGAGAACACATCATACCAAAACTTATGGGACCCAATGAAGGTGGTCCTCAGTGGAAAATTCATAACACTCAATGCCTTCATAAAAAAGACAGAGAGGTCCCAAATCAATAACCTAAACATCCACCTAAAGGCATTGGAAAAGCGAGAAATATCCAACCCAAAGAGCTCCAGAAGTAAAGGAATAATTAAAATCAGAGCAGAAAATAATGAATTGGAAACCAAGGAAACAATTAAGACAATTGACAAAACAAAGAGCTGGTTCTTTGAAAAAATAAACAAGATTGAAAAACCCCTGGCCAATTTGGTCAAGGAAAAAAAAAAAAAGAGAAACTTCAAATTAATAAAATTCAAAATGAAAAAGGAGAGATCATAACAGACATAAGTGAAATTGGGAGAATCATCAGGACTTATTTCAAAAACCACTACTCCACAAAACTGTATAATGTGGAGTACATGGATAAATTCCTGGATGCATACCATCTATCAAAGCTAAACTCAGAGCAAATTAATCTCCTCAATAAACCCATCACACTCATGGAGATTGAAAAAGTAGTAAAAACCTCCCCCAAAAGAAGAGTCCAGGACCAGGTGGCTTCTCAGCTGAATTCTATGAAACTTTCATGGAAGTACTCAGAGCAATCTTCCTCAAACTGTGCCACATAATTTGAGAACAGGGAAAGCTATCCAACCCCTTTTATGAAGCTAGTATCACCCTAATTCCAAAACCAGGCAGAGATGTCATAAGAAAAGAAAACTACCAGCCTATTTCCCTGATGAACTTAGATGCAAAGATCCTGAACAAAATCCTCACAAACCAAATCCAACCACATATCAAAAGCATTATCCACCTTGACCAAGTGGGATTCATCCAAGGAACACAGGGTTGGTTCAACATATGGAAATCTGTCAGTGTAATACACCACATAAACAAGGTTAAACATAAAAACCACATGATCATTTCAATAGATGCAGGAAAGGCCTTTGACAAGATACAATATTACTTCATGATCAAAACATTGGACAGAATTGGCATGGTTGGTTCATATCTTAACATAATAAAGGCAATATACAAATCTCCTAAAGCCCAAATAATACTTAATGGAGAGAGACTGGAGGAATTCCCATTAAGATCAGGAACAAGACAGGGTTGTCCCCTCACCTCTGCTTTTCAATAAAGGACTGGAAGTCCTAGCTAAAGCAATAAGACAGGAGAAGGAAATAAAAGGGATGCAATTTGGAAATGAAGAAGTTAAGTTAGCTCTATTTGCCAATGACATGATTGTATATGTAAGAGACCCAAGAGACTCCATCCCAAAACTCCTGAGTGTGATTAACTCCTATAGCAAAGTAGCAGGATACAAAATCAATGCACAAAAATCAGTAGCCTTTCTATATGCAAATGACAAAGATACAGAGAAAGAAATAAGGGACATGATCCCATTTTCAATAGCAACAACAACAGCAAAAAAAGAAAATACCTTGGAATAATGTAAACCAAGGAAGTGAAAGATCTATACAATGAAAACATAAAAGTCCTCAAAAAAGAAATTGAGGAGGGGCTGGAGAGATGGCTTAGTGGTTAAGCGCTCGCCTGTGAAGCCTATGGACCCCGGTTCGAGGCTCGGTTCCCCAGGTCCCACGTTAGCCAGATGCACAAGGGGGCGCACGCATCTGGAGTTCGTTTGCAGAGGCTGGAAGCCCTGGCACGCCCATTCTCTCTCTCTTCCTCTATCTGTCTTTCTCTCTATGTCTGTCGCTCTCAAATAAATAAATAAATAAATAAATGAACAAAAAAAAAAAAAAGAAATTGAGGAGGACTTGAGAAAATGGAAAGACCTCCCATGTTCCTGGATAGGCAGAATTAACATTGTGAAGATGGCAATCCTACCAAAGGCAATATATAGATTTAATGCAATTCCAATTAAAATCCCTACAGTGTTCCTCACAGAGATAGAAAAAATGATATAAAATTTCATATGAAAAGGCAGAAGGCCTCACATATCCAAACATATCCTCAACAAAAGAAATTCCTCTGGAGGTATCACCATACCTGATCTAAAGCTATACTACAAAGCCATAGTAATAAAAACAGCATGCTACTGGCATAAAGACAGGAGTATAGACCAATGGAATAGGCTTGAGGACCTGGAATTTGGGTCAAGCAACTATAGCTACTTGATATTCTACAAAGGCCCTAACAATATAGGCTGGAAAAAAGACAGCATCTTCAACAAAAGGTGCTGGACAAACTGGATAACCATATGCAGGAAACTGAAACTTGATCCACACATTTCGCCATGTACTACACTCAAGTCCAAATGGATAAAAGACTCAAACTAAGACCAGAAACTCAACTAGTACTGGCAGAAAATTTAGGAAGTACTTTCCATGATATATGAATGGAAAAAGACTTCCTGAACAAAACCCCAGTAGCTCACGATCTTAAACAGTCACTCAACCAATGGGATCTCGTGAAGCTGAAGAGTTTCTTTACAGACAAGCATACAATAAGAAAAGCCAATAGATTACTCACAGAATGGGAGAAAATATTTGCAGGTTATCCAACTGACAGAGGCCTAATCTCTAGAATCTACAAAGAACTCATAAATCTAAACAGTAAAAAGTCAAACACTGCACTCACAAAATGGGGCAAAGAGCTGAACAGGCAGTTCACAGAGGAAGAAATACAAATGGCAAACACACACTTAAGAAAATATTCATCATCCCTAATCATCATAGAAATGCAAATTAAAACAACTATGAAATTCCACCATGTCCCAATAAGGATAGCAAACATCAAAAAATCAAATGAAAATAAATGCTGGGGAGGATGTGGAGAAGTAGGAACACTCCTCCTCTGTTGGTGGGAATGTAAGATGGTACAACCACTTTGGAAAGCAATATGGAGACTCCTGAAAAAGCTAACTATAGAGATACCAACAGATGCAGTTATTCTCTTACCAGGCATCTACCCTAAAACCTTCAAACCACATACCAGAGAGATTTGCTCAACTATGTTTGTAGTGGCTCAATTAATAATAGCTGAGAGCTGGAATCAACCCAGATGTTTATCACTAGAAGAATGGATAACTAAGGTATAGTATATCTACACAATGGAATTCTATACAGCAGTAAGAAAATGACACAATAAAATTTGAGGAGAAATGGTTGAACCTGAAACAGATCATTCTCAGTGAACTTACCCAATCACAGCAAAAAATTGCCACATAGTCTCACTCATCTACAGCACCTAACCTGAATCTACCCAAGATGCCTTACATACCCAGCACACATCTCATGGACTAGACAATAGGATGGGTGGGGAGGGAGGGGAGGGCAATGGAGGGCTGGGAAACACAAATCTAGACCCAAATGACAATGGTACCATAAAATTCTATTCCCTGAATGGCAGACCAAATGGCTGAATCTTCACCAGGCCCTTAGTGGGAACACCTGAGCCACAAGACACTGGAGAGGGTATGATAAAGACCAACCTTAATCTTCTACAGCTTCCCCCTTCCTCTCCCCACCCTCTCTTTCTCTTTCTCTCTCTCTCTCTCTCTTCTCTCTAATTCTTGTATCTTAGTTATCTGTTTCTTCCTTTTCTTAGTGGGCACTGACCTGTAACTCCCAGTACCAGCATGTGGCTATCATCCATAATGAGCTTTTGATCAGAGAGACCTACAAGGTTTCCTAAAAGAAAGACAGATATCTGTCTGAGTACTTGATGACCCACCAAATGTTAATGGTAAGACCCTACTGCTGAAGACACTGTATGTAGTCGACACATAAAATGGAATGGCATGGCTAGAAGCTGGAAGAGAGTCAGTCCCCAGATAGTCAGCGCGTCTAGTGCCAGAAGGTGCTACATGGGCGACTGGGGGAAAATGACCAATATTTGTTCAAGCATTTAACCTACTTAGCAGCACATAACCTGTTGTGATGCCCACACAAATGAAATAGTGGCACACAGCCATTGGTGGGGAACCAACTGCTCTTGATTTGTCTAACTGATCCCCTCAGTGGCATGAGACCCATAACTGGACCTGGAAAACAAGTCAGAACCATATCCAAACATAAACCTGCTCTCCATTATCAAGCTATCATCAATTGTGGGCTACAAGAGGGCCTACACCTATTAAATTCTCTATAAAAAATAAGGGTTATCTCATTTGTCCTGGTGCTAACCTACTTTCCATTGGAGAATCTGCTTCTCTTTTTCAGATAGATGCAGATCCTAAGGAAATAGCCACCCATCATACCTCAAAAGGGCCCCAGATGAAACTAAGAAAAATTGGTGAAACAAGCAAGGGTGCTGTTTTCCTGGTGAACTGGATACCAGCACAAGGGTGAAGGGGATCAACATAGAGAAAATTCAACTCCTACCAAATTAGAGAGCCAGAGACCCAGAGGTCCCCAACACATTATCATTGAAGCAAACTAAAAATGAACCCAACATGTCTCAGGGAAATTTTGTGGAAGAGGGGTGGAAAGTATGTCAGAGCTACATGTTGAGTCATGATATGCAGAGACATTTATCCTACCCATAACTGAGGGCTGACTCCACATGCATGACCCATATACTTTAACAAGGAGGGGCTAAGGGGATGGGGTAGGTAATGGATGAGCCTAATAATGGTACCAACCTGACTGTATTTGCTGAATACAATACTAATTAATAAAAAATAGGCAAAGATAGAACAAAAAACTAAAATTACAGACCAATCTACCTCATGAACATAGATGCAAAAATTCTCAACAAAATATTGGCAAACAGAATATAAGAATATATCAGAAAGATCATTCACCTTGAGCAAGTAGGCTTTATCCCAAAGACAAGGGATGGTTCAACATACACAAATCGATAAATGTAATACATTATTTAAAAAGACTGAAGGACAAAAATCACATGATCACCTCATTAGATGCAGAAAAAGCATTTGACAAAACCCAACATCACTTCATGATAAAAGTCCTACAGAGACTGAGAATAGATGGAACATATCTCAACATAATAAAGGCTATTTATGATAAGCCTACAACCAACATAATACTAAATGAAGAATATCGTAAAGCTTTTCTACTAAAATGAAGAACAAGACACATGTCTACTGTCCCCACTTTTATTGAATATAGTACTGGAAGTCTTAGTGATAGCAATAAGGCAAGAGATACACATAAAAGGGATACAAACTGGAAAGGAAGGCATCAAGATATTTATTTGCAGATGAGATGATTCTATAAATAAAGAACCATAATGACTCTACCAGCAAACTATTAGAGTTGATAAACACCTATAGCCATGTAGCAGGATACAAAATAAACACAGAAATAAGTAGTCTTCCTATATGCCAACAACAAGCACACAGAGAATGAAATCAGAGACTCACTCTCATTCACAATTGCATCAAAAATAAATAAATAAATAAAGTACCTTGGAATAAACCTAACCAAGGAAGTGAAGGATCTCTACAATGAAAACTTTAAAATACACAAGTGCGAAATTGCAGAAGATACAAGGAAATGGATGGTCATCCCTTGTTCTTGGATCAGAAGAATAAATATTGTGAAAATGGCAATCTTACCAAAAGCAATCTACACATTTAATGCAATCCCAGCAAAATTGTAATGGCATTCTTCACAGAAATAGAAAAAAAATCCAAAAATTCATTTGGAAGCACAAAAAAAAAAAATATCTCAGATATCTCAAACAACTTTGAGCAACAAAAATAAGGCTGGTGGTATCATCATACCTAATTTTAACGTATACTACAGAACCATAGTAACAAAAACAGCATGTTACTGACCCAAAAACAGATATGTAGATCAGTGGACGAGAATAGAGGACCCAGATGTAAGTATGGGTAGCTATAGCCACCTGATATTTGAAAAAATGACAAAGATACTCATTGGAGAAAAGACACCCTCTTTAGCAAATGGTGCTGGGAAAACTGGATATGCATCTGTAGAATGATAAAAATAGATCCTTATCTGTCTCCGTGCACTAGAATTAAGTCCAAATGGCTTAATATCAGGCTGGAAGCTCTGAAACTCAACACATTGGTCTTGGCAAAGACATTCTGAATTTAACCCCAATTGCTCAGGCAATACAACTACAGATTAACCCCTGGGACCTCATAAAAATTACAAAGCTTTTATATGGCAAAGGACACTGTGAATAGATCAAAGAGGCAACCTACATAATGAGAGAAAAATCTTTGCCAGCTATCCATATGATAGAGGATTAATATCTAGGATATACAAAGAACTCAAAAAATTAAATAATAAGAAATCAAACAACCCAATTTAAAAAAATGGGCCATGAAACTAAATAGACAGTTCTCAAAAGAAGAAATGCAGATGGCATACAAACATCTCAAACAATATTCTATATCCTTAGTCATCAGGGAAATGGAGATTAAAACTACATTGAAATTCCATCTCACTCTTGTCAGATTGGCTACCATCATGAAAACAAATGACCATAAATACTGGCAAGGATGTGGAAAAAGAGGAACCCTTCTACACTGTTGGTAGGAATGTAATCTGATCCAGCCATTGTGGAAATCAGTGTGGAGGTTCCTGAGACAGCTCAAAATAGATCTAACATATACCCAGCTATAGTATTCCTAGGCATATATCCTAAGGACTCATCTTACTACCTTAGAGTTACTTGCTCGGTCATATTTATTGCCGCTGTATTCACAACAGCTAGGAAATGGAACCAGCATAGAAGTCCCTCAACTGATGAATCGATAATGAAGATGTGGTATATTTACTCAATAGAGTTCTACTCAGCACTAAAGAAAAATGAAGTTATGAAATTTGCAGGAAAATTGATGGATCTCAAAAGGATTATACTAGGTGAGGTAACCCAGACCCAGAAAGCCAAACGTGACATGTTCTCTCTCATATGTGGATCCTAGGTACATATGATTTGACTTCTGTGTGAGTAGGAAGAAAACTCAGTAGCAGAGGCCTGTAAGCTAAAAAGGAGATATAAAGGGAATATAAAAGGAGGGAGAGGGGGACTTAATAGTCTGCTGCTGTTTGGCTAAGTGTATATACTATGCTCACCAAACTGCCCAGTAAGCACTTCTCTTAATGTTCATACCCATATGTTAATGCTACGCTCAGTTTTGGTTGGAGAAGTTCTCTTTTCAGATGGCAGTGACCTGGAGATGACTCCGAGGGTACCATGGTGCTGAGAAGAAGTGACAGAGGAGTGCTCAGCATTGAAATATCTCTATCACACCTCCCAAGGTTCAAGGTCCATTGAAGAAGAGGTGGCAGAAAGAATTAAGAGCCAAAGGAAGGGTAGGTCTCATTACATCATGCTCCTCCAGACACAAAATGGACTGGACATCCATGACCTCACAGTGCTTGACATTACCTACACAAGACCATCATAATAGGAGGAAAAGATCATGGCATCAAAATAGAAGAGAGACTTATTGAGAGGGGTAGGGGATATGATGGAGAATGGTGTTTCAAAGTGGAAAGTGGGGTCAGGGAGGGAATTGCTATGGGATATGGTTTACAATCATGGCAGTTGTCAAAAAATTAAAAATTAAAAAAAATGATAAATTAGTAAAGCCCCCTCCCCCAAAAAAAGATAGAAAGAAAAATGAGCTATCATGAATTGTATGACCATGAGGAAATTATTCTAACAGCAACCAGAGAGAGTTTTAAACTAAATATCGCCTCAGTCAAGCTTTTAGATGACAGCTAAAAACTAGACAGCCCCTTAATTGTAGCTTTTGAAATCCTGAGCAGACCCAAATACTCTATACTCAAATTCATGACCCAACTAAGCCTCTGCATTTGTAGTAATTTATTGAATTGCAATGGAAAATAAACAGGAGAATAAAGTCTCAAGTAAATAAGTAATTTTTGACTTGACATATATATGGCTTGGGATAAAACCCAACGTCTTGCATATGCTAGGCAAGTGTGCTGCCATGGAGCTGTGTCTCTAGCTCTGTAATGTCTTTTAATGGTCTCAGAGGACTACATGTCAAGAGGTTGCTCAGATTTAAAATTAAAATCTGATTTTAAAACAAGCTTTTTCATTTATGGCAGATGAAAATGGAGAAGGGGGAGGAAGAAAAGCTCTTACACTAAAGAATAGCATTCTTTATCTCCAAAACTTATCAGGTCAGGGGAGATAGCTCATTCAGGAAGAGGTTGATCCCAAAAGCCATATAAAAACCAGGTATGGTGACACATGGTTATAATCCCAATGCTAGGAGAGAAAGATATGAACATATACCTAGGGTTCACTAGTTAAGCAGTGGAAAGTTCCAGGCCAATAAGAGGCTTTGTCTCAAAAAAGATACACAGTATCTGAAACAAAAGTATGTAGGGTTGTACCCTGTCTTCACATATGCACCCATACACACATGTGCACATAAGTACAAACAGATACAAATACACATATACACATATAAAAGATGATAATTCATATTTTACAGTCTATATGTACTAAAATGGATATAAAGGACTTGTGATTTGAAGGGATAAATGTAGCTGTTTATTAGGTAATATACTTTGTATTCAGTTATAAATACACTTCATGATTAATGCATTCAGATTGTATCCCAATTTATTTTATTTTAAAAAATTATTTATTTGATAGGGAAATAGAGACAGAGTAAAAGAAGACACAGAGACTGAGTATGGGCATGCCAAGGTCTTCTGCTATTGCAAATGAATTCTGGACACATGTGCCACTTTGTGCATCTGGTTTTGCATGAAATACTGGGGAAATGAACCCAAGCCATAACGCTTTACAAGCCAGTGCCTTTAACTGCTGAGTCATCTCTCCAGGCCCCAGTTTCTTTGGTATAACAAACCAGAAAGTGATGAGTAAAATGAATAAAAGTTAATTTCAAAAATGCACTTATTGGGCTGAAACGATGCCTTAGAGGTTAAGAAACTTGTCTACAAAGCCAAAGGACCCAGGTTCAATTCCCCAGGATGCACATAAACCAGAGGCAATAGGTGGCTGAATTTGGAGTTTGCTTGTAGAGGCTGGAAGCCCAGCTGGCCCATTTTCTCCCGCTCCCACCAATTAAATAAATAAATATAAAATCAATATAAAAATGTATTTACTACCTGTTTGACAGTGTATTATTTTAGCCACGTAATTAATTAATAATATGCTTGACTCAAACTTGGTTTATCAAATACAATTCTAGAAAAGATTGTTTTCATAACACACTATTAGTCATTACATACTTGAAAACTTTGGAATCAAAAAATAAAAGCTTCTTTTGAAGATTTTCCCCATAAATTATATGCAAGTGAGTCACTGGGTCCCAGAAGATTTTTTAAAGTCTCAATCAGGTCAGATGCAGACTGAAAAGCTATGTGAAATTTACCCACATTTCCATTAAACAGCTTTTGTGCAAACAAAGCATTGCTTGCCCTTCCTTCCTGTACTTTGGTTAACAAGCTTTGCTCCCCAACCCATAGCCAGAACACAGATCTAACTTTTGACCCCAATTGTTCTCATTATAGACTAAAATGATTCTTGCTTTATCCCTTCCCCACCCTCATTTGCATTTGACCTTTACTGTTATACAGAAGTAGTACACTTGTGTATTACAGCCACATGAGAAGCAAATGACCTATGATCTGCTTTCCCAGATGGTCTGTGGTAGGTCAGCAAGCATTTTTTCACATTCTAAAGGCTTTAACATCATTTTTAGCCAAAAGAATGTATCACTTTTCACTGTATTTTGTGAAAGAGTTAATATGAAATATTTCATTTATATAAACTTATTTTTAACATGATAATCCTATAATACAATGAGAAATAAGCAATGATAGTAAGTCATAACTGTTTTGCAAGCTTTTGTGAAAAGTAAACATGTTATTTATGTAGATATTAATATGTGTATCTCTGAAAACTTGCTTAGGGAAGCCAGAGTAAAAAGCTCCCCTAAATGTTTGGTTTGTCATGTACAAAGACAACATGCTAATGTCTACAATTTACATTTTACGTTTTTCTGTCAGAGAGATGAGAAGTATAATGGTGGAAACTATATGGAATCAACAAAAGGGGAAAGGATATCAGGAGATACCAAGAATATTGGCTAGATCCAAGAAATGCTTCTGATCTCAACCTTTTCACCTGACAAGCCATGGAACCACCGAACATCTTTGCATTCCTGACTTCCTAGCTGCACCCTAACACCAATGGCTCCAGGATCACAGGCAATGTAACTTCAGCCTATCAGGCCCTCTATAAATGGTAGGCAGGGTTGTTAATATGCAAAGGAGTTTTACATTGCCTTTCATCTGAATAGTTTTCATGCCATCCATGTGGCTCACCCACATGGATGCTCTCCCCCTACCCCCACCATACAGAGAGAGGAAAAGAGAAAGAACTTAAAAATCAATAATGACTATTTTTCACATAGTCTAGATGGTTTGCATTAGGATATTGTTAATGAACAGTTATATCAATGGAAGAAAGAAATCATGGACTTTAATGGATATTGAAATAAAAAGTACAGCATGACAGAAAAGCTAAAACTAATGTGATACAGACATAAATAATAGTTTAAAAGACTGTTGAGCCAACTATTACTTGAAATCTATAGTGAGGAATAAAGTGAAAACACACAGGAGGAAACCTCTTCTGATTTTTGGTGTTTTGCACTTTAAATATATATAACAAAATTAAAAATAAAATCCCAATTCTGTTGGTTCCTGAGAGTTGTGGATTATCATTAATGTTCAGGCAGAACAAAAATAGAAACGGCAAAAAAATAATGACATGCCCATCCTTTTTGTTTAGACTCTCTACAGAAAAAAAAAATCTCGTCATAATCTTCCTCTGCATTTATCTCAGACCCCATCCCCATGGTTCCCATGAAGTTTGGCCCCTTATATTCAGTCTTAACCTCCTGCTTTATTGTCATTGTGGTTGTAAGAAAAGCTGATGGTTATCTTTCCACAGTTTGAACAGAAACATTTAAAAATTCTTTATTGCAAAGACTACTGAGTTTAATTAAGTAAACATAAGTATCAAATTAATATATGGAAAGCAAACCTGGTAAGTATATTGCCACTGCCTATTCACATTAACTCCAGAGTTCTCAACTTTTCACATGTGAAACCTGTACAATAAATAGTATTCCTACTTTTATAGGCAGCATTAGATGAAAAGGCTCTTGTGTTTGTTCATTACAGCATCTACTGTCTTACTTATTTTCCCTAATGTCCGCTGTTCTTCAACTGCACTGGTTAAAAATGATTTAAAAAGAAAAATCAACTATGTAAGAATTTCAATAAAGGTCACTGTTGCTGTGAAATGGGTGTCAGTTTTGCAATCAACCTGCACTTTCTCAGTAAGCTGGGTGGATCCAGGCAGCCTAGAGAGAATGGAGAAATAAGCCAGTTTTGAAAATTTCTCCAGAACCCATCAAAAACGACTCTCTTCCTCTTCCACAGCACGATGAAGGCCTGGAATGAATTTTAAAAGTTGCTTCCGGACACTTCCTCTTCTGCTTTTCCGGGGCAGAGTCCCAAACATGCTTGAGTAGTTACCCTCCCACAAGGGAGACAAGGACCCACTGCTGGTGGCACTGATGCTCCGGTTCCTCCTTGAAGAAATGCTCCTCAGAAAATCATCCCCATCCTTGGAGACGAAGCATTCGTCATCTGTGCTTGTCTGCCTGCTGAAGGCACCCCTACCCAAGTCCTCGGATACGCATGTCTGCCAGCCGTCCTCGCTGTCCACCGTCATGGAGCTCAGCCAGCTCTTACAGCTACTCTCACTGGATAGTCGGTTCCTATCCTGAAGAGTTGTCCCTGGCTCAGAAGTGTTTCCAAATAAAGACGTGTCATCCAGGTCTATGTTTTCCAAACTTGGGAAGCTAGCTGCATCACCTAAAACACAGAGAACAAAGTCTACAAAAGAATGGATTTCATGTTAAATCCCTACAAATTGACCAAACTTTCTCTTTAAAGAAGACAAAAGAGACTGGAAATGTAGATCTATTGGAAAAGTGCTTGTCTGACATGCTTGAAGCCCTAGGTTTGATTTCCCATATCACATAATCCCACTGTAATACCAATACTGGGAAAGTAGAGGCAGGAGAATCAGAAGCTCAAGGTCATACTTAGCTACATAGTGAGTTCTAGGTCAGCCTGAACTACAAAAGATCTTTTTTCAATAAAGAAAGAGAAAGAAAGAAAGAAAGGGAGAGAGAGAGAGAGAGAGAGAGAGAGAGAGAGAGAGAGAGAGAAGAGACGAGACGAGACGAGACGAGACGAGACGAGACGAGACGAGACGAGAAGAAAGAGAGAGAGAGAAAGAAAGAAGGAAAGAAGGAAGGGAAGGAAAAGAGAGAAAGGAGAACAGTAAAGAAAGAGGAGGGGTAGAGGGAAAGAGAGGGGAGGGGAGAACAGGCAAAAAGGAAGAAGAGGGAAAACAAATACTTTGTACCTAAGACTTTACTCTTGTTCATGGACTAGCTACTAAAGGAGAAGGTTGTGAAATTTCCAACCTTAGAAGCAGTTCAGATACAATGCTTCATGCTCTGGTTTGAGTCAGGAAAGTCCTCCAAAAGTAGTAAGGTCTTCATCTCCAGCTTGATGCCACCAAAGATGGTGAAATCTTTAAAGGTGTGGCTTGGTGAGAGGATTTAGATTATTGGGGTAGGATTGAAACTGTGATATCCTGGTCTCTTGTGCTTTCTCTCCTTCACTTCCCAGACAAGCAGAACCATTTCCCTCTATTACAAGCTTCTGCTATGATGTGTTCTCACAGGCCCAAAGCAGGGACATCACTCCATGATGGTCAGAGACCTTCAAAACTGTAAGTCAGAATAAACCTTTCCCTTTATAAATTGATTTATCTTCGGACATAGTGACAGATAGTTAAGTATACTTCATATGAGAACAATTCAGTCCAACTCAAAGTATGACAATGTGACCTTTGAATCTCTAAATGATAATTTCTTAAACTTACATGACCCTGGGTCCTTTTATTAAAATACTCACAGAAATGGGGTTAAAATATAAACATATGGGGAAGTGCTGTCATAAATTGTTCTAACTCTTCTAATTCTGCCTTTTAAAAACAATTATAAATTTATTACAAAACTACTTAACATATATGGAAATACAGTCATGAATCAAAGAATTCAAAGGTGTTTTATGAGAAAAGATCTTCCAGCCCTGGTATTTCAAGTTTTGTGTTACAGTAGTTAAATGTTCTATGATAGTGCTGTCCTTAGAAAGAATCCCACATAATAGGTTACTTGAGAAGCTGAATTTTATCTACTTGGCCAAATTTTCCCACCAACCTTTCATAACTTATATCTGGGATCTACAAATTCAAATGTGAATCACCCACACTGCCCCGCCTTTTCCTTTCTACTTTAGCTGGCAAACTACTAAGCAAGAAATTTGTGATACTGGCCCCAGGAAAGCTTGAAAGAATGTGAGTCTGCTTCAAGAAAGGTGCAGAGCTCCCACTTACTGGGCTTTACTGGGTGTAATTGTCTCTCTGTTTCCCTATTCCCTGACTGACAATCTAAACACAAAATAACTGCTCATTGGCCCACGAGGACTGCCAGGCTCCACAAGGCCTGCCCTGAAGTGACAGTCACAGTGCTGTTCATTGTGCAATGAGCTGATCAATTTCCCTTGATTGACAAGCAAGGGCTTTGTAAAATCTTTTGTTCTGGATGTTTACTCTAGTTCAAATCAAAGAAAGCTAATGAACTCCCTCAATCCCTAAAAAGACACAGTGTCATTTAAAGCTACTGCTGTAGACTAGAAGGAGTGCCGACATGCACTGTGCCGTCGGGACACTGGAGGATGGAGCCAAACGTTTCTAAGACACCCTTATGTCTATGAAAGCCAGGAAGTGTTTGAGTAACAAGGCTACAAAAAAGGGTTCATGTCTCTGTCTCTCCTAAAAATTTCTGATTTCCAAAAATCTATTATGAAATTTAAAAATAGTTACTGAAAGGGCTGGGTATGGTGGCACATGCCTATAATCCCCACCTCAGGAGACTGAGACAAGAAGTTCTCAACATAGTAAGTCCCAGTCTCAAAAACATAAATAAAAGTATACTGAAATCCACAACAAAAGAGAAGTAACTTGTACAAGTTTCAAACATGTCTAGTTTTAAAAAAAAATAACAACAGGCCTGGGGAGATTGCTCAGTGGTTAAAGGTACTTGTTTGCAAAGCCTGCTGGTCTGGGTTCAATTACCCAGTACCCAGGTAAAGCCAGATGCATAATGTGGCCCATGAATGTATCTGGAGTTTGTTCATAGTGGCAAGCGGTCCTGTGTGCCTATCCCATTCTCTCTCTGTCTCTCCCAAAATAAATAAACAAAATAAATTTTTAAAACTTCAAATCAAATCTTTAACTGATAAATTCATGACCCACTAAGAATTAAATTGTATCTATGTGTAAGGAACTCTAACATTCAATTTTCAAAGTGACTGTAAGAAAAGCAATAGCTAACTGTCTGGGGTCTGGCTTTCTTCTAATTCCAGCCAGGTCTCTCTGTGCTCTGTGTCAGCAGTATATGGTGTCTTCAGCAATAGGGTTTTAGTTTTTGCCTCGGGAAGACATGGGAGGATAGTTCCTAGAAGACGTTAGTTAACCTATATAAAATATATATATATAAGATATATAAAAAATATCAAAAATATCCAGTGTTATTAATCATCTGGTTACCACAAATCAAACCACAATGAGATTTAATCTCCATCCTACCAAGAAGAGAAAAGATAAAATATGATGAAGATGTGAAGAAGAGAAAACCATTTCACAATGCTACTGTGACTACAAATCAGTGCAGCCATTATGGAAAACAGTATGGTGGTTCCACAAATAACTCAAAATAAAACTGCTCTATGATCCAGTAATTCCACAACTGTGTGTGTGTGTGTGTGTGTGTGTGTGTGTGTGTGTGTGTATCTCCAGCAGGAATGAAATCAGTTTATCAAAGAGAAAGATATAACCCCATGTTCACAATTACCAAGAAATAGAAACAATCTAAGTGTCCATCCACTCATGAGTGAAGAAATAAAATATTTTGCATACACACCATGGAATATTATTTGTCCAAGAAAGATGAATGAAATTCTGTAATTCATGACAACATAGATTGAAGTAGATATTTTTATGTTAAGTGAAATAATCAGTGCAAAAAGACAAATACAAATGATGTCACTCAGACATGCCATTTGAGAACACTGACCTCATAGTTGTTGAGAGTAGAATGGTAGTTGCCAAGGACTGGTGGAATGAGGGAGTGAAGTCACTAAGTGACAGGTATGTAGGCATGAAAAATTCTTCTGTGCTATACACAATTGGAAAATTATTGATGACAGTAAAATTGTATTTAGAGGGCTGGAGAGATGGTTAAGCCACTTGTTTTCAAAGCATGATGGCTTGAGTTTGATTTTTTAGTACCCATGTAAAGCCAGATGCACAAAGTGGTGCATGCATCTGGAGTTCATATGCAGTGCCCATTCCCTCCCTCCCCCCCTCCTCCCTCCCTCCCTCTCTCTCTCTCTCTCTCTCTCTCTCTCACTCTCTCTCTCTCTCTCTCTCTCTCTCTCTCTCTCTCTCTCCTTGCAAATAAATATTTAAAAATTGATTTTTAAGCCGGGTGTGGTGGCGTATGCCTTTAATCCCAGCACTCGGGAGGCAGAGGTAGGAGGATCGCCTTGAGTTCAAGGCCATCCTGAGACTACAGAGTTAATTCCAGGTCAGCCTGGAACAGAATGAGACCCTACCTCGAAAAATAAAAAACAAAAAAAAATTTGATTTTTAGTCTTTCACTACAAATAAATGATAAAGCCTTGAGTCAATAGGTATGTTTAAGCTGACTTTAAACACTACACAGTGCATGCATGCACCAAAACATCACACAGTATCCATTAATATGTATCATTCTATGTTTTATATCTGCTTTAAATATTTTAAACTATTCTACAGAATAGTTATTATATTATCAGATATTCTTTGTTATACATGGAGACATACTATATATCATGTCACTAAACAGGAAATAAGTTATGGTTAAGCCCACATAGCTAGAGATTTTAATGAATTGTTTGCACATAAAAGTTCATTACTGTCAGATATGGTAGTGCATTCTTGGAATTCCAGCACCTGGGAGTCTGAGGCCAATATGTTGTCATAAGTTTGAGGTGCATAGCAAGTAACAAGCCATCCAGAACTACACAGCATGATTCGCTACCCTCTTTGACACAAACACAAAAAAGTTTAAGCTGTGGATTGTGGCACATGCCTTTAATCACAGCACTCGGGAGGCAGAGATAGGAGTATTGCCATGAGTTCAAGGCCACCCTGACACTCCATAGTGAATTTCAAGTTAGCCTGGGCTAGTGTGAGACTCTACCTTAAAACAAACAAACAAACAATAGTTCATTCATCAAGTTGCACAGCAAAGAGAAAAATAAACAAACTTCAAACTCAACACTACCATACATAATGCATACAGTGCAAGAGATACTAATCTGACAATAATCTTACATGCCTGACTTGGTCCTGGAGCTCATAAAAAAATTTTTCTTCTTCATACACGTAACTTCTACAACTTAT
Source organism: Jaculus jaculus (assembly GCF_020740685.1). Classification (NCBI taxonomy): domain Eukaryota; kingdom Metazoa; phylum Chordata; class Mammalia; order Rodentia; family Dipodidae; genus Jaculus; species Jaculus jaculus. The sequence continues at coordinate 82,367,523 of NC_059105.1, read as the reverse complement.
ACAAATGTATGTGCTCTAAGAAGTGTGTAACCATTCCAGTTTGAACAGCATCTAGAGTTTCATACCCCTTATAATCTCTTGTCATCTTCAGAATTCTAAGTCATTTGCTGAAGAGGTAAAAAAATGTCAGACAAGGCTTCCAACTGATCTTCTGAAATGGCTAGATAACTCTTGCAGTTGCTTGTTCATGTGTGTGCACAGGTTTCATGGGTTCTGGTATACTTATGTGCTGTGCATATGGAGAAGAGCATGTGGCTTGACTTACCCTCCTCCAAATACACAGGTCATTCCAAAATTCATCCCATGGAACTCCTTCATTGTTGATAATCAAAATTTTTATTGTAATAGTGATAATCTTAAAACAACTTGGTAACAGAAATGTTGAACGGATGATTTGTGAATGTGGTTTGTGAACAGGAAATCACACTTACCATGAAGCAGGCGTTGTTCCTGTAAATGCAGAGACCTGAACTCCACCCATTTTTTCTTCAAGGTTTGCTGTAAGAAAGATGAAAAAAATGTTCTAATTACTAGGAATTCCCAAGTGAGAAAGAAATTTAATTCTAGGTGTTAAAATTTGTCATGAATTTTCCCCTCATTCAAGTGCTACCAGTCTCTCGCATTCTTTCAAAGACTTCTCTTTTTTTTTTTTTTTTTTTGCCACAGGAGAATACAATACTAATTTCACAAGAATCAAGAAGTCTTCTTCTGAAAAACAAGAGAACCAATGTTGTTTCTGTATTTTTATTCAAAAATATTCTAGAACTAGATAGTTTAGGTTTAAAGAACTACCAGGTTTTTACATATTTAAAATAAAGACAACAATGGAACCTAAATCCTGTGAGCCTTGGGAGGATTAAAAGAGTCAATGCATGTAAGTATTCATTAAATAGCATTATCAACCCATAAGTCTGAGGCACTGAAATGGATATGTATGTATTTATGTATGTATGTATGTATGTGTATGTATGTGTATACACACACACACACACACACACACACACACACATTACTTCTATTTATCTTCTATACCAAAAACAAGCACCAATGACAAAAAACACACATGCTCCTTGGTGGGCTAAATTAAAAATGCCACTAAGCTCTCTGACTTCTTAACTGCCTCCTCCCTGGCTGACGCAGCACCCAGAGAATGACTGTTGTAGGAACACTGTGACCACGCTATAGTCAAGCAGTAAACAAGGCTCAGCTTAGCCCACAGCATGACCCATGACTGAGACAGAGAAAGTTGAAATAAGCTGGGAAAGCCACTGATAAGATGCAAGGAACCAAGCCAAATTTTCTGCTTGAGAAATAGACCATGGATGAACATCACGCACTAAGAGTTAGAAGTAGCTGAGAACAGCTGTTGCTACCAATGGCACCAGGAAGTCACAGCATCATGATTTGAGCCAAAGAGTGTACCTACTCTCCAGGGAAGATGTGGAGCAGCCAGACCTGGTGCTGGATGGGGAACCTTGAAGCACTGTATAGACACAAATGTCCACCTACCACAAGGAGTTGAAGAAGTCACTGACACTCAAGGGATGTGGTCAGAATAAACCCCAAACATCCTCAGGTGTTTACTGATGAGATAGTCAACATAAGTAGTGCATGAGTGTCCTCCAAGCAAAAGAAAAACAAACAAGTGTCCAGGAAATACCAGATCAAGAGTGTTTATAATCTCTAGGGAAAAAATGATATTAATGTTCATAAGTACAAAAAGTTAAAAGAAAACATGAATAGATAGACATGAAAAAGAAATTACTTGGGCTGGGTGTGGTGGTACACTCCTTTAATCCTAGCACTCTGGAGGCAGTGGTAGGAGGATCACCATGAGTTTAAGGCCACCTTAAGAGAATTCCAGACCAGCCTGGACCAGAGTGAGACCCTACCTCGAAAAACCAAAAAAAAAAAAAAAAGGAACACTTGACAATAAATATAAAGTACATTTAAATGCCCAATAGGAAGGATACATTCTATAATGCAAATAGCTAAGAATGTTACTGAAAATATCACTAAGGAAGAGGCATTATCAAGAGATGCTAACATTTCCCTAACAGAATTCCAGAAGATACTGTAGGGAGTGGTAAAGAACGTATCACTAAAAAGATGGATGGATAGTTTTCATACACTGAAGTCACATGACTTTTGACCAGAATAAGACTGTCAATTTTAAACATAAATTAAGATATGAACCTGGGCCAGGCATTGTGGCACATGCCTTTAATCCCAGCACTCGGGAGGCAGAGGTAGGAAGATTGCCATGAGTTCGAGGCCAGCCTGAGACTATCTAGTGAACTCCTGGTTAGCCTGGGCCAGAGTGAGAACTTCCCTTAAAAAAACCAAAATAAATTAAAAAATGAATGAGTAAATAAATAAATAAAGGATACAAACCTGGACCTAAATAAATTGTGGCAAAGAAATAGCCAGAAAAAGAGAAAAGTTACCATAATCTAAGTACTCATTTTTTAATAATTTAAAAATAGAAAGTCTTCAAGAAAAAATTACCAAGAAAAATTAAAACGTTTATTAACAAAAGCATAGCTGTCTAAAACTGCTCAAGAGCTTGCTTGAGTATTACTAACAATGAAGAAACTGAAACTGTGGTTTAAAAGCATTCTCTCCAAAAAGAACCCAAAGTCCTAGTGATTCATACTGTATTAACAAAAAAATCCTACCAGAAAATGAAAAGAGGAACAGTTGCTAGCTCACATCACAAATTCAGTAAACTTGATACCAGAACTTTTTAAAGTAGTCTAAGGAAATAAACTATAGGCCAGCCAACCTATAAAGAAAGGCTATTTTCAAAGCTCCTCAAAAATGGTAAATCAAGCCTGTAAGTATATAAACATGATTATAAATTTCAAGTATACCATGTTCAGTTATCTTCAAAATGAAAATGTAGTTTTTACATTAGAAAAAATGAAATGCCATCATATGGAAAAGTTTTTTAACATGAATATTTGAGACTATTTTATCAGATGTAGGAAAACACTTAATAAAATTAAATACATATGCATAATAAAATCTAGCCAAAAAAATGTGGTATAGCATGGAGTCTCCTCATCCTGAACTATGTTAATAGACAGATCTCCATTCCCAATGTAAGTGAATTGAAAAATTTTCTTTAATGGGCAAAGTAAAGATGCATGGACCACCATTTTCACTCCACTTCCATGGTAAACCTAAGCCTTCATAAGTATGATAAAAGTAAGAAAACAGATGTGATACCATTTTTACCATCATTATCTTCATAGAACATCCAAAATAATCTATAAAGAATTTACTAAACCAGGCATGGTGGCACATACTTTTAATCCCAGCACTCTGGAGGCAGAGGTAGGAGGATCATCATGAGTTTGAGGGCAACCTGAGATTACATAGTAAATTCCAGGTCAGCCTGGGCTAGAGTGAAACCCTACCTCAAAAAAACAAGATGAAATTGCTAGAAATTATGTTTTAATAAGATATTTGAATATTAGCAACAGCATAGAAAAAATGACTCATGTTTATACATTCACAATAATTAAACATTTTCAGGAAACCATAAGAATACATTCCTAAGGTACAAAAGACAAACTTTAGCAAATGGTACATAAGATCTACCAGCCTCACATGATCAGGTTTTATTAAAAATGTAAAGCAAAAGAAAATCAGTAAAATGGTTAAGGTAATTGTTTACTAAGAAAATGCAATACTGCCTACATATCTAATCTCCTTGGCTTTGACCGATCTATGTAACACATGGTAGAAGTCAAAGTTCTAAAATTTATTTATGGAACTTGATAATTTGAAGCATTATCAAAGAACCAGGAATGCCTTTATCCAACCAGGTAACAGTATCTATTATAGATTGAATTGAATATAAGCAGATTGGTCAATGGGTCAGAATAGAGAGCTAGTAAGCAAATACATACATACTACATACATTCATGGTTCAATGCAACAATGGTTCTCAGAGAACTAGGTGTTAATATATACAAAATAAAATTTGAATTTCCCTATACTTGATAGTATACATAAAAAGCTTACTTCTGGATAAATTAAGGGCATAAAATTAATAAATTAAGTGTAAAAATATAAACTTAATAGAATTAAGTGTAAAACTATAAAAATTTAATTTTAAAGATGTAACTTAAACATTACCTATAATAGATCAACATATAGACGCTATATATATATATATATATATATATATATATATATATATATATATATCAAAAGTGTTCAAAGTGTTAAGGAAACAAAACTTACAAACAGTTAATCTAGAATAATGTTGATTCCTTAGAAAATCTGTTTGTCAAAAGTTACAAAGAGAAGACATATTTAATACAGATCTACTCATCATCATTGAAGAGAGTGCTATGAAGAACAAAACAAATGCAGGTGAGGAATAGAATAAGAGAAGCAATAACAAGTGCATTTGGTGGAGCTCAGTAGGTTTTTTTTTTTTCATTGCTGGCTAGTCACAATATATACTAGTGCTCTATAATGTTTTATTTGATAAAAGTATCTAAAATCAATAATAAGGAAGTTGGATTCTTAAATGGACATTTGAGGCATGATAAGGTCCAAGTTATGATATGGAATACAACAGAAATACTGAAATGTTTATAAATTATAAGAAAAAGTAACAGTTAAATATGTGTATTAAAATTTCAGAAGATATTCAGACTAAAAATTGTTTAAAGGATAGAATAATATATTCCCAATAAGTACTTTATTAGACAAAATATAAACCTACATTACATAAAATCACTGTTTTCTATACTTTTTAATAAAAAAACTGAAGACTTTTTATTTTAACATTATAAAAAGATGTTCACCAATACTACTTTTTGAAAAAATAAATTTGTTTTGGCATTTAGAAAACTGTAAATATAATATAAAACACTTTTTACTCTGTATAAAATACAATGAGAAAATATTAGAAGCATTCTTTAAAAGTTAAGAATAATATTACTACTATTTACAATATAGAGAAGATCTTAGCCAATGCTATAAGATAAGAAAAATAAATTATTATAAATTAGTACAATAAGATAATGAGACAAAATTTTTATGACTTGTAGATGACTTATTACCCTACATAAAAAACCAAAGAGAATCTATAAAATTATTATTAGATTAAAAGGCCCAGCATGACCACTTTAAAATTTCATATAAAAATTAACAACAATTTGTGGTAAAATAAAAGTATAATCACATAGTAAGAAAAACTAGAGAATTGAAAATGAATATAATAACAGATATGAAAATATATGAAGGGCATTATAAGATATTCTGAAGTACAAAAATATCTGAATAAAATGACTGAAATCTTATATTCAATGTGAAACAAAATGAAAGCCATAGTTTAGTTAATCATGTCTTTTTAAAATGCAATTCAATTCCTATCAAAATTTGAGCAGTGGTGTTTCTTTGAGGAATTTTAAAAGTTAAATGAAAAAAATTACAGGGATGGACAAAATGGCAAGAGTGCCAAATCCAATGTTAATGAGGTGCGGGGGGAGGAGATTGCTGATGAGCTGAACATGGTGGACAGAAGGTTACAAGAACAAAATATCAACACAGTGAACCTGAACCCTAAAATTAAGAAATGCATACATCAGAGGAAAAGCTGATCATTGACAACTATTGACCAACAATGCATAAGTAAGTAACCTGCCTGTATTAAGCCAGTCCCTTACAAGCTGGCCACATGACCACCCCTCATCCCCTTACGTTGGTGTCATGCGGACTGTTGGGGCAATGAGGGATCTGCAGGGCTGTGATGCCCACACACCCTGAGTGTCTTGTCTCCATCACTTGAAAGAACCTCACCAGCCTATAAAACTGAGATTGCTAAAGCCTTCAAAATGCCATCCTGGGGAACTTTAGCTGAACACCCTGCATGATGCACTGTCACATTGAAGATTTTCTTTCCCCTTGAAAGTTAACAGTGGTTTCCCCCACTCCCAATGAAAGCAGATGCAAAGACAGCCACAGAATTACTGACCTACAGTCAGCTTTAAGAATGGTGTGGAAGGAAAAGACAGAAAAGAGAAACCTGCAAAGGCAAAAATCCCAGGACCACCAGTACAGGAATGCAATACTTGAGAAAACGATGAAAACAGCAGCTCTTACATTTCACTTTCTCCCCCTCTCCCCCCCAAAAAAATGTAAATCAAGAGAGGTGACAGGTGCATCAGTGAACAGTTCAAGTAACGTGCTTCCTGCACCTCATACTCTCCTTGAAGGAGGAAGGAAGAAGTGATTTATAACCAATTCACAGAACTTGATTCTCCTGAAAAGATAATTGCATGGCCCTTGATAATTCAGCAGTTTAGACTCATCATGACATTTTATCTTCAAGAGCTATCTCAATCCCTCAAACATCTTCTTCCTACCACTCACACATTCAAGAATGAAGAATGCCCCTCACTGTATTAAATCAAATTACCTTTAAAGCCTGCAGCTTTTCTTCCAGCTCTGCTCTTCTGTGAATCATTGTTCCATGAAGAGTTTCTATCCTGTTTTAAAGGGGGAAGGCGGGGGGTAAAGAACATGAATGATTCATTTAAACAAACAAGTACTATCCTTATGGACATTAGGAGCACAGAATATACTAAAAATGTGTCATAAATGTTATACTTCTTATACCACTTGAGTATTGCGTATGGATACTTGAGTATCTGGACCCATGCCCGAATTTCTGACAACATGGAGAAAAAGAAAATGAGAGGAAAACTTCCTTTGAAAGAGTAGAAAGAGCCTAGTTAATATGTAAACTCTAGCCCATTTTATAGAAAAATACTGATGGTTGCTCTCTACTAGAATTTATTCTCATTGGAACATCCTGAACAACTGTGCTCATTTGGGGAATACTTACTGAGTGTCTACTGTGTGCAAGGCTCTAGATACCACACAGTGCACTGAAGTAATGGACTTGAGACCTGACAATAGTGAAGGCAGCATATTATTGAGATGGGGATAATCAATCCTCTTGAGACTTCTGGGAGCCGTTACCTTAGTAAATTGCCTTATCATGTTGGAAGAATAGCAAACAGAGCCAGTACAAGTATCAAATAACAAGCATTATATGTTTCATTTTGAAACTTTTAGTTTAAAAACTATAGCCTTAGGATTATCAACATAACAGTGTTTTTTTCTTCCTACATAACTGCTTTTCTAAAATTTGAAAACTTGTTCTATCTGGATTTGGGGGTTTTTTTGCATTCATGTTACAGATCATTGTTTTGACTACTAAACAATCCATTTGAGTATAACAAATTTCACCTGTAACTCATGTACCTAAGCATTTTTATAATATTTGTTCAAATTCCCCCTGTAATTATATTTATTAAGGTGAAAGAAATTTCCCAAACATGCTAAAACATTAAATATGGAAATCAATTTTCTTCTATTTCTATTAGGATCATATCTAAAACAATGACATGCACACCAAATCTTTTGTTCTGACTAAAACCATCTTGACTCTTTGAGCAGTAGAATCCCAGTGAAGCTGTTTAACCAGAACTCATAATGTTGATCTACCCTGTCCAAGTACCAGATATGTACAGACAAAACTGTAGACATGCATGAGCTTTTCTCCCCAGCACCTGTTCACTTTGTCTCAGGTTTTATTGACTGATGGTTTTCTAAGAACCAAGTCTACCTACTACCCCTTATTCATACGTAATCTTCTGACTTTGCCCATGTAGACTATATCTCTCTGACTCAAACCACTAGTATTTTCTCTTGGATTCCACAGAGTTCCTACTTTTGGGATCCAAGTTTCTTTGTGACAAGAATATCTCATCTTTTCCCCTGCAGTCCTAAAATTCAAAAAGCTGGACTGAGAACTACTGTCACCTGTCACCTTTCAAATCTTCTCTCTCTCTCTCTCTCTCTCTCTCTCTCTCTCTCTCTCTCTCTCTCACACACACACACACACACACACACACACATATTCTTTGAAGTATCACCAGAGAGCATCCAAAAGACACTACGGTGGTTTACATTGAACAACCATAGGTCCTGGCCTCCACAGCCATAGTCACATGATGTTAACAAAGCTCTTTCACCTCAAGCACCTCATCTAGATACAGGAATAAAACTCCCACAATAAAGCATCTGTGGAGAATGAACTGCACCCTATAAGATCTACATCAATCAGAATGAGAGCTAAATTCATGGGCATGATCAAGGAATCCATGTCTGCTCTCTAACAACTTTGTCTTAATTTATTGTAATAAACTGCCACATGTACCAGCAGCTGATTTCACAGGATTTCTATCTGACTTTGGGAAAGGTCAAACCCACTTTGGGGACTCAAAGACATTTCTCTGTACTGAAATGCTCCTATGAAAAGCTCATATTGCTATCTTCTCTCCATGTTTAATCTCAGCTTCAGTTTCAGCATTCAGTCTCATCCTCAGAGAAGACTACTTTGAACATCTAAGGTAAACTAGCCACCTTATTACTCAATGTTCTCCACCAGTACACTATTGTACTTCTTCATGGCAGTTATCCATAACTGAAAGATAAAAAAATCAACATTTTTCAGGATGTCTTTCTTAGACATCTCCTTATACAATTGTGAGATTTCTAAAAATCATTATCTTTGCCTTTTGTGAACATATTACAAAGCAAGTAACTTAGTATTGGCCCAATAAGTAGGATTTTAATGCAAGAGTGAATTCTGCTTTTGGTGTGTGTGTGTGTGTATGTGTGTAAAATGCTATGTGGGGGACATTGTATATGTGTCTAATGCACGTGTACATGCTCTGTGGTGACTCATGCACCAACCTGTCATGGGCTGCACTTGCCTGTAATGGCCAGAGCAGGGTGTCTTGCTCCATGGCTTTTCTACCTATCCTTGTTTGGGCTGCAGTTTCTACTGATCCCAGAGCTTGGCTGTTGGTTACTGTGAGCTCTGGCAGTTTCCAACTCCTGATCCCCTACAGTACTAGGGTTAATGAAGCAAGTGGCCACACACAGCTGTTTAACATAGGTTCTGGAGACTCACACTCAGGTGGTCTTAGGCCCTCATCTTTGTGCAGAAAGTGCACTTAACCACTGAGCCATTTCTGCAGCCCATGAATTCCATTTTCAGTTGCTTATTAAAGTCATATTAGGGCTTTGGAATGTGACAAAAGCCAGACAATGCTGCTTGTTTCCTCAGCTAGGCAATCACAGCTATTTGGGTGCCAGTGAGGCTCCATATGCACCCATTTTCTTAAGATTATTAATGCCAAATCTATAGTCGAAGAAACCAATATCTTTCTTCTAAGTTTTTCTCATGGTACATGTGAGTATGTGTGTTTCAGGATAGGGAGGGTTGAGCAAACTTTTTTCTTTCTTCCATGTGGAACAGTAGAAAAAAATGAGTGGCTTGTAGCATATGAACTCAGTTCTCTGACCTTTAATTTGTTATAGCTACACAATTGTGTCAACCATGGAAATTGGACCACTTTTTCTCAACCCAAAAACAATGTGTGCCAGTTTCATTGAATTAGTATCTAACAATCTATCTGTAAATGTTCCCCTCCCACCAAGACCGTTAGATGTTGATATCCACTGACTGCGGATGTTGACAATATGCTCATGACTGAAGAAACCTTGAGAAACAAAAGAACCGATAAAAACGTTTGTACTTTTCTCAAAGCTGAGGTCTGTTGCTGCCTCATTTCTCGTGGTCCACAAACAAAAAACCTATTCACTCCCTCAGCAGGCACCATCAGACAGCAAAGCATCTTTTGAAGCCCTGCAGAAGCTAAGTGGGTATTTACGTTAGGAGATTTCCAGATGATCGGATCAGGTCAACCACTTGTTTGTGAGAAAAGCCTTCTGTGCTCATGCCATTGATGTTTGCAAGGACATCACCTGGGAGATGCCAAGAAAAATGAGTGTTAAATTGGTTACTTAAATAAAGCTTCCTGACGTACCAATGAAGCAAAACAAGCCCACTCCAAACCTTAATGTTACTCTAGAAAATTCAAAACAGCAATTACTTCCCGACCTTTGCTGTCAAAAAGTTTTCTTGCTATTTAAATGGCTCATATGCAAAGTTGAATTACCAGCTTGGAGGCCTGCACAGTGGGCTGGGCTGCCATCCTCTACTTTGTAGACCAGAGTCCATATGTCTGAGGAGCAGATATTCCGGTTCTGGAGCCTGTATGTCTGTAGAATGTAAGTGGATACATAGTTACCCTCCAAAAATTCAAACATATTTGCCAAAATTTACACTCCCAGATAACTTCGGGTTCAGAAAAAGACAGTTTCAAAAAATAAGGTGGATGCAAGTAAGGAAATGGCTCAGTGGTTAAACAAGCTTGCTTGCAAATCCTGCCTGCAACAGTTTAGTTCCCCAACACTCACATAAATCCAGATGCAAAATGTGGCTCAAACATCTGGCATTTGTTTGCAATGGCTAGAGATTCTGGCACAAGCATATGACCACACACACATGCACTCACACAAACAAATTTTTTAGAAAGGTGAAAAGCAATTGAGGGAGACACCCGAGATTGACCTGTGGCCTACACATATGTTCACATGTACCCCTACACACACATGCGCTCCCCCACACACGCACACAAATATATCTATATATAATCATGTCACCATAATTAAGTGGCATAATAGGCAGCTACAAAGGACAGTTTGGAAAGGCTTTCCTAACTGTAAGTTGAATCAAAGGTAACAATTGGTAATTCTGTCAGACAATCTGTAGCCAATTCTATTCATAAAAAAAAATCTTGCATGAGAACTAAATGAGCTTAGAATGGCTCAAAATTTTCTATTTTCAAGCCTAAGAGACCACCTGATGATATCAACATTGTGTATTTATTAAATAAAAATTAAGCTTCTTTATTTCTGAATGGAATAAAAACAATGGTAGACAAGAGCAAATTAAAAAAAAAAAAAAGTGCTTCTAGCAGGCTAAAGCACTCATTACAAGAGAGCATGAAACAGTCCATCCAGCAAGCGAGATATACCAACAATGATCATTTTAAATCAGAGTTCTACAAATAATGACAATCTGCCCTGTGTTTATTCAAAAGTGCTATAACTGACTCAATTACTTTCATGAGCACACTTTTCTATGCCTGCCATGAATTCTCACCAGTTTATCAGTCACTCAATTAAATTAGAAAATGTTATGCTTCACCTCTTGCCTCAATTTGGCACAAGTAGTTGGGTGGTACTGGGTTTTGTTGTTGTTTTCCCTGTAAATTGTACAAAAAACACTAAGAAAATGCTAGCTGTACATAGTACCTCAGCAACCTCAAACATACATACTTTTCTTTTTAATACACCACAGCTATAAGGTCTTGTTCTGGTTAGAATCAAAACCAGTGTTTAAGTCTTTCAAACAACTGCTTCCTAAAAATCAAGCCACATTAGGCTTTCTTGAAAAATTAATGTCTGGGGTGGATGCTTATTTTCCTTTAATTGATAATCCTCAGGTATCATATTTCAGTGATGTGCAAGTAACTTGTAGAAACTTGATTCTGCTAAACTCTAAATGATTTTTCCCTAATCTATAAGACATTTAGTCCCCATATCTTTAAAGAAGAAATACTTTAATCTCTTATATAATACAAGTCCAAACTGTTTCAGAAATCCTTTCAATAGCTTTCCTGCTAGAGACCTACCTATAGCTTACATTCTTCTAGAGAAGAAGACTGGTCCAGTTCATGTGCTACAAGAACCCAATATATAACTGACACTCCTTTTTAAAAACCACTATTCTAGAGCTAGAGAGGATGGCATTTGACTGTGAAGCCTAAGGACCCAGGTGTGACTCCCCAGAATCCACATAAGCCAGATGCACAAGTTGACTCATGCACACAAGGTCGCACATGCACAAAAGGTGGCATATGCATCTGAAGTTTGATTGCAGTGGCTAGAGACTCTGGTACACCAACTTTCATTCTCTCTTTCTCATAAAAAGCCCCACTATTCTAATAATGCCCCTCCCCAGTACATACCTTCTCTCCATTCCCAGTGCCATTCCCAGTGGTCAAAGGAAGTCCAGTGCAGGAAAAATTTATTGATTAATTTATCTCACAGACACAAAAGTATACTACAGTTATAAGTCTGGAGATAAGACATGGAGAGAGAGGAAAAAAACAGATCCCCAAATTTACAAATAAGTACCAGTCAAATTCTCTCTTCTTTATCTTCTGTTCTCCCTCCACCTCTTCTTTCTGCTCTCTTACCTCCCTGTCTTCCATGACAAAAGCAAGTGACAGAATGACCTCTTTTCTCTTTATTTCTTCCCTCCTTCCTTCCTTCCTTCTTTCTTTTATCCCTTCCTTTATGTTCTTCCCTTCTTATCTTTCCTTTCTTTCTTGTCTTAGGCTTTATCCCAGGCTAGCCTAGAACTCACAGCAATCTTTGTGCCACAGCCTTTGAAGTACTATAACTAAGATAATAAGAAAAAACTACCACCACTTGCTCACCTACATTTCTTAGAGACATAAAGATCAAAATATCCTTTCTTATACCTCATAACCTTCATACTAACACCTATCATTTTTATCATTGTTTGATCTTCTACTGACTTCAGACATATTTATGAGGTCTTTACATACAACCTTTTTTAAAATCCCTAAGGACCCAATCTGTGAGGAATAGCAATAATATGAGCTCAGGCGTACATGTGTCTGAATTCTATATTCTTATCGTTGTATAGTATTACATGAATAGAATAAAACTCACAGTCATGGAGAACCAGAGAGGAGCATGGACCTGCTTTCTCTCAAGCCATCATTCCTCTAGTAAACTGGAACCAAAATATGGACTTACAGACATAACAAAATATGGCACACAAGGTTCTGTCTGACCTGCATAAATGTCCCCAGTTGTTTGACATTTTGCCTTACTGAGGTCGCTTATATCTGCTGCATCCTGAGGGTGAAACCACTAGTCTAGGGTGATCTCCAAAGACTCCATGGCTCCATGACCTGTTATCTATTAATGATTATGACTTTGGTTCCACACACAAAGAGTACTTATGACATAAGAGAAATACATAGGAAGCTGTGCTGTGTGTCATAGCCAAGTGGAAAAAAAAGGATAGGTAATTGTATATACTGTACCAATACTCAAGTTAAAAGAGGTAGTTACAAACACTGAGTGTCTCTATAAGAGACTGGGGAATTCCTGATCTGACAAGGGTACAAGAGAGTCCTATACCTCTAAAATCTAATGGATCTCACTGATTTTGTGGCAAATTATAGGTTCCATCAAATTTAAAAGTTTTCTGAAAGCAACACCAAAGTTAGTAACTAAATTCTGGTGTATGTTATAAGAATATGACTAAGGAAAGCACATCTAGGAGAAACACAAGACACCAGGAAAACAACACCACCTGAATTTCGACTACTGCACTGAATCAGACTGGACTTCATCTGAACTCTTTTATTATATACAAATAGGCAACAAATGACAGGAAAAATTTGTAGACAATTACACTGAAACCTCTGGAGAATTTTAAATATCTCTTATAGAAGTAAGCAATTCCTCTGTAGAGCCAAAGGTTCTTAGATTTTTCAAACAGTAAATATAAAATGCTGCCATTAAGTGGGGGGGGAGGAGTACAAATTTCTCACATTCAATAGGAAATATTTGGTAGCAATAGCAACAGGAACTATATACAAATATAGCATTCTGTATATACAAATGTATATTCCTCCAATTATTTCTTACCAAACAAGACTTAGAATCTGATATATCTAACATACAGTACAAGAATATGATTATGAAAAACACATTAAAGTACAAATTTGTACAGCAGACTTCTGTAGAACTTTAAAAGCTACTTTGCTCTCTTATTTAAGATACTGCTGATACTGAGCATTTCTATCAGGATTAGACTTAAGGAAGACTGCAATGCAATTGAGTCCAAGGAGTGCACAGCATTTGATAAGTCTCAATGTTCCATCCCCCAATAGGAGAAACTTGCTGAAGCCACTGACAGATGGCCAGACACTGAAGCACACACATAGCTTCCATGGTCCATGTTGCTTTCTACTTTGAAAATTTAGAAAGTTTAAACCTTGCCTACCTGAATTTCAAATCCAAATGTTTCATTGTCTTGCTTTTCCACAGTAACAAGCTTTCTGAAGTAAAAATTAAAAAAAAATGTTTAAGACTACATGAAGATCAAGGTATAAATTTAGCATTAAATTTAATTATATGGGGTGTGTGTGTGTGTGTGTGTGTGTGTGTGTAATCTGGAGAGTTTATGTTTCTAAATATCATGATGAGAGACTAAAAAACTCAATGAATCTTTTTACCTTTGAGACCAGGAAAAGTCACCCAAGGAAGTTGATCTGGTCAAAGTAAACTGAAAAAAGAAAAAGGAGTTATGTCAAGATCTTTAAGCTATACCCCCAAAATGTCCTAAGTGAAAAAGGACTTTGTTCTTCATTACCTTTTTGACCTAGTTCCTAGGAAACTTATATATAAGGTCAATGATTTCCTTTTCTATTGACACCAAAGGAGAGTTGGGAATGAAGACTTTCAGCCATTCCATTTAAAAGATCAGAAGCTCAGATAGTAAGATAATGTGGAAAAAAGTTCATGCCAGGGAACAGAACTCCAAGGATTTGAAAGATCACCTCACTATAACTTTTACTGTGCTCAAATTAGCTTCTAAAAAGGAGCCATCACAATTAACAACCACACTGAATCCAAAGAGCTATTCCATAGAATGATCAGTCTCCCTTGTTGTTCATGCTGTGTGAAATACTAATAAACTGGTTGCATTTGTTGTGATTGCTCAGTATCTTACTGTTTTTAGTAGGATAAGGTAAGCTCTAAGGAATGAACTTGTACACAGAAACATGATTCAGGTGAAACCAGGACTCAAGACCTCAGTTCTTAGTATTTATTTTCACAATAGCTTTGGAAGAATGTAGGAAGATTTCCTGCCAAGAAAGGAAAGCAACCTCAGAGTGCTATAAATAACACCGCCTCCACTCCTCTGCACATTTTGGAAAAAGTCATATAAACAGAAGCTGTTAGGGCAACAAAAGGGAACACCTCATTCTTTAGGGATGGTTTTTAATGTTGTTGCTCTGGTGTTGGTGGTTTTGTTTGTCTGGGAAACATTTAGTAGATGTTAATTATTAATCAGCCCTTTCTCAAAGGTTGGCCCAAGGACTGTAAACATAAACTGTGCCACTAGCTAAGCCATGGTGTTTAACCACAAACTTAATGTGGTAATCATATGTAAGCAAATAAAGAAAACAGTAGGAGTTCAAGGCATTGTCAGTACAGATATGATAGGAAGAGGGTAAAAAATACAAGTAGAAAAATACCTAGAAGAAATTAGTGCCTACGTAAGAAGTTGCACAGAAACCAAAATCACAGAAAATTCAAATTTCCAGGTACCAAATGCCAACAATTTCACACATGTTTTGGAATGACTCAGTGTTAGGAATTAAGCCACCAGTCAGTAATGTTATCATAATGCAAAGGTAAACTTAACCCACATATTTGGTGTCAATTAATTTTTTTACAGATCTCAACTCACTAATATCACACTTTTGTCTGCAGCAGGATGGCTCATATCCAGAAGGATATTCTAGACTTGCTAAAAGTCTGCTTTAACTTATAAGGCCTAATTATGAGATATGTCTACAGCAATATTAGTGAACTAATATAAACTGTTGTTCCTAACATGCTAACTAGGATGGGAGCCATTCAGTTTTGCTGGTGGGCTGCCTTCTTGTGAATGGGCAAAATGAAGGTAATATCTACAAACACTGCCAACATTACCTCTACATCATATTCACATTTATTGAGCTCATTGGTTATCTTCATTTGCTTGTGTTGCAACCTTAGTACTAACTGTAAAGTACTTAGGTTGGCCATATTTACTTATGTCATCAAAAACCATTGCTCAGACAAGGGGGCGCACATGTGTGGAGTTTGTTTGCAGTGGCTGGAAGCCCTGGCGCACCCCTTCTCTCTCTCTCCCTCTGCCTCTTTCTCTCTGTGTCACTCTTAAATAAATAAATAAATAAATAAATAAATAAATAAAATTTTTTAAATATTTTAAAAAGTCATTTCTCAGGACTTATATTTTAAAACAATATTATTTTTAACATTTTATTGATAAATTTAACATTTCATACATTTATACATATACATAAATTTCATACATATACAAAATGTATCTTAATTAAAACCTCCCTGTATACACTTTTGTCCCCTCTGCCCCATCTCCCTTCTACTGAACCCCTTCTTCTTTCCAACTTTAGTCCCTCTTCTATTTTGATGTCTGTTTTATTTTATTTTTATTAATATTTTTTTGTCATTTTTATTTCTTTATTTGAGAGTAACATAGAGAAAGAGGGAGAGAAAGAGACAGATAGAGAGGGAATGGGCGCGCCAGGGCCTCCGGCCACTGCAAACGAACTCCAGACGCGTGCGCCCCCTTGTACACCTGGCTAACGTGGGTCCTGGGGAATCGAGCCTCCAACCGAGGTCCTTTAGGCTTCACAGGCAAGCGCTTAACCGCTAAGCCATCTCTCCAGCCCTGTTTTATTTTATTTTATTTATTTTGCCTTTCACTTTCATCTGTAATAACATGGTAATGGGCCCAACACTGTGCAGGAAATGACAGCCACTATGACATCTGAATGCAGTGTCCATGTGTCCAGAAGACAAATTTTGAAAGCGCCCTTCCCCACACTTTGCTTTTACATTCTTTCTGCCACCTCTTCCACAGTGCTTCTTGAGAGAGTGTGATAGAGATGTCTCATATGGTGCTGAACACTTATCACTTCTCATCATGTTGATGAGTTTTGAGTTGCCCCAGTAGTCACTGCCAATGGCAAAAGTAACCTTCTCTGACCAAAAGCAAGAATAGCACTAGACTATGGGTCTATGACTTTTCAAGCCAAAGGCTTTTGACTAGGTTTTTTGTATGAGGCATGAATTCCTTCCAATAGAGTGGGCCTCAAATCTAATGAGAATCATTGCTTATTCTTATAACAGGCATAATACTATTGTCCCAGCAAACACATCTTGGCTGGATGGCCCGTTTTGTAGTTTGCTCTGAAGGCTGGGGAGATGACTCAGTGGATAATGCACTTAGGATGTAAGCTGGGGTATCTGCATTTGATGCCAGAACTCACGGAAAAATCCAGAAGCTATAGTGGGTTTCTGGAATTCTAGCACACTGAGGCTGGAAGTGAGGCAAGAGACAGAGATAAAAGAATTTCCCCGAAATCTCATGGCAAGCACAGCAAAGATCAGCAGAGTGAAAATCCAGAGAGAGAAAAACCCTAGTTTAAACAAAGCAGACAGGCAAGGACTGACCTGGAAGTTGCTCTCTGACCTACATACATGTCCAGTAGCATGTGCATGTCCACACTCACACACATGTCCACATAAAAACACACACAAAATTGAAAAACTACTCTTGCTATCATAATTCCTCACATTATTTATATATTCAAGGATTATATGTATATATTTATATACTTACATGAAGGGCATATTTGATCAAATAATTTTCTTCTACAGATCATCATCTATACACATTGGGCTTTGGGAAGAATATACTTGTTTTCTTTTCTACTCTAGTTCTTATCACAGGGCCCAGAATAGAGTGGGAAGTTAAAAATAGCAAAACAGGAAGACAGAAATAAAGAGGCAGGAAGTGAATAGTGACGGGAGACCTCAGTTAGCATGTTCATGTTGGGAGGAAGGTGCTCATCTACTCTTCAGCTTTGTCTTTCATTAAATTAAATGCTTATAAAACAAAGTGAAAGGTAGTTAGAGAACATGTGGTGAAATTAAAACTTTTTAAACATATTACAAGATTTAAAAATGAAATAAAACAAACAGAATAAGGAGTAAAATGACTCAAAACCAGCAAGAAGGTTAGAAATAGGGCTATAAGAAGCAAAGAAAAAATATAAATATATTCATGTACAACTGCTAAATGAATGAATGATGGCAACATTAATTAGTTACCTTGAAAACTTCCAGCCTTCACCCTTTAAATGCCCTTCTCATAGCCCCATAACCATAGCATTAATAGAAGCCTCCATGTGTCCTCCACCTCACCTTCTAAGTCAAAATCATCCTGACCAAACTCAAAGCTGGAAGTCTCATAGGTCCACAGATCAGTCATCTGTATAAAAGGGAACATCCTCCACCACCTCCGTCTAACCTTTCTGCCCACCTACTTAGCTAAAAATGATTACATTTGCCCAATTCAATATGAAGAGCACTCCTATGACTCACATAGGTTATCAAAGACATACTCAAAAAAATTAACACTGTCAAGTTGTAAATTATTTTCAATCCTGGACATGTCAGTGAACATATAAATAAAAAGCAACCTAAACATCAAGTACCACTAAGCTCTCTCACATGGGCCACATCTTGATAAAGAGCCTATTTGTTTTTGATGTAGGCTGTCTGACAATGGGTGAGTGGGTGGGTGTGATATGGAGATAAATTCAGAGTTTGAACCAGCCCAATCACTAAACTCTGTGTGCATGGTGTGCCCCTTTCCCTGGCTTGAGCAGCCCAATTTGAAGATATGGTCAGTGGAGTGAGTGCTGCCCAGACTGTCCTCCCAATCAGGCTTTCTGAATTACAGTGAAGGCACCAAAAATCATGAATGAAGAGCTGGTGTGCAATTCACAGCATATGCTGGCAACAGCTGTCTTTTATTACACATTATCTAATATGAGAAATCTCAGTTTAGCAATTTGGCAGGCTTGCAAACTAGACATTCGGTCCTGTCTGCTGAACAGACAAAACTCCTTAGCTCCTCACTAGCCATGAATCTAATGATGTCTGGGCTTGGACTTAGGATGGCTCTTCTGTTTTTAGTTAGATGACTTCACAGATAGATAGTGCATTAATATTCAACACACAATGCTTCCCGCTATGCAGTGATTCACAAGTCTCTCTTCAGTGGAAAACTAAGCCCAAATACTACAGCTATCAGACTGCAAAAGAGGGGAAATTTGCAACTCAGCCAGATAGAAAGCCTGCCACAGAGAAGCTCAAAGTTCACCACTAGCCTCTTCTGCTGCAACATGTCAGACTGTAATTTTCTTCTCCTGGCCCCTGTACCCATTCCCTGCAAGAGATGGGGGTTCAGTAAAGGCAGGATACTGATTCACTGGGGAGGTTCTTGTTATCGTTTTTATTGTTTGTGTCAATATGTTGTCCTTGACTTTTTCCAATCCCCTACCTCTCTTTTATTCCCCAACTGTTTGATCAACACAGTCCTCCCCTACTTTTTTCTTTTTTGTGAGTTAGGAAGGAACATTAATATAGCCAGGTTTGTCAGAATATTCAAATAATATGAAAAATAGAACTGATTTCAACCTCCTAACTTGTAACTACCATTATGGAACCCAAATAGAATATTACTTTTCCCAGAAAGTTCTGGTTGTGGCCCCAGGGACTCTTTAATGAAAAAAAATGTTTTGAATATTAAACCATAGATTTATGGCACAATAGGGATTAAAGAATATTTACCAAATTCCTTCATAAAGAAATGAATAGTTTTCTACCTAAAAGCACCATGAGGTGGTCAAGATCCACTGGAGCAGGTAGGAGCCTGTAGAACTGGCGCTACCTCCAGACAGGCTGCCAGAAGCATGGAGAAAGCCACCACGGGTAGAAACCGGCCCAGAAACATGCCCAGTCTAAGTCCTGCACAAGGTTCCTGAAAATGCATGTGAAATCAGCCTTCCAAGAAGCTGCCTATTTAGTAATAATTTCATGACTAAAAGAAGCTTAGGCAAAGACAGTTTGTGGTCATCCCAATGCACCCCAGTGCATAGCTGAGCTTCATGCCTGTGTCAGGCTCCTGGTTCTCCCCACTCCACTCCATTAGGTGAAAAACACCTTCTGAAAACCCTTCAACCCTTGTGAAAGGGGACAGTCAGGCATAATAACTACTCCTGTGTCATCACCACATGTATAAAGACTGATTTTATTTTCTTCTATTACCTTGCTTCATAGTTGCAGGAATATCCAACACTACATTCAAACTCAGAAGCCTTACTAGAGTGCCTTGCACTTTATACCAATGTAGATATTGAAGTAATGTGCATACACATAAATCTATTTTTAAACAATTCTGTGTGTAAACACTCGATCTATTCTGAAGATTCAGCTGAAGCTAGAAGGCAACCAGATATAGCTTTGCAAAAACTCAAGCCAACAATAACAAGAAGTGTGAATTGTTGACATCAGCCCTCAGAGTGTGGAAAATAGCAGCAGGCAGAGAAACACCTGCTCCTTGATTAACACATAGGGATCTCATTGCCTGCCATTCAGTTAGTGCCAAAAGGCTGCTCTTTCCCTAAAATCCAGGTAAGGAGTAAATGTCCATGTGGAAAATCATCAAGTGTTGGCATAAAATTTTCAATGAATTCTCATTGATGATAAGTATATAGAATAAGAGGCTTGTTCAAGAGGCTTGGTTTGCTTTCACCTAAAAGCAAGTCTGTAAGAGTAAAAATATAAGCTGTTAGATTAGGGGAAATCTGTCATGTAATAGAGTGAAAAGAGGAAGAGAAAAACTAGAATCAATAACAACATGTGCATAAATTAAGTGATATGGGGAAGTGGGTGTAAGTACACACACACTCATGTGCACACAAATATTTCATGTGCCTAAATCCCATTTTATCCTCTTTTAATAATTAGTCTCTCCTACTGATTTTATTTAATTCATCCCATCTTACTCAATCTTAGAACCACACGTGCTGCCTCAGACTTCGGTGTTACTGATGTTCAGGTCTTTGTCTCCTCTCCATTATCTCATTTCCTCTTCTGAAACTACATGAAAGGGCCTCCTTCTCCAGTGTCCACCAACCCACCATATTTCTAGAGTAAACATCCTAAATTCTCTGCAGCTCAAACCCATCTGGTGGTTCTCTGTGCTGGTCAATTACAGCCCTCTCTCTGTGTCCATATTCATTATATTCAACAAACCACAGATAAAAAATACTCAAAAAAGTATTAAAGCCATACTGAATATGTACACTTTTTCTTGTTATTATTTGGAAAACAACACAGGATATTTATGTAGCACTGCTAATGTATTGGGTATTATAAATAAGTACTCTTGTAGTTTGTATGCAAATGTCATTCTCCTTACATCAAGGGTAGTGGTGGTCTTGGAATCAAGGCTTTGTGTAGACAGAACACAATTACAGTATTTTCTCAGGGGGGAGTAGTCCAAGAATTCTGCAGAACAGTCAAGCTCTGAGTTCTCTCCTCATTCCTCCTACACACAGAGGAATTTTCTCACACACCAAATGCCGTGCTGTTATACAAACATGCTTCCCCCTGCCCGCCACCACCGTCAGGCACCAGCATCTCTGTCTCTTCATGAGTTACTTCCTGCTCCAAGAATACCAGATATCACATAACTTTGTTTTCAAAGACATTTTACATACATGTGACATACATCTTGATTCCCCTCCCAAATTGTAAATCGTCTCCAAACAGGAAATATTCCTTTCTCACCTTTCTACCTCCTATAGGTGGTATGATGGCTTTCAACTTGTAGATAACTCAGAAGCTACTTGGTGTGCCAAAATTACTAGGCTGGAAAGCAGTTATGGAAAGGGGCCCAACCTAATTCAAAAACTTTACAGTCTTCTTTCATAGTAGGTAATCTACCAAAAGATTGTTGTCAGCCAAACCAAATGACCTATATTTAGTCTGATAGTTCATGGCAAATGAAAAATGGACTGCTTTCTATCTGAAAACTGAATTATGATGCTAGTGTTTCCTACATCTCATCATATGAAGTGATTCAAATATCTATCAAATTTTCTATCATGAAAACACTTCAGGCTAAAATCTTGGCAAGTTATAACCTTAACTTCACTATAAAAAAAACAATTAATTAGCTTTTTAGAACACTGGATAAAAATTGTGACTCTGTCTGTCTTGAAATTAGAAGCATTCAGAGCAGAATATGACAGACACCCAAGATTTAAGGCCACAAATTCATGCTTTACATCAATTTTAAGCATCTTGTCCACAATTATTATCTCTCAATTCAAATATGTACTTTAGACATTATAAGAAGTTAAATGATCAAATTATGAAATTGTATACAGTTAAGTTCTTTTGTACATATTAGAAATTGAAGAATCAATAATGAGAATGAATAATTTAGACATAGATATTTTTCCAAATAATTTTTCAGCTCTAAAGAAATACTCTGCAGATTGACTTAGGCCTCTTAGTCCCCACAATGAATACCAGCAATCCAACCAAAGACCCTCAGCAGGACTGGGGTTGGGGTGAGGGGGTCTAAGAGTACAACATTTTTATTTAAAAATCAATAAATAATTAAAAAATTAAAAAGAAGTTTAAATAAAGCTTTTTTATTGCCTATTAGAAATGTACTATTAAAAAGGAACAGGGCTGGAGAGATGGCTTAGCGGTAAGCCTAAGGACCCCTGTTCAAGGCTCGGTTCCCCAGGACCCACGTTAGCCAGATGCACAAGGGGGCGCATGCATCTGGAGTTCGTTTGCAGTGGCTGGAAGCCCTGGCACGCCCATTCTCTCTCTCTCCCTCTACCTGCCTCTTTCTCTGTCTGTTGCTCTCAAATAAACAAAAATGAACAAAATTTTTTTAAAAAGAAGACTTTTTGTTGACTGTGAGCCACTGTGACTACCAACAAAGGCTGGGAGGGAAAGAATCAATGAAGACACAAAGGGGGAAAGATCTGAGATGCACATGCTGCTTGCATCCATGTGAGCCACCTGTAAGATTGCGGTGTTCAACGCCTTTCATCTTACTCAAGCACCTACGCTCATGGAAAGAAAACGATGATTTAACTTTCTCCTTTTACTCCACTCCTCCGTCTCTGACTAGTCCACCGGCATGTCCCCTCATTGCTGCTTGCCCCTACTCTCAAGGAGAATGAACTTAGTAGGCAGAATTTGTCCTCCCAAAAGGTTATTCTTTTTTGATTATGAACGCAAATGATTTAATCGAGGACTGGGGGGTGTGACTTGGAAAGAAAGACTTCATAGAAAGATAAAGAGGAAAATAGCATCTTTAGTGGAAAGACAAGCAAGGATATCTCTTTGCCCTCAAGGGGAGACATACAAAACAGCAACATACCTGCTTTCGTCCCCGAGGCAAAGTAGCCACAGTGTCTGCCAGCATTTGGATCCTCCTGTTGTCGTCCATGGTAAGGGCACCTGTGAGTGTGGAGTATGAGCTATACGCAGTACCAGCGCAGAAGTCCGCCAAGTTGCCATTGCTGCTTTGATGCATAAGCCTTGGTAAAGACATTGTGAGCCCAGGTTACTCGAGCTAGCTAGCACATGCTTCAGTAGTCCTGCAGGACGGGGGAAGCGAAATGCACAGCCCTCTGACAAGTAATGAGAAGGAGCAAGGCGGAGAGAACCCACGTGACTTCTGTGGTTTGAGGTGCGTCTCACACAAACCCAATCTTGCAGTTCACTCCCTCCCTCCCCCGTAGCGTTCTTCCTGAAGTCCCTGCGAGAACCTCAAGCTCAGTAGGTGTTTTTCTTTAAACAATTCAAAACATAACCAACTTACGTTTTTCTCCCTCGAATAGCTAGAACTCAGGCTTTCAAGCCCAATGGCTTGTTGTATTCAAAATGCCATCTGCCATTTTTTTAAAGAAGAAAAGAAAAAATAAGTAAGTAAAAGCTTCCACAGGCTCTGTCATTTGTTTGTACCCATGATCTCATTTAACATGAGCAGTGCAATGCCAAAGTCAGACTGTGCCAACATGCATTTCTTGTGACAATAAGGAAGAATGACAGGGGCTGGTCACAATGTCCTCTCATCAAGAACTTACAGTACCCTTTCTTGAAGTGCACCATAACTCATTAATGCTCACCAAAAAGACACTCACTTCTATCAGGTACTTGGGCTGTAGCCATTGGGCTGTAACATCCACCTGGTTGCCCTTTCACTACCATGTCCTTACTAAAATCAACCATTATCTTTATAAGGTATAAAGGGAAGGAAAAGGCAGCACATTTAGGGCGTGATATTGCAGACCTTAGACTGACACTGGCCTTGGCATTAGCATGTGTCCCAGCAAGAAGGTAAAAGGCAAACAGAGACAGCACAAGGAGGGCCGTTGGTCCATCACAAAGTACTCAAAATCATAGTTGCTTTTTTTTTAAAGCAGGTCCATGAGTGGGCAGTTTTGAGATAGCTGCTTTTACAGAGAAGGGCCAAGAAATAGAAGGCAGAATCAAAACAAAAGTCACAAAGGGAAGTTTTATTACCACAGAGAGTCAAACAGACTTCGAAAAATCATTTTGAGGGTCAATACTAGAATGTAAATGACCTAAAAAAGCTCTGAGCTAAAATGCAATGTGTGTACTGGATGTCAAGGTACATTCAACTCAAGCTAAATTGACAGGGGTCAACAGTAAAATCTTCAGAATTACCAAAAAGTAAACTCTGAAATTTTTAAAGACCTATTACAGCATCTATTACTATTGGAATCAGGTTATAACAGAGAAAAAATAATGCCTCCAAAACATATAAAATCTAAATCAGGGATTATTGATACATATTATTTTAGAGGCCAGGTAAGTAATATAAATGTGTAATACAAACTGGTAGCTGAAAACTAGATCAATCACAATGACATTCATGTAGTAAATGCACACACATATATGTATATTAGGAAGTTAAACTGATTTCAATTTATCACCAGGTCATGATACAGATAACAATATTATTCAAGGACATCAACCCCCCTGTCCTTTATAAATTGTACCCAGTGGGTTGGAGAGATTTCTTAGTGGTAAAGACGATTGCCTGCAAAACTAAAGGACCCAGGTTCAATTTTCCAGGACCCACATAAGCCAGATGCACAAGGTGGTGCATGCATCTGGAGTTCACTTGTGGTACCTGGAGGCCCTGGCATGCCCATTTTCCCTCTCTCTCTCTTCCATCCCTGCTTCATCTTTCTCTTTCAAGTAATTAAATAAAAATAAAATATTTTTTAAAATTGTACCAGGTTAGATAAATATGATAATATTTCAAACTGTCAAATCAAATTGTACATTTGACTAACATAACATGTATGGCCAGTGACACACTAAGTTTTATAGGTGAGCACTAAAATTATATCAATTCAGTGTTATAGAGATCTTAAACTGTACATTATAGAAATCAGTCATTAAGCAAAAAAATTTGGAAAAATTATTCATTACATAATTTATGAAATGTGTTTAACATGCAGCCCCATAACTATAACATTAGAATATATATATTAATTACATAGTACCTATTAATTACATATTTATGAGGTAGTCAATTTTTATTGTCTTTTTGATTAAGATTATGATTTGATTAAGATTATGATTATGTCATAGTAGTTATTAAATGTTTTAAATAACATCCCAATCAGAACTATCATTTGCTATAAACTTGGCAAAACACTTATTTTTTTTTTTATTTACCATGTTCTTCCAAAACCCAATGGGCTGGAGAGATGGCTTAGTGGTTAAGGAGCTTGCCTGCAAAGCCAAAGGACCCAGATTCAATTTCCCAGGACCCACGTAAGCCAGATGCATAAGGTGGCATATGCATCTGGAGTACATTTGTAGTGCCTGAGGGCCCTGGTATGCCCATTCTATCTCTCTCCCTCTTTCTCTCAAATAAATTAAATAAATAAAATTTTAATTTTTTTTTTAAAAAAACCATTAAATCTTTGACTCACAAAAGTGTTCCACTATTTAGAACTTCTTTTGTTCTTGTTTTAGAATTTTCTTCAGAAAATATAGCTGCCTGAACACCCTTCTCTTTTAGCTTCCCCTTTATTTTGAAGAAGGGATTCAGATCATCTACAACTCATAACGTTTTACTGTCCACAGGATAAATAAAGTGAAGAGTTCCAAGTTCTCATCTTACTGCATTCTCAACAAAGTTCCCATCGCATTTTTGAGATCTTTCTACTGAAACAAAGAAATATTACACTTGGGTTTTCATTAGTTGCATAAAAGTCTATTGATCTGCCACCTCATTTTCAGTAGACTAAAAGCTATCTTTTAAATTTATATTTCCAACTTTACACATAAAAATTATTCAATAAATTTTCATTAATAAAAAAAAGGCTATAGGGAATTAGATGGCAAAAAAAAAAGCAGTAATGTCCAGAAGCATCCAGGGAGAGAAACAACGGGTATGTAATATGTCCTGATGAGACCTTGTACTCCAAATTGCTACCATATTCTCTGATGGTGACCAAGCCATGAAGACAGATCTCTCTAAGAAGTTGCCTGCCAAATGCTCTAACATTAATATTCCATTATTTGTGGTGAACTTTTCTGTTATTTGGGGCATTTTATTTATCTGTAGGCAAATACACTTGGAAGGAATAATTTTTAGTACAAATGTGGTGAAACCTGAGGGTTGGAAGATGGAGAAGCTTTGGTGGTAGTAGACAAGAGGGATATGTCATGACTCCAGGTCATAGAAAGGTAGGAAGGACTTCAAGAAAACTTGACCAATCTGTAAAGCATGCATTGGAACACAGAAAGGAGGTTGGCTACAAGGTTCTGATATCACACAGCCAGATTCACATCCTGGCTCCCTGCTCTAAGATTATAACTGATTTGTGCCCTCCAAAATGCACAGGTTAAAGTCCTAACTCCCAATGTGACTACAGTTGGATAAAGGGCCTATGAAGATGTCATAAAGCTAAATGAAGCCTTAAGAGCAGAGCCCTTACCTGATAGGTACAGTGTCATAATAAGAAGTGATACAAGAGATCTCTCTTTCTCTCTTCCATGTGAAAACACTGCAAGAAATCAGCCATGTAGAAGGCGGGAAGACAGCCCTCACATGTGAACCAGTCAGTACCTTGACCTTGAACTTCTCAGCCTCCAGACCCTGAAAAGCAAAATTTTTGTTGTGTAAATATACCCAATGTATGGTATGCATTATGTTGTAGTATTTATTGTGATATGGTGTTATCCTGCAGCCTGGGTAATGTACTCATTAAACCTTAGTGTGGCAGTTTGATTCAGGTGTCCCCCATAATCTGAGGTATTCTGAATGCTAGGTTCCCAGCTGATGGAAATTTAGCAATTAACACCTCCTCGAGTCAGTGTATTGTTGGAGGTGGGCTTGTGGTGTTATAGCCAGCTTCTTCTTGTCAGTGTTTGGCACACACTCCTCCTGTTCCCATTGTCCCTTTGACCTTGGGCAGGAGGTTATTTCCACCCTCTGCTCATGTCATCATTTTCTCTTGCCATCATGGAGACTCCTCTCAAGTCTGTAAGCCAAAATAAACCTTGTTTTCCCACAAGCTGCTCTTGGTCAGGTGTTTTCTGCCAGCAATGCAAACCTGACTGCAACACTTAGTTTTCACATATAAATGAATGCTTTTAGGAAGGAGCAGATGTGAATCTTTGTATAACACATAGTCCAAAATAGTTATTACTCCTGAATTGCTTTCAAGCTGTAAGCATTTAACAGGAAAACTTCAAAGGAAATAAATTATCTACATGATTTGCCCAATTCCAAAATGCCCATATGTGCAGCAAGGCCACCCTCATCCACTCTTGAGAAGTCTAACGATTAGAGTACATGTGCAGTCTTGGCAGTAGTAGGTCAAGATGTGCTCACAAAGAATTGTTGGAGCATTGTTGAAAGTTTTGGATTCCCATTTGTTCAATACAACCTTTCATCAGATTGAACAGCAGAGAGGAATAAGTGGGTACTTAGAAATGAGATTGCTTTTGTAATACTATGGTTTTAAGAGAGTTGAGGCTTTTGACTTTATTCAAGCAGTGTGACATTATTGGCACAAGAAGATCTTGGAGACTATTAAAGCATTTCATTTTGTTTTGTTGGTTCACTTTCTTGTTTTATTTTAAGCTTTGTCTTTTTTATATACAGGAAGTCTGATTTTAGCTCATTGATGAAGAAGAGAAGCAAGTGAGTTAATGTTGTGCAGACCAAATTTAAATATTGAATTTACATAGGTAAATTTAATTTTGTAAGGTTTCTCTAATAGAGGAAAGCTCACTGATTCTGACAACTTTGTCATATTTATCACCTTTGAATTATCAGCCTGAGTGAATGGATGTCTACTTTCCCTGAGTGAGTGTGATGAGAAGCACCATTGTTCAACATTAGCAGATTTCTTTATGCTTTTTTAGAACCTGAACTCTACTGTACTGGGGATACAGCTGAAAAATTAGCCACTTCAGGAAAGGGAAATAAGAAACAGAGCTGATGAAGCCCCTGTATCAGAAATCTCTTTGTGTCTTGCTGGGTGTGGTGGTGCATGCCTGTAATTTGGAGGCTGAGGTAGGAGAATTGCTGTGAGTTCAAGGACACCCTGAGACTACTGATTCTACATAGTGAATTCCAGGTCAGCCTGGGCTAGAGTGAGACCCTGCCTCAAAAAACAAACAAACAAAAAGAAAAAGAAAAAAAAAGAAAGAGAGAGAAAGAAATCCCTGTGTGGATAACACAAAATAGAGGCTTGGGGTTATAAATACATGGTGTGTGCATGTGTGTGAGGGTACATAAATGTGCACATTCTTGAGGAGGCCAGAAGACAGCCTTGGGTGTCATTCCTCAGGCGCCATCTACCCTTTGTAAAACGGATCTCTCTGGCCTGAAATTCACCATGCAGAGCCCTAGGAATCTTCCTGCCTCCACTTCCCCAACTCTAGGATTACAAATGGGTGTCATCACATCTGGCTTTTTAAATATGGATTCTGAGGAGGAAATACAGTTCTTCATGTTTACAAGCTGATCACTTTACCAACTGATCTATTTCCTCAAGTATGGATATATATGTAAAATAAAAAGAAAATAATTTTACAAGTAACATTTATAATAGTGAACAGTAGATTCTTAATATATGTTCAAGGAAACATTTTTCTGATCTATTCAGGTTTAATTCAATCAAATCATGAAGTTGTGGGTTAATTACAATATCCTTCCAGAGATTAAGTCACTCAATTTATCTGAGGCCTCAAGTCTCATCAAGTGTTCTTTCAAGTGTAAAAATAGGTCGTCAGATCGTCCCACATTCTTGAAGCTCTTATCACCTAAAAACATCATTGGCTGCATTTATAGAAGTTTCACTTGCATTCTTACCATATCGGGTGTAGGAAAGCAATCTAAATAAAATGAGTATTAGGCAAAAATGAGTCTCTAACAGGATTTGTGTTAAGGGTATAAAGTAGTATGTGGGTCACTTGGAGACATGGATAGGTGTGGGGTTTAAAAAGCACTTTTGCCCGTGTATATCTTCAGATTTAATCAAAATGCTCTGACAATACATCAGAGTTTAATTTTTAGAGGAAGTCTTTGCAATAAGTTTAATGTGTACCTGTCAGGATGAAAGGAAACCCCTTAAATTACCTGGGAAAGAAGAGGGGAAGATGCCAAGGGATGGCATGTAAGAAAAAGTCTGAAACTCTCAGCCCTGACTTGAACCACCATAATTCTGTTATAAATTGCTTTAGACTATGTCCCCACCATGCCACATCATTTATTCAGTGTATAAAGATAAAAATCCAATGAAAGAGAAGGCTTACAAGAGAGAGCAAAGAGGGTGTACATAGTGTAAGAACAATAACCTATTGACTAAGTAACTGTAACTAAGTGTTGGACTAACAAGTTTCCCAATAACCACAGACATAGTTCCCTTTTGGAGGAGTAAAATTGATGCGGGGGGGGGGGGTACTCCTTTTCAACACAAATAAAAGGCAAGCAGCTAAAGGAAAACTCTTAGTTTGTCTAAAACTTTTCTGAAGCAATCCTTTTTTGCGAATTTGTCAAGACAATGGCAGAGAAGTTTAAACTGAACTGAACCAAACCACATTTACACATTTGCATCCAAAGACAATTGCCCTGGGATATGGATCCGCCTTTTTGAGCAAAGCCAAGGCTCTAAGAGAAATAGGACTGTTTGGCTTTCTGAATGGCATCTAAACGTCTCCCACATGCTCATGTTTTAAATGCTTGGCCCATGGCTGGAAGTGCTGCATTGGGAGGCACTAGAAGCTTTGGGAGATGAAATTTAGCTGATGTAGGTCACCTGGCCATGCCTTGAAAGCTAGAGAAATTTCTTCTGTCACTGCCTCCGGTTTTTCCTAAGATGAATAACCAACCCTACCTGCTACCATGGCCATGACATCCTGCACACCACAGACCTGGGTGGAGCCAGCCACAGTGACTAATACCTCCGAAGCTGCAAACAAAAGTAAGTAATGCCTCCCTTAACATTGCTCTTGCCAGGTATTTTAGTCGCAATAATACAGTTATCCACTTACTACCTGAGTGTTCTCCTAACATGAACACTGTCATGCATTTGTTAGCCATTTTAAAAATTATTTTCATTTACTATTATTATTTGAAAAAGAGAAAGAGGCAGATATATATACAGAAAATGGGTGTCCCCGGGCCTTCAGCCACTGCAAACAAACTCCAGACACATGAGCCACTTTGTGCATCTGGCTTATGTTGGTCCTGGGTCCTTTGGCTTTGCAGACAAGCAACATAACTTCTAAGCCATCCCTTCAGCCCTTATTAGCTATTTTTTTAAAAAAAAAATTTTGGCTTATTTTTATTTATTTATTTGGGAGCAACAGACAAAGAAAGAGGCAGAGAGAGAGAGAGAATGGGTACACCAGGGCCTCCAGCCACTTCAAACAAACTCCAGACACATGCACCCCCTTGTGCATCTGGCTAACGTGGGTCCTGGGGAATCGAGCCCTGAACTGGGGTCCTTAGGCTTCACAGGCAAGTGCTTAACCACTAAGCCATCTCTCCAGACCACTGTTAGCTATTTTTGAAGTCCCTCTATTCATAAACTATTTAAGAATAACTTGATAAACTAAAGATTAGTAAATATTTTATGAATTTGTATTGTCATAAAAACCATGAAAGAAATGAATTATTTTAATCCCACTGTATTCGCTGCCTTCTCATTGCTGGAGCAAAATACCTGGTAAAAATCAGCTTAACAGGGGAGAGGTCTACCTGAGATTATAGTTTCAGGTTATAGTCCGTCATGGTGGAGAGGGCATCCTGTAAAGAGCACAGTGAGGAAGCGGAGAGTGATAAATGCTGCTGTTCAGACAGCTCTCTCCTTTTATGCAGTCTAGGACCCCAGTTCATTGAATGATAACACCCACAGTTAAGGTGGGTCTTCTGACCTCAATTAACCAAATCAAGACAATCCCTCACAGACATACCCAGAGGCTAACCTAATACAGGTAATGCCTCCAATTTTGTTTGCCTTTTTCCCTTAAAGAAAGTTCACATATGTATACGAACATACAAATAAATGACAAAAAGTTGAAAGTAACCTGTGAATCTTTTAGTGAAGGTGTGGAAAAGATATAGAAAGAAGAGAAAGATGACTTTAAACATTTATGTTATAGATGACTTAAACCTTTCAGATCAATTTTCTCCCACACATTATATAATTATAATTAACTTTCAAATTATCACTGACTCACAGATAATTCTTTTTTTTTTTTTTTTTTTTTGGTTTTTCGAGGTAGGGTCTCACTCTGGTCCAGGCTGACCTGGAATTAACTCTGTCATCTCAGGGTGGCCTTGAACTCATGGCGATACTCCTACCTCTGCCTCCCGAGTGCTGGGATTAAAGGCGTGCGCCACCACGCCCGGCTTCACAGATAATTCTTAAAAGCTGATTTTATTTTGTTGGTAATGATATCATATGGTTTGATAGGTCCTCATTCTTGTTATGCTTACCAATGAGAATTGTAGGTTTATCCAATGTATATTTTGTGTTGACACACTACAATTTTATTTTGTTTGGTGGCATTCTTCTTTATCACTTTATAATTTTCTTTCAATCAATAAAATTCTTCCCCAGAAGTCTTCTGAGGTATCTGCAAAATAATACATTAAGGGAAAGAAAACATCAGAGACCCTTAATTAATTTTTGCATGCATGTGTGTGTGAGTATGATGTGTGTGCATCTGTGTGGGTTTATGTGAGTACCCATGCACATGTGCATGCATGTGGAAGCCAGAGGTTGGCATTGGGTATTTCCCTCGATCGCTCAGGCCATCAAATTTTATGAGCACAAAGAGCATTGCCAAGGCTAGTGAAGTGCCATGTTTCTACTTTGGCCACTCTCTCTCTCTCTCTCTCTCTATCTCTTTCTCTCTCTCTCTCTCTCTCTCTCTCTGTGTGTGTGTGTGTGTGTGTGTGTGTGTGTGTGTGTGTGTGTGTGTGTTGGTTTGACTTCATAAAGTTATATGTCCTGAATGCTAGGTCCTTAGCTTGGGCAATTTGAGACTTGAAGCTTCCTGGAGGCAGTGTCCTGTTGGAGGAGGTTATGGGTGTTATAGCCAGCTTTCCCTTGCCCGTGTTTGTCACACTTTCCTATTGCCATTGTCCATCTGATGTTGGCCAGGATGTGATGTCCACCCTCTGCTCCTGCCATTATTTTCTCCTGTCATCATGGAGCTTCCCCTCAAGTCTTTAAGCCAAAATAAACCCTCTTCTCCCACAAGCTGCTCATGGTTGGATGTTTTCTGCCAGCAATGCGAACGTGACTGCAACAGTGTGTAACTCATTTTTCTTAAGTCATCTCTTACCCTTATCCTCCCCCACCACATTCACATAGGTCCATTTTAAAACCAAATCTTTCCTCAGAATTTGATGTAAACAAATGAGAAGTGACTGTGTTCTTCCTCTTCCCCTAACTATCACAGAGTCCCTCAGGCTTATCTTTTACACAATTTAGCCCTTGTACTTGGGTGTGGGCAGTCAACCCACAGAATTGAGAAAGTCTTTTGAAAGCAACTTCTTAGAAAGCAAGAGACCTGTTTGGGAACTGGAATTTAGTTTGATACCTGGAACAACAAAACACCTACATGTAGCCTGGGAGATTTCCCTTTTGAAAAATTCCATATTCTTTGGTCTGTCCTTCTAAGTCCTGCCTGTTCTGATAGAAGCCATGACCTCATGTCACACCATACCTGTCATACTGCCCTTTCTTCTGTTCCTTCCATAGAAAGCCATTTCTTCTTGGGATGTTTATGCTATATCTTTCTTCTGCTCACAACACTGAACTCTAACTCAAGTTCACTTCTGATGTCTTATGTCTCCATTCAAATCCAAGCTCAAAATGAGCTGGAGAGGCCCCAGTTAGACCCAATGGCTAGAGAGCAGTATTAAGCCACATGCAAAAGCAATGGATCAAGAAGCATTTGGTTACATTTCCCCATATAGCCCTCCCTTCAATTTGCTCCCCATCGCTACCTGGAGTCACTCTTCCACCTGTAGAGCAATTGTCTTTGATAGTCATGAATGAATCATCAAAGAAGGGTCAGCAGTAAGAAACTGATGGAACATGCCTTGTCCTCTCCATTTTTGTTGCCACAATCTAGAAGTATGTTTGTATACATAGCAGGAGGAACAGAAAATGGACAATAAGGTAACTTCCGTGAACAAGAATTTTTTTTTTTATTTTCTTTCTTGTCTGCCTACTTATAAGTTATTCTTGTGCCTGTGTGTATATGCATATTTGTGATACAGGGATTTAGGGTGCCTTTGAGAACACTGGAGCCTTATCTACATCTTTGTTTGGGCAGCGGGAGTTAAGATCTCAGACTGCCATGGTCACCCAAAACTTCCACTGAGTCAGAGGCCTACATATCCTTATCATATATCCTTATCATATGATTTATGACAAATGAAATACACAGACCACACTTTTGTTACAGACCATGGGGAGACCTAATTAGAAACCAGAGGAGAGGCAATCCTCAGATAATTATCTAATCTAGTGCTGGAAGGTGCTACATGAGCTACCAGGGGAAAATGGCCAACATCTGTCCAAGCAACTCAAAGTCTAAGTGACTCAGAAGCAAACAACCTGACATGATGTTCACACAAGTACAATAGTGGCATACAGCCATGGTGGGTAACCAACTGCTCTTTGATTGGTAACAGATCCACTCAGTGGAAAGGAAACCATATCTGGAACTGGGAAACAAATCAGAATCATATCCAGGTAATGATTCTGTTATCCATTGTCAAGCTCCCACTAACCTTACTCTATAAAACTGTCTAAGCCCTGATAATTTTCTCTAAATTAATAATGGTTGTCCCATTTAACTGGCACTGACTTCACTCTCCATTGGAGAATCTGCTTCTCTTTTTTAGATGGAAACTGGACATAAGGAGATAAAGGACCCAACGCACTCCACCCCAGCTGAGCTGAAACCACAGAGGAACTGGGTAATGAACAAGAATGCTGTTCTCTTAGTTAAGTTGTATCAGTAGAAGGGTGATGGAGAAAGATACTGAGGACCCTCAACACCTACCAAATCAGACATCTAGATGTCGTAAGTGCCTATCACTGAAGTAGACTTAAAATGCTCCCAGCATGGCTCAGGGAATTTTGAAGAAGAGGGAGCAGAAAGATTGCTAGAGCCACAAGTTGGGACATTTTGCACAGAGACATTGCCTCTCCTCCATAACTGACTGCTGCCCCATAATGTATGACCTACAAAACCCATGGGGTTGATCCCCGGTGAGGAAGGCCTCTTCATAAAAGGGGCAGGGAGGAGGGAAAGGACAGTACTAACATGTGATGTTTACATAAAAATATGTCCATATAAACCCAATCATATATTTAAAAAGAGAAAAAGAAATACACAGACCAGAGGATAAGATTTTGAATATTCTATTAAATTGCAACTAAGGAGAGAGAAAGAGAGAGAGATGTCTTACAGCTACAGGAAAGGAGTGAAAATACAAGGTTTCTACCCATCTGAGAAGAGTTTCCAGGAAATGGAAAAGTCCATCTGAGACCTAGATTGGGGTCTTTTATGGGAAGAGAGACTGAATGGTACTCTAGTCTTGATGTCAGGTGTCTGGAGTCAGGTTTTCTGGGAATGGGCAATTTTTCTAGGTATCATAATCTTTCCAAGAGGACCTTCTTAAAAGCAGGTGGAAGGATTCCAGGGGCCAGAGATTAAAAAAAAAAGACCTGACCCTTCTGATATTTCTGACTTGGAGCATAGAGGTATAACCTATATTCTCACCCTATAGGCTCAAAGACATTTCTCACTTCTATTTTTAGAGGAGGGGAGGAGGAGCCAAATGCCCTTGACTCAGCCCTTGAAGTCTCCAATTTGCAAGAGGTCAGAAATGGATAAGGCTTTCCCTAGATCTGTTATTCCTTAAACTTAACCCAATTCTCTCCCTAGAAAGGAATTACTCTTTCCTGGAGGATTAAGATTCCTGGAAGGACAGATATTGGTCATTTTCCCCCAGTTGTTCATGTAGCACCTTGTGGCACTAGATGAGCTAACTGTCTGGGAACTGACTTTCTTCCAGATTCTAGCCAGGTCACTTCATGTTCCATACCAACAGTATATGGTGTCTTTGGCAGTAGAGTTTTACCATTAACCTTTGGTGGGTCATCAAGTAATCTGACAGAAATCTGTCTTCTTTTGGGAAATTCAATACTCTCAAAGACACCCCAAATTCTCATATTGCTTGTGTGTGTGGATTCATGTGTGTGCAGGTACATATGGGTATGTGACAATTTTTTAAAATAAATAGAACTTTTCAGTTACTTTCAGAATCAAATGCAATGCAAGAAAAAACATATTAGTCATTTCTATCTGCTCGTGACCTTGAATAGAAGCCTGACTTATAGTAGGAAGCAAGACAATTCTTAAAATTACTTAGTTATTATTTTATTATTTATTGAATTATTATTCAATAGACATAATACACAGTATTATTCCCTGGACAGAAACTAATACAATGTCCCTTTGTCCACAACATTTACTAGAATTGCCAGTAGGAAATACATTACATCTCTTTGTTTCTCACTCATTCACTTGCTCTCCTCCTTAAAGTTATTTAAATTTTGAGGCTAGAGAGAATAACTCAGCATCATCCCATGCACTACCTTTTATCTGCATGTGAAAAACTAAAAACCAGAAAATGTATCAGTCTTGCCCAGAGAAACAGAGTTATTTAGTGGTAAAACTGAGTAGATTACATGTTCCCCTCAACTTGAATTTTGTAATCATTTACTAAGTGTATAACCATAACAGCTAGGCAACATACTACATGTGTTTAATCTCATATAAGCCAGAAGTATGGCACTATATTTATTTATCATTGTCTTCCACCTGAGGACAGTGGAACTAACATACTTGCCCAAGGCTACACAGATTAATACCCAGGACAGCCAAGATTAGAATCCAGTGATAAAAAATTAATCAAGTTACAATTCTGTTACTCCACAATGGTCCTAAACTTGTGAGGATGGAAAATGAGTCAGATATGACCCCTGTCCTCATGTAGACAAAAAATCAAGAGAATTAAGATATTTTTATAAAACAAATGATTCTATAAAATTATATGGATATACCAAAGAGTGTCAAAGTATTTCCTCCCTTGACACTTACTTGAGAGCCTTAAGAAGTTATAATCTTAGCCGGGCATGGTGGCACATGCCTTTAATCCCAGCACTCTGCAGGCAGAGGTGGGTGGATCTCTTGAGTTTGAGGTCACACAGACTCCATAGTGAATTCCAAGACAGCCTGAGCTAGAGTGAGACCCTACCTTGAAAAGCAAAAAAATAAAATAAAAATTAAAAGTGCTATGATATGTACATGTGCAGCTCTAGTGTCATGAGGAGTGTAAAACACTGATTTTATCTGTTATAAGTGGAACCGTGGTTCATAAGAGGGGTATGTTGACATCTTAATGTTTAGCTTCTGTAATTGTTCAGAAGCAGGATCTTTGCATATATAATTATGATAAATGGGAGCCATCAGAATGGACTCTGATCCAACATGACTAGCACTTCTAGTAGAGAAGAACCTCGTGTGAACACAAAAGTAGATATTTGCAGTTGCAAGCAAGGTGCACCAAGCTTTGACAGCCATCACCACAGGCTTGGAAGAAGCAAGGAAGGAGTCTCCTGAATCAGGGAAGCTATGCCCTGTTGGTGCCTTGATTTCAGACTTTGGACCTCTAGAATTGTAAGAGACTAAATTTCTGTTGGCTTAAACCACTAAGTTTGTGTTAATTTATATCATAGTATAAGATCGATTTCTACTATTTAGAGAGCAGAGAATATTAAAAGAGAACCAGGCATGGTGGCAAACCCCTTTAATCCTAGCACTCAGAAGGCAGAGATAGGAGGATGGCTGTGAGTTTGCAGATGCCTTGAAGCTACACAGTTAATTCTAAGTCATCCCAGGCTAGAGTGAGATCCTATCTCAAAAAGCAAAAACAAAAACAAAACAAACAACAACAAAAGAAAGAGAATGTGCTCTCCATTCAAAGCATAAATGACTATCTGGCTCCTCCTACATCTGGATCTTAACTCAAAACACAATAGAATGTATTTGAAATTTTGCAACTATAAGCAGAGTTGTGGTAAATTTAGCAACAGTGATGAAACATCCTATTTCACTAATAAGCTGGGAGGAGAGAGTAACAAACAGGCTGTGGAATGAATATAAAGAAGCCTGGGGAATTGGGCATATGGTCTAGACACTGAGATTAAGGGACAACCAGCTAAGACTTCTCCCTTCTGACCAAGTGAAAGGCATTGTGTCTTCTGTTATGGGTTGAACTGTGGTTCATTTAAAAAGAAGAAGGAGGAGGAGGAGGAGAAGAAAGAGACATATTGAACTCATGATCATTAGTATCTGTAAAAATAGGCTTATTTAAAAATAGTGCCTTGGGATGGAGGGATGGCTTGGTAGTTAAGGTGCTTGCCTACAAAGCCAAAGGACCCAGGTACAATTCCCCAGGACCCACGTTAGCCACATGCACAAGGGGGCGCAAGCATCTGGAGTTCGTTTGCAGTAGCTGGAAGCCCTGATGTGCCCATTCTCTGTCCCTCTTTCTCTGTCAAATAAATAAATAAATAAATATAAAAAAAACTTTAAAATAGTGTCTTTATAGATGTGATAAACATAAGTCATTAGGGAGGACTTTGATTTAATGTGTCTGGGCAGACACCTGACTGACCTGCCAGAGTCAGCCAGGGAATGACCCATCTCTCTTCTCAATAAGTGTCTTATCAGTGTCTTCATTTCCAGAATGAAGCAAAAACTATTTTTATTTCTGGTGGCAAAGAGAAGTTTGTCAAGATAAATCTAGAGGAAAGGGGAAGCAATATGACTTGGGATCAGTGAGTAAGAGCACACTTGAAAAGGCTTGAGGGCCTGAGGTCACTTGAGTTTGATTCCCCAGGACCCACATAAACAACTGGGCATGGCCACACACATCTGTAACCCCAGTCCTATGGGGACATAGACAAGAGAATCCCTGGAGTTCTCGAAATCACAGCTCTGAACTGAGAGAGAGAAAAGCTCGTTCTTGAGAAAGTATGTGGGTGAGTGGGAGGTAATCAGATGAATGGTAGAGGAAGGACACTTGATATTCTCCTCTGGCTTCCAGTTGCCTGTGAGTACATCTGCACATACACATGCATACCTCACATACAAATACATATACAACACCATACTACATATACTATACATGCACACACACACAAAAATAAAATAAAAAATACTAGAAGACAATGGCAATTGCTTAGGCATCTTGGTTCCTTCCCTAGCTATAGCACCTGCTACCATAGATTAACAAGGTCAGTGGCAGTTTCAGGTATGCTTTTCCAAACAAGCAATACAGGGAGAAATACCACACTACTGTTACAGTCAAAATAAATTAGATGATAAATGAAGAAGATCTAAGAATGCAAAATATTAAAATTAGAGGTTTAGGGTTGGACAGGTGGCTCAGCAGTTAAGGTGCTTGCCTACAAAGCCTAAGGACTCATGTAAGCCAGGTGCACAAAGTAGGGTAATGTATCTGGCGTTCATTTGCAGTGGCAGGAGTCCCTGGTATGTCCATATTCAATCTCTCTCTCTCTCCTTATAAATAAATAAAATATTTTTAAATAATTAGAAGTCCTTAGATGATGGTAAAATGTATCACTCAACTTATACTTCCTGATACCATATTATGGTCTAGTTCTGCTACACCATCCATAGTGGAGGTAGCAAGATATCCCAAATCCAAACAAATACAAAAATAAAAAAATAAAAAGCCATCACTTTATTCAGCTGCAGAAGAAAAAGTTCAGACTCCTTCAGAACTTTTATCATGCCTCCCTCACTTCATCCAGCATCATTTCAGAGCCACATAACCTCTGTATGTGTCCCACTTAGGCAAAAGTAAGGGCAGCTTGTTAAGCATGGGCTCCTATGTCCTTGACCAAGCTTCTAAACTGATCTGACCTGTGCTTCAGTGTGATCTGCTGTAAGGCAGGATCTTCATGGGAAACAGACATCCCAGCAAAGAGTAATTGCTCAACAAGCCTCCAGGACCTGTGTTACTGTGACCCACAGCCTCCATTCTAGTGACTCTGGGCTACTTTGTTTCTGGAACACACATGGTTCTTCCAAGTTTATTTTGATAACACACACCACTCACCTGGATCCATCCACTTTGCCTTTGCTGATACCTACTCTTTCAGGCCCAACTTCAGTTTCCTGTCCTTCACAAGCCCTTCCCTGATAGCGTAAGCATCTATGAGCACCTCCCTTAAAATATCCAAAGTGCACCTTAGGGGTCTCTCCTGCTGCTCAAACTATGTATATTTGTCTTCCTTCCTGTGAGTATCACCCCTTTAGCCTCAATCTAAAAGTGAGCTCTTTTCTCATTCATTTATATCCTCTTAGAACTTAAATGAGCAATGCTTACATCAGAGTTCTCAGAAAGCAGTTGATGGTTACAACAATAACTTGCTCAAATTTCCCATAGCTAATTTATTTTTTTCTCAGTGATTCGTTGCTTTGGATAATGTAGGTACATACTGAATAATACTTAATTTGCTTGTAATATTTAAGTGTAATTTATATTTGCTGGATCGTTTGGCTTAACTGCAATGAGTATGAAAATAGCTTTGAAAGCAAAACTCAAATACAATAATAATAATACACATTTCCATTATTCTTTTGATGATAAATAAAAATCAGTTAAAATACGCAGCACTGATTTGTTCCCTGCTTTGGAAGCAAAAATCCCACAGTTGGTATGCCCATAAACAGCAAGAGGTATCCTAATTTCAGAAATGTAAAACTGGAGAAGGTATGTCTGAAAAATGTGGAAATAGAACTAAGGATTTTGTCTCCCAACACAGCCTTCTTTATAACCCAAGATGTACATGTATTAAAGTGCAGCGATACCAGACACTCTCAGCCAGTCCTGTACATCAGAACATACCTTCTCATCTCATTTGTCTCAGATTTCTCTTTTTACGTAACAGGACCTCATGTTTCATCACTTCTTCCTCTGAAATGTCTGACATCTGCCTCCACCATGTTATGACCACCAACACCTTTCTAGTTCAGACGTGAGGCTCTGCCCTCAGCACAACACAACAGACTGCAAATGTTGTCCCAATGTACAGTCTCGTCAGCCTTCCATGTCCCTACCTGAACATACTGAGTCCCCATAACTATTGAGTGATGTTGAACTTCTTAGCCTTACATTCAAACTCATCTATAATTTAATTTTTACATACCTCTTCAGTTAATTTCAAATGAAATAAATTGGCTCTTGGCTACAAGATATCAGAGCTTTCCTTTTGATAATTTGCCTATCATAGTCATGCTTAAGTATCTTTGTTTAAATTATTCTTTTAATTAAACTTCCTTTCTATCCCTAATCATTGAAATTCCATCCATTGTGAGGGTTTCACCTCATATGTCACTCCGTCTGTGGAATAACTCTTATGACAACAGCCATAATGTCCCATTACC
This sequence comes from Jaculus jaculus, assembly GCF_020740685.1. Lineage (NCBI taxonomy): Eukaryota > Metazoa > Chordata > Mammalia > Rodentia > Dipodidae > Jaculus > Jaculus jaculus. The sequence continues at coordinate 82,326,690 of NC_059105.1, read as the reverse complement.
ACTCCTGTGCTCCTATATGATTTAACTATTTGCTTTACTTACACAGTCCTTAACATATTACCATAGGCCACACTTATTATTTGCATAGCCATTCAGAGAAGGAGCCTCATTTTATACATTTTTGTGACACTTCCTCATAGGCTTAAGCCATATTCTTGCTTAGTAAAATTACTAAATAAAATATTTATTTAGAATAGGCAATTCATATTATTATATCTCACAATGAGGTTTCTAAGGCGATGTGAAGGGAAATGGAGTATATAAAATGGCAAAACTAAGACTTTTATTTCAAACTATTTTATTAGTTCACCTGGCAGGGCACTCAGCAGCTTGGTAGGAGAATGCTGGGTATGTTTAGGGAAGCAGTGGAAGCCAATATAGCCATTGTTCCTGAGCAATTTGTTTTGCTTAAACAAAGTAGAACAAGTGCAAAGTTGAAATGATAAATGCTTAACTATTTGGGGAGTCCAAAAGAACAATAAACAAGGTACACACAATCACCCAAATCCCCATGTCTTAGATTAGCAGCCTCTGAAAAAGATGTTATCATCTATTTTACAGGACAAAAGGATGCTCTTTCTTTCTTTCTTTCTTTCTTTCTTTCTTTCTTTCTTTCTTTCTTTCTTTCTTTCTTTCTTTCTTTCTTTTTGGTGTTTTGAGATAAGATCTTGTGTACTTCCTGGTGGCCTTGAACTTGGTATGTAGCCTGGTCCTCCACCTTCAGAGTACACCAACATGCCCAGCTGTGTGGATGTATCATATGTCTTTTCTGAGAGCAGTACAACTTCAAGGCCTATGATAGAACCTCAGCCTCAGCCTCACCCTATTCCACAGCACTGAAGAATGAAAATGCAGACTGTGTAAGAGTTGTGTCTAGAGAGCAGCAGTCATTACTGGCCAGGACTGATGCAAAGTCTTACTTGAACCTCAAAGAAGTACCCTGATCATGGCTGAGCACAGAAAGGATGATGTAACAGCTGCTTGCCAGAGCACTTGTGCAGTGCTGTGAGGGACAAAGACAGCAAAATCTATCACTGCCTCTTAGCCACCAGCTCAGAAACTGAAGCAAAGGACTGCCAGGTTGCATGGATCTGTCACTCCTGTCTCTGATTTCATACACATCTCCATAGCCTATGTGTAGAATAACACTCATAGGTAAGTAGATTGCTAAGACTCCCAAGCCTTCCTTATGCTATTGTATGTCCCCCCCCCAAGTTATAGCTGTCTCAAGATCAAAGTATGCTCCTGTCCCATATTTTTTCTCATTCATCACATTTGTCAAAATCTGTAAATATATACATGCAAATACACAACCATGGAGGGAATGTTTCCTTCCCTCTTCATTCTAGATGACAGACTCAAATCTTGCCATACCTCAAACCAGGGCTAACATTGCTAGCCTATCAAGTATCTTCCCTTCATAGTTTACTAACTGGCTTTTTTAAGAGATAAATTTTAGACAGATGTTTTTAGAAATCTTTTCCAAAATGTAGAGATAGCCATGATTCCTTGTATATACTGCAATTATCTTTGCATTGTCCTGTAACTACTGATACCTGATGGATCTAGTATGCTGATGCCTTTGAAATTTTCAAAGGTAAATCACCTTTAAATTTTAAATAGTTCACTGTACATGTACCATTAAGGAGTTTTTTCACCCCCATGTGTCCCTTGCCATTTGCCTTTCTTTGCTTGATTTCACTTTAGAAAATTTCCCAAGAACCTGGAAAAAAAGCAAACCACCTAAACAAACTCCTTGGATTGATATATATATAAAATATGTTTATATATTTATTTATATATATGTATTACTTGTATTGGATGAGAAGGGTATTTGTGGACATACAGACAGGAAAAAAAAAATAACCTTATTTTCCAGTGAACCACAAATCTAAATTTCCCTTTCCCCGTTTTTGAAATGTGATTTCCCTGAGGGCAAGAAGAATGCTATGGAACTTTTGCTTTCTCAACAAGCCCTGAGCTCCTCTTTGCTACTCTCCAAGTGAGTAGTAAACAGTTAATTATTTACTTGTTCACATGGGCTCCTAAAGGACCTGAGTGCTGACATAAACACTAGTCTATGTAGCTCAAATTTTAAGTATTATAGTCTGAAAGGTGTCTGTAGATTTGTAATTGTCATTCTTCCTCCTTTTGATTTTTAAAAAGAACATATTGTATCTAACAAAAACTCTAACAGAATTTGCAAAGAAACATGCCAAATTGGAATGTAAGCCAGGTTTGAGAAAATGTAGGGAAGACTTGAAGAAAACCAATAGATGTCACAGAAGGAATTGAACTTGCAATAATTTTTCTATTTTCACTTTTTTCTTTTTCAGAGTGGATGTTTGAACATGACTATGATTAAGAAAGATACTATGGGCTCTGAAATGGAAAGGAAAAGAGAAGACAAGTGCTGAATCCAAATGGCAACATTATACATTGAAAATAATTCCCCAATGCTATGAGTATTTCACTCCCAGCCTTAAAAATAGTCTTTTCCTTAACAAAATAAACTCCACACAATCTTCATATCTCTTCTTATATCCTATCCCTAGAAGATGAAAAATCATTATAAAATTTGAGTTTGGAAGACCTTCAAAACCACCTAATACAATGCCCTCATTTTACTGGCATGGACAAAGAGCTGTAGCTTGCTTGGAGTTGAAGTAACTCCTCAGAAGTAGCTTAGGATAAAGCACCATCCCTCTGTCCCACAGACTGTCATTCTTTCCGTCAAACCACATTACCTTTCACTGGATCATCAACTCAACTAGGCTTTTGTCTCATCTTTTTGCATAAACCTACCTTCCAACTTCACTCATTTTTATTGTCTTTCAATTCACTTCTAAAATTTTAGCATGGCATAAGATAGCATAACTGTTCAACAAAACACAAAATATACAATTAATTTGTTTATGATGGCCTCACAGTTCCAGCCCTCTAGCTTTACTATTTTTCTGTTACTCCTAGCAAAAATGATTCTTTGTTGCTATTTCCAAACTTAAGACCAAATTCTCATGCATATTTCTGGTTTTGCTCTTTTCCTACGCCTTTTCCTGCACTACAGATCAGATTGCTAAGATTCTGAAACCTGACACAAGAATCGTTTAGTGCTCAATCCTGCTGCCTACTGCCTGTCATCCACCCATCAATTCAAAAATGAATATGTACAAATGTATTTCATGGGCTTGGCAGGACAACTTTTTTAAAGACTGATTGATTTTACAACATCTACCAAATTTCCAGAAATCTATTCCAGCACACACAAACAACCCTCAATACTAAAACAGAATTATAGAAGAGCAAGGAAAAAAAATAAGTTCCATTCATCAGGTACATAGAAAGGGCCCAGTAAAAATAGACTTATGAGAAGTACTGGCTCCCCTGTTGTTGTCCTTTGCAATGAAATGAATCTGGGAATTGTTTTTAGCTTAGTTGTTTGAAATAAGGAAGGGAAAATGTTAGAAAATAGATTGAATCCAGAATTTCATTGGAAAATAAACATGTCAAAGCAATAAAAACTCATTAAAAACATTATGTACACATGAACTGCATGTCCTTCTTCATAAGAAGCAATGATTGCACAGATACAGAAGGAGTCTCATACTCAAGTGAATAGTCTCCCTCCAGAGCCTTTGAGACAATTAAACATTAAAAGCATATATAGATATTGACATAGTCTCCTTCATGTTTTTTTGTTCAGCATTAGTCTTCTGCAAAGGAGGAATTGGAAAGTAGTCTTTACAAAAATTTCATATAATATGTTGCCTAGAAAATATGCCTTTTACTCAAGAAAATTAGCCCAAAACATAGTTATTATAATTTATAACTGAATAGTTAGAATATATATATATATATATATATATATATATATATATATATATTTACCCAAGTATGCAAAATCCTCTGTAGATTTTAAAGATATAATCTACAGATTAAAAACATGTACATTAAAAGACTAAGATTTTTTTTGTTGATTTTTTGAAGCAGAGTTTCATTCTGTAAGAAAGACTAGTCTGGAACTCACAGAACTTCTATTAAAAGGTCAGTCACAGAAATTGCTGAATATCTTAACAAGATGAACTAGTTCTGATTTGGGTGGTGAAAAGCCAGCTTCCCCCACTGAGCTTACCTAACACTGGGGAAATTTAGTATGGAAAATAATTGTAGGTGAAGGAAGTCTCAATCTTAGCCTGCCTTAAGTGTTGAAAACATGACAGAAGACTCAAACAAAGAAGTCATGAGAAAGTGGAGACTTCAGCAATACAGTCAGGTGTGATCAGGTCACCATAAGATTTCTGCTACTGGTGTTTTTACTACCTACTGGAGGGAAGAATGCAAGTTCTCAAACATCTAGACAAGAACAAATAGTGATGTTGAGAGATGTGTGAAGGGGCATTTGCTAGAAGGGAAGCACATTCCACACTGGAAGGACTGGGAAGGGAATGTATGGATCATCTGAAATTTACCAAGTTGGGCAACACATTTGGGACAGAGGACTGGATGAAATCTGGCAACTGCGCAGGAGAACTAAGCAATGCCATCAGTGATTGCCTAACTCTATAAAGGTTCAAGAACATGGGGAAAGGAGAAAATAGACTTCTCTACCTACATATGGGGGGAGAGGAAATGGTCATGACCTGTCTGCTTGCTTTTGCTAGAACACAGCATCATAAACTATCAGTTTGTAGGTCACAGTTCATGCCAGACTAGCCTAATTATCTTTGGCTCCTTTATAATCTGGGTGCATGTGGTAAGGATGGTTGGTAGCTTTATAGAACTCAGTCTCAGTGTTAAATATAAAAAATTTACCAAAAGATTCTTATCTACAGAATAGTGGAAAACTTTGTTCCATGGTGATGAAAGGGTCCAGTAGCGAAGGTAGGAAATGGTCCCCTTCCTGCTGCATGCTTCATCTGACATGAAACTCTCATTGGCTTCAAAGGAGACCTGTGTCCCAAATAATAGCTAAGCAGCAGGAGCAAAAAGCAGTGCTATTACAAATAGCATTACCAAAAATTAGATAATACTAGAGGTACTGATGGGGAAAATGACAAATTATTCAAAACTGAAAGCAAGGTAACTGAAATATTGATACAAATTGTGAGGAGAATCCTCTGAACACTGAAACCTTTAATAGGAAAAACATTTAGAGCCAGACACAAGAAAAAGCCTTTCTCCAAAAATCTCAATTTTATAATTTTAATACACAGTTTTTATTATGCTAAATCTCAAACTAGCTTACACATCCATTGAACCCTGTCTGTGTAAAGAGAAAAACAAACACTGTTGTTTTCTCTTCTCATAAATATACAATACAATAGAGCTCAGTTTGTAACAGAGATGAAGAAAATGAAGACAAAATGTGTGCCTGTATATACCAAAATTTTTGAAAATTCCCATGCAGTATATTGGGAAACAAAGATATTACTAGGAATTTGTGACTCTAAAGTCATTAGAATTATTAAACTCACATATAAAAGAACAGATTCTACTTATCCAAACGTTGAGGAAACTGTGTTATTTTGGGGTTTTTGCCAGTTATATGTTTTAAACATCCTTTTTGAAATCACATTTTGGTTTCTTTTAACTTAAAAGTATGATTTGAGTAATTAGATGCCAAGCCAGCCATACATTTTCACCACATTTGTTTTACAACTCTATATACAGAAAAACTTAAGATGATGCTCTGGATTCAACTTAACTTTTTCCCAAAGAGAATCTGTGAAAATTCAATTTCAATGAACTCTATTTAACTGAGGCATGCCACCTGCCTGGCTCTGAATTGTGGGGAAGTGGTGCTGAACCTGGCAAAGCCTGGGTTCTGACCTCCTGAAAACCATCCATGAAAACAAACCCATGCCTACCTCTATAGATGATCAGATAGAAACAGAACAGATCTAGCAGTAAGTAAATTTCTTCTTTAGATGGGAACAGGGACTAACTTTAAGGTAAAAAGACAATTTTATAGAATCAGTATAATTTCAACTGTTAGAAAGAGTGCCCACAGTGCAAGAGTAAGGAAAGGAGAACAGAGGAAAAGAGAACATAGGAGAGGAGAGGAAAGGAAAAGGAAGGAGAGGAAGGAAATGGAGACAGAGATGGAGAGAATAGAAGGAAAGAGAATGTAGAGAGAAAGAAAGGAGTGAGGGACAGAGGGATAGAAAGATGGGTAAGTATCAAATTTGGTATTTGAGTATGGTGTTCAAAAAAGGTGGATGGCTTAAGAAAATTGTCAAGTACCTTATCAGGAATCATCCATGAGGGTCATGTCTATCATACTAAATACTTTAGACTTGATTCAACTATAAATGAAAATTACCAATTTTCTGAACAGAGGCATGAGTTAATGAATTTTAGGGAAATTGATTTAGCAGTAGGTTTGTAAGATAGATGAGGAGAGAGAGTTGAAGATAGTTCAGTGTTGGGCTCCTTCCCGCACAGGTAGTGCTGAGGGAAGAACCAGGCCTGCTGGCTCCTCCCTAGGGGTTGAGGGGATGATGAGCTTCGGACCACCCAGAAACCTCTCCTGGCCACAGGAGCAAAACCACACTGAGTTGGGAGTCCTTTCGAATCAGGAACTCAACTTTATTGTTATAGGCTGGTGTTTATATAATGTTGAGAAAGAAGGCAGAGACTTTAGGGTGGGGTAAGATGTAAGGGACTCTAACTTCCTGTGCGGAAGTGGCAGGCCAGGGGCCATTTGGCCCCCGGCTGAGTTCTAAGTGCCCACAGGCAGGAATTCTAATTTCCTGTGTGGAAATGGCAGGCCAGGGGCCAAGCCCCCTGCTGAGTCATAGCTGGGCGAGGCAGTTAGGCTCAAGAAGTTCCACTAGGCCTCACCTCACCATCTGGGCCTCTCAAGGCCCAGCAGTTCAGCTTGGTCATGATACTGGGTAATACAAGCTTATATCAGTGACAGTTGAATGGGACAGGGTAAAAAGCAGAAGCCAGAAGTGCTACACAAGGACAGCCAATGGGATTCTGAGCTGCCAGGGGCTGAGGAGCAATGACATTGGGACCCATGTTCTCAGAATACAGGGTGCTCTCCTGAACAGTGATGAGGGCAGTCAGCATAAGCTTTGGTCTCTGACCATAAGTACATTACTAACACTGCAGTCAAACCCCAGAATGCAATGCTCAATCTTAAAAATTCCAAAACTATATCACAAAAGTCTTTTCACCCTGGACTATCTAATTTTTACTTGGTCCTACTCTATAGGTGCCATTGACAGCAAAAAGTGAACAAGTGCCAACATCTTGTAACTTTCCAAAGATCTTAACTCTGAAAGCCACACTAAATATACAGCTTCAACTCTACTAGATAATTACAGTTCTATCCCCATCGGGTCAGTGTCCCATCAGAGGATCTGACCCAAGTATCATGATGTCACATGATGTCATGAAACTCACGTTGGAGTTTTTCCCCCTCCCTGCATCAACCAGTGTTACTATAAAGCCATACTCAACTGCTGAATTTTATTAGTAGTGGTCACTTATGGGCAGGCAGGTGAAGTTAGCCTTGAAGGACATTTAAAAAGTAGTATTTCAGGAGAAGAGATCCAGAGCATCCAGAGCCCACACAGGCCTGCAAAAGCAGCCCTGGCAGCTCCGCTAAGGGCAGCGGTGGTGGCGCACCAGAAAGCTGCCAGGCTCAGATCCAGCCACAGGAAAAGCCAGGTGCAAGAGCTTCCACTCACACCAGCGCTCTCTGCAACTCAGGAAACGTGAAGGGAGAGCGGCAGTGAGCAATGGAGGAGCAGACCACGAGGTAGAAGGACACGTGGAACAGCGAGAGAACCAGAGCAGCTGCAGCTCCCTCCCCTCCCCCACCACCTGACTCCAGCTCCAGTGAACAGAGCAGTGAACAGAGCAGTGAACCTGGAACCCGGCCACACCAACTTGGGCTGACAGCGGGACCCAAGCAGGAGCAGAGTCTGGCAGCAACATCAGCGGCTCTGGCACTGGTAACAGCAGCCCCAGCAGCAGCAGACCCAGTAGCGGCAGCAGGGGCAGACCCAGCAGCAGCAGCTTCAGTGGCAGCAGCAGCAGTGGCTCCAGAAGTGGCAGCTACAGCAGCAGCAGCAGCAGCAGAGACAGCAGCATCAGTGGGCCCAGCAGCAGCAGCTTCAGCTGCTGACAGACCCAGCAGAGGCACCTTTAGCAGCAGCAGTTCCAGCAGCAGGGGTGCTGATCAGCAGGGCCACAGTTGCCAGGCTCGGTTTGCCCCACAGGAAAAGCCAGTGCCCAGCTCCAGAAATCAGAACAGCAGCCCGATGACCCAGGCAGCAACTTGACTGAGACCAAAATCATCCAAGGTAACTGGGATTGCACCAGGGAAGGGTATCAGTTGGTCACAAGCTGATTTGGATCCCTCAATACACCAGAAATCTTAACCTCTATGTTGATAGAGGATCTGGTTGTTATAATAACTACTCTGGCATACATACCTGGGGCTGTTTTTGATTGAATGGGTACAGTGTTTAGTTAAATTTTAGAATCTACCTGTATTTTATTCCACTCAGCCTACTTGAATACTCCAATAGCAGGGAAACTCAACCCCTAGGAGCACCTTTGTAGATACTCTGAGAGTCTTAAGAGCCACACCTAACACCTTAAGCTCCTACCCTGAAAATATATAACATCAAATCAATTGCTACAGCTAAGAATACCCAGCTACCTAGAAAATCCAAGCATTAACTTAATCCAAGATGCAAAAATATATACATTATAACACAAGAAACACTAAAAAGCAAGATGATATAAATCCACCTAAAAGTATTAATGCATCAGAAATGAACTCCAGTGAGAATGAGTTAGAGGAAATGCCTGAGAAAGATCTCAAAAGAATGATTGTAAATATGTTCAAAGAAGTCAGAGAACAAATCAAAGGAATCAAAGAGGAAATCAAAGGAATCAGAGAAGATGCAGGACACCAATTTAATGAAATAAAGAGGGAAATACAAATATAAATAATAAAATGATGATTAATATCTAGGATATACAAAGAAGTCAAAAAGTTAATTTAGAAGGAATGAAACAAGCCAATCAAACAATGGGCTATGGAGCTACATAGAGCATTCTCAAAGGAAGAAATACAAATGGCATATAAGCATCTAAAAAATGTTCTATGTCACTAGTCATCAGGGAAATGCAGATTAAAACTACATTGAGATTCCATCTCACTCCCGTCAGATTGGCCACCATCATGAAAACAAATGATCAGAAATGTTGGCGGGGATGTGGAAGAATAGGAACCCTTCTACACTGCTGGTGGGAATGCAATCTGGTCCAGCCATTCTGGAAATCAGTGTGGAGGTTCCTAAAACAGCTAAAGATTGATCTACCATATGACCCAGCTATAGCCCTCCTAGGCATATAGCCTAAGGACTCATCTCATTTCCTTAGAAGTACATGCTCAACCATGTTTATTGCTGCTCAATTTATAATAGCTGGGAAATGGAACCAGCCTAGATGTCCCTCAACTGATGAGTGGATAATGAACTGTGGCACATTTATACAATGGAGTTCTACTCAGCAGTAAAGAAAAATGAAGTTATGAAATTTGCAGAAAAATGGATGGACCTGGAAAGGATTATACTAAGTGAGGTAACCCAGGCCCAGAAAGCCAAGCACCACATGTTCTCTCTCATATGTGGATCCTAGCTACAGATGATTGGGCTTCTGCGTGAGAATGAAAATACTTAGTAACAGAGGCCAGTAAGTTAAAAAGAAGACATAAAGGGAAGAGAAAGGAAGGGAGGAGGGTACTTAATATGTTGATATTGTATATATGTAAGTATGATGATTGTGATGGGGAGGTAATATGATGGAGAATGGAATTTCAAAGGGGAAAGTGGGGGTGGGGGACAGAGGGAATTACCATGGGATACTTTTTATAATCATGGAAAATGCTAATAAAAATTAAAATAAAATAAAAATAAAAAGTAATATTTCAGAATTTTAAAATAATCATAAATTCTATTAAAAGAGAAATATACTTTATATACTGAACTCCTGCGTGAATGGAAGAGCCGGAGCAGGCAGCATTGCGCATAGCTCTCTCACAAGTAGCGAGAATACCTCAGCAAAGACTGTGGGTAGCGTGTCAGCCATGTCCTCCATGTAATCCTAGTTGATTACTAGATCAAACACAGAACATGTGAACTATGGAGCTATCACAGGATGCCAGACCCAGCTAATCCTAAAGTGTGTATTCTCACTGAGCCCTGTCCAAGCTGCTGATATGTGGGTAAAATTAATGTAGTTCATCATGTTAGCAACAAAGTATTGAGAATATATATATATATATATATTGACCAGACAGTGTAAAGGTATCTTTGAACATTATAAAGGTCGATTCAGGCCAAGTATGCTCACAATGACCAGAGCATATATCAGAAGAAACTTGAAAGTTTCTCTAAATACACTAAAGAGTAACAATAGTTACTTCTGTGAAGTGACCCTGGAGTACAATTGTTTTGTTTATCCATCTCTTAGCATGGTTTATTCCTTACTTTATACAGATGCTCAATTCTGTGATATAAAAAACAGTTTAAATTTGAGCAAAAATGGTGAGATGTAGGAAAAGCCAAAATATGTACTGTGGGTGCCCTATACGGACTGCATTAAGCCAAGCTATTGAGAAGAGCTGCTGCATTTTATCTATGTGTGCCTCAGTTTTTGCATCTATGTCAAAATACCAGAATTGTAAGGGTTTTATAAAAATTAAATTACTGTAGAAATACTTCACACAATAATAAGCACTCAGTAAGTATTACCAAAAATTTCTAAGAATAGGCTGGAGGGATGGCTTAATTCTTAAGGTGCTTGCCTGCAAAGCCTAAAGACCCAGGTTCCATTCCCCAATACCCATGTAAGCCAGATGCACAAAGTGGCACATGCATCTGGAGTTTATTTGCAGTGGCTGGAGGCCCTTCTGTGCCCATTCTCTCTCTCTCTCTCCCCCTCTCTCATAAATAAATAAAATAAAATATTTTTTTAAAAAATAGGTGGGCTGGAGAGATGGCTTAACAGTTAAGGTGTTTGCCTGCAAGGCCAAAGAATCCAGGTTTGAATCTCCAGGACCCAAGTAAGCCAGATGCACAAGGGGGTGCATGCATCTGGAGTTTGTCTACAGTGGTTGGAGGCCCTGGCATGCCCATTTTCTCCCTCCCTCTCTCTCTCTCTCAAATAAATAAATAAATATGTATGTATATAATGGTAGCTTTTAAAAATACTTAAGGAACCTAGAGCTGCAAGTCATCAGCATGGCATGTGGACAGAGGCCCAAGTGGCAGAATCAGACTTGCTCAAGGAAGAAACTATTATTTTTCATCAGATCAAGAAGAAAAAGCAACCAGCATTCTTCAGGGCTGTTGCAAAGGAAGGGAATGGAAGGTTTTGAAAACAATATTATAACTTCTGTAAATGTCACACTGACTTCCATTTTCCAAATGCTAGCAGACCACTAGTAAATTTATACCTTTCTGCTCACTTCCCCCTTCTGCTTCCCCTTCTTCACGGTTTCCACTGGGTGTGACAAGCTGTCTGTGCACATCACAGAAGACCAAGGAACCACAAAAGGCCAAAGCAGAGTCAAGCTTGCAATAGTTTGTGTCTATCAAATGCTTAGTATTTCCCAGTGTATTGGGTATTCCCTAGGTATTGCCTCAATTATGTCAAAAATGCACATGCCATTCCATTTGTTTTCCTATGTGGTCTTCCATTCAAATTATGTTGAGTGGAGTAGGTCACACAGAAGGTAAAGCAGGGTCATTTACTTTCTTCTTCCCCAAAATGTCCCATGTTCTTAAAGTTTACAAAACTTTGCCACAATATGAAGGACAGGAGAGGTTTAAGGAAAATGCTGGGGGTGGAGTTGCCCATGAGCTTACACAGTAGTGAGCATAACGATAGTATCTCATCACAGACAGCGAGCTTGCGGTTATAATTTCAGGCTAATGGCATCACCATCGTCCTGCTTGTAAATTTGAATGAGCAATGAGCAGTGCTGCTCTGACTCAGGACTTGTGCTCTTGCTTCCTGTTTGGTTTAACTTAATCAAGTATCTTAGAAACAGATGTCATTATTTCAGCCCTTGAAGTATGGCTCACCTCAACTTCTTTCCTGGTGAGCCTAGTGCTTCACCTCATGGAAATTTCTACAATTTCAGGAAAACAAAATTGTATGTGTTTTTATCTTTATCTTAGGAATGATGTCAGCTTCTCAAACTACAAAATGGCACTCAGTTTTCAAATAGCTTTCTGAAGAATAGAGAAGTTATGCTAAGTATTGTCAAGGGATAGCTTGTTGACTGTCATTAACTTAGCCACTTTAAGTCCTACTTGATATAAATAGGGTGAAATTAAATAAACCAAGAGCTTGACTAAATACCAAGATGTCTTGGTTCTCTCTATGTAGTGAATTTAAATGAATGTGTGCTGAATTATAATGACTATGATAAGAAGGCTATACAAATTACATACTCAACACCCTCAATGATACATGGGAATGATTATATAGAGTCATGAAGAGTCCTTAATTATCTTCATATAAAGTTCTTGAAGGAGAAAAAATATCACCTACAATTATTTTGTGACACTGGGAAAACTAGTTAAAATCACCAGCAAATGAAATATCCACAATATTTATGTAATACAACAGTCAGCCCTGTGTTTTTGAGACCATTTTCTTATCTTTTTGAGAAAGAAAACTACCTCCAGATAATAGAACTGATACCTGTGAGGTACCCTTCAGTCATAAATCATCGGCTTCTACAGGAAGACCACTCAGGGTGGCATAACTTCATAATAGTAAGAAATAAAGCTCATGTATCCCATGGACTGTGGCTAAACACACTTTATATTCTTTTTTATTTATTTATTTATTTATTTGAAAGTGACAGCGAAAGAGAGAGATAGAGAGAGAGAACGGGCGCGCCAGGGCCTCCAACCCCTGCAAACGAACTCCAGACGCATGCGCCCCCTTGTGCATCTGGCTAACGTGGGTCCTGGAGAATCGAGCCTCGAACCTAGGTCCTTAGGCTTCACAGGCAAGCGCTTAACCACTAAGCCATCTCTCCAGCCCCACTTTATATTCTTAATCTACCAAGCCACCAGTTCTTCTCCATGAGCTGCCTCTTCAATGTTGTAGAAAGAAACAATAGGACTCCTGCTCTAATGTCAACATCTAAGCAACAAACATCTGGCTGGCTACCTTACCCATTTGCCAGAGTGTACTCATAGCCCTGCCCAGTGTAGAGAGGAAGGATCCAAGCCTCTTTGTTTTGCTCACTTCTATCTATGAGCAACAAACTTTTCAGTTCCATATCGTGCAGAGATGCAAACTGAATGTAAGAGGTCACGAACATGGTGCTCAGAATGGTGTCTGCCCCCACGGTAGAAGCTTATTGCACACGAACCCTGTCATTTCAGATCTAAACAGCTGGAGCACTGGAATAAAAATTTCTCATTTTGTAACAGAGGGAAGCAGTAAATAAAAATTATTTCTCACAGAAGAAAAGTTTCCTTCTTCTAATAATAAGACTGACAGAGCATATCAAAAGGTCAGTATATTTCACTGGACTCCAAAGTGATATTGCTGTTAGTAATTTTAATCTGATGGTCTAAGTACTCTTTTCCCTGTCTCTGACAGTGATGGCTTCCCATGTAGTATTTTAGAATAGGAATTTGCAAGCCTAATTCCATAACAACAAGCCTCCAACAATAGCAGAAACAATAATAATTAAAACAAATGAAAACCAGTGCTTAGTGACTCTCTGCTCTAGAACAGAGTGGCCAGGATTATAGCTCCTGGTTTACTCTGGAATCAGAAACTCTTTCTCTTCTACTTAGGACCTACTTGTTCTAGAAGACAATGTGCTTTCCTTGAAACCACCATCAGGCCCATCTGACAGTCTTGGTCATGTAGCAGCCATTTGGTCTCCAGAGCAGTCAGCTCTAGCACCACCCACAGGCTTTCTGAGTCGAGGAGCAACAGTAAATGGTTATCTGTGGTACTTTGATATTAAGAATGGTGCATTTGTTTTCAAATGGGTTCCACATGCTGAGAATGATGTTTGATGATCCAAAGACCCCTAAACTCTCTGAGCCTTAATAACCTGAGCTATGAAATAATGACAATAATATTATTGGGTTTTTCTTTTCCTTGGGGCTGTTCTGAGGACATGAAAAGTGTCTGGGACAGAGCCTAGCATAACAGTAACAGTAGTTCCATAGTGGCAGACAGCAGAAGCAGCAGTTACATCAGTGAAGACATTGGCATGGTGGGGAGGGGGGCGATTAGAACAGTGCAAAGGGTTGAAGCAGAGACCTGGAGCATGGCATGTTCCATGTTGCTCAAAATCAGCACGCCATCTGGGGCCTGCAGTAGGTTGCTATATTGGAAGACATCTGAGTCACTGAAGGCTGTTTCAATGCAGAGCAGAGATGGACCTACAGAAGGCATCCTGGAGAAATGATAGGTTCAGTCTTGGTGGCACAGGCCTTTTCCAGTGAGGCTACTGGAGCCCATTCTGGAAAGGCACTCATCCTGCATGAATCACCCAGAGAAGTGAGGCCTATTTTCAGACCTGGAGCAAGTCACAGGATCCAGTAAAGCACATTCAGGTTTTTGTTCATGAAATCACTGTTTATGTTTTTCTTTTTAACTTATATTAGATAACACTGACAAGATGCTCCCAAAACTTCAACAATGTCTTCATTGTCATGATCAATAGAGGTAAGAGGTGCTCATTATACCATTGTTTTCCAGAGCCAGGCCAGGCTTGGTTGATCTTCTCTGCTCTTTTGTCCTGAGAAGGGTCTGGAAGCAGGATACCCGCCGCTTAAAGTTCTTCTCCTTCTTTTTAGAGAACCGTCCCTAACTATTCTTTCCAAAGGTCGCTATGAGCGTCCTTCTTGTCACGATACAAGAGATCTTTCTTACCACACCATAATCTCTTTCTTGCTTATACTCATTAGTGTTTATGAGGGCTGAAGGTTGAAGTCTCATTTTTCTCATTCTTTCACCTCTAATATCTAACAGTGTGCCTACCCAAGGTTGTTGATTCTCCCTCCTCTTCTCCCTCTCTTCTTCTCTCCTTATCCCCACTTCTTCCATCTCCATTCAATGAATGCATGAGCTCCAGAACTACAGGGAATGGCACTAGAATATACATCAGAAATTAAGGGCAGATTTGATTCCAAGAGCTAGGAGAGTGCCAGGTGAATACTTCTCCGGGCTTCTAAACACACCTTGTGACTACAGAAGCATCTGGACCTACTTGCTCACATTCCAGTTTTAAATTAGCATATCATGAAGCTGGAGAAATGACTCAAAGGGTAGAGCAGCTTGCTTGCAAAGCCAGGCAGCAGCAAGTTGATACTACTCAGCCCCTTTGTTAAGCCCAAAGCAAAGTTGTGCATACGTCTGTGATTACAATGCACCGACAATGGAAGGCAGAGTCTGAAGCACCTGAAGCCTGTGGACTCGCTGGCCTGGTTTTGCTGGAAAGAGACCCTGGCTCAAAGAAAGTAGAAAAAGAGTACAGACAACTAAATCTTGTCCTCTGATCTCCACACATACTTGGGCACAGGCACATACACACACACACACACACACACACACACACACACACATGCACACACAAATGAATAAGGTAAATTTTGCATTTTATAATTTTCATCTTAACTTGGAAACCTGCAAAGTGGAAAACAAAATCCCAGCTACATGACACATAGGAATGTTTCCCTAAGAGTTCACCAGTCCAAGGGATGTAATGTTCCTGTTCGTGAGTTCAACACCATTTGCTTCTGAAGGTATGGCCCTTGGGCCATAGTTTTGGAGGCCTCCAAAATTGTCTTCAGAGAGAAAGAAAAGATGGAAGAAGAAAGTGTGAGTGGAGGAGTGGGAAGCCATATTCATCATCTCCTTGTCTCAGCACAGCAAAGCAACCAGAGAATAGATTTTCCATGGTGATTAATGATCCAGGACTCAGTGATACCCTGCTTTCTAGATCCAAGAACCAGTTTCTCATATCCTGGGTGGGTGGGAACCCAGTGTTTTCTTCCTGAGATGGTGTGGAAAGAAAATGCTCTTTTCCATATACAAGTAGTTCAGTGAGGACTCAATAAGTCATAGTTTTAAAGTATTTTGTTTACTACAAGTTTATTAGGCATAAATAATTTATGTTAACATTTTAACCAAAATAATATGGATAGCTCCTAGAAAGAAATGCAAGAAAATGCACTCTTTCTACCAGGCCTACATTAGTTGTTACTTACTTATTATTGGAACTGGGCTTAGGTGGTAATGCTCAGGACAGTGTAAAGGAAAGCAGATGAGCCCACAGAATAATGTGAAAAGATAGGCAGAAACTGAAAGTATAAACTTCAGTGTAAACACCAGGGGTGCGTTCTGATGAGGACAAGTGTGTGAGGGTATGTCCCTAAGAGCATTTGCTTAGCATCAAGTAATCCAGGTGATTATAAAAGAAGCATAAATTCTCCTAGCCATGGATCAGAGCCTATAGGCAAGAACAAAAGAAATATACCAAATTCTTCCAGAGAAGAAAGATGTTTGAAGAAAACAGTTAGGCCTTGAAATTCTTCTAAGACATTTCAGAAAGTACAAATGAAATAAGGGTAAGGATAATTGGAAAGTTCCAAATCAATAGACTATAAAAAAATATAGTAATTATACATAAGCCAATTATATTTTATTTTGTTTTTACCCCTACTTCCAACTTATAATTTAGCATTAATTAGAATGTCCAACAGTAATCAAAATATAGAGACTATGTTAGACTGACTTGTTCCTTTGAAATTATCTTAGGACATTTTAGAGATCATGTTTTACAGCTATGTAACCTATTTTTAAATATGTAAGTTTGGTCTGAGAACTCGAATATTTTAGAGAAGCATTGTCTTTCATCAACAGAGAGAAGTACAGGTCATTCATGGCCTTGCTGTTGCCCTGTGTGCCCTGAAGGAGCAAGCCAACAGTGCTAATTGTCCTAATATTTTATTTGTTCTAATGTCCATCCCAACTTCACCCTTGTTTCAGATACAATCTCAGCATGTGCCTCTCATCACTTCTAGTCATCTGCCCTTTTGTCTTTGTCTCAGAATTCCCCTCTGTGTTTTTTTTTTTTCTTGCTTACTTTGAATAAGTTTTCTGACACTTTTACCTCTGTTATAGATGGTTTTTACAGTAAGCAGGACACCACCCCCATCAAGTCTAACTTGCCAGCTTATATTTTGTGTGTTCTCTGATTCCCATTAGTTAGTTTAAAAGCTAAGTGAAGTTGTGAGCCCAGGAAAGTATGTTCTAGGAAAGCAGAATCCAAGAGACTGGTGTTTTCTAGGTAACAGTCATTACAGAATTGCATCATTCAATACAATAACTGTGAAGTCTAGTTCCCTGTGTACTGAAAGGCCTGTATATTCATTGTCCAGGATAAGATTTCCAAGAAGCGTGACCCTTTTTTTCCCTTCCCTAGTCATTACAGGGTATCTCTGGGTATGAAATAGAATCAGAATGTAGATAATTAAACTATGCCTATGACATGCTGAACAATCTTTGTAGCATGAATACAGTCATGTAGAATGTTCTGCCCCATGCAAGTGATAAAACCTGCTCTCTGCAGTTACCTCTGACTGCTTATGACAATATTCATAATACAATTAATTTTAAATATAGTTTACTTCTAAAAGCAGTCATAGACTCGCAAAAAAATGAGTGCAAAACTCAAGAGGAATTTCCTATGCCCACTATCATCATAGGCACATAGCTTCCCCCCACACGGCCATCCTGCACCATCATGGTACATGCTCCAACTGTAGACCCAGCCTGTCATCACCCATTCCATATCTCACATTAGCATTCACTCTTGGTGTTATATATGCTATGAATCTTCACAAATATGTAATTGTACATATTTGGAATGTGGCATCATAAGAATAGTTTCATTACCCTAAAAATTTCTGTGTTCTATCCACCCATCTTTTCTGCCCATTTAACTCCAGACCCCTTTACTGTGCCCACTTTGTGTCTCTACCACAATGACAACCTGCTAAAGGCACACAAGTGACTTTTCAGATCAGCTTGTTCATCTTAATCATGTGCTTTTAAGGCTCTGCTGCGGCTTTTCATTGCCCAATAATATTTCAATGTGGACATAGCAGAGTTCGTCCATTTACCCACTGAAGGGCATAATTTTGGCAATTGTGAATAAAGCTGTTCCAAATGTGTGTAGATGTTTTGTGAGTATGTCTCTGACTTATTTTGAATATATCAACAACACATTGCTGCATACAATTATGGTAAGAATATGTGTAGCTTTACAAGAAACAGAATGGTCACACTTGTGTTCAAATAGCCTTTGCCAGTTTGTATTCCCAGCAGCTGTGATTGAGAAGTTCTTTTGATCAACATCCTCACCAGCATGTGAGGGCATTTTGATCAGTGTTTAGTGTTTGTAGCACTATGACAGTCTTGTGGTGATCTCACCTCATCTTAATGGTCATTGCTAATGACAAGTGAAGTTCAAGCCCTGTGCATATGATTCTACACCATCTCTTCATCTTCTTGGTGAGATGTGGACCCTAGCAGCAGAGCAATGGGAGATGATGTTATGAATGTGATCTTCCTGCAGATAGACCTACCATTGATGCAGCAGCGAGATCTCCAAGGTCATTCTGAGAACTGCCACAAAGATGGTTGGCATACACAGAGCCTAAGTATGCCAGAGCACACTTATCAAAGAACAGATGACAACTGTATTATTAGATATGAGAGATGGATTTTCTTTTCTCCCCAATCCCTGCTCCAAATCACTGTAAACTCTGGAGACTTTGAAGAAGGAAAGTGAAAGAAGTGAAAGTCTCACAGAGGGAAGGCACATCCCTATTGTCTATCATGAAGCTTTACTCTTGATTAATGTGTGATAGTAGAGGAAATATCTTTAAACCAGACTCAGATGAAAACTCTCATAACACTGAAGTGTTTTTGTTTTTTATAGAAAAACAAAACCTTGACTACCATTAAGATGAAGTGGAAATTTGTTATAGCTTTTAAATAATTGGAGAGAAAAAACATTGTGTGTATATATATACCATAGGCAAGTCTAGAAACTCATTAATAAAAGTAACAAAACAGTATGATATTGACATTAGGAAGAAATGTAGCCTACTGTGTTCCCAACTGAAAACAAGAAACAGGCCTGCAGCTGTGAATTCATATTTAAGGGCAACCTCTGTACCATCATTACTGATGGTACATAGAATAGAAGATACACAGTATATTGGTGGTGGTGGTAGTGGCAGGAACACACAGAATAACAGACCTACATTATTACAGAAGTAGAAATGGAGGTTATAGAATAAGAAAGGTATGGATTCAAATTTTGGTTCTGGGGCATGGGAAATAACTCAGAGTACTTGCCATGTAAGAATAAGAGCCTCAGATGACCTGACTCACCCTGAGTTCAATTCTTAGCACCCATGTAAAAAGCTGTACATGGTCATGCATGCTTATGACCACAGTCCTGTGGGGAGTGGAGAATGGAGAACCATAGGGCTCACTGGCCAGCTGGCCTGACTGCCAGATTCAGTGAGAGACTCCATCTCAGGGAAACACATGGATGAGAAATAAAGGAGACACTAACATTCTCTTTTGGCCACCAAACATGAGCACATGGGGCACACACACCTACACACATCACACATGGTACTTACATACACACACACAAAAAAAACAATTTTTTTTGACTGCAATGTCTATTGGTCCCATATTTAGGTGAATGACCCCACTTTATCTAATGCTTTGTCCTATGTAAGTGGAAGCATAAATGATATTGCAGAGACATACAATTTAAAATGCTTAAATGAGACTAGAGGATGGCTTAGCAGTTAAGGCATTTGCCTGCAAAGCCAACGAACCCAGGTTCAGTTCCCCAGGACCCACGTTAGCCAGATGCACAAAGGGGCACACACATCTGGAGTTCATTTGCAGTGGCCGGAGGCCCCTGATGCATGCATTCTCTCTCTCTCTCTCTCTCTCTCTCTCTCTCTCTCTCTCTCTCTCTCTGTTAAATAAATAAATAAAAATATTAAAATGATTAAATGTATGCTCTTCAAATAATTTTGAAAGTTTATTAGGGGAAGATAGTATATCATACACTTCTCCACATATCAATAAGAATTTATGAGTATTATATTTCATTTGAGTTAATTAGATAGTAACAATAGATACAATATGTACATGCACTCAAATTAATACAATAATGTGATAAAATGGTCCAGATAATAGAAAAAGGCCATGAAAAATCATAATGATGTCAATTGTCATCAGAAAGGCTAATGTCTTAGTACTTAACATACATAAATATTGCTAACTAGAAGTTTTGCAACTTTATGTACCAGGAGAAGAGCCCAAGTCAGAATTGGGAGTACAGACACAGAATGGCTGGAAGATGTGATGTGTTTTCACAAGCAACAAAAACATAAACATGACATGGTTGCCATAATCTTGTTGTCACTAATGAAGCTAATCTAGACTTATAGAAAGAAAACACTGTATTGCATTACCCAACAAAAATTTGATTTAATCACCACCTATTTAATGTATCCCAGCTCCCTTCCTCTCTATGAACTATTTTTGTTTTCATCTATTACTTCCATGAAGGGCGGGAGGCAGATGTGAACACATCTCAGAACATGATACATCTCACTTTGCTCTCTTTTAGCCTTTCTCATAACTATTTTTCTAAGGAAAATCAAACAATTGATTTATTACTATTGTATGATCAACTATAATTTCAATTAAGTGCACCATCTTTGTTGCCCATTTCTAGTCTTAGAACGGTGATAAAATATGTTTTCTATTCTATCTTTATCCATTGTTGTTCAGTCTAGGGTCTGTCTATATATACTGACCCAACTAGTCTCCTTATTGTTGAGACCCTCTCTATGACAATTTTCCTAACCACAAAGGGCATCCCTGACATTCCTTTTGTAACATTTACTAAGTGCATTATTATGCTCCAGTTACACTGCTAATGAACTTTGCATACCTTATTTCTTTAAATCCTTTGAGGTAGATCACATTGTTCTCTTTTTAAAAGGTGGAACCTGAATTTTAGAGGAACCAGTGTAATTAAAGCCACTAGGAGTTAAACTCAGGTCCGAGTAGCACAGGTGCTCCCATGTAGGCTGTCCTGACTCTCTCAGAACAGACTCCTGGTCCTACCTGCACTGGTCTGCCTTTTGAGATAAACTAGCAAAACCCTAAAATCTTCTTTCAAAGTGAGGCCCTCCAACTGGCTACGGTGGCACACTCCTATAATGCCAGCACTAAGGAGATAGAGGCAGAAGAATCAGGAGTTGAAGGCCAGCTTGAGCTACAGAGTCCTGAAGACAGTTGTAGATAGATGATAGGTAGGTAGGTAGGTAGGTAGGTAGGTAGGTAGGTAGGTAGGTAGGTAGGAAGGAAGGAAGGAAGGAAGATAGATAGATAGATAGATAGATAGATAGATAGATAGATAGATAGATAGATAGATAGATAGATAGATAGGAGGATGGATGTCTTAATCCTCCAATTTGTACCCATTTCAAAGCAAAGATTCCCAGAGACCTAGTCTCCTAACCCAGATTGGCAGGTCAGACCCACAGGGGCTGAGATCTAGGGCTGATCTTTGATGGCTCTACAGGAAAGTTACATGCATCAACAGCTGAGATCGTTATGCTTTGTCTTTCTACTTAGATACCAAAAGGAATTCACAAAGGCTTCCTGGAAACAACATTCTGACCTCTAGTGGTCTAACCCAAAAGTGAACCTCTGATGTGACAGGGTTAAGGAAATTCTTGGTCTTTGGAGCTCATCTTTTGACTAGAGACTTTTTTTTTTTTTTTTTTTTTTTCGAGGTAGGGTCTCACTCTAGCCCAAGCTGACCTGGAATTCATTATGGAGTCTCAGAGTGGCTTCGAACTTACGGTGATCCTCCTACCTCTTCCTCCCAAGTGCTGGGATTAAAGGCGTGCTCCACCACGCCCGGCCTGAGACTTTTTTGATTAAGGGTAAACTACCTGGGGCTGTGCTCCAAGTACCTCTCAGAACTCTCTCACAGGGAACATCTACAAGCAAGAAATTCACAGACTTGACTTGTTTTATAGTAGCCACACAAAGGGATTGCCATTCAATTAAAATGTTTACTGACTGTTTTTTGCAGTTGATGCAGAGCTACAAGGAGCAGAGTTTCTGTCCTTATAAAAGCCAGGAAGAACATAACCAGTACCCCAGCCCCCACTCACTGCCTCTCACTTGTTTGAGTACTAACTAGCTCTCAGTTAATTTAAAATTGACTTCTTACCAGCTCCTACTTTTCTCTTAGAAAGAACTTTCAAGCCAGTCCCTTGTCTTTGCCATTCTCTTTGTAATGTCAACATTCCTATGTTTATTAAACCTTTCTGATTATGATAAAAAATTATTGACATGCCATAAACTCAACATCTCCCTTGACAGAAAATATCTCCACCAGCAAATCCAATGACCACATACTATGAAAATAAATAATTAAAAAGAACTAGTAGCAACAAGAAATTCAAAATATTTAGGAAAGAAAACCCAAAAGGGCCAGCCAACTTAATTATTAAACACTTGAATAAAATGTCCCCGCCATTAATTCCTTCAATGTTTTGTTATCTTAATATATACCACTTTATTAAAATGTGTTTACTCCTTCCACTTTCTCAAATAAAAGATAATATTCATCATGAGAAACAATCCACACTTTTCAAACTCAAATTTACCACAGAACTGTAGCTGACAAGCGTACTGAGAACTCTGTGGTCTCTGGGGCAGAGAAAATGAAGGTTATGTCTACTCTGTTCTTGGGAATTCACAGCTCCCTTGCTATGCCACAGGACAGACTGAAAATGGTCGGCTCTTATTCATTCTGGCATTGAGTCTTTCCACCTATCCATTTATTTTAAAACATGGACAGATACTCACAAATACAGGGGGGAAAAAACATAACCGCAAAAATTCAGTGGTATGTGTGTGAGTTCCAAGCCCGGGACAAAAGGGAAATCATTCTATAATGAATCAAATGGAGAAAGAGACCATTTCTTATCAGGCACCACTCCCAAATCCATGTTTTACCTGTGGCCTTAAGTAGACTGTAAACTTTTAGCATTTCAAATGGTACTTATTAAAAATATCTACAAATTTTACTCTACTTGCTTTTGCTTTCAGGTATATAATGATTGCATTTCTGTTGGCAGGAATTTTTCATTTATAATTTTTGCTTTAGAACCTAAAGGTCAACTTTTGGTTAACTTCATGGCATTAAATTAAAGTCAGATTTAAGAAGCAAAACAGACATCATCTTGTGGTCTATTGCTTTAATGGTATACCATGTTGAATTTACCCACAAGACATTCATTTCTGGTCCTTAGAAACAATTTAAAAGAGAGAGCAAATGTGCCACATGGACAGCAACCACCATATAAATATGTATTATGGAAAGTCTCCCGCCCACAAAGAAACACTCATGTTCTAGTTTAGAAAACAAGTGATTCAAACTTGCAGAAAATAGGAACCATTTCTGCCTATAAGGCTAGATCTGCCACGGGGAGCCATTGGATTTATGTTGAGCTTCCAACCAGCTCTCCCTGGGTTACTTTGAGGGATTTATGTTTGATTAATTAAAAGTTAATATGTTATAATCTCCAAGATAAAATTGTCGTTGAGTTTTCTCAAAAAGAATGCCTGTTCTCCATAGAAAGCACAGCTTTTGTTCTCTAAATCATATTCTACCTGTGTAATCATTGAGGTGTAAAATCTGAAGGAAATTTTTAATAGTAATAAATGCACAGGAAATCACTGCAGCTTTGCCCAGCCATACAAGGAATAGAACCCTGTTGTTTGTAATCAGAAATATATTTTAAAATTGAGTGGAAGAAACTATAACAGCTGAAAGGAAAAGAAATTTGGCTTGTAGTTTGAATTTCTTCCAATACAACTATATAAGCTTTTGCTGCCAGCTACTAGTCAGAGTATATGTATAGTCCACTAACTCTGAGACAGCAGCAGCTTTGGAACATATTCCAGGATATATAACCCCTCTGTCCTTCCCTTCCAGATCTAGTTCAATGTTGTCTTGTAAAGAAAGACGCCTGTGTGTCTTATAGTTCTCCCCTGACTGGCCATACATGTCCATCTCTCTTTACTACAATTATTCTAATAGATATCAGTACAGACCCAAGTTTCACTTCCCCAGAGTCTCCTAGAGGTCTTAAGGAATTTTCCCACCATCCCTACCTGTGTTGTTGTGCTGGATCGGCTAGAGGAAGGCAGGAAAGACTGGGCTGTGGGACAGCCAAGCCCTTTATGGAGGGAGGTCACAGCACCAGTAGCTGGAGGATGGAAAGGTGGAGGAATTAGTGTGCCATGGCAAACATGTTACAGTGCCAACAAAAACATTCTTCTTTTATTTTCCAAGAAGTTCAAAGTACTTTGTAAACATTAACTCATGAAGCCAAGTAGTCATGGAGCAATTATTACTCTAATCCACCCTTAAGATAAAGGTTTTGCAAGCAAAATAAAGGAGATAGCTTGATATTTGCTTATTTCTCAATAGTTTTTGAGCACCTACTATGTGCAGGTCATGAAAACTACATGGATTCCAGTGGGGCTCTCAGGCTGGTCCTGGTTCTTTTACTTGTCCACTTGGGGCACTCAGTAACAGTCTATAACTATTCATTTCATGTACCTATCTTTGCCAAATTGTTTAATGCAATGTGCACCATTCTTTAGAATGCTCATAATGTGATCAGTGCTGAGCAAACACACAGAAGGAAATCTTTAAGTTACTGGTAAATCTCATTTACAATGATAGAAATTGAATAATATAAATTTAAAGTGCCTCTTTTGAAGGAATCCTAAACAAAGCATTAGTGTGAAAAATTCTTGTCTCTTTGAGTGCTGGTGTAATTCCTACAGGAGTCCAGGAGAATTAAGATCAGTATTATCATGCTGAGCAGTTCATATAAATAATCTACATCTATCATGAATCTGACAAGCAAGCATGTTTGGTAAAGCAGAGTCTATGTTATGGGGTCTTTTCTGAATACCTTATGTGATGAAATGGAAAATTCAATATAGTAAATGATGAAGGCCATGTCTAAACCCTTCTCAGGCAGAAACAGAATGTAGGGTTTATTGTTATCTGTGATAAGCTGCCTAAAATCACATGAAGGCCTAATGAATCAAAGGGATTTGACCTGTTGCCTTATAGTGAAACAAGATGAGGATTCTACTCTATTCAGAATGTCACTAGTTCAGGTGAGTTTGGACCTAACACAAAGGCTGCTAGAGGTCTCACACACAGAAACTTACGCATATTTTAAAAGTTAGAGGAAAGTACAATGCCACTTATAGCCCACATTTTCTCCCTAGTAAATGCTTGCCTGACAGAATAAAAATCTCATGGAGGTAAAATGTTGATCTGTCACTCAAAGCACATGTACCTCATAAAATTCAAACTTTGCATCTCTGCAATTAAATAGCATCTTCACTCTGTCCCAAACTAGTTTTCCAGCCTCAACACTAACTTCCTTAGCACATTAGTCAAGGCACACAATTTCATAACATTACATTTTGGTTTTCTGGGACTCTCTGCCTTGGATCCTGCCCTTGCTCAGGACTCACTCTCTCTCCTAAGATTTTTAAAGACAAATTTTTTTTAAACATTTTTTCTTTTTTTTTTAATTTATTTATTTCTTTATTTATTTGAGAGTGACAGACACAGAGAGAAAGACAGATAGAGGAAGAGAGAGAGAATGGGCGCGCCAGGGCTTCCAGCCTCTGCAAACGAACTCCAGACGCATGTGCCCCCTTGTGCAACTGGCTAACGTGGGACCTGGGGAACCGAGCCTCGAACTGGGGTCCTTAGGCTTCACAGGCAAGCGCTTAACTGCTAAGCCATCCTTCCAGCCCATTAACGACAAATTTTAAAGAGAAAATGACTTTAAAGACAAATGCTGGTCAGGTAGAGGCAAAAAGGAAACTCTCAAGCATGGAATGTAAATTAGGAAAGCAATTATGGAAAACAGTATATAAGTTCCTCAAAAGAAAGACTTAGCAATAGAACTTTTGCATGATTCAGTGATCCACTACTAGGTATATATCCAAAATAAATAAGGAAATGAAATGAGTATGTTGAGGAGACATCTGAATTCATATGTTTATTACAATACTGCTCATACTAGTCAAGAGATAAATCAACCGTGGTACCCATCAGCAGATGAATGAAAAAAGAATATGTGGAGTGTAACACAATGGACTGTAACTTAGCCATAAAAGTAAAAAATGACATTTGCATCAACATTGGTAAAACTAGAGAACATTATATTAAGTGAAATAAGTCAGTGACAGAAAGATAAATACTGTATATTCTCATAATTAAATACAAAAGCTAAAGTTGATCATAAAGAAGAGAATAAAACAGCAGTTACCTGAGGCAGGAAAGTGGTGTGAGCCTGGGGTGGAGACAGGATGGTGAATGGGTACAGGACCCTATTGGACAGGAAGAGTAATTTCTAGTGGTCTCTAACATATTAGGATAACTATGGATGATGATATTTAATTGCATATTTCAAAATAGCTTCTAGACAGAATTTTGAATGTAACCAGTACAAAGAAATAAGTGTTTTGTTTATTAATTTGTCAGTTATACTAATTAGAACATTATAGATTATATAATTATGTATGCTATATTATATATTGTATATTATAGATGTAACAAAATGTTATACTGCATCCCATAAGTATATACAACCACCATGCTTAAATTTAAATAAATAAATTAGGTAAAAAATACAGAAAAAAGATCAGTTCACATCTGGTTATTTCTTTCCAAATTCTCTTATGATCAACTTATTATTTATTTACTAGCTTAGATATCTAATTGAAGGCTATTTCATGCTTAGAAATCTCACCGTATTCCTTTGTGGCTTCTGCAGCTACTGTTAAAACTTTGTTGAATGTGAACTTTCTAGAACACATCAATATAACACTTGCTGAGTCAGGAAGTGGTCAATTACATTTGGGTTTACTCTTAGCTGGATGCTCAAATGGGATTTTTTAAAACCTTTTATTGAGCAGATCTACCAACGAACACAATAAAATCAATTGAACAGGTTAAGTTAAAAACAGATCCATCTTGTAATCAAAGAGTGACTACATTCATCTCAGCATCACTGTCACTCAGCTCCTCACCCTCAAGAGCTGGGTGGTGCGCTGTGCCCTCCGTTACAATAATTGCAGTGAAGCGGCCCCGTGCACCTGCAGGACTGCAATCAGAAGACAAGATGCTGAGCGCCCACAGCAGTGGCCGTGCTGGCTGAAACTACTTCCTGTTGTCAAATTTGAAAGGAGAGCAGAAGAAAAGGATCCAGAATAAAAAAAGGAACAAAGGAAAGGAAAGGAAGTGATTGATTTCTGTAAAATATTACTCTTAAAATTAATGTTTGCCACTTTTAATGAACATGAAAACTATAGATCATAATGGCAGGCATTTGAAGAGAAATACTACTTAGTAACAAGGTTGTTCTGCCCAGAGTGTCTTACAAAAATAAAATTATTATTAGGGCATCCTTTATTCTTCATACATGTTTAGAAAGATTTATTTTATTATCTAGATTTAAATTGGTGTTTTAGTTTTACTGAAACTAAATTGAAGAATATCAATAATTCAACAATGTTGCTAACATGGTGCACTTAGTTCCCCTAGGTGAACCTGAATACTGCACATATACTTAAAATCCTGCCCTTGTGAGCACAGGAATATGCTGTGGCCATTCATCTGATCTCAATGCAGTGTTTTAAGGCTGGTCCCACCTCTTTCCCAGAGAATTAACATCCATTCCAGTAGTTTAAAGATTCTCTTGGGATTCTTTCCATCACATCATGACACTATCTGCATTCTTTACATTATTACATTCATCTTTAATTGTTTACATTTCTTTAAAATATTGCCAATACTTTATCAAAAGAGGAATGCATTTTATTCACAGAGATTTTTTTCAAAGGATTGTTGGAAATCTTCTCAGAATCAAGACATTATGTAAGGAATTCATTCCCTGGTTAATTAAACCTCATCAACATGCAAATAGATATTTATTTTCAGATAAAGCTAAACACATCTAACCTTAATTCATTCATTTCTTTTGTAGAGGATGCAGATTCATGTTTCCAGCCAGTGCCAGCAGAGGGCAGGCTGCTCCTACCAAGGGCCAGCCAAATCATTACAACTCTGGCAGAGGGTGTTAGCTACCAGAGCAATAGTCTTGACCATACAGACTTGACTTTAGGCTTGTTGGACATGGCCTTGGAAACTTCAGGAAATTTTTGGCTTTAGAGCATGCCCACATTTTGTGTGGGATTTCTTGCTTAAAAAAACATGGAAAGTAGCAAACTTTATTACCTGCCTGGCAGATCTTGCTGAAGAATCCACAGGGAGAATTAGTGTAAAACTCTGGTTGTGGGCTGTCTCAGGTCACTGCTAGAACATGTACCTGCTCTGTTCTGGCCTTAAAACGTTCCCTCTCTCTAGCCCTTAAAGACACTTAGGCTGGAAAAGTAGCTTAGCAGTTAAAGCTGCTTGCTTGCTAAGCCTAATTGCCCAGGGTTTGATTCTCCAGTACCCACATAAAGCCAGATGCACAAAATAGCATATGTGTCTGGAGTTTCTTGCAGTAGCAAGAGGCCCTAGAATACCCATATTCATATACCCATATTCATATTCTCTCCTCTCTTGCAAATAAATAAAAATATTTTTTTTTACAGACTCTTAACAGTGCCCCACCACAAGGCCTCCTGTTTCTCCCAAGCCCAACTCAAGAACCACCTCACCCAGGAAGTGTACGAAGGTTCTTCCTAGTGGCTGTTGTTAAGAAATGTTTGCCATGTAAACTACTAGATAAAGTTGTGTAGTGGGTATTGGGCTGAAAATATTATCTCAAATTCCTTCTAGCCTAGCTATGAGTAAATGCTAAATGCAAGACAACAAAGACAAATCCATAGCTCGTGGGCAGGATCAGTGCTTCTGAGAGGACAAAGTGCAGTCCCTTTCTATCCTAGAATTGTAAAACTATGGACTAGAAGTGTGTCGGCATTGCTGCGAAGGCTTCCAGGGCAGGGAGAGGCAGTGCTGGCAGGAGGACTAGGTGGTTGGGCAGAACTTGCATGACCTCTAACCCACCCACCACCCAGATGAAAGCAAAGCTCTTTTTACCATTGTTCCTTCTGTATACATTTGGATTCTCGTGACTTCCTTTAAAGAGAACGGATTTACAGAAATAAGCAAACACTTTACCCACTAATAATTACAACTGTAGCAAAATGATTTTTAAATATGTTGAAAACCACTGGTCTAAAATCTAAAGATCTATCTGTGACACAGAGAAAAAGCTTTCCCTAAGGATACTTGGCTGGGAGTTAAGTGCTGTTAAATTCTATTAAGAAGGTTACAGCTACTGATGGGTTTTATTGTAAGCACCTGTTAATGTTTGTTTTTCTATAAACAAGCCGAAATGTTGAGAGCCAGGTTTTGTTAGCCCTTTGATGGATTGGTAGCTGTCAGACTCCTTTCCTTGTGCTCTGCTGCTCTGAGCAGGGAGGTGTCACCTGTGCAGCCCCTCGTTTGGTCCCTGGTGGACTGTCAGCATGGCATCCAGACTGCTTTGAACACTTTATGGATGCACGAAGGAAGCTCCACTTCAATTTCAGAGGCTACTGCAACCACTACTGCTGCTGAGGCAACAAAGTTCTATGTCAGGAAGCTTCCTTCAGTCCAACTGCCTCAGCCTGCACCATGCTTGTCGCCTCCAAGTAGCCTTTGCTGCTGCTGCTGCTCCAAAGGGACCTGCCCCTGCTTGCTCAGAGCAGCTTAATAACACTTCCCAATTAGGTCAGAAAGAGGAAGAACACTACCCCTAGTGACTCAGCAAAATGCCTATGATTGACAGACAAGCTTGGGGTTGACTAGTCTTTATGTAAGGTTTGCATTGGTGGAAGAGGAAATTGTGCTGTAGTTGGTGAAATTGTAATGCAGGCACGGGCTTGCTCATGCTTCTTCCAGCTATAGAAGCAGACCACTGGACTCCTCTCAGCTAAGTTTAGGATCACTTTGGTAATAAGGGCTTCTTCCAAATGCTCATTTGACTGTTGGAGCTTTCATCACAGACAGAGCAAGCTGACCTGTTTGTACGAAAAGCAAACAAAGCCATGCAGCCTTTTGCCCTACTGGTGGCCGTAAGGAGATTGCTATAGGTCCAAGGAGGAATACTGGGAAGATTCTGCAAAAAAAGCTGAGGCTGTGGAAAATAAACTGCTTTAAAATTCAAAGGTGGAAGGCAACACTACAAAGACTGTAAGCTCTGGCCACTTGAGGAGTTCAGGAGCCCTGCTGACTTGGGAATTGGGGAGTTTCTTTGAGAGCAATGGAGTCTCTCTTAGCTTTTGATTGGGCAGTACATCAGGAGCTAGGGTGCTAACTACTCATAGTCACACACCACAGAGTAAGTGGCCTCTGAGTTCCTAGATGGTTAAATTCTAGAAGATTTTATAATAGAGCCTGCAGAGCTTAAAGAAGGGGAAGAGTACAGAGCTCCTAACAACCAAGAGGAGGCAGAAAGGGGGGTGGTTCTGAGAAACATCCTACTTAGAGACTTCATTTGGGGTCTTTTATGGGAGTTCACTGGGAGGATGAACTGCTTAGTCTAGTCCCAACTTCAGGAGTCTAGGTGTCACCAGGTTTTAAGGAAAGGGGGTGATCTCATCTCTTAATTCCCTCTCCTAAGAAAGGAAACACTTCTTTAGGGAAGAAGAGATGAGAAAAGACCAGACCCTTCTGACATTTCTGGCTCCTCTAGTAAAGTGGAGGTTGTAAGGATTCCTTAGGCAGAAAGAGAAAATGGAAAGCACAGATTATATTTTACAGACTCAAGTAAATTCCTTGTTTGTATTGTCAAGAAGCCCTATCACCCCTTAATGGTCTCACTGCAAAGGGATGAAAACCCAAAGGTCCTGATAATAATAAACATGCTTGAAACCATAAGCCTATCAATCTTAAGGCCAGAGTTACAAAGCCTATAGGTTTGGAAGGCTTGGGGGCCTCTGGAACTTGGGTGTGTCAGAGCGAAAGGCTCTGCCACTGGCCTGTCTTTGATTTCTGCCTGCATGAAATGATATGTCCTCCTACCAGATAGTTGT
Source organism: Jaculus jaculus (assembly GCF_020740685.1). Taxonomy (NCBI): domain Eukaryota; kingdom Metazoa; phylum Chordata; class Mammalia; order Rodentia; family Dipodidae; genus Jaculus; species Jaculus jaculus. The sequence continues at coordinate 82,295,412 of NC_059105.1, read as the reverse complement.
GATATTTGTTCCATGAAGGAAACCAAGCCTGGAAGAGGAAAGATCAGTCCAGAGTTTCAGCTGGTAGTTGAAAGCACCAGACTTTTGAATCCTGTTTGGCCTTTAGAAGCCTACCACTAAAAGATGGAGTTGTGTGGCGTCTGAAGGAGAGGAGGGATTAAAATAAAGACATGGAGGCCTTTGTCATTTCAGGACACAGCAGCGAAGCCAGGAGCTGCTAGCAAAGATAAGACATAAAGTTGCTTCAACAGGATGATCCACAGAAGAGTAAAGTCACATTTCCCCACTTACTGAATACTACTATGTGTAAGGTACTGAGCACTTGTATAGAGTAGTAAATGAGATAGACATGACACCTGGAAAGATAACCATTAATTATAATTTGATAAATGCCATAACAAGTAATTACAAGATACCTAGAGTGATCAACAGCAACTCCCAGATGACTCACTTGGTCATAGTCATGTTCAAATAACAACTCAATCAGTTGTCCAGGAGCATAAAATCCAGCCAGACTCTCCTAGGCCCTTTCCTCATTTTCACTGCAGACTGTAATTCAGGAAACCACACTGCATTGAGCAATCAGGGCTTCTCAGTCTGCTGCAGTCTAGACAGTTTTTCAGTCAAAGGTTTGTCTTTTACAACTTTGGCAATTTTGAAGGGCATAGACAGTGGTTGTATAGAATAACCTTTAATTTGTGTTTGTCCAGTGTTCCCCAGGGTGAGAAGAAAGCTGTGTGTTCTTGGAAAGAGCATCACAAAAATGACGCCATAGCCTCCTTGGTGTATCAGATCGAGATGCACAGGACAGCATTAACTTGGATCACTTACTAAATCAGTGTCATCAAGTTTCTCCGCCTACTTTCTTCTGAGATTATGCAAATGTCTTATTTCCAATTATATTTTTACACAGTCGGTTGAGCATCCCTTGGGTCTTCCCTAATACAATTATTACTGTGGCATTCACCAAATGGTGATGGTACATTTTTGCTGTTCCTCTCATACTCACTCTTTGGAATTCAGCTGTAAGGAAGACCTATTCTTTCCGCCATTGATTTATTCAACTATCTGTTTGTGTCAGTCCAAACTCCTGTGTCTTCTGTGGGTTGTAATCCCACGCTGTCACGTGTTGCCTTGCCCTTCCCAGATTTGGCAGCAGGAGCTCCTTTACATTGGCTTCTCATCCTGTCCATGCACTGCCATCATTTTTGAATACATACTTTCTGGCACCAAAACCAATATAGGCTTATCTTGCATTTTCTGTTTCCCAGCCCTGTAATCAAACATTTTCCTGAAAATTGGTAGTTAGAAATCAAGTTCTGGCATGCTCATTGCAGCCAAGGTGTTATCCAAAGTAGACAAAGCTAGGAAATAGAGAAGTACACACACACCCACAAATACAGACACATCTATGTCTATTTATTTGTTGTTGTGGGATGTTAATGCGCGCGCGCGCGCGCGTGTGCGTGTGTGTGTGTGTGTGTGTGTGTGTGTGTGTGTGTGTGTGTCTGAGAGAGAAAGAGAGAGAGACGCATTAGTAGGCACTGATGTGGCACTCCATGCCCTTGCCTGTGGTGGTTAGAGCAGAATATAAGGTGTCCCACTCCATCGCTCTTCCTCCCATTTTTATTTTAGCTGAAGTCTGACTGATCCCAGAGCTTGCCTTTTCATTTTCTTTTAGGGGCTCCAGTGACGTCTGGGGTCTCTGCTACCCTCTGGAACTGGGGTTACAGGTGAACATGGCCATGCCCGGCTGCTCATGTGTGTCCTGGGGATTGAACTTAAGCAATCTCTCAGGCCTTCCCAGGCCACCATGCTTGCACAGGAAGTGCCCTTAACTGCTGAACCATCACTTCACTCCTATTTATATTTTTATTAACACAAATGTATCTAGCCCACTGTATATTGGATATCCAATATACAGTGGGCTAAATACATTTGTGGCTCATTTGTTCAGTCTTAGACCATGTATGAAGCAGTGTCAGAATTGCACACACACACACACACACACACACGCACGCACGCACGCACACACACACACACCCCTGGGGGGGAACATTTACCTAAAAGGATTCACTATGTGTGTGCAATACAGCTCTTTAGTTTGGGTTGCTTTTGATTGAGTTTTATGCTTTCTTTTTTTATCATATTCATCACGGTCATAGTATTCCTTTGTAGTGCAGTTAGAACACTGGTTAGTGTTTGCGTTCTGTCTGGATTCCCCAGCATCCCAGTTGATATTATTTTTGATATGTGAAACATTTTAAAATATTTATTTATTTGTTTGCAAACACAGAGAGAAGGGGAGAGAGAGAGAGAATGGCATGCCAAGGCCTCTTATCACTGCCAATGAACTCCAGACCTATGCACCACTTTGTGCATCTGGCTTTATGTAGGTATTAAGGAATTGAACCAGGGTCATCAGGCATTACAAGCAAATGCCTTAACTGCTGAGCCATCTCTCCAGCCCTGTGAAACTTTTTTTTTTTAATTAAAAGGAAAGATACAGGAAGAAGTTGTTAGAGAAATGTCTCTGCTTACCCTTCTACCCATTTTCAGCCCCCAATTCCTGTTCACCTCTGCAGGTAATAAGTCATGTCAATTCATAGTTTATCCTTCGTATATGTTTTATGCATGGGCACAAATAAGAAACTATGTGCATATTTTCTTATAACTATTTCTTACCTGAAGTTACCATTCAAAAGATATAATTATTGAGGGGGAGGGTGGAGAGGTGGCTCATCAGTCAAAGGTGCTTGATTCCAAAGCCTGTTAGCCCAGATTCAATTCCCCAGCACCCATGTAAAACCAAATGCACAAAGTTAACCATACATCTGGAGCTCATTTTCACTGGAAAGGAGGACCTGATGTGCCCATTTCCCCTGTCTCTCTCTCTCAGTCTATCTCTTACTGTCATTCTCCTCCCAAATAAATAAATAAAAATATAAAATATATAGCCTGGAATGAGAAAGAGAGAAGGAGAGAGAGACTAGATGGAGCCAAAGGCAGAAGGGACAGGTCCACTCATGTACTTGCTTACCTGTTCTTAAGCAGAGGTTTGCTTTTGCTACCACCACCACCTGTGGACATCAGACCATAATCTCTTTTTCTGAGGAATCCAACTTCATGGACTTAACTTCCAGTCTGCAGACAGCTATTGTGGATTTATTCAGCCTCTGAATGTATACACCAATCCAACAAACTCATATATTAGTTTGTGTATGCACCCATGCACATATACTCACATGTGTCTATTCTGATTCTCTGAAAAGTACTAATCCAAAAGGTAAAGGCATACATAACTTTCTTAGATATTCCTAAACTTACTTAAAACAATTTTAGGACCTATTAATGTCCAAGTCCTACCCCAAAAATATTATCATAATTGGCCAAAGTTGGAAGCCATTAAATAGTATCATTTTACTTAATATTTATGTGTTGAGACACAGTTTGCATATTATAAAGACACACTCTAAATGTACAAGTTAGTAATTTTAAAATAGATTTATATAGCTGTGTAAACATCACCAGTATTAGCATCTTGTCAAAATTCCCTAGATGATATTTTTTCAGTGCTGGGCAGTGAACCTGGAACTAGGTAGGCACTCTGCCACAGAGCTACATCCCAGCCCTCACTGAATAGTTTTAGAGAAGAATTTAAGATGATTAAATGTGTATATTGTCCTTAGCACTTTTGCTACCACATGATATCACTACGAAAGGCCAGTCTGCTAGTTGAGATCTTTCTACACTGTGGTCTCCTATTGTTTTACAACCAATGAAATCTGTTTCACACTAAACAAAGGCATGCAGCTCCAAAGTCATTGCTCATGCTTCAAAGCCAGACTGGAAGAATGGGCTATACACTGTATATTGAATGGAGCTTCCCAGCCCAAGTTATACCTTCTCTAATCCAGCTCTCCTTTCATAGACCAATGGGATGAAGCCAGAGCACTAAAATATCTTTGTGTCTTATTTAAAGTGGGCATTTTATTCATGCACCCTGTTCTTCTGTCTTAATAATTGATTGACCACAACTCTAGAAAAGGGCAAGTTGACATTTATTTATGTATTTATTTAGAATTGTTTATTTATGAGAGAATGGGCACACCAGAGCCTCTAGCCAGTGGAAACAAACTCCAGACACATGTGTCACCTTGTACATCTTGGTTTAGATGGGTTCTGGGAAATCAAACCTGGGTCCTTAGGCTTCAAAGGCAAGCACCTTAACCACTAAGCCTTCTTTCCAGCCATGACATATTTTTTTTAAGTACAACCCATCTGAAACAGCTTTTTGAAGTAGAATGGTTCCTCGCACACAGGCTCTTGTATGAACCCAATCTGGGAAGTGGTGCTTGTTTTCTATGGGCTGTGCTATTTAACCTAAGGTTGAACTGATGGCTATGATATAAGCTGGAGGAACACAGACAGAGGACAGCACCTTGCAGGCCAAGCACACAGCCCAGACAAAGACCCTGCAGCGGAAGCTGCAAGCCCAGAGACATAAGGGTGGGAATGGCTGCTAGACGAGGCTAGACTGAGGGCATCTGGGCTCTTTCAAGCCTTAAAGATTTAGAAAATCTAATTTGGTCCTGATATTAAAATCAGCATAATTTTAAGTGGTAGATTAGGAAAGATTATGTGGGTTTGTGAGATGTGATAAGATATATTGGAGATAGTTCAGTGGCTGCAACAGAGAAAAGAGGCTGTCAAGAGTAGCTTGTGTGACATCAATTAGAAAACTAATGTGGTAAACCAAGGAGAGGTTATTATTACCTTTTGTAAAAATTGTATTGGTGGCTGAAGATGTACAAAAACAATAGATGATTGGCAGAAGAGAGAGACTCTGAGACTGAGGAGAATAAAGGAATGAAGGGTGGCTCAGGTTGACAGAGTATACCACCCAGTTCTCTCCTTTTTGCTGCTCATTCCTTTGCTGATATCAGTATCAAGCACTCCATCATTGTCTCCATCCTACCATTATTCTATTCATTTCATTTTTTTTTTGTGGTCCTGAGTGAGTGGCATCTTCAGCCTCCTCCCCACAATCCTTGGTGATGGTAGATTATCCTTCCATTAACCTAGTTGTTCAGTCCCTTGGATTCATTTCCTTCAACCATTTTGTATTCCATGTCCCTTCACTACTTATTCTCACAGAAGTGCCTTTGATATATCACTGGTCATCAACTGATATCCCTGTGTAATCTTCTTGGAAAAATCTTCTTCTAATACCCCAATTCTAGCAATCTTTTGACTACTTTAGGCCCTGTGTTCTGATTCAACCCTACTCAGACATCCTTCATCTCTTCATTTTCTTTACTAGCTTAGAGTCAATCATTACAATACTTCCTTTCATATATCCTTAAGTAACTTAGGTTACTCTTAGTTTGTAGAATCTCATGGCCAAGCAACTGTTATTACAAATAAATGGTGCCCTGAGGGATTGTGGAAAAAAATAAGGCATAAAGCTGGGTGTGTTTAAATGGCATGCTGCCTAGCAAAGCTTCGAGTCTGATCTCTGGTGTGGAAAAACAAAAGCATATGCCAGGTATCTTTGTTTTCCCTTTTATAATGCAGTTTTCCTCCCACATTTTAGGACCTGGGTATCTGACCTAAAATGATTCCATCAATGCTGCTCCTGTGCCCTCTGTCATCAGAAAGTAGAGGAGACGAGTTCTGCTTATTTGTTTTACTGGTTCCACCCTTGAACTTTCATTAAGGATCATCTGTGTCCCTAACTGAAGGAGTTCTCTGACTCACTATAATAGACTCATTTCAGACATAACTTCTTCACTTACTCAGACCCTTCCTGTCTGATGTTAGCAGCTGGGAGACTGAGATTCTGGTATGTTAAGGTCCAAAATATACCAGTATACCCAACAGTCTAAGGGATATAAGTGTGTGTGTGTACATGTGCATGTGCATGTGTGTGTGTGTGTGATTATACCCCTGTAGTGTGAGTCCATTTCCTCCAGAGCTTTTATTTTTTGCCTGTTTTCAGTTTTTGATAACTTGGATAACATAGTTTTTATTTTTTGTGTCTTGATTTTTGTTCTCAATGTCATGTCTGTGAGATTTATGGTACAGTACCTCTCAATACAATGTCTTCTTTTATAGCATATATATATATATATATATATATATATATATATATATATATATATATACTGTATTAAGTGAGCATAACACAAGTCTGTTCTTCAAAGCATATCTATTCTCCATCCTTTGGTCTTTATGTGATTTCTGGTTATTAGCTTTTATATATAATATGTTATATGTAACTTTCAAATCTTTTTATGGTAAAATATTTTAGTTTTTATGGGTAATTAAATAGTAATGGAATAGGTCATAGGGAAATGTAAATTTATTATAAGAAATAGGTAGTTTTCAAGGTAGTTTAAACAATGTATGATTGATCCAAGTATTCATATTTTTGTCACTATTTAAGGCTGTTAAATTGTCAACATAATTTTAGAGATTCTCTTGAATGTGTCATGGCTTCTTGTGGTATTACTTTGCATTTCTAACACTGGGGTTCTGCTCAAGTGCTTATTAACTGTTTGCTAAATCTTTGTGTGTGTGTGTGTGTGTGTGTGTGTGTGTGTGTGTGTGTGTGTGTGTGTTGTGTGTGTTCCCGTCTCTAGTCTGTCTTCTGATAATTAAATTATAAGAATGATCTTTATATTATAATGCAAAGCTTTTGCAGATATATGCTTCAGTATTCTCTTCCATCTGTCATTTGACTTTCCATATTCTGTGGATCAGACAATAGTATGATGCCAGTGTTCATTTCCTACTTGATCATTATAGTACATTTATCTGAGAGAAGATCTCTGTATTTAGGAGATATATTCTGAAGTAGGTAGAAACAAAGAAATAGAAAAATACCGAAAGAGAGAGACAAAGAAATACCAGATACAGTAACAGATTAACTCATAGGAATGTGAATGATACACAATAAGCAGGAATTCTTTATGTTAGCAACTTTTCTGCAGTGTGAAATTGTTTCAACATTTTATACATGTGTATCTTTTCATTTTGGTTTTGATCTGTTTGTTTTGTGTTTTGAGGGCAGGTTTCACCGTGAGACCTAGAATGGCATCAAACTTGCAGTTGACATATCTCAGGCTCCCTAGTTTAACATTTTTTTTTAAAGGAGAATACATGATATCAGATTAGTCATAGGAAGAAAACATTTATTTTTATTTGTTTTTTAAAAGTTTCTTTTTTAGTATTTTGTTTATTTATTTGAGGGGGGGAGACAGACAGAGAGAATGAGCACTCCAGGGCCTCTAGCCACTGCAAATGAACTCCATATGCATGTGCCATCTTATATATCTTGTTTATGTGGGTACTGGGGTGTCAAGCCTGGGTCCTTTGGCTTTGCAGGCAAGTGCCTTAGCTGCTAAACCTTCTCTCCATCCCAAGAAAACATTTAATCAAGGAAGGTATTGTGAACTTAGTTGTTTTTCCCCCAAAATGTGTATGTTGAAGTCCTAATGCACCAGTTTGATGTTGTTAGGAGGTAGAACCTTTAATAGGTAATTAAACTTCAATGATGTCATGAAGGTGAAGCTGTCATGATAGGATTAGTCCCCTTATAAAAGGAGAGAGAGCTAGCAGAGCTTCCTTTCTCTGCCCTGTGAAGACATGACAAGGAGGCAGCTGACTATACACTATGGAAAAAGTGAATCTGGTAACTTTATCTTAGACTTGCAAGGCTCCAGAACTATGAGGAGTGCCTGTTATTTAACTCATCCAAGCAATGGCATTTTATTATAGCAGCCTAGACCAAAATGGAGGGTTCATTAGATTTTATGTATGGTATGAAGTTAAATTGAGAGGGAAATTACCTCACACTCACTCTACTGTCTTCAACAGCTGCTACATAGCTGCAATTACACAGCAGTGTGCGTTCAAGTCCAGCCCCTTCCAGATGCTGCACTCAGGTGTACTGACATCTTCCAGATTCAGCCCGGACCCAAAATACAAAGCCTGGCTTTTGGTGGGCTTTTTCCTCTTTTCTGGCTCCTGGGCTGTTTGTCTCTCAGCATCTGAGGTTTTTACCAACTATTAAGGTTTTGTCCTTCCCAACTCTGGCTGCTTAGCTGCTACCAGGTTAGGAAAGGATTTACATAGGCCCTTAGACCACGTGCATGTTTCCACTCCTCACCCTTTGGTTCTCATATTTTTCCTCTCCCCATCTGACCTCCCCTGCCATTCCCCTTTCTTTGGTCTGTGAATTGTCCCTTACCCTTTCTGACTTCTGAATAAATATAATAATTTAATAATCATCCTTCTCAGTCTGGTTTATCTATTGCTTTGGTTAAAAGTAGACATGAACTTAGGTTTGGGGGGGTTGCATTTGATCCCAATAAAATAACATCCCATCACAGATATTATATTATTCAGTTTCCTACTGGGAAGGAAATGGGTTGCCAAACACATTTTCAAGTTGTGTGTAACAAAGACACAGCAGGATAAGACTCTCTGTGGCACATAGGCCCCACAGGACTACAGACCACATCATGGGATAGACTACCATTGCCAGACTCCACAGAGACCAAGTTGCTTAACACTTTGTGGTTAGTTTGATTAATTGTTAGAGACATTTGTTAGTGAGTAAATTCAGCATTTTCTGGTTTGTTTCTGGATTCAATGAAATAGATGCTATATATACATAATTTACAAATTTATATATATGTGTGTGTATATATATGTATACATATATGTGTGTGTGTGTGTGTGTGTGTGTGTGTGTGTATGCACAAGGTGGTTCATGCATCTGGAGTTTGTTTGCAGAGGCTGGGAGGCCCTGGAGCACCCATTGTCTCTCTCTGTCTGCCTCTGTCTTTCTCTCTTATAAATAAAAAATAAATATTTAAAAGTAAAAAAGTTTTAAAAATGCTTAATTCTAAACTGTTCTGCTAAGCATGTCTTGCTATAGGTTTCCAACACTGGAATGACTAAGTCATTAATACTACGTTACAACAAGGTGTTTGCCCCCCTTTCAACTAATAGCAAGATAAATCAATTAGATATGGTTTCTGTTAATAGTCTTATAAGTGAGATGGTTAATATAAGTTTGTAGACTATGAGATGAGATAGTGGAAAGTGAATACTGGAAAGGAAATTTTGAATGCTGAATAAGTGTGAGAAAGTCTGCATGAGTTGAATGGAGGAATAGTAGGAGAGATCTAAAGGAACCAAAACTTACCCAGAGTCAGTTTCCTTTCACAGCAAACTGAGTGAGTTTTGGGCTAAACAAAGATGAGCACCATGCCTAAGGGTTCTTGTCTACTTACATGCTCTTAAAGACAGAATTTTAATGGCAAACATTTTCTTTGCTCAGTCATTTCCTCTTTTTCTTGCTTCTAATTAATTGGTAGAAAATAATATCCTATTTAAAGTCATGGCAAGCTGGACTCTGGGAAAAGGGTTGGTGTCCCATTGATCTCATACCCTAAGCAGGTTTAAGCCATATGTCCTCCAGACCTTGTATGAAGACAAAATGGCTAATTGTCTCTGACGTGGAAAATAGTGTACAACTCTGGTTTACTTTATAGTTACTCTCTTCTAAACACCTAAAGTCCCCTATGTCAGATGGAATTCCTTGCTAGACAGTAAAGGACAAATGGGTAAACTGAATACTCAATCTGGTTATCAGATGATTAAATTCTTAAAAACATCAGAGGCTTAAACCCATCCTGACACATTCACAGACCAGAGTAAACCTAAGCCCCAGGCTTCCCAAAGAGGAGAGATGGGAAGGAGTCCCGGGAAATTGTGTTCAGGGCTCTGATAGGCAGGAGATGGTAAAAGCACAGTTTCTTCTCTCCAAAATCCAGTTCTGGAGGGATGCCCCCTCCAACTAAAAGATAAGGGACAGGATGGAGCATAGCCTGTCCCTAGACTATTTTATTCTTTGTCCTCCATTTTCTTTTAGCCAAGGTCATCACTATTCTATTGAAAAGGCCTCATAAAAATGGCTCTTTGGCCAGGCGTGGTGGCACACACCTTTAATCCCAACACTTGGGAGGCAAAGGTAGGAAGATCACCGTGAGCTCAAGGCCACCCTGAGACTCCATGGTGAATTCCAAGCCAGCCTGGACTAGAATGAGACCCTACCACGAAAAACAAAAAAACAAACAAACAAACAAAAAAAGGCTCTTTGATCTAAAATTTAGCTCTAACAGGAAAAATTTGCCATCAAAAATAGGGTAAAATAAGTATAAAATTCAGATAGATCATTTTTTTTAAATATAGACATGCTGAGTATGGATACATCATGAGTTGGTACCATTATTTCCATTGTCCCTGGTCCCACTCCACTGGGGGCCCTGCTCAGTGGGTAGATATTTTAAACTGGATTTAAGATACTATGCCAAGTTAGATATGTTTCTCATGTGTCAAATTTTTAACTATTGGGAAAATTGTATCTTAAGGTAAAGTTTCACTTATTAGCACTTAATTTCCTAAGATAAAGTCCTTATACCTAAAAACATTCTGGTTATAAAGATAGCTCCTGATTTGTTTGTGCTAATTCTATCAAATGTTTCATCATTAGGGTTACATCAGATTAATTTCTATCCAAGATTAAGATAAGAACGTTGTTTGTCCAAGAGTGTTTTCTCTTTCATGACATTCAAGGGTTATATTACAGCTCAGTCATTTTAGTTCAGCTATAACCAGGTTCTGTTCTATTTGTGTTCAATTTGTATGCATTACATGACTTTTCAGGTTCTCTTGTTCATAACTCTCAAGGCATATTCCCTAGTCCAGGATACAAAGTCATGTACAAGTGATCTTCATGTAAGACAAAAATGAACTCAAGCTCCAAGATTCTGCCTTTCCTGGGTAATTGGTATGATTTCAAACCCAAGTGCCAAGACTTCACGCTGTCTTTCTGTTTCTTCCTGACAATTTTTAGGTCAAATTAATTGGTTTAGATTTGTTGATTGGAATATTGTTTTCAGAACTGATAACATGCCTGCACTTGTATCTGTTATATATAAAATATGCCTACTTTCTGTGTTCTAGATACAGCCTACACAGTTACAAGAGAAGTATACTTACTTAGATATTAGACAAAGTTACTTTAAGCTGTTGTGGCATTGTTTAACTAGATATGTTTAACTAATCAGATATTATATATATATATATATATATATATATATATATATATATATAATAGATAGATCAGCTATTATATATATTATATATAATATGTATATATAAAATCTGATTAGTTCATTTATATATATATATATATATATATATATATATATATGAATGACTCAAGGTTGGTGTAACTTCCTAAGTGTTTTAATAACCTATGTAGAAGCCAAAGCTAATTGGAGTCACCAGAGCTAAAAAGGGCAATATTTTGTCCTTTCCTCCTGAATCATAGAGCCACAAGAGATGATGGAGCACTGCTAATGTGTTTTACACTGGCCCACTAGTAATTCTCCTGTCTTCCTGATCAGGGAGGATACGAATACCCAGAGACCAAAAAAAAAAAGATATACAATCTATAACAGAAGAATCATAACTGAGAAAAAGTGGTGCTACTAGCTTCCCAAGGGAGGAAAGGCCACTTACTCAGCTTGGCCTCGACTCATCCTAATGGATAATACCAGTACTGGAGAAGCCACGATGCTCCTCCCAGATCCCTAGAGTCTTTTGGAAAGCCATATTTGACCTCCAAAAGTACATCCTTGATTAAATTTTGGCTAAAAACTTAGTCTTAAAACACTCAGAGAAAAGTATAACCAAAATCAAAAGGAGCACAGCAAAGCTTAGAACAAGACACAGATAAGTTTGCTCTCTCATTATAATGCTTTATTTTCTATTTTTGCTGTTGTTCAGTTTTTCCATTCTACCTGCCTATATCCAGGATGAACATGCATTCCTTGCATGGGCACAAGAATATGCACAGTATAGTAAACAGACTAATTTCTGGGTTTTCAGGCTTTTGCCCACTTCCAGCACCTCAGGACTCCCACTGTGGGTATCTCCTCTTCAGGGAGATGACTGGAATCAATTGTAGATATGAATTAACCAGGAAAGAGCTAGATTTCCTACATTAACCTAGGTAACTAAATGGGACATTTCTCAATGGCCTGTCAACTTTAACAGGAACAAACAGAAAAACAAACAGCTTTTTAAGAGGAGACTGACAAGGCTCTACTAAGCCCTACAAAAACAGATTCAGATCATGTAAGACACTACTGTGCCATTTGGTGACAAGTTCTGGGAATGAATTTCAAGATTTTACATGATGGAAAAAGATTATACCTATTATAATCTTCATAGTTGCTTTGTTGGTTTTTGGATCTTGTATAGTCAATTACTGTTTTAACATTATTTCTGCTCATTATAGGTAGCTTACACTCCAATGGTCATGTATCAATCCAAATCAAACTACATGGGCCCCCTTGGTCAGCTGATCACTCACCACTTCTAACCAGACTATAAACCATCACTGCCTCTCAATGCTCAGATGGCAACAGAACAGGAAATTTGACTAACATATTTCTCTCCTGAACCTATAGATAGCCACCCTCTTGGAGAAACTACTTACAATTATTCTACAACCCTGTTCAGCAGGAAGTAGTTACAAAGACTGACCAGTCATCACCCACTTTCTTAGAGTATCTTATGAGAGGGAAGAAAGTAAGAGGGAAATTACCTCACAAATTCACTCTGCTATCTGTAATAACTGCCATTGCACCCAGGTGTGAGGATTTCTTACCAATTTAGTTCTGGACCGCAAATAAAATGCCTGGCTGCTCACAAGGCTTTTGGTGGGCCTTTTCCTCTTTTCTGGCTCCTTGGCTATTCATCACTCAGCACCTGAGGTTTTCACCAACTGGCAAGGTTTTTGTCCTCTCCCCCGCCCCCAAGCAGCTTAGCTGCTACCAAGATGGGAAAGGATATACATCGGCCCTTAGACCAGGTAGATGTTTCTACTCCTCACCCTTTGATTCAGACTTATTCTTTCCTCATCTGACACCCCTCCCCCAAAATTGCCCCTTCTTTGGTCTGTACACTCTCCCTCACCCCTCCTGACTTCTAAGTAAATATGACAATTTAATACTCATCCTCAATCTGGCTCATCAAATTCTTTGGTCAAAAACATTCATGAGAGCCGGGCATAGTGGCACACGCCTTTAATCCCAGCACTTGGGAGGCAGAGGTAGGAGGATCACCATGAGTTCAAGGCTACCCTGAGACTACAGAGTTAATGCCAGGTCAGCCTGGACCAGAGTGAGACCCTACCTCAAAAAACCAAAAAAAAAAAAAACCATTCATGAGCTTGTGTTTGGGGTTTGTGTTTGAGCCCCCAAAATATAACAATACCCCATCACAAAATGAGATAAGAGCTAAAGTACATTGGGAAAGTATACAGTGGCCCAGTGGAAGCACTTTTAGATTCTAGACTACAGATAGTTGATTGTCTTCTTCTGGGCAATAGAGATACATTAACAGTTACCAAACAACTGGGGCAATATGCATGTTGTGAAATTGGAAAGGTACTGTCACCAAATGGAATCATGAATGAAGAACCAGCCCCTGGACAGATGTGGTCAAAATGAACCAATTTGAAGCTTAAATGAAATGGGATATTAGCATAATAAATTATTAGTTTAATTATTATAAGAAAAGAAACATGACCAAAATGAAAATATGATATAATAAATTCAAGGAGAATGTAATGAACTGGACAACTATGTATTAACTAGAAATGGAACCAGAAGTTTGCATAAGGACTTTTCACCATTGCATTATACAAAGTATATTTATACTTTTATTAAGTTGCAATATATTTTAGATTTTCATAGATTTTTGAGGACAGTATTAATGAATAAAAATGTGTGATACAACACAAGCTGTATCTACTCCTGTTCCCTTTTTTCATCCCCTTATAATTCTGAGCTGTGAAAATCTCCCATACATGTTTCTTAACAAGTGTCACATGTCTTGCAAAAGCTCTTCCAATTATATGCTTTATCCTTTGCAGTTTTTAACCTTATGATCCTCCACAGAACAGCATAGAGAAATGCTTTGTGTTTGGGCATGAAACTGTGGTGGTCTGAATGTGAATGTATATCCCCTATAGCCTCAGGGATTTTTGATTAAGATTGAGCTTGCAAGGTAAATTTCCAGAGGGTGGAGCCCTGCTGGGGAAAGGGTTTGTCATTGAGGGCAGATCTTTAGTCCAGCTCAACTAAGGTGTGTGGAGAGCTAATTTAAGCTCCTTGTGTTCTTGTTTGCTGATTGTTGGTGGTGTCTCTGCTGTGCATCTATGTAAGTGAGCCAGGTTCCTCTGCCTTGATGGTGTTTCCCTTGGACTCTGTAAGCCTGAAATAAACCTTTTACTCTCATAAGCTGCTTCTGGTTGGGTGTTTATCCCAGCAATGAGAAAGAAACTTCAACAGAAATATCCTAAAGTAATATCACTTCTTAAAATAGCAGTCAAAAAATCACAGTGAGTAGCTTTGCAAAAAGATAAAATTTGCCTAATCCAGAAAATAAATACATAGTTAGATCATAGGATTAAATAAGTTACATCGATTACTTGTCATGTCAAACTGATCAGGTTCATGGCTATACGGCTCCATCTACCATTTGAGGAGGATAACCGAAAAAAAAGTCACAATTTTAAATTAAAATTAATTTTTATTTTGTATACAACATCTATTATTTTATCCAATAACAAATTCATTTCTACTCAATTCTATGTGGGAACAAAGTTTTTCTAGAAATGGTACATGAAGTATTATTATAGGAGAGAAAGAGAAGAAAAGAGAAAGAGAGGGAATGCAAAGAACTCTGGAAACTAAGTTGTCTTTTCCAATAATTCCACCCTTCAAAGCTACAAAGCAGTCCGTGACCTGTTCTTTAAAACATAAAGATGCCATGGGATGATGCATCATTTCCACATTTATGTCATTAAAGAAATAACCAGGTTTAGCTAAACTTCAAGGTAGAAAAGTTTATGGCAGAGGACAGAGATATGAGAGGATCTGTGGGGTGGCAGATTTCTAATACCCAAGGACAGCAAATATCTGAAGGTTAGGAGGAAATGGCAAGTGGCAGCAGGATTTCAGAAGAGAAATAAACAATAGCTAAGGGCAGATCAGAGAGCCATGGGTGCATGCCACTAATCTACATTGCCCTATTAAAATTATACTGTTAGGGCTGGAGAGATGGCTTAGCGGTTAAGCACTTGCCTGTGAAGCCTAAGGACTCTGGTTCGAGGCTCGGTTCCCCAGGTCCCACGTTAGCCAGATGCACAAGGGGGTGCACGTGTCTGGAGTTCGTTTGCAGAGGCTGGAAGCCCTGGCGCGCCCATTCCCTCTCTCTCCCTCTATCTGTCTTTCTCTCTGTGTCTGTCACTCTCAAATAAATAAATAAATAAATAATTTTTTAAAAAGTAGTTTTTAAAATTATACTGTTATAACAAATTTTAAAGACTGGTATTATGTGTCAAAATTATAAAATATAGGGCTGGAGAAATGGCTTAGCAGTTAAGGTGCTTGCCTGTCAAGCCTAAGGACCAAGGTTCAATTCCCCAGGTCCTACATAAGCCAGATGCTTAAGATGGCACATACATCTGGAGTTTGTTTGCAATGGCTAGAGGCCCTGGCATACCCATTCTCCCTTCCTCTCTCTCTCTTTCTCTCTCTCTCCCTCTAATAAATAAAAATTTCTATAAATATATAAAATAAGTTATCATGAATTATATAGCTTGCTGGAATTCTTATGAATCTCACAAACATAAAGCCAGATATGACAATAAGTATTTTTGAAACACAAAACATGTCTTGTTTCCAAGAGAGGCCCTGGCATTGGCAAAATGCAAACCTTGTCCTTGTCCTGGGCTTGGTTTTTTCAAGGTAGAGCATAGTGGACTTTCTAGTTAATTCATTGTCTTCCTGGACAAACCTGTGCCCTGTTACAGGAATAGATTGAAGAATGGAGGGATCTCAAATCTCATCCACACTGGGGTCCACAGCTCAGCACTACACTAACTTGTTACAGGACTGTCAGCACACGTCCTCATTAGTAAAGTACATGATATCTTAGTGGATTATCTATTGCTGCATACAAGGTCACCTCATAGCTTATCGGACAAAAATGGCATTTACTATGCTTGTAGTTTTAAGGTGAGGGTCTATTAGAGATAAGTCAGTCATCTCTGCTCCACTTAAAGACTAAGGGCAGTCATTTGAAGGTTCTACTACTCCTGCCTCTTGTCTGCGATCTTCACTGGTGCCCTCCAACACATCTACACTCACTCTTTCCCTATAACTTAAGGTTATTCACATTATCTGAATTTCAAAGGAAAGCACTCCAAGAGGGAGAGAAGTGTTTCTTCCTGTGACCTAACCTCTGGAGTCACATAGCTCCACTTTAGCAGGATACCCCTCTTTCAGTAGTGCAAAGCTGTACCTCATGCCAGAAAATGGGACATATGGTGGTTTGATTCGGGTGTCCCCCATAAACTTGGGTGTTCTGAATGCTAGGTTCCAGGCTGATACAGATTTGGAAATTAACACCTCTTGGGGGCAGGCTTGTGGGCATTGTAGACAGTGTTTGGCACACTCTCCTGTTGCTATTGCCCAGCTTATGTTGGCCAGGGAATGATGTCTACCCTCTGCTCATGCCATCATTTTCCCCTGCCATCATGGAGCTTCCCCCTTAAGTCTGTAAGCCAAAATAAACCTTTTTTTTTTTTTTCCAAAAGCTGTTCTTGGTCAGGTGATTTCTGCCAGCAATGTGAATCTGACTGCAACAGGACACTCACTTCATTAATGGGGAGTAGCAAGGTTCTAAAAGATCATTTGGCACCAGAAATGCCAATTAGCACCTTTTCCATATTCAAAATATTCTTGTCCTTTTACCCTAGGTCCCTTCCCAGGCTCACCAGGCTCAGGCTTGAGGTCCAGGATCTTGTCATCTAAATTACATCTAAAAAGCATGGTCCCTTGGGTTTATCACCCTGAGTGCCAATCCTGCTGATCTGAAGATCTGTGAACTAAGCAGATGGTCCTTCTATTCCACACATGCCCCACATATAATGATGCAGTAGATGGAGAAAACGAAAAGCATCCAATGTGCTCACACTCAAAGAGGAGAGAACAGATAAAACATAGCAGTCACTGATGTGCAGTGATTGTAATACACAGCCAGGTCTACTTGGCCAGTTCCTCAACAAGGACTCAGATAGACCTACCGTCCCTCCATGGCCTTTACTCTGCCTTCAGATTCAACTCTATCCACCCATTAGCATATCCTTCCTAGGCTATAAAATGTAGGTCATCTCTGCAGTCGAGGCACTTTTGTAGTCTGCTTCTTGCTTATGGGTATTTAGGTATCAAAAAGATGTAGTGCCTCTATTCTTTTCAGGTATAAGGTGATAAAATTCCTTCAATCACTTTGTGGGCTTTTTATGAATCAATTTATAATCTATTCCATTAGACAAAAGCCATACACCCTAGTCCTAGTGATATAAGCCTCTTCTGTTTTTTTAATCTAGGCTCTCTTTAAGAACACTGCTCTTAAGATTCTCAGAAATCTTTTGTTTTACAGAAGGAATCGTGAGACACACCCTAAGATCCTTATATGATCTTTCATCTGTTCAAAATGATATATAACACACTATCTCAAAACTTTTATGATGCCTTGACAAAAGGTATTTATCTTTAGTTCCTGTTTTCCTGACAGCACCCTGGATTTGATCTCTGCTCAGAGCCACATCTTAATTTAGCCTCATTTGCCATCTGGAGAAGCTGGGAATGAGATTCAGTTTTCTTTTCCAACCCAGCAAGTCCTGGAGACTTTATATATAACAGTTCTTTCTTTAGCTCATCTCTCTTCCTTGAATTTTACTACAGGCAGCTAGAAACAGGCAGAAGGCAGAGCACTTTCAATGTGCTTTCTGCAATACTCCTAGCTAGAAAATAGGTGTATTTCCTATTTTCACCTCCCTGCAGGAGATATTGTTGTTAAACTTTCTGCCAGTACATAAGGGGAGTTCCTTTTTCTCCTTCCAACAGCACTTTACAGTCTTTCCTCCAAGTCCTCACCAGCAGTCTTTTCAAGGTCCATTAGATTTCCTCTAAGTCTCCCTGAACTCCACCAGGCTTTGGCTAACACTGCCCTAAAGACACTTCCCACCCCCACCCACCTCTGATACTAGGCCTCCTAACAGGGACATAGATTGCCTTTTGGCTGCACTTCACTCCTCAGAACCAATAGGTATCTAACTGTCTATTACTGTCTGCAAGACTACCTAAAACTAAATGGGCTAAAAGAATTGATTTTGCTCCATGATCTGTGATTTCAGAAATATTCTGTTGGGACTGCTCCTCTCCACTCAATTCAACTGAACTGAGGAAACTCAAAAGCTGAGATTGGATTTACCTTTTGGGGAGAGGGGCGGGGGAGGGGGGTTCAAAGTAGGGTTTTGCTCTAGCCCAAACTGACAAACTGACCTGGAATTCACTGTGTGGTCTCGGGGTGGCTTCAAACTCACAGAGACCCTCCTATCTCTGTGAGTGCTGCCATTGAAGGCAGAGCTGGGATGAAAGGCGTGTGCCACCACGCCCAGTTTAGAACTCACATTTTGATCTCTGCTAACAGACTTAAACCACAGATAACTTGTTGGCTGGGCCTGGAATCCTCTGAAGGCTCGTTCAGGTTCACAATTGATGGTTATAGTGGACTGTAAATGGGATCTTTACTGGGGTGTGGCTGAACAGTGTAAACAGTGCTCTACATTGTAATAGGTCTCTGTACACCTCACAGCGTGGCAGCTGGGTTACCAGGGTAAAGAGTGGCCCTAGTGAGCCAGCAAGACATAAAGCCTTGATTCTAAAAATAAATTGATTCTGGGCTGGAGAGATGGCTTACCGGTTAAACGCTTGCCTGTGAAGCCTAAGGACCCCGGTTCGAGGTTCGGTTCCCCAGGTCCCATGTTAGCCAGATGCACAAGGGGGCACACGCGTCTGGAGTTCGTTTGCAGAGGCTGGAAGCCCTGGCGCGCCCATTCTCTCTCTCTCCCTGTATCTGTCCTTCTCTCTGTGTCTGTCACTCTCAAATAAAAAAAAAAAAAAAATTAAAAAGAAAAAAAAATAAATAAATTGATTCTAAGAAGCCATACTTGTCCACTTCAGCTGCATGTTTGCCATCAAGAAAGCCACAAACGCTCCACAAATTCAAGGGGCGAGAAATGGATTCTACAGGTGGGATTGTGCACAGTCTGGGATGTGAAACCAAAACTATTGTTGACACAACTCTGGGAAAATATACACCACCTCCGAAACACACGACCTTCCTCAAGCAAGATATGTTTCTTGCTGGGCATGGTGGCTCATGTCTTTAATCCCACCAGTTGGGAGGCAGAGGTAGGAGGATCGCTGTGAGTTCAAGGCCACCCTGAGACTACATAGTGAATTCCAGGTCAGCCATAGCTTGAGTGAGACCCTACCTGGAAAACAAACATAAAAATATGTTTCTTTTGGATCTTCTTTCAAAACAGCATGGGCATATCTATGCTATATGTATTTCTTTGTAATGTTAATTTCTTTGTAGTAATTTCCTTTGTAATGTTAAGAGAACCCATTCAGGGTGGCCTCAAACTCAGGGCAATCCTTTTATCTCTGCCTTCCAGTGCTGGGATTAAACTCATGTGCCTGGCTCCATTAAGTTTTTACAATATCAATGGCCAAGGTTAGTTATTGCTATGGTCTTGATCCTTGAGAACATTTTTTAAAATATATTTTTGGGGAAATTTCCTATGTTTTTAATGTTGAAAGTCCACATTATAGATGTTTGCTTCAGAGAAATTAGCAGGAGGGGGAAATGGGTGATTAATCCAAAAAAAGTTATCTTTTAAATTTTTTATGATCTAGTAGATACCCATCACATATATAAACAAACACATGTCTCTTTCCTCCATCCTGGCCTTAAAAAACCTTTCTCAACTGAAACTAAAATCAATTTGAAACTGTTTAGTATTCCTATTTCCTAACAGTGGATACCAGAAAGGGCACATTTACGGTAGAACTGAAACCCACTGGGGCTGTGTCAACCTGCGCCTAGCGTTGTTCTTACTCAAATTTCAGCAAACAAGCTCTGGTTTCATGAGTCTAGCCATGGAGAAGACTTAATGCTAGATTTCAAATGGGTAATGATTTAGAGATGGTTAATCATGGGAAGGAGGAAGTAAGGAAGCAAAACTCTTTTCCTCTCTAAATCAGTGCTAATGATTCTTCTCCCGAAATGCTTCTTCAGTAAGAAAGATTGGGAAAGAAGTACTCGACATTGCAAAGACACAGAAGAAAGGTGGGCGTAAGAACGGGAGTACAAATGTTGCGCTAGCAGGTAGGCCAGGCGCCCGCCACTGCCACCCCCAGCCTTCCAGAGAGGGAAAAGTTATCACTGTCAGAAGTAAGATAAAAGTGCCAAAAGTATATATAATTACCTATATTCATTTATAATACTAATCAATGTTTTCGTACTAGAGTTCTGTAAAGTTGGAAATTTCATAGAGAGCTAATGCTTAAAGATACAAGTAATATAGTCACAATACAAAATATTATCTTCCAGCTATGCCTACAGTGAGGTTTAACGTTGCAAGGAAAATTTGGTGATATTTGGCCTACTTATAAGTAGTCCCTCCTCAAAAGCTCTCCATCACACCTCCCATTGTCCTCTTCACACCCTAAGTAAGAACAAATGATTTTGAAGCTCTTGTGATCTTTTTTTCTCATTTTCAACTTCGCCATTTTACTTGTCTCTAAGTTATATAAATACATTTTAATGAATAGGATATGTTTCACATTGTATTTTAGTTACTTATCATTCTGTTCATTTGACTTGATTTAGTCTCAAAAGATCTACTCCATAAAAGGGCAAAGCATTTTAATAAATAATTGAAGAAACAAACATAGTGTGCTAAGAATTTTAAATATAAAAAAGGAGTTCAATTTCTACCCATGCAGACTATCTGGTACTATAATTGCCCTCCTGCCATGAAAATCTTAAAAATCAGGGAGGAAGATTTACATATATATATATATATATATATATATATATATATATATATATATATGGGCACACACACACATACATACATACATATATACACACATTTTATATTTGTATATATACATTTTATATATGTACATATGAATTAAACATATATGCAACATATGTGTGAAAAATACCAGTGTAAAGTATATAAATATATGTGAATATATATACATATCTATGTGTGCAGGCATACATATATCTGGCATAAAACCACTTCTGGCCTTCAACGACAGGTGGCAGCACAGGACTATACTCCCTACAGAAATGGACCACAGGAAGAAATGGAGAACCATGCTGAGCTTGGCAGTCTTGCTAAATTGAAAAGACAGACACTGAGAAGATGCAGATAACATATTTAAAGAACAAAGAATGCTTCCCGGCAAACACCTTCAGAGGTCTCCATTGTGGTACCCTTGAGTCTTTTTCTAACTGTTGTGTAGTAAGTATGGGATAGGAAAATTCTGGAGACATAATGGAGTCTAGAAATTTTCCAGAATTTAATAAAAATTATAAACATACAGCTCCAAGAAGCTTAAGGAAATAAAATTCATATTTTAAAAAATCTTTAAACCTCACTAAGCCCATAATAATTTCATCACTGTAAACTCATGAAAAAGAGAAAAATCAGATTGGAAAAGAATAAAGAACCAACATGTGATATAATGAAACATGTTTAAGCACTGATCCAATCTCCCCCCGCCCCTACGCACACCACCAACAACAAAAAAAAGTGCTAACAGAATTCTATGTCAGTAATCTTCAAAAGGCAAAGTACCTTCATATAAAGATGGCCCCTAAGGAATGATACAGAAAACTCATCTGAATGGAGAAAATAATATCAGATCAAAACTCAGAACTACATGAACAAGTCAAGGAAAAATGGTCCTTATCTTACTGTTTTTAATTATTTAATATATAATTGTTTAAAATAAAAAACTATTAACATATTATAAAGTCTATATTATCATAAAATTTATAATAACTAAAAGGTATGGTAACTGTTGCAGTCAGGTTTGCATTGTTGGTAGAAATCACCCAACCAAAAGCAGCTTGTGGGAAAAACAGAGGTTTATTTTGGCTTACAGGCTTCAGGGGGAAGCTCCACGGTGGCAGGGGAAAATGACGACATGAGCAGAGGGTGTACATAAGCTCATAAGCCCACCCCCAAAAGTACACTTCCTCCAAGAGGTGTTAATTCCCAAATCTCCATCAGCTTAGAACCTAGCATTCAGGACACTTAAGTTCATGGGGAACACCTGAATCAAACCCTGACCCTGACCCCCATAAACTGATAACCATATGTGCTATAAAATGCAATGCATTCATCCAACTTCAAAATTCCCCATAGTTTTTATCAATTCCAATGATGTTCATACATTCTCATAGTCTAAGGTCTTTTAACTGAACCATAATACCAAAAAATAACCTCAAAAAGACCCCATAATGGAACAGAATAAACATTCACACTGCAAAAGATGGCACTGGGCATAGTAAAGAAATATTCAATCAATACAGGATTTAAAACAACCAGGGCAAACATCAAACTCTGAGGCTTCAAGTCCAACAACTCTAGCCAGTGACAAATCTCCAAGATTGATAATTCTAACCAGCAACAAGTCTCTGGAGTTCTAATTCTGCTCCTCCAGCTGGGCTACTCACAGTCCTGGAAAACTTCATCCAGGGCCGGCAGCTTTCCTTAGCAGCCATCTCATGGTCCTGGCAGCTCTATTGGGTCTCCACTGCAGTTCACAGCTCATCCTCATGGACCCATTAGGTCTCCATGCAGGCATCCAGCAAACCTACTTCACACTGCCCATGGTTATTTCCAAAATACAAGATTATGTTATAAACGCAATGACACTCTCTTTCCTGTACTTTTTATACTCCATAATACCGGGTAGGGTGCCAATTTGTTAATCGGGGGCAGGGGGTGAGAATAAAGCAGACTTTGAGGAATAGGACACTCCTTGAACACTCAGGGCCCTTCAAAAGAGTCTACATTCTTCCTATTGCCCCAACTCAGGTCAGCTAGCCCAATCTCAAA
This sequence comes from Jaculus jaculus, assembly GCF_020740685.1. NCBI lineage: Eukaryota > Metazoa > Chordata > Mammalia > Rodentia > Dipodidae > Jaculus > Jaculus jaculus. The sequence continues at coordinate 82,272,263 of NC_059105.1, read as the reverse complement.
TGTTGTTATCTCTCAATTGCAGCTGAACAGGCAGCAGTCCACCCAAAGATTTTTCTTTCTGTGCCATATCCCTCTGCTCACACCAGTTCATTTCTATGCAAAGCACCCCTGCACAACTTCTCAGGACATGGGCCTAAGAGCAAGCTTCCCACACAAACTGCTAGCCCAGTCCAGGCAAAGCTCTTTCTCACCCTCATAAGCCAAACCTCACAGTCCATAGTTCTTATTGCATTCAGGTATTTCAACTCTGACCAGAATAGTCCATCAAGCTGTACTTACTGAGCACTGCAAGGCATCTCTTAGGCCAAGGTTTCAAATCCTTCCACAATCCTCTTGAAAATCTGCTCCAAAAGGCCAAAGTCACACAGTCAAATGTCTAGCAGCAACCCCACTGTCAGTACCACTTCACTGTTGCAGTCAGGTTCACATTGCTGGTAGAAATCACCCAACCAAGCGCAGCATGGGGGGGGGGGGTTATTTTGGCTAACAGGCTCAAGGGGAAGTTCCACAATGGCAGGGAAAATGACGACATGAGCAGAGAGTGGACATGACCACCTGGCCAACATAAAGTGGACCATAGCAACAAGAGAGTGTGCCAAACACTGGCAAAGGGAAACTGGCTATAACACTCATAAGTCTGCCCCCAACAATACACTGCCTCCAGGAGGCATTAATTCCCAAATCTCCATCAGCTGGGAACCTAGCATTCAGAACACCTAAGTTTATGGGGGACACCTGAATCAAACCACCACAGTAACAAAAACAAAAAGGATCATAATAAGAAAAAATATTTTTTTTCTAAGAATCGTGTGAACTGATTTGTTTATATTTCAGGTAGATTAAGCAAAGTTAAAGATGCATATTCTCATTCTTAGAACAACCCCTAAAAACTTAACAATTCTTGTGTGACTTTTGCCAGGGAGTTGTGAGTAATCATTTATTCATCCCACATAAGAACCTATCAAGGAAATTCAAGGCCAGCTTTGCTGAGCCCATGAGTTGGTTTGGGTTACTTCCAAGAGCATGGGTGATTCAAAGGCAGCTGTCTCACAGTAAGGGCCACCTCAGCATGGATGACAACCCACGGAAGCTGTGTCCCTGATGTTCTCTGTCCAGCTGGCAGGCAACGCCTCCCCAGCAATGATTTGCTTCTCATATAACCTTGGGGAGGGGCCTTGTGAGTCTTGTCACTTTCTGACCTTTCTGAATCTGGTAAATTTTGTAAACTTCTTGAACTTACCAGTTTGGGGAGCCTTAAAGCCTTCATCCTCCCTCCAATTCATAGAAAGAAATTACACAATAAAGACATATCACTTACTAGTTTTGAGAAACTAAATTGGAATACTAAAAATATGGAACTAATCTAAAATAAATACAAAATAAAATAAAGCAGATGAGAATTTTTTATAATAAGTATTATGGTAATATGGTGGAAGAAAATCATTGAAAATTACATTAAATATAAGTGAGCTACACATTTAATTTTGAACAAGAGAGCTTGTCAGAGTGCATAAAAGTACAAAACTCAACTATCCACTGTCTACAAGCTTGATATAGAAGTTTGGCATGTAAATAAAGGTGTAGGTAAGTTGCATTCAAATATTTGTCATGGGGTGGAAAGATGGCTTAGCAGTTAGGCTGTTTGCCTACAAAGCCTAAGGACCCTAGTTCAATTCTCCAGTATCCACATATGCCAGGTGCACAACGCTACACATGCATCTGGCATTCAATTTCAGTGTCTAGAGGCCCTGGTATACTTATTTTCCCTCTCTCTCTACCTACCTCTCTCTCTCAAAATAAAATAAAAAACACTAGAGTTTTTTAAAAAAATATTAATCATAAGAAAGCTTCAAGGGCTGTGTTAATATCAAAGTAGGCTTAAATCAAGAAAAATTATCAGATACCAAAAGGGATTATCTCAATAATAAAAGGAATCACTCATCAACAATGCCTAATAACCTCACCTGGGTTGTGGAGTAAGACCTTGCCTCAAAAAATGTTTAACAATAAAACTACGTATAGAGGTAAAAAAGCTTTCAAATACCAGAAACAAAAGCTGGCAAAATGCAAAAAGAAATCTACAGATCTATGATCATAGTTAAAGATTTTAGCACTATTTTTTTCAGTCATTGTGAGAATTAGGAGACAGGGGCCAGAGCAAACAAAAACCATTTAAGCAACATTACCAAGCATTTTATTTTATTTTTAATCATAGAACACTACACACAGAACTCTAGGATACATATATTTTCTTTAATTAATTAATTTATCTATTTGAGAGAGACAGAGAGAAAGAGAGGGAGAGAATGGGTCTACCAGGGCCTCACTGCCACACTCCAGACACGTGCCACCTTGGGCATCTCACTTACATAGGTACTAGGGAATCGAACCTAGGTCCTTAGCCTTTGCGGGCAAGTGCCATAACCACTGAGCCATGTCTCCAGCACAAGAGTACATATCTTTTCTAAGTGTACATAGAATACATACTGAAATCAACCATATTCTGGGACCTAAACAAATCTCAATCATTGGAAGTGTATGGCAACCATGCAAACTATGAGTGAGTCAGGGCAAAACTCCAAGTAAGAGAAACTAATCTGCCTCCAAAGATATTCTGTTCACTAGGCCCACTATCACAGGTTATTGGCAAAGGGAAACTAGTTCTAACTTCTGCAAAGATACTTTTTTATTTTCTGGGAATTTATAAAACTACATATAAAACAAAATCCAGATATCCTAATATTCCATGTTATAAGTTTTTCATATACTGCTTACTTATTCATGGATTACTTGTCCCTGTTTAGTAAGTAGAAGTGAAAAGAATGGGATTTTACCCATACCTACACCTATTTTCATCTATGCAAGTTTTCCAAGTGGAAGAGCTTCTCCCATCTTAAATTTCAGTCTTGGATTCCATTGCAATCTACAGTAAACAACCAGTTATGAAATTCATCCCATATCATGTCCCTTTCTTCATGTAACTCATCTTCTGTGACCACAGCTACCACTGTTAGTACACATGACCAGTTGTTTACTATGCAGCCTTCAGTGTTCTCACATGGAAAGGAAGGGCTGTTGCTAATTTCACTATTTCATTCCTCATCCAAAAAAGTCTTTTTAAAATTTGTGCAGATGTGACATTATGTAATTCATATGGACTAATACTTCAAGGCATCAACTGATTCAATTTAGATTTTAGCTAAAGTAATTCTCAAATACAAATCCATTCAATTCAACCTATATTTATGAATCTCTTGATATGTCTAAATGACTATTCTTGATATTGTGCAAATGACAGGCAGTTAAAGCCTTTGAGGAACTGATCTACTAGATGCAATTATATTTCCAAATATTAGCAGTAGAAAAACTAAGAAATGAATATTGTAAAAACCTTTTTGCAATGTTATCCTAAAATATGGAACAAATAGAAATAAATTAAGTGAAATATGAAGAAGACAAACACACAGAGATGAATGTCCTAAAACATTGCTGAAAGAAGTTAAGGTAGTCACAAGAAATGGAAAAATATATAGAATTGGAAGTTGTGATATTTTTAAGGAAATATGTCTCAAAAATAGGTGGAATTGGTTTCTGAGGAAAATACCCAAGGTTGTCATATGGCCTACACATTCACACATGCCCCCCCCACGCACACACACATCAAAGCAGAACAATAAAATTGAAGGACTTATGTTGCTTCATTTTAAGACTTACTATAAGGTGTAAGTAATACAAAAAATGTTTAATTGATATGATCACAGATATACAATCTGACAAATAAATGGAAAATCTAACTTTAACAAACATAGCAATATTTGAATGTGAAAATATCCTTTTTACAACAAAAAAATACTGAGTAATGGGACCTTCATATGAGCATGGCCCTTGCCTCACACCATGAAAACAGAAACTTGAAACTGAAATAGAAACCTGGAAAATGTCTTAAAAGTTTAGAATTCTTCATTCTTTTGGAGTACAGAGATTTTTTTTTTCTGATAGAACATAAAAGCACCTCGTACACATACCCAAATTAACAAATTGGTTTTAATCAATTTCATGAAGTTTTAATCTTCTAATTTTATCAAAGCACTTCAAGTAGAAAGCAAATCACTGAAAAATATTTTCAATTCATACAATTCCATTTTGCAGTACATGTAAAATTCCACTATGCATATAATTCCATTTATACTACACAGAGTTTTGCAGATATGTCTTATACTTTATGCCTTTGCTGAGTTAATGTAGTTAGTTCAAGTAGTTTTTTAATAGGTTTGCTAAGATTTTTGAATATACATAACCATTTTACATAACCATTTATTTCTTTCTTTTCAATGAATATTTCTTCTTGTTTTCATTTCATGGGTCATCTCCAATGTGAGGCTGAATAGAAATTAGGTTCACCACACTCATGGATTATGAAAATTAATGTCATGAAAATGGCCATCTGTGATAGTTAAGATGATGTCAATTTGATCTGTTTAGTAATCCACAGAAATCCCTTTCTGGTGGGTCTCGGAGGTTGCTTGCAGAATGATTAACTGAAGGAGGAAGTCCTTCCCCCAGAGTGAGCCCTTCCCCCAGAGTAGGTGGCCCCACTCAGAGGGGGACTTCATATAAGGAAGCTCTGGGTGAAAAGAGCCAATTCCTTCTTCCCACTTGACTGCTGGAGCTGCTTGCTGCCTTCCAACGTGGAGTGAAGACCAGAGTGGACTGAAGACCAGCGTCAACTGAAGACCTATGTGAATTGAAACACAGTGGCTCCTCAGGAAGTCTCCAGAACTTCCAGCACCATCTGCAGTGCCTGATCAGGATTGCTGAGGCATCTGGCCACATGGACTGAGCAGCTACCAGGTTCCATGATTCTCCAGTCTGCAACTGCTATAAGCTGTAAGCTACTCCAATAAGTTCCCTTTTTAAAATAATTCATTCTAGCATTCTGTTCCTCTAGAGAACCCTGACTCATAGACCATCCTTCCAGAAGCAATTTACAGACTCAATAAAATTCAAATAAAAATTCCAGTTACATTCTTCACAGAAATAGAAAAAAAATCTTAAAATTCATATGAAAAAATAGAAGACCTCAGTGTCCTTGGCCAAAAGAATACTGCTGGAAGTATCACCATAACCACTTTCAAGTTATACTGCAGAGCCAAAGTAATAAAAGCAGCATGGCCCTGGCACAAAAACAGACATGTGGAGAAAAGGAGGAGAGTAGAAGACGCAGGTATGCATTCATGTAACTACAACCACCTAATTTTTGATGAGGAGACCAAAAACATGCTGGAGAAAAGGCAGCATTTTCAAGAACTAGTGCTGGGGAAACTAGATAACCACATGTGGAAGAATAAATCTAGATCCTTAATTCTCACCATGCACAAAAATCAATTCCAAATACATCAATGTAAAACCTGAAATGGCTAGAGGAAGAAAGTTGGGTTGGGAGAATACTTGAAGAGATAGGCATAGCAAAGGTGTTTCTGCACAGGACTCCAGTGACCCAGTAAGTAAAAAAACCAATAAATAGGATATCATGAAACTAAAAAGCTTCTGTGCAGCTAAGAAAATATCAGCCAAGTCAACAGACAACCTACAGAGTGGGAGAAGACCCTCAGCAGCTATAAATCTAACAGAGGACTAATATCTAGAACACAAAGAACTCAAAACCAAGCAATGAAAAATCAAATGGTCTAATCAAAAAGTGAGGCAGGGAACTGAACAGAGAGCTCTCTAAAGAAGAAATACAAAGGGGAAGAAAGACACTTTTAAAATTGTTCATCATCCTTAGCCATCAGGGAAATGCAGATTACAACAACTTTGACAGTCCATCTAATCCCAGTCAGAATGGCTATCATCAACAAATCAAATGACAAAAAATGCTGGCAGGGTAGGGAAGAAAAGGAAACCTTATTCTCTGTTGGTGGGAGTGTAAATAGGTATGGCTGCTATGGAAATCAGTATGGAGGTTTCTCAAAACCCTAAAAATAGAGCTAGCATGTGACCCAGCTATACCACTCCTGGACATAAACCCTGAGTACTCTACAGTAAATACCAACCTTTTTCTCAACCATGTTTGTGGCTGCTCTATTCATAATATCTAGGGAATGAAATCAGCCCAGATGGCCATCAACTGATGAATGGATTAATGAAGATGTGATAAATATGCACAATGGAGTCTTATTCAAATTCACAGGAAAATGCATGAATTAGGAAAAAACCACCAATGTCACATGTTCTCTCTCATCTATCTACAAATCATAACATGGAATGTTTACATCTGTATATAAACTGGAATTACAGTCAGCAGTAGAGAACAAGAAGCTAAAATAAGACCTGGTGTGAAAGAATCAGGGAGGGATTAGGGAAAGGGATGGTAGATACCAAGGAAGAGAGACAAAATAACAGAATACAATGGGTGGAAAAGCCCAAGTGGGAGTGGTGAAAAGGAAGAGAGGAATGGAGGGATGGAGGGAGAAACAAAACTAAAGGTACTATTAATTAGTCATATATAGCCTAGTTTATTAATAAGTCACATAGAACCTAGTTTGTCATTTAATTAAATATATTTAATTTAAAAGAGAGGGACTAAATAGAAGTGACCATGCTGGCGTGGAGAAAGCTTTGCCCTAATATCATAGGTTGTTGCAAGTAAACTTCAGTGACAGTGATGGGCCAATGAGTTGTTGCTAGGCAGGCCTGTGAGGCTTCCCAAACAATAAACTTTTTGTCAAAGCTCTTGGATACCCACCAGAGCTAAATGGTCAGATTCTATCACTGAAGACACCACATGCTGCAGTTGCACAACACTGATAAATCCATAGTATTAGAAAATGTCTTATGGGCTGCTGAGGGAGAAAAGACATTAAGTGGCTTAAAAAGCAGTAGACCTCATAATAAACCAGCGGATGAGATGTGCTGGTGGAGGCAATATTGGCACATAAGTTATGGGGGTTACCAACAGCTCTATGATTGGATTTGAGGCCCACTCAATGGGAGGAAACTCATGCCTGCTACTGAAAAACAGCGCAAAAGCCTAAGGATTGGAAAGACATAAGCCACAAAGGGATGTTACCATGTATTCTTTGCCTAAATCGATAGAACCCAGAAAATTGCCTCCTAAATATTTTTTTCTGCCAAATGATTAATGCTGCTCCTACTTTTGGTTAGAGAAGCTTCTTTTTACAGATGCCAGTGAATATTGGGGAGACACAGACACCTCAAATGTAAGAGAAAAGAAATCCCAGTGCTTAGCCCTGGCTGAGCCATCTATGCCACATCTAGCAGGACTCAGGGAACATTGCAGAGGAGGTGGCAGAAAGAATATTAGTACTGCTTTCACTGCCAGACAGAGAAGTTTCTTTATGGAGATAGTGGTAGACACTAAGAAGATTCAAAACTCATCAAAGCAGAAAATAAGAGGCTGTTGAGAACTCAACATTAAAGCAAACATCTCCAGCTTGCCCTCCAAGGCTCAGGGAACATTGTGGAAGAAGGGGCAGGGAGAATGTAAGACCCATAGGATGGATAGAAGGACTTTGAGACATTGTTCTCTGGTCATGAATCTATTGGTACATTCATAACCATACAGAGGTTGTCATTGCCCCAACAAGATCTGCACAATTCTGAGCCCACTGATATTTTGACATATAAAACAGAGGAGAACAGCCAGGTGTGTTGGGGCACCCCTTTAATCCCAGCACTCAGGAGGCAGAGGTAGGAGGATTGCTGTGAGTTCGAGGCCAGCCTAGGACTACATAGTGAATTCCAGGTCAGCCTGAGCTAGAGTGAGACTCTACATTGAAAAACAAAACAAAACAAATAACAGAGGAGAACTAAAAGACTGAGACATTAGTACAAACAAAGGAATACTTACAAAGAGGAGGGGGCTCGGGGGTAGGGGTGCAGGCAAGGGGGAACAAAGAGAGTAATAGGATGGGGATATAATCAAATTACAGTATCATCATGTATTAAAACCCTCAATACAGATACTTTAAGGACTGGAGAGATTGCTCAGTGGTTAAAACATTTTCCTGCAAAGCCTGCAGACCCAGGTTCAATTCCCCAGGACCCACATAAGCCAGATGCAAATGTGGAACATGCATCTGGAGTTTGTTTGTAGTGGCTAGAGGCCCTGGTGTGCCTCTCTCAAATATATAAATTGATTAAATAATTTTAATTTATTAGTTATGTACATACTTAGTATGTAATCAGCACATGCTGGTAGCATCCTTTCCCTCATTCTTGCCCCTTCCCCCCCCCCCCTTTTTGTTTTAAAAATTATAAGACTTAACATTCTTAACTTATTCCTGATCTAGGGAAAAGGCATTCAATCTTACAGTTAAGTTGCACATTGTTTTGTTGTGTTTTAAATAAAGCAATGTAAAGATTCAAACACATACAAATGGATCTTAATTTTTCATTACCCTAGGAGTTAACCATTGTAAGTCCTCCTTTCAACTAATTGCATCAGCTTTATATCTTCAAAATAGAATATCAGTATCTAACTCCTTTCTTTGACTTTCTATTCTTAAACAAAACATGCACCATCTTAACAAAGCATGTGTAGGAAAATATCCAAAAAATATCTAAATTATATTTTAACTGAGTCTTATCAGGAAAACAGATACAAATCATTTGAGTTACACAGAGAAGTTCCAGAAAGATAAAAAAAATAATTACATGAAATCTCAAAATCATAGACTACCACTAGTGTTTATATCATTTCCAATAGATATGGTCAACAAATACATTGGAGAAAAAAAGTAAGAGATAAGCCTATGGAGGGAAAAAGAAAGAAAATGAGTTGTTATGAAACTCTAATGTCTTGACATAAATGGAAAGCTTTAAGATATGATTTTCAAAAAGCAGAGTATGGTCACACTTAGACTCATAATGCTCACTATTTAGTAGATGTATAGGAGTGGGAATGGACAGACTATATTATTTTTAAAAAAGCAGTTGACACCAAGGTAAAAACTGGTACAGAACTGAAGCAAAACAGCCGCAGTGGCCTATAGAGTAATAACAAAATGATGGATTGAGGGGCAGACAGACTGCAGAGTAGCAACAATACAACATGGTCATTGAGTGGAATGAGGGGACCATGGAAAAATTTGTCATGAAAGAAAATGAGCTCATTTTTGAGAAAGAAATCATATCCACACTATAAAAAATTATACTCACAATTAATAGAAATAAAGCAAATAACTAAAAAAGTGAGCAAAATATTTTAATGAGCTGAAAACTATATGAGTCAATACTTACCAAAAAAAGAAACTAAGTATAATTAGTGATTACAAAAAGTATAATTTTAAATAGCATTGAGATAGTACTACATTCTTAGCAGGGAAGCTAGAATAAAAGTCTGGATACACAGATAGACAAATAACAATAGAAAATGATAGAAAGACTTTGAGTAATAGTTTCCCCTGTATTTATATTTAGGTGCTTGTCCAATTAACTTCCCGCTGATTTATATGCAGGCAGTTATAAATATTTACCCAAGGGCAATGAAAACGTATCTTCTCAAATTTTATACATGAATGCACAGAGCAATTTCATTCATAATAGCTCCAAACTGGAGACAATCTAATCATTTAGCCAGTGTAGCAGTTGGCTTCTTGTTGCTAGGACATAGCAACTTGCCATAAGCAGATATGGAAGGAAAGGGTTTATTTCATGCTTACAGTTTCAAGAAAATAAACCAGCTCATATCACACACCAACAGCAGACAGAGAACAGCAAGAATGAGCTGGCTCTGAACACAGAATAGGGCTGAACTCTTCAGTGCCAAGGTCAGAGAGTCCAACCACACACCTCCCAGCATGGCTCCACCTCCCAAAGACTCCACCAGCTGGGGACTAAGTGGGGAGCTTCATCACAAACACCTGAGGCTGTGGAGGTCATTTTCATTCAAACCACCATAGCCAGTAAATGGAACAATGGAATGTGGTCTGTTCAAACTGTATCTCTAATATACTGAACACACTGCTGAAACCTCCACCAACATGGTTGAACCTGAAAAACATCTGCTAAGCACAAGAAGTTCATTTTAATGAAGATCTGAGGTAATAGTGTCACATTCAAGTAGGTCTATCAGGAAGCTGCTGGAGTGTGGACTGAGTTCAGGGAGCCACACTGATGTTAAAGATTCTATGAAGTGGGTGAGCTCATTAGAACTTCATGATTATGGAAAATTTGGATGTTGTAGATCCAGAGCCAAATTATCTTGGGCTAGCTTTAGTCTCTTTACAACCATTCATTGCCCACCTCTGTGTCTCTTTTAGCATCCTTATGACTGCAATATGAAACTGCTTGGGATGTATTGTCAGACCACAAACTTCCACCAACCAAAAAGCTAAGAATGTCATCAGATAGCATCTGAAACATACAGCAGCAATTTCAACACTAGTATAATTCACCTACCTTTAAAAAGTACCATGAGGTATGCCTTTCTTTTGTCCTGTAAATATAAAAAAACCTCATGAAACCATTAAAATATGATATTTGAAGTGGCCTGATTCTGTGTTCCTTGACTATAGTCATTCATATCTTGTTCCAGAATAAAGTACCTCTTGCTTCTTTTCTAGCAAGAGCTATGCTTTGCATTGACAATTTCTTGATCTTAGGAGGGAAGTCACCAACCTTGGCAAAGTCAAATAAATAGATGAAAACACCAAGAAGGATTGGCATGAAGAGGACCAAAGCCAGCATCTGGACCCAACATTAGCATATAGAGACACAAAGAAAAATATCTGGAGAACCCAGCAAAATAGGGAGTAAGGCAGAGAGATGCCAATTAGAGAAAGGTGTGATTTCAGAAGTGAAGGAAAATATTCTGGGAAAAAACATTCTGTCATGGAGTTCTGGGGAGGGCCAAGAGACGCTGAGCACAGAGAATGAATCCTTCTCATACAAAAACTTGCTTCAGAAAGAAAGAATTCATTCTATGCATTTTCCCACCTGATTATAAATTTTTGGTACTTAGTGCTTTGGGGCAACAGGATCCTCAGTGGGCTGTTTATGATGTCACTCATGTTTTTCTGGTAAAGGAAAAGCTGACATACAGAAAAGTGCATTTTATGAACTAGTTCATGCATTTTATAAAAGCAAAGATCTAGATTGCAGTATGGAATTGAAATGTGTTTTTGCAAAGCCTTGCTTTTGCTGTGTAGAAAACCTAAGACATATCCCTCCATCCCCCATTCCCATTCACTTCCATCCTCTATGATTGTGTCACCTTGTGTTTCTCCATTTAAAAATAAAAGGCAAGCTCAGCAATTCCTTTTTCTTACATTGCTTCAGTAACCAGCAGTCGTCACATTAAAAGCTTTAGCTGGAAGACCATAAAAATAGTCTAATGCTCCCTAGCAGGTAACTACATTGAGTCAATTCTCCTTTCAAGAATGCAGCAAGGTCAAATCAAATGACTGGGGAAGGAAAGAACTGAGAGCTGACATTCAAAGGGCAAAAGTGCCCAGAATGTTTTGTGTAAATGTTAAACAGTGCCTGCATTTAACCACCTGCTTCTAGTTTAGAAGGGTTCGAATGAACAATTTCAAGCACAATTGAGTAACACTCAAAAGAAAATCAAGTGTAATTTCCTAAGTTGCTGAAGCAAGGGTTCTTCTATGGAATAGCCATTAGTACTTCTAAATCCCATTTGATTATATTTGAAATTTAATGCACACAGTTCAGTGGCACCTGAAAATGTCTTCATGCAGAGAGAGAATTACAAGGTAGACCTTTTTCAATGTGTGTGTACGTATGTGTGTGTGTTTGTGTGTGTGTTGTGTGTATGCTTTTTAAAAATTACCTGGGTCATATTTGTTGTATAGTTAAATTATTAAATATAAAATCTTTCATTTCTTTCTTCTCTTCCTTATGACAATATAATGCTTGCTTCTAAGACCCATCACATGATCTTGGAATTCAGCACTAGTTTAACATCTCAAAACATTTACTACTTGGAGGAAACTGTATGGTGGAATCTTCATGTAACTTTGATAAACCTCTTAATAAAGCAGTTCTTTTATCTGCTGTTATGAAATACTAACTCCACATGGTTACTGCTGCTTTAAATCCTGCAGTCTCCTTCAGTGACAGGATCAAGTTTCAGCACCCTATCTGATCTTTAGCCAACCCTCCTGTATGTTCTCAGTGCCATGAACACCCTCTTGACTTTGTGTGAGACATCTTTCCTATCAAGGAACTCATCCTGATATTGCACTTATACAAATGCTTGCTGTCTTTTAAGCTGCCATTTGTCCGTTTTCTTGCTTATGCCTTCTGAATGGGCATTGACACTTGGTGCCTATACCCATACTAAGAATCTTTTTTTGCTTCTGGTATATCATATATTATTACCTTCTAAATTAGATAGCTTTCTGTGAACATGCCTTGTCATGCTAGATAATAACTTATCAAATGCAAAATCTTGTTTTGTTGACCTCACTGGAAATGACTATTATGCTAGACATATGGCAATAGCGTCTGATAAAGGTTTATTAACTAATATTTACAGAAAAGAAGATTAAAATATTTATAACATGGAAATGATTGTAATTATAACTTTGTTATATGTGGAATTTGACCAACACCAAAATAATACCTGAAACTCCTCTAAAGAAAAAGGCTTCTAATTAGATCTTAAAGAAATTATGCAATAATTTTCAGCATGTGTTTTTCCTCTGGAAGTTAGGTAGCACTTCCTGAAAAGTCTCACTTTCAAAACTCCCCATGAAATAGGATTTAGGGTTCCCCAATTTCTGGAAACTTATCCTGATAGAAAAAAGTAATCATCAAATTTTAAGTTTACACTACAGGTAAACTAATACATCGTGTGGATTTACACAAATTTTTGTTTAAAATTTAGGAGCTGAAATTGCAAAATGACAGTCAAACAAAGAAAAAAGTTACTGAACTTGTGGCTGGAATGGAAGCATTCGTCTTACTTTATGCATGTTTTACACTTGATACCAACGTTGCAGGATTTGGGAGCACAGGGAAGATCCCTATACCTATGAATCCCCGCTTTCAGGTTCTTGCCCATTTTAACAAAGAATTGAGAAAATGGACTCAGAAGGGTAAATTATGAATTATTAAGTTTATTTAGGGAGAAATCATGAGGTTTATTTAGGGGAAATTAAGATCCAGGGAAGAGGCTAGGGGAAAGATTCGCGCCAGTGGAGAATTCTCCTTGCCAAGCTGGAGAAGAGTGTCTCCACCACAGAGACATCTCTGAGGGTCAAAAGACTGTAGAGGCCAGGCGTGGTGAAGCACATCTTTAATCCCAACACTTGGGAGGCAGAGATAGGAAGATCACCATAAGTTCTAGGCCACCCTGAGACTACATAGTAAATTCCAGGTCACCCTGAGCTAGAGTGAGACCCTACCTCGAAAAAAAAAAAAAAAAAAAGGCTGTGGAGGAAGCACCTAAGAACCAAGCCTCCCTTCATGTAAAAGAGCTGAGAGGACTAAGAGACTCAAGATCAAAGATCATACATGTAGCAGAGCAAGAAAGCACCCAAGCAGGGTCCAGAAGAGCCCGAGGCCAGGAGAATGAATAGCCATGAGAGCCAAGAATTATTCCACATGAGGCAGATCCAGTGTTCAGAGGAAAATCATACATGCACCAAAGCCAGAAAGCCTCAGAAAACAAAACAAGTAGAAGAAGCCAGCAGAAAAATACCCAGGCAAGTAACAAGAGACTTTCCCTCTCCCAGAGTGGGGAAACTTACACACTGGTGTTCAGGCAAAAAAAGAAAAAGAAACGTAAATAAGTAAACACCAGACAAAGGGACAAAGGGAGAGAGAGCATACACGTAGCAGGCACCCTTTTATAACCCAGGGATCCATTTAGGATGGACCTTGCCACCAGATCCAGGTGTGTAAAGGAAGGACAGGATCTATTTGTCCATTCAAGGGGCTGATTCGGGAGGGGCCAGCGAGGTGTGCCAGGCTGAGGAAGAAACAGGAAATGCTATCAGGGAGTATTGCTTGCAGCCATCTTGGGTGAGAATGGATCAGAGGGGAATTCAAGGTAGGCTAAGTGTCATCTCTTGTTCTCCTTGGGCCTTGTCTGTATCTGACTGCATAGTTAAAAAACAACTTTTCTCCTGTTTCTCCTTCACTAACATAAAATGAATACTTGCCTTTTTCTTTAAAACCAAAAGAGGAAGCTGATGTTGAAGGTTGATGAAAAACAGACTTAATGATTGTCAATCAAAGCTATATGCCTGGTGCAATGGCTCATGGAGACCACACAAATGATTGTGACCTTTAAGGGTGCTAAGAGCTATTTTAGACTGGAGAACAGGTCAAGTCAGTAGAGTTCTTTAAAAAGAAAAATAACAATTCTCCTCAAATGCGTTATCCAGGAAAAACTTAAGAATCTATTGTTCTAACTATTGTGAAAGAAATAGGTGTAAAATAAGCACGTTTCTGGCCGTGAAACTGGGATTGTGACCTTCTTGGCAAGAAGAAAGGAAGTAAATGCCCAGTGTTAGTGGAGCCCCCATTTGATTTCCAGTGGCCTTTCCATGCTCTGCACACAAATACAAAATAGAATATGATTTAAAATGATAGGATACACAGAAAGTATCATATGACATGTTTTCTTTTATTTAAAATAGAGTTCTATATGCTTCACAGGAACAAGTGCAAGGAGTGCTTAATTCATTCTCTTTGCCACTTTACAAAACAGTACATTTTCAGAAAATGTATACATAAAAATATAACATTTAGGCAGATAAATATTCACATCTGGAGGCAGCTGAAAGTTATGCAATAATATTAAAAAGCTTTAAAATAAATACTTTTATGACTTGCTGTTGGTAGTTAAACATTTTGGTATGAAGGCTATCACTGAGCTCTTACTAAATTCTAAAACACCATTATTTGTAGAATAAAATAAATGTGTGTATATATATATTACTACAAAATGCATATTCTGACAGACTAAACATTAATGAAACCTATGAATACCATTCATATATCTTTGGAATGTGGACTTTACTTTTCCTTCAATAATTAAATTATAGCTACATACTAAAATCCCTATCTGCATGTTTTTGATACAATTTATTGTCCAGTTCTCATTTTAAAACCCAATTTATTTATTCATGTTCCTTATATACATTGAGCCTGTTTGTTGGAAGCAACATCTTTTTTTACATACTTAAGAATATCAGCTAGCTTACAAAAAGTCTTTTACAACAATTATTCTTTTCACAGCAGTTCAAGAGTTCAAGGCATGTTTTTGCAATGTCAAAATGCAATGGTTTTGACACTTGTAATATGTTCTTAGGTATAAGAAGAGTCACACTACCAGAAGAAAAGTATAATTAGTACTAATACTTTGAAAGTCAATCCAAAATTCCTTTTTTTAAAGATCTGAATCTAATTTTCTGTTTTTAGGGTATTTTAAAACCTGAAACACAGATCAAGGGTGAATAATCCTACCTAGTATTAGATCAAAAGTGTTCACAAGCTTGACACAAGTAGTTGTGGAAATAAACTAGTTCAATGTTTTACTCAGATAATGTTATATAACATGAAGGGCTGGATCTTTAAAATTGTTTAGTTACAGCCAGGCATGGAGGCATATACCTTTAATCCCAGCTCTTGGGAGGCCAAGGTAAGAAGATCACCATGAGTTCAAGGACACCTTGAAACTACCGAGTGAATTCCAGGTCAGCCTGGGCTCAACCAAGACCCTATCTCAAAAAAAAAAAAAAAAAAAAAAAAAAAAGGTTAGTTACTACTCCCTAGCCAAGTAATTAATCTCATTCAATGCTTGACTTTCTTAGAGGTTGGCATGCAAGCCTGTCTTCATAGGTAAAGCCAAGGAAGAGATTCATGAATAGATGAAAACTCAATGGACATGTCAAAATTGGGCACATGTATCTTGCTGCAAATTGTCTGGGTTGGAAACATTGACCAACAGGAAAAGTTACAACCTCACTCATTCTCTCAGAAATGATAGAGTGAAAAATCAAAGTATTTATTCTTTTAAGTTCTATGTTCAATTTGTAGAGGTCAAGAACTGTTCTGAATTTAACTCCCATTTCTAGATGAACTATAAGCAAAGCCACTTGTATGGGGAGATATATGTTAGTGTTCTTATCCACAAATTATAAAATTATGTGGTTGATAAAACCAATTGTAATTCTGATTTCAGTCCCTGCCTACCACAGCTGGGTGAGCTTGTGTGGAGCAAGACATTCCTAACCGATATGACAGTGGAAAGAAGGATGACTTCCTTCTACACTCAGATTCCTAGTGGCCACATTAATGATCGGATTCATAAAGCCTGAGGCAAACATCTTGCAATTAAAATTGTTATGTCTAGAGAGAAAAATGTCTTGAAGTACAACATGGATTAGTGGCTAGACATGGTTATATCTGGCATTATTAAACTTAGAATGAGGGCTGAAGAGGATGACTTAGTGATTTAAGGTGCTTGCCTGCAAAGCCAAAGGACCCAGGTTCAATTCCCCAGGACCCATGTAAGCCAGATGCACAAGATGGCACATGTGTCTGGAACTCATTTGCAGTGGTTGGAGGCCCTGAAGTGCCCATTCTCTCTATATATGCTTCTTTCTTTCTCTCTCTCAATCTTAATTTTCTTTCAAGTAAAAAAAAATTATAAGATGGAATTCATATTATCCCAAACGTTGCATTCATTCACAGCCAAAATGCAGAAGTATTGTAGAAATTCTTAATAATGAATTCTAAGTGGGATTATTACCTAATATCCATGTGCTATTTGAAATTATATGGCATAATGGCTTAGTTTTAAAAGATGGCAAAAGCAAAACAAAACAAAGATACAAAATATCACAGAAACAATTTTAGTAGTCACATTATAGGACAGGTATTTTATATTCTCTTTCCAAGTCACCAGCTTAAGCAGAATTTAGCATTGAAACAAAAGCAGACATTCTTTACTTATTAGCTAAAAGCTATAATGTAATCTGACAGTTAGTCTTTCCAAAGTTTAAAACAAAGTCATCTCAGCCATTAACAAAACCCCTTTTATAGTGTCAAGAGAATAATTACTGCTGAAGTTATGAGGCAAATCCTCTTATACATGGGTAGGGAAATTAAAATCTTGTAAAGAATTTTAGTGTGTAACAATGTGGACAGAGCTAGAACACAACAGAAGAAGGATAGGAGTATGGAGAGATGTGAGGTTAATAAAACATGACAAGGACACTTAATGCATGGACAGAAAAGGATGCTAGGGATAAAACTAATGAAAGAAAGATCTCAGATAACGTGCCACTAAACATAGTCCCAAATTCAAGTATCCAATCCTGAATAAAGAGAACGTGTAATCTGTACAGAAAGGGGCATAGGAAGTAGAGAAGTTGCTCCATTCCCTACTTGCACTAAAAACATTTGACTTTGTCAGTGCTGAGGATTGAACCTAGAGCTTTGCACATGCCAAGCAATCACGCTACTCCTGAGCTAATCTCTAGCTGCCCCTTTGAGCATTAATGTGCCTATCACTCTTAAATTGTATGTGTTCATTTCATCAGCACTTCAGCAGTTGTTTACCTAGCTTAGTAACTATTTTACAACTCCTGCTTTGCCTATTTTAATTTTTTCTTAATGATCTCAGCCTGAGCAAATTATTTTAGTAGAAATATGGAGAAAGATAGGCTTTCACCATCAGAGTTCACATTCTGTTAGCATATATACATGGTAAGTTTAGTTACATACTAACTAACTTTTAATCAATAAAAGTTGAAGAGGGTATACCAGCCCCCCGGGTTTCCACAATAAATCATAGCCATTTAATCTCTGATTTTTGGTTTCTTCATCTATAAAATATTGGAATAAAGTCTCAGAACATCTCTAATTTACTAATTCTGGTTTTCAATTTTGGCTGTGATATTAAGGGATTCCTTTTACATTAGAAGAATAAAATTCTCTAATGGTTAAATTAAACAATAGTTATGTTTTAAAATTAACAGCTAACTGTAATTTTGGAACAGGACTTTGGTAAGAGAATATTAAGAAAGAGACTTAAAAAATCATGAAGCAAAAAAGCTGAGGGATAAAAAGAAAGTCAAGCATCTGAAATTTGCATGAAAATTATCTGAAAAACTACCTATATAGTGGAAATCCTATTCATCTATACATTTTAATGACTTATTTTGCATTCCAGCTTTTCTGTTTCAAAGGATCCTGAAGGGGGAAAAACTTCCTCAAAGAAATTGCTGTCTTCACTAACATAGTGAATTAAATCCAAGTAGTAGCATATGGAACTAGAAAAAGTATTGTCAAACAGAAGTGTTATGTTTCACAAGTAAAAAGACGTATAGAATATCTCCACAAAATACAATGACACTATTTTAAGACACTAATACTTAGCATTTCTAAGTAGCTTATAATGTACTTATGCATTTAGTTAAATGCTTACTGAAGACCTCAACTACCAACTTTGATTGATTTGCTATTGTTACTTAGTTTCTTGGTGGGGACATAAAAATTTCCACATCTTAAATACATGTATTTAATTCAATACATTTTCATATGCATCTTCAATAATCCCAAACCCTTCCCTGCCAAGTAATGTTAAGTTGTTCACTTGATCTTCATCTGTTGACAAAGCCAGCTCCCTGCTTTCAGGCCATGTGCTTAGCAGTTCCCTGTACTCTTGCCCAGACTCCAAGATAGCCCTGAGTTTCTCTGCCCCAATAAATCACATGGTGCCCAAATTCTAAGTTAATAGAATTTTCTTTGGTTTGATGATTCTGCATTACTAGAAATATTAAAAATAATGAATTATTATGAAACTTCTCATCAAATGAACATGTACATATTTTCATTTTAATATAAAAGCTGATTTTGAATTCTTCAGACATTGCAATCAGCTTACTATTTTCATACAATTATGGAAATTTAAAATGCAAAGTTAATTGAAAGTATAAAGATGAAAAGCAAGTGCTATGCCTAAAATAGCACACGACAGTCATGTTTCACTTAACTCTCAAGTCAGAACATAAATTAAGAATTCTAGATGTGACATGCCAATTTTTTTAGACATAGAATAAAGCATACAACAGCACTGGTACCAATTACACACTTAAATGCATAACTTATAAAGCATAAAATCCATGCTTAAATATTGACAACAAATAATGGCTTTCATATTGTCAGAAAGTAATGCTGCATGAAAGCCCCATCACTTCTTTGTATAGTACTGAGAATTCCTCATGGCATTTCTCAAACTTTCTATTATACTCCCAAGCTAGAAGATCTGCAAGGAGCAAAAGAACACTGACACTCTGCATCTAACCTAAGAGAAATAATTTCTGCTCATAACAAACTTTAAAAGAAACAAATATTACACAATGGGATTTCATTAAAAACAAGTACTATAAAATCTAACAGCAAAGATATTTACAGAGAATCCGACTTATGCTCTACACTTTATCCTAGTTGCAGAGAGTTAAGAAAAAACTACAACTTATCGTTTTTCTTATATTTTTGTTGTTTTATCCCTTTCTTTTAAAATGCATTGAGTGACTTAAATATAAGATTATTCACTTAAGCATTGTACTTAGCCAACAGGAGAACATGCAAAATATCTTGAAGTGTACTAATGTGTAGACTTCCCTAACATGAATGCTGAGTTAATAAAATACGAATGATATTAGAAAGGCTCAAGTAAGGTAAAAAAACATGATGAAGAGATGTCAGAACACCCTCTCTTAAAATTCAATTAGTATATTCACCCAGCATAGGTGAATAAGATAGGACATATTATCCTTGTTTATTATGGCCATATAAATAAACAATTTTACCATCTTAAATGCAGAAGCAATGTGTGAGAAATAAGGTAACAAGATTACCCTTCACATGAGCTTTTCTAAAACATCCATTCACATAGGCACTTTTGAAAGTGGGATCATATTTAGACCGCAATATCCAAATAAAGATACTTTCTAAATGTGTTAGAAATTGAGATTTTTTTCAAATCTATTCTCGAAACCCATTGTCATGCAGAACTCAAGACATCATTGTCATGCAGAACTCGAGACATCCCACTGTGTATTTTATCTGTCAATTTACTTTCTTCCCCACCCTATAATATTCACATGCTTTTTCCCAAACCAAAATTAGACTTTAGAGTCCCTAAGGGCAGAGTTATCTTTTTATTCCCTCTTGCACCCAGTGTTGTGTCAAGCAAGATATGGGGTGCTCCATGATTATTTCATAAATGGATGAATGCATGAATGAGAATGAAAGTATATGCAAACCCCACAGCTGTCAGTTTTTTGTCTTTTTATATCAACCCAGTGAAATGAAGATGAATTCTGTAACATATTTTCAGTGAAATGAAGTACAATTACTGAATTCTACTCCATGTGGAAATTACATAGGTGTCTCCTTCTGAAAGCTGTTCTCTAACTTGTACTTTGTAGAACACACAGTAAACATTTTCCTCTACCCTTAGTAAAAGGGTTCCAGTATGATAAAAAGAAAAAAGAACCAGGTCTTGACTTATACTCTGAAGGACATGAAGGATCATTCTCTAAGACACCATCAAAGAATGCTTGTTCTGGGATCATCTAGGAAGAAGAATTTTCTAAGGAACAGAGTTTGAGAAATAGTGTTCACCAAAGGAGTATGGAGTACTTGAAGGAAATATTTACTGTCTGTTAAATAGTCACAATTCTATCAACACCAATAGTAGAATAGAGGCAAAGCTGTTACAAGTTTCTCCTCCACCCACTGACTCTTGTTAAAAGAATAGAGAAATGTGTGTTTCCTGGCCTGATACTCTGCATGTGTTAGTTTTGAGATGTTGGGTGTTTTTTTAAGAGCTTTCTTACTTTTTTTTCAAAATATTTCCTTGTTTCCTCTTCCTTTTCCATCCTTTACTTTCAAGATATATTCAAAATATATAAAAGTAATTGTATCAAGATATATCTATCTATCTTTAGACAATGGATATTGATGATTGCTTAATGTCTGACAGTATCTATAAAGCAGTAATACTCATTCACAAATGGAAACAACTATAACATTTCTATGAGGAAATAGATATGATTCTGAGATTACTTGGGGGGGGCCCATTATGATTTTACATAATAACTTAATACACTTTCCATATGACTAAATTTTGTATATGTATGTATGTATGTATGTATGTATGTATGTGTATACATACAAGATAATTTCCATAGGGAGAAAAGAACTATGGGAATTGAAGGGAAAGTAGGAAAACAGTGTTCACTGTCACAAGCTTCAGACTATTGCCACCTCTGACAGTCACTCTGTGACTCTAGATCATTTCATAGTATTTCAAGAAATCAGTTTTCTCTTTCATAAATCAGAAGTAGCAACTTTAGTCACCTTCATTATCTTTGCCTTAGTGATTGTACAGTGGTTTACAAAGGTAGAGAAATGAGGTGGAGAGAACATGTAAATGGGATCCTGTCCTCACTTCTACTACTGAGCAGCCCCATCTTTTCAGATGTTACATATTAAAATTCCAAGCAATATGTATTTTAAATGGCCCAGCTAATTTATAAAGTTCTGTTTAGCTATAGTATGCTCCAGCTCACATTTTTTCATGTTTTTATACCATTCATGTGCTCTTGGTTCAAGTAAAACATTTAAATAAACTTTATTATTTTATATTTATAATATCTTTCTCATTAAATAAAAAGCTGAGTTTTGTTACCTTTCAAATAAAATTAAAAGACAACATGGAGATTGGAGAAAGTCAAGTCCTGCTCATGCTTAATTTTAGTTATCTTTCATGCTGCCTTTGTGGCACTTAAATACTGTAGTAAATTATATCTTTGAGGTAGACCAAAACAAAACAAAATATGACAAATAAAAGAAGTAAAAACATTTACATACAGAGGGGAAATGGGAAAGAAAGCACAAGGTCACTTTTTGACTCTGTTGTGATCAGGCTTTGCAGTCTTCTTTGACACACAGTTGAGAAATGGTCTTCTTCACTCGGAGCGCTGTTAGGCGAGCCGCCCCGTTGGCATACCAGCATTCGCGCATTATCCTCCCCATGAGCCGGAGTGCCTGAGAGAGAAAGAAGCGTACCAAAGGCATGAGACACACAGAGCAGAGCGACAAGACCAAACTCATAAACCCAAGAAGTGATGCTAAGCTTTGCTGGAAAAAAAAATAGTAAACTTAAAACCATATGAGTCTGTGCCAAACTTCTTTTAAGTCCTCTCAAGACACAAATATTAGTCCCATAAAAGACTAACTGAAAATCAATTCAGGATTCCTGTTAAAATGGCAGAATACAGGACTGGAGAGATGGCTTAATGGTTAAGAGCTTCCCTGTGAAGCCTAAGGACACTGGTTCAAGGTTAGATTCCCCAGGATCCACATAAGCCAGATATATAAGATGGTGCATGGGTCTGGAGTTCATTTGCAGTGGCTAGAGACCCTAGCATGCCCATTTTCTCTATCTATCTGCCTCTTTCTCTCTCTGTCTGTCTGTCCCTCTCAAATAAATAAATTTTTAAAAAAAGAAGGCAGAATAGTAGCCACACTAGAACAATCTGGGGAAAAAGGAGATACTGAGGAAATCCAAGATGCATTAATGCTAGGAGAAAAGGCAGCCAACTGCACACCATGAGATGTGCCACCTCTACATTTATGGGAGCCCAGGAGGAACTGTAGAGGAAGCAAAATGAGCACTGCTTCCATTGCTAGCCTGACAGCCAGATCCAGGGGAAAGGTAACAGCACTGGGTGAATCAAAGCATATCGGAAACAGAAATACAGAGGCTACAGAAAGCTCAACAGCGATCCAAACTGCTAACAGACCTGCCAAGGCTTGGGGATCATTGAGGAAGAGGGGGCAGGAAGATTGTAAGAGCCACTGGTGAGGAGAAACATCCTGAGGCACAACCCCCCTCTCAGAGACTGACTGAAGTCCTAATTAGCCTACAGTGAATACCAATAATTCTACTGAGGAGAGCCTTCAGGGAAATGAGAACCAGGAGAGAGGGGATATAAGACCTATGTAAAAAAATAAGTACTGTTTAAAAAAGAAAATCCAGTGATTTCTGAAATGTATAAGGGATAGAAGCATGTCAGCTGAGCCAATAAGACCAGGACTTGGGAGGTGGAGCAGGAGGATCAGGAGGTCAAGGCCAGCTTCAGCTAGAAAGTAACTTCGAACAGTCTAGCTATATGTGACCCTGCCTCAAAAACACACCAAAACAAGCAAGCAAACAAAAAGACCCACTAAAGACTGGGAGAGAGGTAGAAAGAGTTTGTAATTCTTTATTATACTTAATCAGATATGTGCATATATATGAAAAAAATAGCCGTTATATATTAAAATTTGTACTTTTACCATCTTTAATTATATCATGATATAAACAATGATTCAAGTTTAAGAGTAAAAAAATAAGATTTGAATCTCAGCACCAGTGAATTGTCCAAAAAAAGAAAAAGATAAATACTTGGAGGAGAAATCAATGTACATGCATGAAACCAGACAGATGTAGGAAGCTGGTGAAACAGGGATAGGGTAGTTCCAATGGTACTGCTAATTTCCTTGTCTAGAGTGTCAGAGGTGATGCACCACATGTAAAAGACAGGAAACCCAGCTGAAAACACACAGAAAGTGTCAAAGATGCTAACAGTCTGTGAGTTTAAACATGGGTCTGTCCCAGAAAAGAAGCTCATATGGAAAATTGCTTGCTGTGACTTATGGTGAAGAAAATAATCAAAGTCTATGCTTCCAAATTTTGCAGTAAATTTGAACTCAGGATGAAAATCTGCACCTGTGTATACACACACACACACAAACACACACACACACACACACACACAGAGAGAGAGAGAGAGAAAACCACATGCACAGAAGCAAAGAGCATAAGAAAGAGTCAACTGAGACAACAACCAGTAGAATCAGATCCAAAAAATATCAGATGTTAGGATTCTGTGAAATGAAACACATTTTTAAAAAGAATTAAAATTCAAAATGAATAAAAAGAATATTTTAAGCACCAATAAAATCTCTTGATATGGAAAAATAACAAAATACAGAATCCAATAAGTAGATTTTTTTTGCCATATTAGACATAGATGCAGGTAGAAGTAAAGAACTGGAAGATAAATCTAAGCATTAAAGTGTGAAGATGCCAATAAGAAACACAGCAGTGAGCCAAAGAAGCAAAGAGGAATGAAAGGTACAAATCATATGTATCCAGTGAACTTCCCAAGACAAGCAATGGAGACAATGAGAAGGGAAATCCTTTGAAGACATAATATCTGAGAATTTTCCAGGACTGAGGAAAATCACAAATCCTTAGAAACAAATCCCAAGAAAGGTTAACCAAGAAAGCTGGATATGGCCACACACACCAGTAATCCTAGCATTCAGGAGGGTGAGGTAAGAGGATACTTATCAATTTGAACTACACAGTAAGAGCCTGTTTCAAAAAACAACAAACAAACAAAAGTGATTGACCAAGTGACACAGAGAAACCTCAGAACATAAAGACATAGAGAAGTTTTTAATCAGAAAAATAAAAAAAGACATTAATGTAGTGAGTAAGCGTTTATTAAAACCGAAGTTGGCTTTTTTGTTTTGTTTTGCTTTTTCATGACAGGGTCTCTCTCTAGCCTGGGCTGACCTGGAATTCACTCTGTAGTTTTATGATGTCCTAAAACTCACAATGATCCTCCAAAATGCTGGGATTAAAGGCCTGGCTCCAAAGTTGCTTTTTATTTAACTTTTTTTTTTTTTTTCAAAAAACTGTAGGGCATGTCATGCTCAAGGGTGAAAAAAGAAATTTTAAGGCAGAAGGATAGCCACTACCACTTTTGGGTGACATTATACAAGAGATCCTAAAAACTACAATGAGGAAGAATGAGTATGAGGACTAGACTTGTGACCATGTACACGGACACGTAAAAGCTTTATTCCCTAAATTTTTTTTCAACACACGCACACATACACACACACAAGTATCATTTTAAAATAAAAGTAACTATAAATCATATAAGAGGAAAATTAAAGCAATAATAAGGAAATTATTAAATATTAACCACTCAAAAGGGCAAAAATATCCTCAAAGGTATTTGCTGTGTTCCACTTTTCAAAGTTGGTATCACTAGCTTTCCTTTGAATTTTATATTTGCCAGTTCATCAATCTATATTATTTCACATATATATATATATAACTGCTAAAAAAGTCAGAAGACTTTAATTTGATTTCAGTTATGATATAAAGGCTTCAAAGTCTGCTAGTCAGATAAGCATCTAAATAAAGATAACTATACGAAGCATATGAATACTAAGACATGACTTAAATTTTTTCAAGAAAAGAAAATAGATGAAGCAAAAGGTAAATAATTCAGGGGCTAGAAAGATTGCCCAGTGGTTAAGGTACATGTGTACAAAACCTAAAATGCTTATTAATTATATTTAAATATAGCAGAAAATAAACATTAATGTTTAGAATGGGAGATTAAAGACCAGAATAGATTGGAATCAGTTTAAGCAGGAATCCCACCTTCACTGCCCTTAGTTGTAAGTACTGGAAAAATCTCTCTTTGTGTAGGAATGAATACACAGTCTCTGTCTATTGTGCACGTCTGTGTTTTAGTTCCATTCCTGAGTTGCTTAGGATGGCAAGACGAATAATAGTATCCAGCATGATACCTCTGGGATGAAGAAAACTGAACTTCCACTAGTTAGTGATTAGAAATACTTTATCAGTTATGGAGTTGTGAGAATTGAAATGTAACTACCCACTGAGTTTGCCCATGCTTCCCCCAGTACAGACACTGGCAGTGAGGTGGGAGCTTGTGGCTGGTTCTAGCATGACCATGTATAGGAACAATGTGTCCTCTGTGTCAAAGCAATAGACAGCCAGTGTGTGCTCCCACACCTCCTATCTTTGCCAGACCTAGAACCCTCCGAACCATGCTGGGACGACACAATCAGGGATCCATCATCGGAATTATCAAGTCACCTCAGTGCAAAAAGATGTGCTGGACAATTGCCTAACCTGTTGTGGGAATATATATATGTAAGACATAAAGCCTTATTGTACATAGTTACGAGGACTTCAAGTTTTTTTTTTTTTTGTCATGGATGAATACTAACATTGGGAATAATATTTTTTAACTTACAAAAAGATGGATTCCTATATATGTAGAGTAAATTAGGCCTCCAACTTAAGATAAAAAAACAAGTTCTCTGAAATACTTCCCTGATACCTGAAAATATGTGGGTTTTTTTTGTTTTGTTTTTGTGTTTTTTTTTTACAACTATCATACTATAATGCTAATAAAAGAAAAATCATTACCAAACATATATATGAAATTCAAAAGAACACAGCATGGTTTTGATGTTTGATCAATGGAGGATAAGGGGGAAAAGGAGGAAGACAAGAAGGGGGGAAGGAGGAGCAGGAGGAGAACAAAGGAAGAGGAGGAAGGAGGAGCAGGAGGAGGAAAGAGGATGAAGGAGGAGGAAGGAGGAGGAGGAAAGAGGAGTCAGAAGAACAAGAAGGAGGAAAGAGGAGGAGAAGCAAAAGAAGGATGGAGGAGCAGGAGGAGGAGGAAGGAGGAGCAGGAGGAGGAAGAAGGAGGATCAAGAGGAGGAAGAAGGAGCAGGAGGAGAAAAGAGGAGCAGGAGAAGGAAGCAGGAGGGGGGGGAGGGGAGGAGGAAGAAGGAGGAGGGGGAGGAGGAAGGAGGAAGGAGGAAGAGCAAGGTAGAATAGGAGGAGGAAGAAGGAGGAGCAGGAGGAGGAGGAAGGAGAAGCAGGAGGAGGAAGGATGAGGAGGGAGGGAGAGGAGGATGGAAGAGGAAGGAGGAGGGGCAGGAGGAAGAAGAAGGAGGAGGGATGAGGAGCAGGAGGAGGAAGAGAAGCAAAAGCAGGCTTACTTCACAGCTTTGCCACTGGTTGGGGATACTTGGTCGGAACTTCTGGTCACAAACAACCTTCCTCATTTCCTCTATTGAGGGATCAGATGGCACCATATCATAATAAGGCAACTGGTACTCCTCAACAATTCCTGTAAGAAAAGAACATAATAGACTTCCCCATATAAATAGTCAAAATTCAAATTAAGTTTTTATCACTCCATTGGATAATATTTAAAGAGAGAAGTATAAACATATAATTTATATAATCAGTTATCATATATAACAGAAAATATTGAATAAATTTTTATAAATTTATAATTAGATAAAGTTTATGTATTGTTTACAATGAAGATTTAGCAAGGCTTATTACATAAAATGCCATTATGCAATTCAAAGATAATGCCTAATATTAAGATCTTTGTCATCATATTGTTATTATAAATGTATTATGAATATATTTTATATATTTATTTATAATAAATATATATTATAAAGGTATTTCTCTATCAAATAAAAATTTAAAAAATAGTTTTCTTTCTTTAAAAATCTTTAGGCAACCTTTTAACAGTTTTGTTTTTTTATAGTTAGATTTTATAATTACTATTTAGAGTGAAAGCAGCCATATTTAGCTACAGATGTTGATGTTTAGACACTCTCAACCCCAAAGACGAAGGTGACCATAATTACCAGAATATTACCTGGGTTCCAAGAAGATCCTTCTAATGTCTTTTAACTAAGCTATCATACTTCAATTAAAATACTTAACAAAAAAAAAAACCTTATGAAAGTAAATCTATACATGCAAATGGAGATAAATGCCCATACAACATTTTTACAACAAAAGTGAGAAATCTCAGTATGCCCCAAACACTGTTCTTAGCCTTTTATACTCTTAACTAATTACTCCCTAAAACCCATGCACCACAGAAAGTTCCATATCATATCTAGCCTGCAGATGAGGAAGCAAAGAGGTACAGTGCTGTGAGTTTGCACAGAACACAGCACATGGGAGACGGCTCTGCAGTTCAAGCCATGCTTCAGGATTCAGTGCTTTTGTACCATACTCCTATAATTTGATTACTTCTATGAGGACTTTCACATTCCTGAATTTCTTACTGCTCCTTTATGGAAAAAAAAAGAGTTCGTTTTCTCATTTTAATATATATATATATTTTTATTTTTTTTGTTCATTTTTCATTTATTTATTTGAGAGCGACAGACACAGAGAGAAAGACAGATAGAGGGAGAGAGAGAGAATGGGCGTGCCAGGGCTTTCCAGCCTCTGCAAGTGAACACCAGACACGTGCGCCCCCTTGTGCATCTGGCTAACGTGGGACCTGGGGAACCGAGCCTCGAACCGGGGTCCTTAGGCTTCACAGGCAAGCGCTTAACCGCTAAGCCATCTCTCCAGCCCTCATTTTAATATATTTTAATCTTATGAGCTTCATAAAGTCTTCTAGGCTTTTCAAAATGACATTAATGCCAGGTATGGTGGCATATGCCTTTAATCCCAGCATTTGGTAGGCCAAGTTAGGAGGATCAATATGAGTTCAAGGTCACCCTGAGACTACATACTAAGTTCCAGTTCAGCCTGGACTAGAGCAAGATCCTACCTTGAAAAACCAAAAAAAATGGGAGTTCCCTGCTTGGTCATTGTATGGGCAGGCACTGCAGTCTGGACTGAGTAGGCTAGACCTATTTCTTCCCCTTCCCACCACCCAGGTCTGAATTTCCTACAAGGTCAGTGTGTGGGCAGGCACTGCAGTCTGGAATGAGTAGGCCGGACCCATATCTGGGTTCCTCCCACCTTCTCCAGGGTCTGAGTTCCTTGTGTGGTCAGTCTGTGGGCAGGTGCAGCAGTCTGGACTGAGTAGGCAGGACCCATTTCTGGTACCCTCCCATTCCCTGGGTCTGAGTTTCTTGCACATCAGTGTGTGGGAGGCCATGGCCCTCTGGAGTGAGTAGAACAGACTCCTGTATCTGGGATCCTCCCACCTCCCCAGTGTAGGCTGCTTGCACTGGTCCATGTCCTGGAGGGCTCAGCATGAAGTAGGCCTGATCCCTGTTCCCTTCCTCCTAGTACCCTGGTCCTAGTAGGTCCCATTGGGCTTGCTCAAGGAGGCCAGGCCCCTGGGTGAGCTGTGGAATCAGGGCTTTTGCTCTGTTATATAGACTGGACACTAAGTATCAACATCCTGGTTCACCTAAGTCAGAGAATGAACGGGTCAAAGGACACAAACTTGCTTCCTCCTCAACAAAGAGCCTTCCTAAAATGAATAGACAACAATGCAAAAAAGCCAGCAAAAGTTGGAAAACTGAGAGATCTCCACCAAGGATACCTACTCCTACTATGGAAGCCACCAATAAAATCATAGAGAAATCATGAGAAATTCATTCCCAAAATGAAAACACAAAAACCAATGAGACCCTGACAATAAAAATGGTTGAACTTGAAGTAAACCATGAAAGAACCAACAATGGTATCAACGAAATTGAACAGAATTGTCTCCTAGAGCATTAAGCTTTTGACAGTAGGCTTAACTTGATGGAAGAAAATATTAGAACCCTCCAAAGAGATATGAATAAATTGAAGGAAGTCAAGAAATGGAAGACCTGAACAACTGGTTGATTAAGCTTAATGAAGACTTGATAAAATGCAAGAATGAGCTACAAGAAACATCAAGAAAATCAGCATTCAAGTTGAAACCATACCTCAAAAGAGAGATGAACATTATACGAAACAACACAACAGAAAATAAAAACCAAACAGAATTTATGTAAACTTCTCTAGAACTGCTCACCAACAGA
Source organism: Jaculus jaculus (assembly GCF_020740685.1). NCBI lineage: Eukaryota > Metazoa > Chordata > Mammalia > Rodentia > Dipodidae > Jaculus > Jaculus jaculus. The sequence continues at coordinate 82,242,572 of NC_059105.1, read as the reverse complement.
GGCACTCATGTGGAAGACAGAATCTCTGACCTGTAAGATAGGACAGAAGAAATTGATCAGGAGGCCAAAACTTTGCAAAGTTCAAAAAATCTAGTAAACAGAATACAAGAGAATTGTGGGGCACTCGATAATGATCAAATACCCAGATTATGGGCATACCAGAAGGAGAGGAAATCCAGACCAGAGGCACAGAAATATACTTTAAAAAATGATTGAAGAAAATTTTCTGAATCTTGAAAAAGAAAGGCCCATCCAGATACAAGAAGCCCACAGAACACCAAACAGGTAGGACCAAAGAAGAAACTCTCTGAGACACATCATAATTAAAACCCTTAACAATGAAAAAATGAGAGTGTTAAAAGTAGCAAGAGAGGGCTGGAGAGATGGCTTAGTGGTTAAGTGCTTGCCTCTGAAGCCTAAGGACCCCAGTTCAAAGCTCAACTCCCCAGGACCGGCATTAGCCTGATGCACAAGAGGCGCACATGCCTGGAGTCTTAACTCACCCATCAAAAGACACGGGCCTTTCTACCTGCTGTCTTCAAGAAACCCATCTCATCACTAAAGATAGACACCTCCTGAGGATGAAAGGTTGGAAAATGATATTCCAAGCAAATGGAAAGAAAAAAAACAAGCAGGTGTTGCTATATTAACATCTGATAAAATAGACTTCAAACCAAAAGTAATCAAAAAGGAAAAAGAAGGCCACTTCTTACTCATCAAGGGAATAATCCAACATGAGCACATCACAAATGTCCAAAACACAGGGGCACCACAGTTTATAAAACAAAACCTACAATAAAACAGAAATAAACACCAACATCATCATAGTTGGAGACTTCAATACTCTACTATCATCAATGGAAAGATCACAAGAAAATCAACAGGGAAGTAACAGAGCTCAACAACATCATAGATCAACTAGCCCTAGTGGATATCTACAGAACTTTCCACCCCAACTCTACAGAATACACATTCTTCTCAGCAGTCCATGGAACCTTCTCCAAAAATATATTCATTGGACCATAAAACATACCTTCATAAAGTCAAGATAATTGAAGTAATTCCAGCAGTATGTCAGATCACACTGCTTTAAAGGTAGAAATTAACAAAAAGAGACACATCAGGAATGCCATCAACCCATGGAGACTAAAGAACACAATTTTAAACAATGAATGGGTCATGAAAGACATCAAAAAAGTAATTATAAAATTCTTAGATTTGAATGATAATGAAAACACACCTACCAAAACTTATGGGACTCAATGAAGGCAGTAATAAAGGAAAAATTCATAGCCCTAAATGTCTTCATTACAAATACACAGAGATCACAAATCAATAATCTGAATTTCCTACTAAAAGTGCTGGAAAAACAAGAAGTATCCAATTTAAAGAGTTCCAGATGGAAAGAAATAATCAAGAATAGAGCAGAAATTCATGAATTGGAACTTAGGAAAATATTTTTAAAAAAATCAATGAAATGAAGAGCTGATTCTTTGAAAAAAAAAAAAAGAGAGAGAGAAAAACAAGATTGACAAACTCTTGGCCATTGTGATCAAGCACAAAAAAGAGAAGTCTAAAATTAGCAAAATCAGAAATGAAAAAGGAGAGATCACTACAGACATCAATGAAATTGGAGGAATCATCAGGGAATACTTCCAAAACCTCTACTCCACAAAATTAAATAATATGGAAGAAATGGATGAATTCCTAGACACATACCATCTAACAAAATTAAATTCAGAGCACATTAATCTCCTAAATAAACCTATCACATCCATGTAGATTGAAAAGGTAATCAAAAACCTCCCCAAAAAGAAAAGTCCAGGACTGGATGGCTTCTCAGCTAAATTCTATCAAACCTTCATAGAATAACTGAAACCAATTTCTCTCAAACTATTCTGAATAATCGGAAGCCAGGGAATCCTCCCTGGCTCTTTTTATGAAGCTAGCATCACCCTTATACCAAAACCAGACCGAGATGCAACAAAGAAATAAAATTATAGGCCTATATTCCCAGTAAACATAGATGCTAATATCCTACAGAAAATCCTTGTAAACCAAATTCAACAACACATCAAAAGCATTATCCACCTTGATCAAGTAGGCTTCATCCCAGGGATGCAGGGATGGTTTAACATATAGAAATCAGTCAATGTAATGCACCACATAAATAAAGTGAATCATAAGAACCACACAATCATCTCAATTGATGCACAGAACGTCTGTGACAAAATATAACACCAGTTCGTGATCAAAACAATGGAAAGTATAGGCATGGATTGTTTACATCTCAACACAATAAAGGCTATAGATAAAGCTCATAAAGCCCAGAAAATTCTTTTTTGTTTGTTTGGTTTGGTTTTTTGTTTGTTTGTTTGTTTTTCTTTTTTCGAGGTAAGGTGTCACTCTAGCTCAGGCTGACCTGGAATTCACTATGTAGTCTCAGGGTGGCCTTGAACTCATGGTAATCCTCCTACCTCTGCCTCCTGAGTGCTGGGATTAAAGGCATGTGCCCAAATAATTCTTTTTTTTTAATTTTTTTGTTTATTTTTGTTTATATATTTGAGGGCGACAGGCAGAGAGAGAAAGAGGCAGAGAGAGAGAGAGGAGAGTAGGCACACCAGGGCTTCCAGCCACTGCAAACGAACTCCAGATCCGTGCGCCCTCTTGTGCAGCTGGCTAACATGGGTCCTGGGAATCGAGCCTTGAACCAGTGTCTTTAAGCTTCACAGGCAAGCGCTTAACCACTAAGCCATCTCTCCAGCCCCCAAATAATTCTTAATAAGGAAAAACTCAAGGAGTTCTCACTGAGATTGGGAACAAGACAGGGGTGCCCACTCTCACCATTGCTCTTCAACATAGTACTAGAAGTACTAGCCCAAGCAACAAGACAGGAAAAAGAAATAAAAGGGATTCAAATTGGAAAGGAAGAAGTTAAGTTTACTCTATTTGCAGATGACATGATCCTATATATAAGTGACCTGAAAGTCTCCATCCCAAAACTTCTAAAGGTAATAAATTCCTTCAGCAAAGTGGCAGTATACAAAATCAATGCACAAGAATCAGTAGCTTTTATATATGCAATGGACAAATATACAGAGAAATAAATCAGAGAGACTATCCCATTTTCATTAAGAACAAAAAAATTAAATACCTTAGAATAACACTAACAAAGGACATAAAAGAACTATATAATGAAAACATAAAAACACTCAAGAAAGAAATAGAGGAGGACTTAAGAAGATGGAAGGACCTTCCATGTTCCTGGATAGATAAAATTAATATTGTGAAAAATGACAATTCTCCCAAAAGCAATAGACAGATTTAATACAATACCAATAAAAATACCAACATCATTCTTCACTGAGACTGAAAAAAATGATCTCAAAATTCATATGGAATGGCAGAAGGCCTCAGATATCCAAACATATCCTCAGCAAAAGAAACACCTCTTTTGGTATCACCACACCCAATCTAAAGCTATATTACAAAACCATAGTGACAGAAACAGCATGGTACTGGAATAAAAACAGAAACATAGACCAATGGAACAGAATTGAAGACCCAGACTTTAGGTCAAGCAACTACAGCTACTGGAACTCTGACAAAGGTGCCAATAATGTAGGCTGGAGAAATGACAGCGTCTTCAACAAATGGTGTTGGGCAAATTGGATGACCATATGTAGAAAGATGAAATTAGACCCACTCATTTTGCCATACATAAAAATCAAGTCCAAATGGATAAAAGACTTCAATATAAGCCCTGAAACACTTCAACTACTGGAAGAAAAAATAGGAAGAGCACTTCACAATACAGGACTAGGAAAGGACTTCCTGAACAAAACCTCAGTAGCCAAGGAAATTAAACAAGCACTCAATCAATGGGATCTCATGAAGCTAAAAAGCTTTTGCACAGACAAACATACCATAAGCAGAGCCAGTAGATTACCTACTGAATGGGAGAAAATATTTGCCAGCTATAATACTGAGAGAAGCCTAAAATCTAGAATCTAAAAAGAACTCAAAAAAACTAAACAATAAAAAAATCAAACCCACTCCATAAGTGGGGCAGAGAACTAAATAGGGAGTTCTCAGAGGAAGAATTACAAATGGCTAACACACACTTAAGAAAATGTTCAGGGCTGGAGAGATGGCTTAGCAGTTAAGCGCTTGCCTGTGAAGCCTAAGGACCCTGGTTCGAGACTCGGTTCCCCAGGTCCCACGTTAGCCAGATGCACAAGGGGGCACATGCATCTGGAGTTCATTTGCAGAGGCTGGAAGCTCTGGCATGCCCATTCTCTCTCTCTCCCTCTATCTGTCTTTCTCTCTGTGTAGGTCGCTCTCAAATAAATAAATAAAAAATTAAAAAAAAATAGTATAGATATATACCCAAACCTATTTGCTCTAATAATGTACTGAACATTTCTAAAAAAAAAGAAAGAAAGAAAATGTTCAACATCCGTAACCATTAAGGAAATGCAAATTAAAACAACTATGAGATTCAACCTTATCCCAGTAAGGATAGCAAACATTAAAAAATTAAATGAAAACAAATGTTGGTGAGGCTGTGGTGAAATAGAAACAATAATTCACTATTTCTGGGAATGTAAGCTGGTACAACCACTGTGGAAATCAATTTGGAGACTCCTGAAAAGAATGAATATAGAGTTACAAGCAGACCCTGTTATTCTCTTACTGGACACTTACCCTAAAAGCTCACATCTCAGTTCAGAAATATCTGCTCAACCATGTTTATAGCTGCTCAATTCATAATAGCTAAAAACTGGAATCAACCCAGGTGCTCATCATTGGATGAATGGATAGCCAAAATGTGATATATCTATACTATAGAATTCTACTCAGCAGTAAGAAAAAATGACACAAGGAAATTTGTAGAAAAATGGTCAAACTTGGAACAGATAATTTTAAGTGAACTTACATAATCACAGAAACACAATCATAGCATGATCTCACTCATCTGCAGTTCCTTACCTGGATTAGCCCAAGTTGCTGACATAACTAAATAGCAACTTGAGGCTTAGACAGTAGGGAGAGGGTAGGGCTTAGGCAAAGGAAAGGGTGGAGGAGACATAAAATCTGAATCCAAACTGAACTGTTGCCATAGAATTCTATATCCTGGAAATCAGACTAAAAGGTGGAACCCTCAAGCAAACATTAGTGAGACAAAACCTAACCTCAAATTTATCATATTTCTCTTTCTTCTCTGGCTTTTTATTTTCTCTTTTCCCCTGGCTTTGGCCTATAATTCCCTGTATCAAGATGTGGTCTACATCCACAATGGGCTGTTGATCACAGAGATCTTACTAGATCTCCCAAAATAAACAAGACAGACTTCTGCCAGAGCATTAAATACCCACCAGAGGTTAATGGTAAGACCCCACTGCTGAAGACACCAATCGCTGTGGGTACAGACCATGGAGAGATCTGTGTAGAATCTGGAGGAGAGTCAGTCCTGAGATAATTAGTCCATCTAGTGCTGGAAGGCACTACATGAGCAACCAGGAGAAAGTGGCCAACAATTTGTCCAAGCAAGTCAATGTCTAAGCGACTCAGAAGACATGATGCTTACACAAGTGCAATAGTGGTATGGCACACAGCCATGGTGTGTAACCAACTGCTCTTGGATTGGATAACAGATCTGCTCAGTGGAAAGGAAACCATATCTGGAACTTGGAAACAAGTCAGAATCATATCCAAATAATGATTCTTTCCATTGTCAAGTTCCCACTAACCTTAGACTATAAAAGTGTTTCAACCCTTTTAATTCATTCTAAATGAATATGGACATCCCATTTAACTGGCACTGACTTCACTCTCTGTTGGAGAATCTGCTTTTCCTTTTCAGATGGGAAATGGACTTGAGGAGATAAACTTCCCACCCTGGCCTCAGCTGAAACCACAGAGGAACTGGGGAAATGAGCAAGAATGCTATGGTCTCAGTTAAGCTGTATCAGTACAAGGGTGGTGGAGAAAGATACTGAGGACACTCAACACCTACCAAACAAGACATACAGATGCTCCTAAGTGCCCACCACTGAAGTAGAGTTAACATGCTTCCAACACGGCTTAAGAAATTTTGTGGAAGAGGGGGTGGAAAGATTGTTAGAGCCAGAAAGTGGGACATTTTGCACAGACATTGCCTGTCTCCCATAACTGACTGCTGCCCCACATGCATGTCCCACAATTCCCGTAGGGTTGACCTGCATCCCCAAAGAGGAAGGCCTCTTCAGAAAAGAGGCAAGGAGAAGGGAAAGGATTGTACCTACATGTGATGTTTACATAAAAATATGTCCACACCTAATAATAATTTTTTAAAAAAATAGTAATACCATTAATAACAATACATATTTTCATCATGACAAAGTTAAAAAATAGCAATAGGTTGAATTAATTCATTAAATCCTCAAAATGCAAGGGATGAGTTTCATTATCATCTTCATTCCAGGAATGAAGTAAGTGAAACTAAGCAACATATCTGCATTCTGCTCCATGAAGTCTGTCCCACTTGAAAAGATTTCAACAATCATTTTTACCAGCATTTAACTTATTGCCAATGATACTACGGTTTTATCAGATTGCATGAGTCGGGCTCCATGCACTGTTTCTTTCTCTCACTACTGATATCTAAACTGCTGGGAACAGCAGTGGCATGAACCTTGTTGATGTCCATCCTGCTGGACTTTATCCCCCGACACACATATCATAGGAGAGAGAAGTCTAAGAAGCAGAATCTTTGAATCCTGTGACCTTAGCATGTCATTTACCTTCTTTAGGTTGTGAAGTGGGAATACCAGCTAGCTGCATACAAACCCAAATAAGGTAGTACTCAGTGCCTCTCAACGCATCATTAGAAGCATCAAGATCTGATATCCCCACTTAGTAGCACTCAAAATGTAAAATGTTTATTATATACAGGATGTTCCACTTTTACAACTGGAAAGATATTGCTGAAAGGAATATTTAGAAATGATATATTACTCAGGAAAGAAGATAGAAAAATCACAGCTTGTATTCAGAGTATCAAGGAAAGCATATTTCCAGAATCTTACCTCCAACTGAACACCTTCGGGCTATTTCCCAGTAAACCAGACCCAAAGAATAGATGTCAGCACGTTTGAAGGACTCAAAGATACTCATGTTCATTGTATCATCAAGCATTTCAGGGGCCATATACCTTCAAAAAGATGCACATTTCAGATTCTGCGTATGGACTTTATCATGGTTGAGTAAAATACAATCTCAATAATTACTGATAGAAAATATAAATTAACACATGTTACATCAATTTAAAAGATACACTTATGGTATCATAGCACAATAAAATTAAAACTCCAGTTATTGACACAACCATCACTTTAAAAACATTTTAAAGGCTGGAGAGATGGCTTAGTGGTTACGTGTTTGCCTGTGAAGCCTAAGGACCCTGGTTTGAGGTTCAATTCCCCAGGACCCATGTTAGTCAGATGTATAAGGGGGTGCACACATCTGTAGTTTGTTTGCAGTGGCTGGAAGCCCTGGTGAACCCATTCTTTCTCGCTCTCTCTCTCTCTCCCCCCCTCCTTCTCTCTGCCTCTTTACCTCTCTGTCTGTTGCTCTCAAATAAATAAAATAAACAAAAACATTTTAAATAAAACTAAAAGTCACATAATTTAGCATTATTGCCAGCACACTAGGAACTTGGTACTTGAAAGAATATATTGCAAGGAAATTCAATGAGCAAACAAGAGAGATGGAACTCAATATCCACAATTATTTATTACCACAAAAAGTTCCTTCACAACAAACAGAGAACTATACTTGTTATAGTGGACCCAAGTCCCCCACACAAGGCCAGGCAGCATCCCACAAATACCTTCTCTGAATAAAGTTTTACTTCATACTGTGCAAAGATTATAGCCTTGTTGGAGCAAGACTTAATGAATGAAGTCTATAGTTCCATGGAACCTGGTTGGACCCAGCTGACTACAGAGATTTGGGAGATTTCCCAGAATACCCCTGTGAAGTTGTGATAGTCTCCAAATGCTTTTGTATTTACATCCTCCAAAGAAAACCGGCATCCAAGCCCTCTCTGAAAGACCCTGATTCAAGAACAGTCAGGTGGAAAGTTAAGGCTGTCTTTTATGGGTTAAAGGAGAGAGGTCTCTTAGGCCTGCCCAGTCTGAATCCACTGCCCTGGGATGTTTCTGTGACCTCACTGATACCTGCCGGCAGACAGGGAAGAGCACACACACCATCCTGGAGCCTCAGCTGAAGCTCAGAGGCCAGCTCTTCCAGCCTACAGATTCTCTGCTCTCAAAGGTTTAACACCTCTTGGGGAATATTTTGATTGCTGCTACTTCAAGGTCAAGAAGTCTGGAATTATGACAGAGTAGCATAGAGATGGAAACTCAAGTAAAGAAATTGGAAGTTGTGATTGACAGATGGTGGTGTGTTTCGCTTATGTCTTGCTTGAAAGCAGGAATTGTACCCAAATTCATATCACCTCAATCTATATCAATGGGACCCTGAAGGATAAGCATCTTGGTAATATCTTGGTATATAATACCTTTAAATGCTAAGGGAACATGATGTCACACATGTACTTATTATATAAATGAGTCCCTAACCCATATTTGCATCTTTTGTGTAGATCCTGAGCATGTAGCATGAGCCCCGAGTTTCAGTTCACTGATGAGGTAAAGGCTTTTGAGGAGCTCTACATTTTTGAGGTGTTTTTATTAATCTGTAGGAAAATGCATCCTCAGACTGTGTCACATTAAAGCCATATGCTATTTTCTCTGTCACCAGTGTCCTTCACTGGACTCTGCATCCAAATGGCCAAAAATGTCAATGTGCCTATGTTATTTTTACTAATTATTTATTGGCAATGAGGAGAGAATGGGCATACCAGGGCCTCTTGCCACTGCAAACAAACAACAGATGTGTGTGCCACTTTGTACATCTGGATTTACATGTGTAGTAGGAAAGCAAACCCAGGCCATCAGGCTTTGCAAGCAGGTGCCTTTAACCACTGAGCAATCTCTCCAATCCAACACTCCTTCCTACTTTTGGTCACCATACCTACTGACTTCTCAGTGACTAATAAAAAGGTTTTATTGGTCCAAACCTTTTCTCATTTGAAGCTATGCACACATCACAAGCACTCCTAGTTACTGATCAGTCATATAAATATTAACACACTTCCAACGCAGGTCATCTTACCTCTTGGTTCCCACTTTTGGATTCTGAGGAATGTCTATAGTGTTCAGAACTGAGTCATGCTTCACAGCCAACCCCAAGTCTGCTATGGCACAAGTGTCACATTTCTTCACCAAGATATTCTTTGACTTTATATCTCGATGAGCAATGGCAGGTTTCCCTGCAAAGCATTAAGCCATCATGTTCATTTTTTCCATACTAACCAAGGAGTCTTCCCAAGTGGAATTACTTAAAGACTAAGCTCCAATGTCACCACTTCACATACTTCTGCCCTGATGACAGTCCTAATTCTTCTGCAAAGGTATCATTTTGAGGGTAGTGTCTTGTCCTGTTATCACACCTCCAATGTCCACAGCACAAATGGTATCTGTGACACTAATGCATAGCTTTTGAATGAGATGGAGGAATCACGACTACTATATGCACTTAGCAACATAGAAAATATTTTCTAACAAAACAAATTTTAAACATTTGCATCCCTAGACGAGTGGTTTTCAAATGTGAGTCAAACATCCACAAGGGTTTCTGAGACTGTCTTGAAACTGTCTATCTGTATGACACCACCTTTTCTTCACTTCACCCAAAACACTGTGGGAACAGACTGAATAAAAAGTTTGTATGAAAATACATACAGCAATTAAAGAGAGGTGCATATATGTAAAACAACCATTATTTTACTACATATTATTTGTGATAAAGGAAAAATGATATAATAGCTAGAAATTATTAATTGCCTAATTTCTGTTTATTTTTAAGTTCTCAATTTAAAATTTTTATCTGACAATATTAACAAATATAGCCTACATACACAAAAACTTGAGCTTCTCAATATTGTTTTTATATTTTTCTAATGTTTATTTATTTATTTGAGAGAGAGAGAGAAAGGCAGGGAGAGAGAGAGAAAGAGCAAATGAAAGAGAGAGAGAATAAGCACTCCAGAGCCTCCAGGCACTGTAAGCAAACTAGACGCATGCACCACTTTTTGCAAGCCTGGGTCCTTTGGTTTTTTAGGCAAGTGCCTTTCCAACTAAGCCACCTCTTCAGCCCTCAATAATTTTTAAGAATGGGAAGGGACATAAATCAGCTGGCCTGCTTAGACTAATGTCTTTCTAGAGTCAATTTTCTGCTGAAAGGGCAGCAGATATCATTTGCAGGCATGTGTGATACTCAAATTTTCTTTCTTCTTACTTTTGAGACAGGATCTCCCTCTACAGTCCAGGTTGGCCTAGACCTCACTGCAGAGCACAGGCTGCCCATGACCTAGCAAGGAATCTACCCACCTCAGCTTCTCAAGTGCAGGATTATAGATGTTCACAATCACACCTAGCCTTAAATATTCCTTCACAAAGAGATTATCTTCTCCAATTGTTTTCAGTTATCAAAGACAAACACCACAAATTAATTGCAGTCTCTAAACACAGAGCCTTTGCCACCAAATCAATATCACAAGGTCTATAGGCTAACAGCAAAGATGAGACCCACTTGTTATAAAATATAGGATAGATAAATATGATGGCCTGTATGTAGGAGAAGGCTGTCTGTACCATGATAAAACCTCACTTTCTTAGAGTACCTGTGTTGTTCCTTTATATGTGATCATTGTTTTCAAAGAACAAAGCACAAGAACTAAAATCAACATAGCAGTCTATGCTCCTATTCAGGGGAAAGGAGATACACTGTACCTTGTGTCCCAACAATCTCCATGTGAAGGTGAGCCAGACCACTAGCTATTGAAAGTGCCAGCTTGATCATTCCAGCCACCGTCACTATGTTTCTGTTCAGATAGTCATATAAGGAGCCCTGCTCATGATACTCAGATACAAGCCACAGTTGAGTCCAAGTGCCATTATCTAATAGCAAAAACATAAGTTGTTATTAGAAATATCTATATTGAGAAAGAAGACAAGAACTTTTAACAATGTCAGTGTTTAAAGTTAATCTACACTGTTATCAAAGCAAAGTTAATTCATTCAGTGAGAAAACTTATAGTCCAAGTTAGAAAAGTAGAAAATTGTCCATGAGTTACTGAAGATGTTGGTGCATTGGACCCTCCACTTAAGCAGGAAGTTGTAAAGCAGTGGTTTTAACAGGTGAACCGCTTTTTCCTTCACCCTGTCATTGCGACCTGCTGCTGCGAGTAACTGCATTGTGGAAGCAGCTCCCACGAGTTCCACCTAGACTCAGTTCTGTGTTGTGGGTTACTCTACACCTCTAAGAAAGATTATATCAATAAGGACCAGAAATATGACAAAGTTGCACAAACTATTACTACCATAAAAGTTCTAACATTTTAACAATGCCTATTTTGCCTTTGAAAATATGAAGTAATTTTTTCTGCAGACATTTATGTGAAGAACCAAGTACAATTACCAGATATTCTCAAATAATTTACTTTATTTAATCAAAAGCTGATCTGGTACTTCTTTAAAAAAAATATTTCAGCAGAAAGCAAATTAGCCTAATGCTCATATTCCAGGAAGTTGTTAAGCTTCTAAAGAAAGTTTATCAGTGATATGGGCTGTCCTGACCAGTTCTGACACTCAGGGGGAAAAAAAAACACAACAATCTGTAGTAAGCATTTGTTAAGAACCTCTCTTGCCAGGTACAGGAGCTGCATGTTATCCACATATTTCACTTCTGCATAACTACTTGAATACAAAAGCCAATATAATGAAATAAAGTTCACTAATGAGGTGACCATATACAAAACCTGAGGCTATCTTTGCTCCCTCCCACCAATGTCTTTGTCAGACTAATTTGCACTAAAAAGTAAAACTATTTTCAAATAAAGAATGTGTAAAGATGAAAGAGATAATAGAGACTGACAAATTAGGACAAGGTGCAACAGAAGGAAACCAATTAAACTAAAGAGGAAAGCCAGGGTGATCTCTTTTGTATATATTTGTTATCATTCAATTGGCATCAAGATTACATCAGTCTACCATGAAAAGATGAACCAGATAACTAGCTGATAGCATTGCTAATTAAAAACTCAGCTCAAGATTAGTAGGGGAAAATACATTCTTAATGTTGAAAGTAAGTGTCTCATTTCCAGAATTCTGGATATACTTTCAAAGTACATGTAGTTAAGAGTTTGGGAAGAACTTCTGTTTTGAACTGGTCTCTGCTTTACTTTTTTTTTTTTTTTTTTTTGCCCCTCCCAGAACTAACAAATCAGCAGCAAGCATAATTAAAGCCAAAATGCAGGATAAATGCTGAGCCTCTCTTTTGCCATCTAATTACTAATGAGTACTTCCATGATCAAGTGTAAAATAGGTCAAAATAACTACAGGTTTTTAACTTTCACAGGCAATGGTGGATGCCTGAAATCTACAGATCAGTTAACCTTTTTAGATAAGGTTATAAATGTGACTCTATCAGAGAGCTTCATTAGTATTGATTAACATTACAATTTAAAAACTAACTGGATTGTGTTTTGCTTATTTTTTTCTGCATTGCCCTTTGTTTAGGAGTAAAATGAGAAGTTTTATGGAAAGCAGAAAGAGAGCATAGATAATCCTCAACTTTATATCCAATTCCAATTACTCAGACATGTGTACAATATTTTAGGAATGCTGATTTTAAATACTTAGAAGATAAATACTGTATTTTACTTAAGTAAACTCAGACAGTAATTTTTCATTTGTCTATATTAAACTCAAATTATGGGTTATTTTCAAAGAAGTAATAATAAAAGTTGACCAAAGTTATCTGGCTTTCCATCCTCCTAACTCAACATAGAAATAATTGTTAATGAAGACTTGAGGCCCACAGACAAAACTTGTTTATACAGATGAAATACACAATACTGGCATCCATTGGAATGTGTATTCCTGTTATTAAAATATTGACTATTTCAAAGCTTTCTATGATACCCTACTACCCCACCTTCCAAAATGCCTCTAGATCATTCTATAACCCAACCCAGACTAAAGAAACAAAACCTGATACGGAGGTTTCCTTAAACTGGGCTCCAGTTGAGGTTTCTGTTTATACTGTTTGGCTCCTACACCACATCAGTCATCAATTTTTTTTTTAAACTTAACCTAGCTGCATGATCATAATTTCACACTTGTCTCTCTTTATGCCTTGGTTCTGACCATGTGGTGGAGATTTTAATCAAACTAAAAACTCTCTCCCCTTTCTGTGCAGAGCAATGTTTTACAAACACCTCTGATTGTAAGGTCAAAAGGATGTAAACAAACTTAGTCCTACTCTTATCATGGCCCAGTACAACTCTATCACTGTTTTGTCCTGAGTCAGTCAAACATCTTATAGGATGAAACCATGAGTAAACCAACACCCCTCTCTGCTGAGAACAGCTTATTATTTTGCTCCTGTAGGCCATTTATTGCTTCCTACCTGTACCCCCCATCATGTAGCCCATCAGTTTAAATCAGCAATAGTGTAAAGAATTTAATGATGCCAAGCTGCCTGCTGTATTGTCTATAAAACATCTGCAATATCAGAGCTCAGTACTCAGGCTTTGGAAGTGATTTTCCTGAGTCCATGTTAACCTGAATAAATCTGATTCTCCATTTCATCTCTGGTGCTGGCTCTGGGTGACTCTATTTCCCACAACAAACATTTATCTGTAGAAGAGAAAAAATAATTCTCTTTTTTCAATGAAGACATTGTAGTCTTCTATAGATTTTTATTAGAACAAAGCAATTATTTTCATCTGATAGTAGATGTGATATTTTTACTTGCTAAATTTAATTAAGTTATAGTTACCTTTATTGTCAGCAGCAATGAAACCAAGAATATTTTCATGGCGTAACATAACTGTCTGGTAAATTTCTGCCTCACGAAACCAAGATCTTTCATCTCTAGAGGAGAATATTTTCACAGCCACATCTTCCCCACACCATCTTCCATGCCACACTTCACCAAATCGACCTTTTCCTACAATTTCCTGAAGTACAATTGTCCTTGCAATTGTTCTTTGAACCAAGAGAGGTAGACCTAGTCAAAAGAAAGATAGGGTTGACTATTAAAAACAATTGTCATCAAATAACTCAAATGATGGCCACCATTTTTACATAAAAAAAACAAATACTTAAGCACTTTATACTGTTTATCAAATTAGAAGAACAAACACTATTTTAGCAAACTTTAAAGCTAAGTCATACTTAAATAAAAAACTATAAATTATTGATTGCCTATTTTTCACAAATAAAGCATTTTGAGCATAACTCTGCTGCTGTAGATATGTGATTTCCAAGAATTGTTACAAATCTCCCTGAATTGCCCATCTAATATATGTGAGTTCTTAATGACACAAAGAAAAATATATCTGTATCTGATTAACACTTAAAATGCATGGTTTCTATACAAATGAAAAAAAAAGAATTCTTAATGAATTTTTTTCAAAACAAAATTAAAATTTGAACTTAAAAAATCATGGCTGGAGAGATGGCTTAGCAGTTAAGCACTTGCCTATGAAGCCTAAGGACCCTGGTTCAAGGCTTGATTCCCCAAGACCCACTTAAGCCAGATGTACAAGGTGGCTCATGCTTCTGGAGTTCATTTGCAGTGGTTGGAGGCCCTGGTGCGCCCATTCTCTCTCTCTCTCTCTCTCTCTGCCTCTATCACTCTCTTTCTGTCGCTCTCAAATAAACAAATAAGCAAAAGCAAAAATTAAAAAAAGAAAGAAATACTCTCTCCTTTAAAAAAATCAAATTCAATGATTGAGATAACGATAGTTACATTTTATAGCATTTAAAATGTGTATGTGCCAGGCATGGTGGCACATGCCTTTAATCCCAGCACTTGGGAGACTGAAGTAGGAGGATCTCTGTGAGTTCAAGGCCATCCTGAGACTACATAGTGAATTCCAGGTTAATCTGAGCTACAGCAAGACCCTACCTTGAAAAAAAAAAAAAAAAAAGGAATAGGAAAGGAAAACAAACAAACAAAAAAATGCATATGCATAATTCCACCTCTAAGCTTCTTCTTTTGAAGCAGAGTTTTACTCTAGCCCATGACCGAGAATTTATTTGGTAATCCAGGCTGGCCTCAAAGTCATGGTAGTCTTCCTACTTCAGTCCTCATGAGTGCTGGGATTAAAAGTGTGTGCTATCACATCTGGCCAAGCCTAAAGTTCTAACCTGAATAACTCCAAAATTTAGAAAATCTCTGAAAACATTAAATATATTGTTGATATTTATAGAAAATCAAAAAGGGAAAGTGTGAGATAATAGAACTTGTAAAATATGGTGCAGACATTACATGCACAGATAAGTGAGACCCAGGTTCAAAGTTTAGCTGTACCACTTGGTAATCATGGACAATTTATTTAACTTCTCCAAGCTTTACTTTTTTTTCTCTCACTAAAATGGGGGCAGCAATATCACCTATACCTTAGGGATAATATGGGAATTAAAAGGCACGTGAAGCACCTAGCACAGGATCTATCATAGATCATACTTAAAAATGGGTATCCTTTTGATATGACATTAACCTCAGCATGAATTACACAGAACCAATACTAACAATGCTACTTATAACAAGGTAGTCTTCATGACATGGTAGGATACATTTTTTGATTTCATTTTTCCTTATTTATTTAAGAAAGAAAGAGAAAGAGGCAGATAGAGAGAAAATGGGTACACCAGGGCCTCCAGCCATTGATGGCACGCGCCATCTTGAGCATCTGGCTTATGTGGGTTACGGGGAATCAAACCTGGGTCCTTTGGCTTTGCAGACAAGCATCTTAACTGCTAAACCATCTCTTCAGCCCTTTTTATTTATTGGGGGGCAGGTAAATAGAAAGAGAATGGGCACACCAAGGCCTCTTGCCACTGTAAACTCCAAATATATGCATCACCTTGTGTATCTGGCTTACGTGGAGAGTGGAGATTTGATTCTGGGTCCTTAGGTTTCACAGGCAAATGCTTTTAACAGCTAAGCCATCTCTCCCATCTGGTAAGATACTTTTGCTGCACTGTAATGAAAACAGTGCAGTATGGTTTCTTTTCCATATTAAATGTACATATGTAGCTATTCAGCCTTTAATCCCAGCACTTTGGAGGCAAAGGTAGGAGGATCACCATGAGTTCGAGGACACCCTGAGACTACATAGTATATGCCAGGTCAGCTTAGCCTAGAGCAAGACCCTGCCTTAATATATTCATACATACATACATACATACATACATGCATGCATGCACAAAAGAAACAGAAAGGAAAAATGTGCTGGCATAGAGGCTACTTCCATTTGGTGGAATCAGGGAGAGTTATCATTTTTTTCATTTTCAGTTTCATAATGTCCACCAGGGCATAATGCCCGCAATCAGAGAGAAAATAAAGAGGCTAGAGGATGTTTATTCTAGAAAGTCAGCTTGTGACTGTCACTGTCCTCAGGTGACCCCTGGGACATGGGCCCCTCCTCCACACATGAACCACTGTTTATTCAGATGCTCTCATCTGCATGAGAGCCACCCACTACGTAAATAGGCACAGACTATAAATTCACTGGTATGCACCTCAACAATTAGTCATGAAGCCCCACAGTCCAAAAGTTCTTTTGAAACCATCTGGTTCAACGTTATCATTTCAGGACGAGAAAATTGAAGGCTGCCAGTACTCAGACTTGGCCAGGCCAGGGCTGCTGCGGAGGCTGACCCAGAACTGAAACTGCTCTCCCGCCCAAGCTGCTTCATCACCATTCTGGAGGTAGGCTTGCATTCCTCTCTGTGGGAAGACCTCCAGCAGCAAAGATCAAAGACTGTCTCTGCAGGCTACAGTCCATGTTGCTTTTTAACCACACAATCAAACTGACATGGACAATTATTAGGTCAAATCTCCATCTCAGTGTCTCCTCCCTTTGTAACATTACATGAGTGTGCGTGCGCACGTGCGCACTTGTGCACACACATACACACACACATTTACACTCACTCACAAAAAAATGACCAACAACCAGCATCACTGTCACCAACACAACAATAAAGACAGAGAAATAGGGGTTAGAGAGATGGCTTAGTGGTTAAGGCACTTGCCTGCCCAACCAAAGGACCCAGGTTCCATTCCTCAGTACCCACGTAAAGGCAGATGCACAAGGTGGTACATGAACCTGGAGTTCATTTGCAGTGGCTGGAGGCCCTGGCATGCCCATTCTCTCTCTCTCAATTAAAAAAAAAATAGAATATTTTTAAAACGTCAGAGAAATCAGTTTGTACTTTCAACCTAACTGTTCAAACCAACAATCAAAGGTGCAGACCAGGGACTGAGAAGGAAAAACAGCTCAGGAGAACCATGCAGTTCAGTTGACACAAGGCAGGTGAGAGTTGCTTTGCCCTCTGCAGTGTCTATGTTACATTATCAACTTGATCAGAGTAGGAATCCAGAGACAGTCCTCTGTAAAGTTGTTCCCAGGAAGGATTAACTGAAGAAGGAGGTCCTTCCCCCAGAGTTGGAGGCCCTTCCAGTGGTGGACTGCTTATAGAGGAGCTCCCAGAGAACACAGGCCCTTGTCGCTGGTGAGGGCTTGTTAACTGGCCGCCTTGCTATTCACTCCTATTTGTAACTCTCCACTGGGACCATCCTTCATCTCCATTAGAATCAAGTTCCTCAGTCTTCCAGCATAGACTGGAGACCAGCAGCTCTCCAGGAATCCTCCTGGCCTTCAGTGACTGAGAGGGACTACTGAAGGGTCTAGCCATGTTGACTAGGCAGCTCCCAGATTCCTCAGTGCTCACGCCTGCAGGCAGCTTTGTTGGACTGCTATAGACTAATTCAACACATCTCCTTTACAATGACCATTTCTTCTATCTGTCCTGTTCACCTTGAGAAGCCTGACTCATCCATTCTTTCAAAGCAACCACCAAAATGCATCTGAGCACTTCTTGTGTTCTGCACCTACAGCTTGCACATGAACACAGGCTTTGCCTCTCACTGCAAATCACTCTGTTTTCACCAGGGACTGTAGAAGCTGATGCCTGGCTTATGTCACCATCTGTGAGAATGGTCACACCATGAGAGAAAGAAACACATATCCTATCCTAGTCCCTTAGAAAGTAGACAGTCCAATAAAGCATCCATTGACTGTTCTCTCTCGTAGGCACATCTTTAAAATGGGTTCTTGGGCTGGAGAGATGGCTTAGCGGTTAAGCACTTGCCTGTGAAGCCTAAGGACCCCAGTTCGAGGCTCGGTTCCCCAGGTCCCACGTTAGCCAGATGCACAAGGGGGTGCATGCGTCTGGAGTTCGTTTGCAGAGGCTGGAAGCCCTGGCACGCCCATTCTCTCTCTCTCCCTCTACCTGTCTTTCTCTCTGTGTCTGTCGCTCTCAAATAAATAAATTAATTAATTAAATTAAAATGGGTTCTTGACCAAGTCAGCAATAAACTTTGTAATTTATGTCTCTCAACATCTGACAAAGATGCTCCACATTCAAGGTCACGAACCAAGTAAGAAATGCAGAGAGGAAGCAGAACAGCCCAGGCTCCTCCCACCGTGAGCTTCTGGCTTTGGACAGAGGCATTCCTGCCAGTCAGAGGCATCTGCTTTCAGCAGCGGTCACTGTCAATCATATACAGCTGCCTTTAGGGAAACAAATTTATCTTTAAATAAGTCATCTGGGATCCAGGCCCAGTGGCACAGGCCTGTAATCACAGATATGTGGGAAGCTGAGGTAGGAGGATAACAAGTTCAAAGCCAGTCTGGGCAACTTAAAGCCAGTCTGGGCAACTTAGTGAGATCCTTCCTCCAAATAAAAAAAGAAAGAAAAGGGACTGGAAGAAGAGGACTGGCGCTGTATCTCAGTGGTAGAGCAATGTCTAGCTTGAATAGGACCCTGGGCTCAACCATCAGAACTCCAAAAATAATCTGTTTTGGGTATATTTACTTCTTTCCTTCTGCAAATTGTCATAGATTTTTTTTATATATATAAAAGAAGAGTCCATAAACCAATAAATCCAGATTTTTGCTTGAAGATACACTTTTTTTTTTTTTTTTTTTGGTTTTGTGAGGTAGGGTCTCACTCTAACCCATGCTGACATGTAATTCACTATATAATCTCAGGGTGTCCTCAAATTCACGGTGATCTTCCTACCTCTGCCTCCCAAGTGCTGGGATTAAAGGCATGTGCCACCATCCGTGGCTGAAGAAACACTTTTTAAAACATTAAAAACAACATAATTCTTTTAAAAATATTTTTCATTTACTTATTTAAAACAGAGAGGAAGAGGCAGACAGAGAGAGTGAGTATGATGGCCACACCAGGTCCTCCTGCCATGTAAATGAACTCCAAACACATGTGCCACTTTGTCATCTGGCTTTACATGGGTATTGTGGAATTGAACCTAGGCCAGCTACCTTTACGAGCAAGCACCTTTAACCACGGAGCCATCCCCCCAGCCCCTTTTAATGATGCTTCTAAAGCAAGTAGTGATACCAGAGCTTCTGAAGTGGCTCACCTGGCCATACCTGTGTTTATATTTCTGGAAAACCAAGTGCTGGCAGGACTTCTCGATATTCAAAAGGGTAAGAAGATCCCCTACAGTTTCAGAGTTACTTTATTCTGGGGAGAAAATAGCTCTGTCCCCCTCAAACACTTTGTGCTATAAAAAAGACACTTTAATTCCTTAATATAATATGACCGCAGGAATTCCTTCATTAGGAGTCCAGAGTACAATACAGAGAAGACAACTGTCAAATAACCTTGAGCAAATGGAAGTCAGCCAAGAGTGCTGTATGCTTCCTCTACTGTCATTCCTGAGCTTCCAGAACATAGCACTGATTTAATTCCAGGTCAGCTCCTAATTAGTTTCCCAAGCACATCCCAGGGATGTCTACAGATCCCAAAGACCTTCACAACCACAAGCACATGTGCTCAAACAACACTTCTTTGTGTAACTAATATATCTTCCCATGGCTTGTTGCCTTAAAGCAGTTCCAAGACAGCAATATTGATTATTTCTACAACAAAGTGAGTAACAGTGGACAGAAGAGAGGCTGAAACAAATAGACAACTATTAATGAAAATTGTAAGATATATAAAAAAAAAGGGACTCAGACCACAGACAAAGGGCAATCAAGAAAATTTAGATCTTGCATTTTTTTTCTCTCCATCTAAGCAAAAAAAATTTCTTTATTAGAGTTTGTCATGTAGCAGTTTTAATGCTAGAATTCATAATATTTGAGCTCTTTTTATTTAAAAAATTTAATTTATTTTTAAGTAAGTTCTTACGTTTAAAAAAAAAGTACATACCAGAACCTGAGCCCGAGGCAGTTACATCATAAATCAGATCTTTGAGAGTTTTTCCAGCATGTACCAGGCTGCACTCTGTCAGCGGCTCCTCCACATTGTGTCTCCTGGTCTTTCTGTGCCCACACTGGCGGTCCTGACATACCCAGATAGTCAGCATGGCCGCAATGGACAGGAGGCACACAGGCACAGTGATGACAATCGTCAGCTCCATGGGCCCAAGTTTGGGGGCATTTGGTGATGCTGCAGTTAAAATAAAAAGAAGGGAGCTAGAGAAATGGTTTAGTGATTAAGGTGCTCGCCTGCAAAGCCAAAGGATCCAGGCCAGTTCCCCAGGACCCACGTAAGCCAGATGCACAAGGGGGGCACATGCATCTGGAGTTTGTTTGCAATGGCTAGAGGCCCTGGTGTGCCCATTCTTTCTTTCTCTCTCTCTCCCTGCCTATTTCTCTCTCTCTCAAATAAACAACTAAAAACAAAAAATATTTAAAATAAATAAAAAGAAGGAGCAGAACCATAAAGCAGTACACTTAAAACAGACATTTTCATTATATATATATATTTTTTTTCTCATTTTCCTGCCCAAGAAAGTATAATGTTATAGATATGAAAATATCATGATGAAACTCATTCATTACTTTGCAAACTAAAAGTAAATACTTGTGATGAAAAAAGAAACTCTAAATGCAGTCCTATGAAAATGCAAGTCCGTGGAAGGACATCTGCTTATCGGCCAAGGTGCTGACACAAGTAAAGTGGGAGGCCCAGTAGCAGCTTCGCCACACCAGTAGCAAGAGGGGAGACAGGCTTAGGGTTTTGGGAAAGCACTAGCATATAAGACTTTCAAAACCTTCAAAGATTTTAATGTTTTTTTTTTTTTTTCAAGGTAGGGTCTCACCCTAGCCCAGGCTGACTTGGAACTCACACTGTATTCCCAGACTGGCCTGGATCTCACAGTGATCCTTCTACCCCTGCCATTTCTCCCCATTTCTCAGCAGCCCATCCAGATAGCACATTTGTCTACTTATTTATGCCACAAGCAATCATCATGCTCTTGGAATATTGTGACTATTGCAAGTAGTACAGACAAGAGGGTAAGTAAGCAGCCTGAATCCCTGTGCTCTCTCTGAGTGCACATCATGCACACAGACAAGCAGAGAGCTATGGAGCACAAAGGCAAGAGTGAATTTGTGCCATAAGATGTATCACCAGGAAGGTGAGAAAAATGAGGGGAAAATGTCACATTAGACACAGTGGAAGGAAACTCTGAGAGGTGACATGAAGACAAAGAAACAAAGGGACAACTGAGCACAGGACAGGGAAGATTGGGCCCAGGGGAATCAGCCAGTGTAAGGAGCCCAGAAGTGGGAGCCTACTTGGCCAGGCCAGGAATAACACGTCCCGGAAATCAGTAAAAAGAAAGAGAGAAGGACATGAACTCAGTGCTTTCATGGGAAACATTATGAGGCATTGTGTGGGCTAAGAGAAGGTCTGTGTATTTTATTTTACACAGAAGACATAGAGATGTCTTTGAGATGGCTTTGAGATGTGACCAAACTTTCATCTTGAGTGGCCTTTGTGTCAGTAGACATTGGGGAAATAATAATGAAAACAGAGACAAAACAGAAACCTAGGGCGCCAAGACAGGTAGGAGATGGTGGTCTTGGCTAACAACACTACCAAAAAAAAAAAAAAAGTGGGAGTTGAGGAGATATCTCAATGGTTAAATGTGTTCATTTGCCCAGATTCCATTCCCCAGCCACTTTCAAAAAGTGCAGTGTGGGGCTGGAGAGATGGCTTAGCGGTTAAGCGCTTGCCTGTGAAGCCTAAGGACCCTGGTTCAAGGCTCGGTTCCCCAGGTCCCACGTTAGCCAGATGCACAAGGGAGCGCACGCGTCTGGAGTTCGTTTGCAGTGGCTGGAAGCCCTGGTGCGCCCATTCTCTCTCTCTCCCTCTATCTGTCTTTCTCCCTGTGTCTGTCACTCTCAAATAAATAATTAAAAAATGAACAAAAAAAATATTTAAAAAAAAAAGTGCAGTATGCATCCTGTATTCATTTGTAGTGGTAAGAGACCCCAGTGCACACATGCACATGCGCGTGTGCACACACCCACACACACCCCCACACACCCACACACAAATGCAAATAAACAAAACTTTTTTGTAATAGAAAAAGGGAAATAAAAAGGAACTTTCATGAACCCAGGTATGGTGATAAACCTATAATCCCAAAGACAGGGGAATCATAAGTTTGAAGCCAACCTGGGCTACAAAATGAGACCCAGTTTCAAAAAGTCAAAAGGAAGCAAAATACTCTTTTCCCATCCCCCACTTGTTTTCTAGAACTTTGCCATGCTTTATTTTAATTTCTGACTAATAACACCACATAGAAGTCATAAACTCATGCTAAAGACCATGAGTTTTGTGAGAGGAGGAAGTTTGTCTGCTACATTCCCAACCACATCCCCAGTGTTTACAACAGTTCCTGCCACACAGTGGGTGATCAGTAATGTTCTTAAATGTCAGGATCACTAAACGTTCTACTGGTTTTGATCCTAATAAACAAGAGACTTTTCCACTTAGAAAAGTAAATGTGATCATGGAAACCAAATAACAAAAAGATATAATTAAAATTGTGACCAGCTTTAAGTAACAAATGCCAACTTCTTACACAAACCTCATTTAAGAAACTTTTCTGGTGATTTACAAATACAGTGACACATGAAAAAAACCTACTATGACAAATGCTTCCTGTAGTTATCGAAGGAAGTTAGTTTGACACTTGTGCTGGTACATTGTTCATTTCCTTTTCACTTACTGAAGATTGGATCCTTGTCAGTTGTAGCCTCATGTTCTACCTCCGGGGGGCTGTTTCCTGGTTTTAGTGACCTTAAAATGTAGCAGACAGAATTGAGGCTGCAGGCTTCTCCAGCTTAAAGAATGGTGCAGGTAATGAAGAAAAAAGCCAGGCTGGGATGTAGGCTGCCTCCTTCTCATTCTGCCCCCTGCATACATAGACTATGGCCAGTTCAGCCCAGATGGGGAGAGCTTTAGACACCACACACCCAGAGCAAGACAAAACACCTGCCCCAGGGGGTCTGAGGAAATGACGTGAATTATACCCTTCCTCAGATTCCCTTTTCTTTCCCAATAAAACTAGAGAGCTTTTTGCATTAACTGTACCTTTTACTTACAATATGCTATCAAATATGTGAAAAACATTTGAAAATAATTATTTGATTCTAACATAATTTAAATTTTTCAAAACTAAGATCCTGTTTTACCATAGCTCTAAAAGTTGTTAGTCTGCTACCAGTCAGCAAGAGACAAAAGTATTAACTGAACTTTGGGAACACAGCCCAGGCTCTCTGCTTGGCACAGTAAGGTGTGACTGGTCACCAGCTCTTTCCTTGTGTGTTGAGGACTAAAAGTCACCCAGGTGCACAAGCCAGTTGGCCTTGAGCAGTCTTCATCAGAGGCTGAGAGTGTGTTCTGACACTGAGCCACAGAAATCATTAACCAGTCCTTGTGACTTTTAAATTTTGCTGTTATAAAACATTTTATTGTCCATTTTACAGCCATCATTTCACACAGGTAACTTACATGTTTCAAGAAAGCCATGGAATGCATTTAATCTCTGAAGTTTGTTTTTCAAACATATTTAAACACATTTAAACAATAAAATTCTACCACTGGATACATATACATATTTCAATATTAGTTTGACATATGTCAGGAACTACCAATATTAACATGACCCTGTGAAAGCTATTGATTGTCTTCGTTTTAGTAGCTCCAATAGGCAGAGCTCTGATCATCTCTATGGCAACTAATACTGAAGTAAAAGGTCAACAAACCTGACGTCAGAGTCATCTGCACTCATGCCACAGATGGCTCACGGGGATATTTGTTGTACAGGGGCAATGTTTCCACTTTTGTGAACAAATTTACTGATAAAAGTTAGTAAAAAAAAATTTGAAGATGACTCAGATAGACAAAAGGTAGCAACACCATCTAGAAAGATCTCCTCTAAACACGGAAAAATTGTCAAAGCAAACACTTGTAAAACTATACTTTAAAAGCAAATGTTGATTGAAATATTTCTGTTTGTCATTTTTGTTTTGAGGCAGGGTTTCACCAGAGCCCAGGCTAACCTGGCCCTCACTCTGAAGCCCAGGCTGACCTCAAACTCACAGTGATTCTCCCACCTCAGCCCAACTATTAACAAATCTGTATAGGAGGAAAATGAAGAAAGAGTATAGTCTATACCCAATAAATCCTGGTACAACAGACAATAATGTAGCTGTGAGGACATGATAATAACAAGTAGCTTTGATGTAAATACTACTTTTCTAGCAAGTTCTACATTCTTGAGCATAAGGAAGCTCTTATTACTTGACAGAATTTAAGACGCTCATCCTTTTATTAAAGGAAAAGGGTGTAAAATACCATTGTGCATGTCCAACTCATAAAGGTCTCAGTATCAAGACTTTAGCTCCCTTCTTACCCCATCCTATTCCTAAAAATGGACATTTTTTTCTCCATTGTGGACCCTGAAATGGTCTCAGGTAATAAGTCAAACAAAAGGCAAGAAATGACCATGATCAAATGAATGACTTGGTGAGGTTCTATTCATCCACCTTCCCTTATAATGGAAACCTAGGACTTCAACTAAGACCCTTTCTATAATTGACTTATTTCTAAGGAGAAAAGGTGAAAATAATTATGACAAGGTGGAACATAAGAGAGACTATTTTACTACTGAGACACAATAGCTACCTCCTTAATTAGCCCTAAAGAAATGATTTCTTTTATCACCAACAGAGAGACGTGCTAAGCAAAAATCATTCCCCAATACTTCACAACAAGGCTACCTTAGCCATCTCTTAAAAGTGTCCTTAAAGCCGGGTGTGGTGGCGCACGCCTTTAATCCCAGCACTCGGGAGGCAGAGGTAGGAGGATTGCCATGAGTTCAAGGCCACCCTGAGATAACAGAGTTAATTCCAGGTCAGCCTGGACCAGAGTGAGACCCTACCTTGAAAAAACAAAACAAAAAAAAAAAAAAAAGTGTCCTTAAATGCAGATACCACTGTTTAAAACAATTGCTTGATAGTAATGGAAATAGATTATTAATTAATTTATTTATTATTTTGAGAGAGCGAGAGAGAAGGAGGAAGAAAAAGGGAGGGAGCAAGGGAGGGAGAGAGAGAGAGGGAGAAGGAGAGAAAGGGTGTGCCAGGGCCTCCATCCACTGCAAACAAACTACAGATGCATGAGCCCCCTTGTGCATCTGGTTTACATGGGTCCTGAGAAATTGAACCAAGGTCCTTTGGCTTTGCAGGCAAATGCCTCAACTGATAAGCCATCTCTCCAGCCCATGGAAACAGATTTTAATTGGTTTCTTGTTTCTTTCAAATTGGCTCAAAGACTAGATTCAAATAGGTTGCTTTGTAGGGAATTTACCGAAAACAATGCTCAGGAGGTACGGCAGAGGAGAATGGCACAGTTCACATCTTTGTGAAACTTAAGGACTTCCCAGTAATACATGTCCATCTGGAAAAGAATTCCAAAGCAATTCACAAACAAAATTATAGAGAAAAATATTATGTAGGGGTGGGATAGAGGGGCTGGGGGATGGAGAGCCCTTGCCTAGCATGCAAGATGCTCTGGGTTCAATCATCAGCATCAAAAAGGGAAATGAACTGCATGCAGAATGGCTTCTTCCAGCTTTCTGTCAGCTGGTCTACATGAAGGAGGTTGTCAGCTCAGTTCTAGCAAGATTTCTCAGTGGCCTTGCAGCCCAAGTATATGGAGTCTTCAGCAATAGGGTCTTAGCATCTATTCCTGAAGCCATTCTGCATGCAGTTCAATGGGAGAAAGAAAAATCACCAGTGAAGACACTCACCAGTGGACACTGCAAGCCTTATAATTGGCCAGCCAGGCCAAATGAGCAACGGCTGCAATAGTGGCACATCTGTTATAGGGGAAACCAACTGCCCTCTAATTGGACTGGAGGCCCACTCCATGGGAAGGGAATACATCCCTAATACTGAAAACTTAAAACAGGGGTAGACATAAGCCCTAGGGGTGTAATGTCTGCTGTTGTCTGGCCAAATGTATATACTATGCTTATCAAACTGCCCAGTAAGCACTTCTGTTAATGTTAACACCCTTATATTAATGCTACTCTCACTTTTGGTTGAGAATCTTCTCTTTTCATATGGCAGTGACCTTGGCACGACTCAGAAGGTATCATGATGATAGAAAGAAATGACTGCTGTGCTCAGTACTGCAATATCTGTCCAAGGCTCAGGGTCTAATGCGGAAGAGGTGGCGGAAAGAATGTAAAAGCCAAAGGAAGGGCAGGACTCCATACAACATGCTCCCTCCAGACACAAAATGGCCTGGATATCCATAGCCTCACAGTGCCTGATACTACCTGCATAAGACCATCATAAGAGGAGGAAAAGATCAAGACATCAAAAGTAAAAGAGAGACTGATTGAGATGGGGAGTGGAGTTTCAGAGGGTAAGTGGGAGGGAGGGAGGGTATCACCATGGGGTACTTTTTACAATCATGGAAGTTGTTAGTAAAAAATTTTAAAAAACCAAAATAATAAAATAAAATTAAAAATATTTTATTTATAAAAAGGGAAATGAAAAAAAAAAGATTGGAGAAGAATAAGTTCATGCAATGTATTTCAGTTCATGATGAACCAATGCAGCATAAAAGAATGTGCAACTGCATTGGGGCTGCAATGGTAAGTAGAAAGGACTAAGGAGCTAGGTCACAATGCTGCTCTTCTCCATCTGATGCTGCATAGGACCTTCAATTCACTGAGTACAAGCAGATACCCAGGTCCTCACACTTCCCCTCCAGCTTGTCACAGCCCAGTACCTCTCTTCACACTGATCATATTGAGACTGTCAGGAATGCTTCATCCACAAGCTCATTTGTTGAAATCCTCCAATTTGGTCTGCTTAACTAGCAGCAACGGGGCTTCCTTCTGCCCACAGGGCTAATACTATCAAAAGCACTGTGGTCAGCAGGAACCTCAGAACCAAAGCAGGGAAGACATTTTTTTCTTTTTCTAGTCTAGAGCTTTTACAAAACTAGGACAGGGATACTTAGCATGATAAGTGTTTCTACATCCTAGCTGAATCCCATGGCTCAGCCATTCCCCTGCTTGGCGTTTTATCTACAAAGGGTTCATTTACACACACCATCTTCATTTGGCCAAGGTTCATAGCTTCATGGCAGGCAGAGGGTATAGATAAAAAGTATTTCCTGGACAGCTTTGGCTTGTACTGCCAGTTTTCTGAGAGCATCAAAAGGCTGCAAATTTTCTAGCATCTGGATTTAAAAAATAATAATTTTCTGTCATAAGGAAACAGCGACTGGGTAGAAGAATATTATCATTGACCTAAGGGGTGTGAAGAACGTTCACTAAAAGAGAAGTGAGATTAAGAAAATGTTGGAAGGAAATTTCAAGTAAGCTTCATAATGAGTTTTTCTTCATTTCAGGGCAGCAGAAATGAAAGTCTTTTTATTTTTGTCATCCAAATACATCTCAAACAATACAAGTTTATGAAGAAATTAGATAGTAGCTACTCAAACAATATTCAGGGCTTCTCCCCATTGAAATATACTTCACTGGGAAGATTGTAGGTTCTTTGGAAATGACACTCACATCTCATACAAATCTCTCCCTAGCTCGTATCAGAGAGCTATATGCAATGAAGGCACTTAAAAGTTTTATGACAAGGGAAAAGCCACATATCTTTGTCCTAAAGCCTATGCTCATCACACCTCTCCTGAGCTCACCGAGTCCACAGAGCATCTTGTTCCTAAGGGAAAGAATGCTGTGAGGTAACTGAGACTGGTGTCCTTTAGTAATCACCCAAAAATATTTGAAACAAATATAATGTTACTGACATGATGAAGAACTTACATATCTGCATAATATAGAGCGCTTAATTCAGAATTGGTTATAACTGTTACTTTCCATTCCACTTTATGTTCTTGTGAAAAGATTTTATAATATAAATCAGTGTACTTGTTTCCAGAGACAAGAAATGCTTTTTATGTTAAACTTTCAAAACATAAATTTGACTTCTTTGTATACTTAGATTTCAAAAAGCCCTAAAAACCACAGATTATAGCACCTTTCACTTTATGGGTGGGGGGTAGGACTCCTGTCTGGCACACCTGTCAGGTGTGCAAGGAATCCTTCAGAGCATGAGTTATAAATGGATTTGTTCATGTGATGGCAGAACAATTCCACAAGGGGTCCCATGAGTATTTCTCAGCATTCACATGTCACCTTATTCTGATTACAGCAATGAATTTGTGTCTCAAACAGAAAAACATAAGGAAGTCAAAAGCCACAATGGACAGTTTCTAAAGGAGTGAATACAATAGAACTTAGTCTCCCAAAAGAATCACACAATATACCCAAGTCGTCATTGTTATAAATTATAACATGCTTTTAAATTAGTGACTTTTGAAATTTGATACTTTTGGCAGTTTATCTTTCTTCAGATGAAAACCTCTCGTTTGGTTTAAATTAAAGACTAATTTAGACATTACCTAATCAATATGCATTGTGCACCTCACATAACTGATATAAATAACTAGTCTTCTTTTCTCCCTTTACACAATTAAAAACAGAACAGGAAAGTAAGCATTGTGCAAAAGTTAACAAAGCACTCACATTTTACTGTTCTGACTAAATCTTCTTTATTGAACATAGTTATTTAAATTAGTGAAAGATATAATATTATTTTTTAAATAGTTTGTTAAAATTTAGAAGGAAAAAATGAGAAATTATTACTATACTTACCCTTTCAAGAACTGTATGTTTTGGTAGAAAATAGGAACAAAGATGCCTGAAACTTGAAGGTTTTGTTGAATAGTCTATTTCCATATGAAGGGTTGTAATTAGTGTAAGCATGAACTAAACAGCAATTCCTATCAAGATTAACCCTATAAATAACCAGCTTGTTTAGCCCAAGCTTCCTAGCCTTATGCTACATGAATATTCACAGACAATTTAGTGCACTTTTGATAATATTTTATCACAGCTATTTCTCTAGATATATTTCTATTATCACAGTTACCAGAACTCATTTCTGTCTAAAACTGAAATGTAAGCTAGCCACAAAAGAAAAAAGCAACACAATACATATTACATTTTATTCACATAGGAAAAGACATACATCTCTCTGTCTCTCCATATATATAAGAAAAGGTGAGATATAACATTGTATTGAATGAAACAACTCCATTATGTCAAGAAGGATATATATTAACCTGTTTATATTGAGAGCTCTGGGAAAATAGATATAGATATATATCTATTCTATATATATTCTACATATATATAGAAATAGATATATCTCCATAACAAATCAAATAAATGAATAGCAAAAGCTTACACCCAATATGAAACAGTAAGTCAGTATTTATTCAGCATTAGCCAATAGGCAGCAAGGATAAGACCTAAGGAAGGCCAAATTTTCTGATTTTTCAAGAAAAAGCAGGAATTTGTATTTTTATCTGAGGTCTGTCTTAGTCTATTCATGTTATTGTAAAAAAGACCACAAAGTGGATAGGACATAGTCAACACAGAATTCCAAGGCTAGAAAGTCCAACACCAGGGTGTCATCAAATTCTGTGTTTGGTAAGGGCCTTCTTTCTAGCTCCTAGGATTCCTTTGTCACTCTGTCCTTACATGGAGGCAGCAGCTCCCTTAGACCTCTGTCATGAGTGCACTGATCTCTTTCATAGGCCCACCCTCATGACTTCGTCACTTC
The DNA here is from genome assembly GCF_020740685.1 of Jaculus jaculus. NCBI lineage: Eukaryota > Metazoa > Chordata > Mammalia > Rodentia > Dipodidae > Jaculus > Jaculus jaculus. The sequence goes on along the minus strand of NC_059105.1, from coordinate 82,212,328 downwards.
CTCAAAAAGCCCATCTCCTATGATCATCATCTTAATACATCTCAATGCATAAAATGAGTTATGGGATATTTTCCACGTGTTTATGTTTTGAAAAATTTGGGCAAGAATTACTTGTTCTTAGAAGCTTAGCAGAATCTTCTGATGGGCCTTCTTGGGCTGTAAAATATTTTCCAAGGAAATTTTGTTACTGATTATTTGAAAGTTACTTATACAATTTCTTTAATACCACAAAACTATTTGACTTTTGTAAACTATGATTTTCTGGAAATTTATCTATTTGGATTATTTCATTTTCCCTACTACAGATTTGAGGGGACATTCTTTTTTATTCTTTGAGAAGTATGGAAAAATTACCATAGGCTCATTAATAAACATATTTAGAATAATACTTAATATCTTTACCCTCTTCCTACATCAAACAAGGCCCTTAGAACATTTGGATTCCTTTTATGGCTCTCTAGATATATAATACAGTATTTTTATATCAAACAATCCTTTTATGCTATTTTAAAGACATTGTGGGGCTAGAGAGATGCAATGGTTAAAGCACTTGCCTGCAAAGCCTAAGGACCTGGGTTTGATTCTTCAGAACCCTTGTAAAGCCAGATACACAATGTGGTGCATGTGTCTGGAGTTTGTTTGCCATGGCTAGACCCTGTCATGGCCATTGTCTCTGTATCTGCCTCATTCTCTCTCTCTCTCTCTCTCTTTCTCTCTCTCTCGCTCAAATAGATGAATATTTTTTATAAAAAAGACATTGTGACTGTAATACATTGGCATCTTTAACAACTACTCATGTATGTCATTTCTTTGCTTTATGTTCTGCCATGTTTGTCAGAACATTGGTATGTACTCTCTTTCTGCTTAAGTATGTCCTTTAAAACTTCTCATATCAGAGTCTACTTGTGGCAAACTCATCCTATTTTTATTATTGTGAAATTTTCTTTTATTCTCCCTTATGTTTTATTTATTTATTTATTATTTGAGAAAGAAAGAGACAGAGAGAATAGGCATGCCAGGACCTCTAGTCACTGCAAATGAATTTCAGCACATGGGACACTACGTGCATCTGGCTTACATGGTTTCTGGGGAATGGAACCTGGGTCTTTAAGCTTTGCAGGCAAGTACCTTAACCATTAAGCCATCTCTCCAGCCCTCCCCTTATGTTTTAAAGATTTTTTTTTTTTTTTTGCAGGATATAGAATCTATGTTGCCAAGTGTTTTTTTTTCTTTTCAAGATATTGAAAATATAATTACCATTTGTCTTACTTAACTCTTGACTATTGAGTTGACAAAGTCAACTGTACTATAGCTTGTTTTATTTAGTTTACCTTTTTTCTCTGCCAACTCTAAGAATTCCCCTTCCCTTTGGAGTTAGGTAGTGATACATAACTTGCCAGGACTTGTGTTTCTTTGTACTTGTCCAGTACTAGTCACTGAATTTCTGAGATTTGAGAGCTGATGCCCTTCATCTGTATAGGTGAACCTGAAGCTGTTTTCCTCATATCTCCTTTGTACCATTATGTAAGAGGCCATGCTCAACCTTGCATTTGCATCATGTCCTCCTGTTCAAATTCTCATGACATCTTCTCTGCATGCTGCACATAAAATCATTTCTTCTGTCCTTTCACATGTATAGTTTCTCTTCAGTTGCTTGCTACACTAATTGCTAAACCTCTTCCTTCAGCTTTTAATTTCAGTTGTTGTATTTTTTAATTTTCTCAGTAAGTACCTTTAACCACTGAGCCATCTCTGCAGCATATTCTTTTAAGTATTTTTATTTATTTTGCAAGTAGGTGGGAGAGAGAATAGGTGCATCAAGGCCTTCAGCCATTGCAAACAAGCTCCGGACACATGCACCACTTTGTGCATCTGGCTTTACAAGGGAACTGGAGAATCAAGTTCAGGTCATTAGGCTTTGGAGGCAAACACCTTAAATGCTAAACCATATCTCCAGCCCCTATCTTTAAATATTAAAGTCTGCTGTTACTGTGGACAGTTATTGGACCACTTTTTTAATAGTTTTCTATCCTTTAAATATACTTCCGAGTTTGCCTTTTGTTCATTTAAACTAAGAATTAAATTTAGTCTAGCACTTGGGTCTGATGCTCCCCTCTATGCGTGTTCTTTCTCTGGCTCTCTGTCATGCCTGTGTGCTTGTCCATCACAATGTGAACTTATCACACCCTTGGAAGTAGGCTTATTTGCTATTTAAGGCCTGATACAAAAGTGTCTTCCTCCAGTTTGTACTTCTTCTGTCAGGCAACCGTAGTCACAGAAGGGTTATCTTAAATTACAGAAAGTGTTATGTTGAGAATCTCCTACTATCCATAGAAACTCAGCCCTAGTGTTGGCAGATGGCCAGCCCCTGCTCACAGGTTCTTGGGACTATAAATTACAATCTTTCCTTTGTTTATTGTTTGCTGTGCTCAGTACTAAATCTATCCATCCTGGGCTTAGAAGGTAGAGTGTATACAGCTGATTTAAACTCAAATAAGGAATGAAGCTTTTGATATCTCAGCTGAACATAGGGAGGTTCTGCTGGGTTTGAAACTTGTCAAGCCCTGTTTTTGCTTTATTGTCTCTCTTGAAACTTAAGCTCCTGAAGATGAACGTCCCAACATATGTTTCATCACCAGAGACAGAGTCACATGGTCATAAAGTCTCAGATACAAATGTCACTAAGTTAAATAAGAGTGTCCTTGGCTAGGGAGATGGTTCAGTGGACCAAACACTTGTCACACAAGTGTGAGTACCTCAGTTCAGATCCCTAGAATCCAGGTAAAGCCTGATGCAATAGTACAAGCATCTGTAATGCCAGCACACCTAGAGGGAGATGGGAGGTGGAAACAGGAGAATCTCCCAGAGCTGATAAGCCAGATAATCTGGCAAACACAGTAGAGAACAATGAGAAACCTTTCTTAGACAAGGTATACCATGAAGACCAATAGTCATATTGTCCTCTGACCTCCTGGAACATGGTGTGTGCATGTGTGTGTGCACGTACACGCATGCACATGCACACATACACATATTCCTCCAAAAAAAATTTTCCTAAGCAATACCAGTGTTTATTGTACTAGTAAATAAGAAATCTGAAAGCAGGATGGTGAAATTGTTGAGTTTATTAATAAACCATACGACTGCGTTACTCCAGAATTCTTGTCATTAGTTTTTTCATTATTGCCTAATTTTCTGGTGACTCTTACTTGAAAACATTGAATGGATGCACAAATGGTAAGTGGTTATGTTAACATAACTCCAGTTATTTGTGGGTTTGGACATCACTTCAATACTTGATCACTTTAGATTTTCTCTTCTATAAAATTTCTAGTTTTGTTCTTTGCTCATTTTTTTCCATGCTCTTCTCTCATTTGCGCCAGTTCTTCTGTATACACATGCACACTTAACTTCTAAATAACTGCTTTCGCCCAGCAATTTTGCTACAACTACTTCTACCCAATATCTAGTTTACCTTTTAGTTTTATTTATATCTTTTTTCAGTCATCTTATTTTGGTTTTCATGTGCTTAATTCCGTTTGTCTTTTCCTTTGATAGATCTGAGCTTCCTGTTTTATTTAAGAATAGTCTCCATACTAGAAAGTCATAAAAATTGTTTTTCTAAATTTTTCTCTGACATTTAAATTGTTTTAGATGTCACAATTAGATGTTTAATCAGCTATAATTTATTTTTGTATATGGTATGACACTCTGGTACAACTGTGCTTTCTTCCAGATGGATAGATAATTATGTCAGTATCATTTCTAAAATAGACCATCCTAGGATTTCCATTTTTGCTAAATTCCACTTTAGATGTCCACAAGCACCCTTCTTGGTATGGTATACATGGAAATGCTAAGTAAAATATAAATGAATTTTTTTTTCTGTTAGAAAAAATAAGCAAATTGCTCAGCAAGCAAAGCTACAGTGGAAGTCCAGATAAGCCCTTGAGCACTGGGGTCTTTGTCAGCTTATCCTGGAGGTATCTGGCAGCTCTTGATGGTCAAGTGCTTAGTTTATAAAGATAATAGATAAAACTTGTTAAGAAAATGGAAAATCATGCTGAGCGCAGTGGCCCACACTTTTAAACCCAGCACTTGGGAGGCAGAGGTATGAGGATTGCTGTGAGATTAGGCCACCCTGAGAGTACACAGTAAATTCCAGATCAGCCTGGCTAGAGAGCACCCCTACCTCAAACAGCCCCACAAAAAAAAAAAGAAAATGAAAAATCAAAGCAAATATCCCTACATAAAACTGGCAACTGTGAATGACAGTACCTTGAAAAAGGTCATGAGTATAGAGAGAGATGGTATGCACACTTCTCTGTCTCAGCCTTTGCTTTGGGTAGAGCATAAACACAGTTTCTTTGAGAGTTCCTCATCTCCAATGTGTACACTTTCAAGAGCTTAGAGTCAGAATTCACTCTCTCTGTCAGCTGGAAGGACCTAATCAGAACACACAATGTACTTGTATGGAGGGCGCCCTCAGACACCTGGCAAAAGCGAATGCAATCTTCTCTGGGGGGACAAATTTAAATATATGCTCCAAAAGTTTCTCCAGATAATGGTCCCCAAAACAATCTTATACTCAAAGCTTACAAATCAACAAGGAAGAAAGCCGTCAAGAATATAAATCATCAGTCAAAAATAGCATAATTCAACCTACAGAAGCTGTGGATACTAAAATTATTAAATATAAAACATTGCTCGAAAGACACAGAGGATAAAGACAGAAGGTCAAGTTTATACCAAACTAGTAAAGGAAATGTGAGGACTGAAGGGAATGGAAGGCATGACTCATGGGCTGGACCTTCAGTAAGGACAGGCACTCTGAAGTACACATTTTTTTTACCTTCCCTTTGTTTCCACTACATGGATTTTCCCCTCAGTGCATACGAACTTGTACAAATAAATCTTTGCATTTTGAAGTAGAAATATTCTTGAAGAGCCATGTATACATTATTTACTTCTGAAAATGATTGTTTTCTGACCAAAATATCTTCTCTTCTCATCTCAGAAGAAGCCAAGAATGGGCAGTTCTGCATATATAATGACTGAGGATCTGCAAAGCCTGAGAGACTAGGTCAAAGTGACAGACAGACCTTCAGAAAAGGGCGCAGATATGGAAGAAAACTCCTCTTCTGTAAAAATATCAGGAAGAATAAACTAGATGGAGAAACTTCATAAAACAAATACAAGTTTCTCTTGTTTACCTGATTTATACAGCCTGGATTTAATTTTAAGTATATAGTACTCCATTTGTTTTATGATGATAATAGATTTGGTATTTGTAAAGTAATCACTTTGAAGTACTAATCAAATAGCTAGTTTTTGGAAATGACTGCTGTCTTCCATATTTAACATGAGGGGAGAAAAACCCTCTATGTATCTGTGATTAGCAGTTAAACTTGGAAGACCGCTTCTCCATCATTTTAATAAGCTTCAGGAAAGAGCAAATTTTCTAATACTACCTTCCTATGAAAACATCAACTTACTTTCTATCAAATAAAATAATTAACTCCTTACAAGTAAACCCATGTGTAATGCAAAATAGGAAACTTTCAAGAGCAAAGATTAGATTTAATATGATCTAAATTAAATTTCAGTCAAACTGACCTGAATTAAATTGACTTTAATCAATTTTAGCATTTCAAGTGAATAGTACGAAGGTTTTTAAAAGACCACTTAAAAGGAGAATGTGTGAAATTAAGATAGTAACTAAAATTTTAATAGTTTCTTTTTATCAGTGAATTGAAATACGAAATGTCCTTATTCCTTGAAAAAACTGTACACTTTAAATATCTGTTAAAGTACTGATTTAAAACTATAAATAATGCTGTTAGAGGGATCTAACCTGAATTTTCCTTTAGTAAAATAACTAAGATCAAAGTATCATGTACATTTAAGGGTAAATAAATATATATATATATCTGTATATATCTGGTGTTTTCATTGTTTGTACCTGTGTGATATGGGGAAATAAGTCAAATGCATTTCCTTCTGTACATCACAGTAGAAACCTATATAAAAGACATGAACATTTTAGGAATTAGTATCAAACATTTAAGAGGACTTTGAGGAAAGCAAGAATAGGTGCCAGAAGCTCTCTAATGCCTGACTTGCATGGGCACCAGCAAGAAAGGATATGATCAGAGAGGCATACACTTCATTCCAGGTATAAATTTGATCACAAAGCAACAAACCAAGAGGCCAGTCATTACAAATGAGACCCAAGAACAGAAGAGGACCAGTAGAAACTGAGCTCTGCATCAATCAGCTATCCAAAAACAGTTGGGGGTTGTTAACTTTGCATTTCTGGCAGAAGCACGCAACCAAAAGCAGTTTATGAGACGAAAGGACTTATTTTGTCTTAAAGACTCAAGGGCAAGCTCCATTATGGCAGGGAGAAATGATGGCATGGGCAGAGGGTAAATATCACTTCCTGGCCAACATCAGATGAACAATAGCAATAGGAGAATGTGCCAAACACTGGCAAGGGAAACCTGACTATGACACCCATAAGCCCACACCCCAAAATACACTGCTTCCAGGAGGCTCCAATTCCATAATTTCTACCAGCTGAGGACCTAGTATTCAGAACACATAATTTATGGGATTAACTTAATCAAACCACCACATTCCGTCCCTGATAAGCTGATGACCATGCATGATGTAAAATGCAAAACATTCAGTCCAACTTTAAAAGTTCCCATAGTTTTTATCAATCCATAGGTTCAAATATCCACATAATCCAATGTCTTCACCCCCCCTCCCGCCCAACATATAAGATCTTTTAACAAAGCATAATGGCACAGAATAAACATTCACACTGCAAAAGATGGCACTGGGAAAGAAAAGAAATAATGAAATTTAAAACAAATAGGGAAAACATCAAACTCTGTAGCTCCAAGTCTGACTACTCTAACCAGTGACAAGTATCCCAAGTCCAATAATTCTAACCAGTGAAGAGTCTCTGGAGTTCCGATTCTGTCCCTCTAGCTAGGTTGCTCACAGTACAGGAAAACTTCATATAGTACAAGCAGCTCTCCGTGGCTGCCATCCTATAATCCTGGCATCTCCATTGGGTTCATCCTAATTGCTCTAGTAGGACTCCATGCAGGTAATCTAACAAGCCTGCTTCACACTGCTCATGGTCATTTCCAAAATACAAAACCATATTTCAAATTCAATAACCCTCTTTTCTATGCTTGTTATACTCCATAGTACTAGGTAGGCTGCCAATTTGTTAATCCAGGGGGGAAATAAATCTGATTTTGAGGAGCAAGACACTGCTTTAGCATTCAGGGCCCTTACTTCAAAAGGGTCTGCATACTTTCTGCTGTCCAAATGCAGATCAGCTGGCCCAATCTCAATGGCTGTAGTCTCTCAAGCAATTGCAGCTGAACAGGCAGCAGTTTCACCCCAAAGATTTCATATCTATCTGTGCCTTATCCATCTGTTCACACCAGTCTCCATTTCTACATAATGCAATCCTGCACAAGTTCTTAGGACAGAACAGAACAGCAATCCTCTCACAAAATCTGCTTCTAGCCAGTCCAGACAAAGCTCTTTCTTCCCCTTATTAGCCAATCCTCACAGTCCTTAGTTCGTATTACATTCAGGACTCTTACCTCTGACAAGAATAGTCCAAGAAGATTTATGTATACCACTGCAAGGTGTCTTTTATGCCAAGGTTTCAAATCCTTCCACATTCCTCCCTTGAATCAGTTCCAAAAGGCCAAAAGCACTGTTAGGTTTCTAGAAGGAATGACCCCACTTCTTGGTACCAATTTTACTGTTGTACTTAGCTTTACATTGCTGGCAGAAAGTACATAAGCAAGAACAATTTGTGGGAGGGAAGAGTTTATTTTGGCTTGCAGACTTGAGGGGAAGCTCCATGATGGCACAGGAAAATTAGGGCATGAACAGAGGGTGGATATCACCTCCTGGGCAACATCAGGTGGACAACAGCAGGAGAGTGTACCAAATACTAACTAGCAAGGGGAAGGAGGCTGTAACAGCCATGAGCCTACCCCCAACAATACCTTGCCTTCAGGAATCTCCAATTCCCAAATTGCTACCAGCTGGGGACCTAGCATTCAGAATATATAATTTTGGGGGAACCCCTGAATCAAATGAAACAGGTGATATAAGAAACAGCAGGGAGACAATGATCTTGGCTTTTGGCTGGGACCATAAACAGACATCCCTCATTCTCAACATTTTTCAGTTGGCTCTTGCCCTTTCCTTCTGCTATTGTGCCCATAAACATGGTAAGATGTGTTAGATGCTCGTGATCAAGCACTGCAGAAACATCACACTAATTTTCAGAGTGCTTTTCTATGTTGTATTTCTGTACAAACACTTGAAACTGGCAGTTCCTATTAGGCAGAGCCAAGAATGCCAATCATAACCACATGATATGTGATATGCAATGGTAAGGTTGTCACTTTCCTATGTGGATGGTCAGCATGAAGGTTTCCATTCTTTCTTCACATGGCTACTGTTCCACATATGGCTAATAAACATGTAGCCTTCTCTCACATAAAGGACAATCCACACAATGTGACCATGTGTACCACATACACTCCTTTTCAATGTACACTTACCATTAAATGACACCAAATGAAATAAATTCTTAGTTCAAGTAAGAAAGGTGGAATTCAATGAAGTGTCATATAGAATGTCTTGTAGAGAGTTAGTGGCTAGCCAACACGTATCTTTTTTGTTATGTACATTTTTTAAAACCCAATTAATGTAACCCACCATATACCAGCAGACTTCAAAAAACTCATGAGACAATCTCAATCAAGTCATGAAAAGGCTTGAAACACTGGATATCCACTAAATTTGAGAAACTAAAACTTTGAACAAATTAGAAATAAGACTCAGTTGATACTAGATATCTAGAGTCTGTAGTTGCTATCATAACTAATGGTAAGAGTTTGAAGCCAGGCATGGTTGGTGCATGTCTGTAATCTCAACACTTGCGAGACTGGGGCAAGAGGATTGTCTTGAGTTTAAGGCTAGACTGGGATAGTGAGTACTAACACACCTGGACTACCTAGCAAGATGCTATCTCCAAACAACACAAACAAACACCATAAGACAGAACAAACTTAAAAACCCTGGTTAAGAGACTGAGTGCTTTCTTCTTAAGAAAGCAAGAGTCTTCATTGTCACAAGCCCTGGTGACCATCATATTAGAAGACCAGGCCATTAAAAATACAAAAAAGGGAAAAAAAAACATGCATATCAGCATAAAGACTGAAATTGCTTATATTCACAGATAACAGAAAGTTCTGCAGAGTAAAAGAAAAACAACTAGAACAAATACATTATTTTCTCCATTTCAATGTATAATCAATGAATAAGGTGAACTTTTTCATATATTGGAAGTTGACATTAACAAATGGAGATATTCACAAGGCCATTCATGGAGCTAGGAAGATGGCTCAGTGGATAAAGTGTTTGCCACTCAAGCCTAAGTACCCAACTTTGAATCCCAAGACACGAACTAAAGCCAGAGACTGTGGTGAGATTCTGTGATCCAGCATGCTGATGGTGAGATGAAAGACAGAGATGGGAGAATTTCCTGAAAGCTTGTGGACCAGCTAGTCTGGGGAAGGCAAAGGCGAGCAATGAGACAGACTGCTTCAAATTAAGTAGAAGACTTGGTCCTACATCCAAAAGTTATCCTCTGACCTCCACATATTCATGGTGACATCACATGGTTGTAGTTATACACATGAACATGCATACACTCACAGACACACAGACCAAAAATAAAAATTCCATTCACAGTAGTACCTAGAGCTCCACAAACTTCATTGAAATATGTTTAAAACTTAGTTTATAACAACTACAAAATACCACTAAGAAAATGAAAGACCAAATAAATGGAAAAACATGCAATGTTCATGGATCAATATTGTTATCATGACTATTTTCTCCATATTAATCTATATTTTCAACTCAGTTTAATCAAAATCTCAGCATATTGTGTAGAAATAAGCTGACTCTAAAATTTAAGCGAAAATATAAATTGCTTGTACAAGTCAAGTCAGTCTTCTAAAAGAAAAGGTTAGGTGGATCAATAACCTTATTTCAATACTTACTACTAAACTGTAACATCAAGATAGTTCAACAGTAGCCTGAGACACTCAGAAAAATGGAACATCATGCCACATCCATAGGTACTACCACATATGCGTGGCTACTTAATTTTCAGTCAAAGTGCCAAAATCATTCAATAGAAAAGGAGAGGTTTTAACAACTGATGCTGTAACTTCATTCCACATGGGAAAGATGAAACTCCATCTTTACCTCATAGTTTTGTACAAATTGAAACTCAACAGAGATATAAAAAAGCTGAAACTACAGAACTTCTAAGAGTAAATATACATAATCTCTGGGATAAAACATCTTAGGATATGGAACATGTAACAATAATAGTAGCAATAAAAATCAAACTTTATCAAATGTCTAACCTTTGGCTCTACAAAAAAAAGCTATCAAGAAAACAAAATACTAATGTATAGAATTGGAAAAATAGTCATGACACATATATCTAAAAATGGATAATGGATTTATAACAAAAATATAGAGAACTTTTATAGTTCAACCATAAGAAAATAACCCAATTATATGACATACATAAATAAATATAAAGATACACAAATTGACAGTATGAACATAAAAAATTTAACATTATTAGGCATGAGGGAAACACAATTTGAAACCACACAAAAATAACCAAATTAACAGCTAAAACTAAAAGGGTTTTTTTATATGAAAATTTGTCAGGAATATAAAGTAACTAGGATTATGATCCTACCACTGTAGATATAAAATGATATCAGCAGTTTTACAACTATTCAGGGAGACTACATTTATAAAATTAGACACACACTTATCATATGATCTTGCAGTTCTATGTTAGATTATTGTCTAAGAGGAGTGAAAACATTCTCCAAATATTTGTGACATGAATATATATAGTAGCTTTGTTAATAACAGTCCTCAAATGGAAATAAACTGAGTTCCCATCATATATATATATATATATATATATATATATATATATATATATATATATATATAATCTTTAAAATTATAGCATATCCATACAATGGAATATTACTGAACAATAAAAATAAAGTAATAATACACCCAATAACAAAAACATTTTGCAGGAAGTTATCCATCTTCCTCCCCCAAACATGTATTCTGTAATTAATCTTTCAAGGAAAAATGTAGGATGGAGAAATCTAAGCTATACTGATAGAAAATAGGATAATTCAATCAGACATATAAAAAACATACCATGTATCAACTGGTGCATTGATAAACCCATTATCAGTAAAGCACTATGACATTTTTATAAACTGTCTTTTTTAACTAAAAATATTTATTTTGTATAGAAATAGCATCTCTACAAAAATTTTTAAGCCAATTAAATAGAAGACAGATATGTATGAAACAAGCATAAAAAAATTTACTGCATTTAATTTAGGCATTTTGTGATTTTCTTTCTTTAAAAGAGAGAGGTGAGCCAACACCCAGCACCAGCCACACCAGCACTCTGGAGACAGAGGCAAAGGCAGGATCACAAGAGGCCAGCCTGGTCTACTTAGTGAGTTTTAGACCAGCTATAGCTGCAAAGCCAGAGCCTGTCCCAAAATGGAGAGAGGGAGATAGAGAGTGAACTAAAAATTAAAGACATATAAGAAATAAGAGGACTGGAGAGATTGCTCAGTAGTTAAGGCATTTGCCTGCAAAGCCTAAGGACCCAGATTCAATTCCCCAGTTTCCATGTAAAGCTAGATTCACAAAATGGCACATGCATTCTGTAGTTCATTTACAGTGGCTAGGGGCCTTGGCATGCCCCCCCTCCTCTCTCTCATAATTTAAAAAACAGGTGTATAGCACATGCCTTAAAGAAAAGAAATAATATATCTTAATGCCAAAATAAACATGCAAAAAAACTTGAGAGAAAAAACATTATGTAACTCAATATTAGTATCATGTTTCTTTTTAGACTGTCTAAAATTTTCTGATTAACTTGAATTAATTGGACATGTCAATAAGGTGAAATATACATTTCAGTACACACACACACACACACACACACTGCACACTGATAAGTCCCCAAATCGTGTTTATCACCCTAAATCATCTCCAAAAAAAATTCTTAAAATCCTTTCATGTACCACCCCTGGTCTCTACTTCACTCTACAGGAAACTCTTTTCTCAGACATTATCTTACATTGTGCAACCTCAAAAGTTACATCTGCCCATTTCATGCCCTCTAGCTACCAGCCATCTCAGTTTATAGATCATGTGATTGTCTGTCTCACACACCACAGACTTCCTCTACTTGGTGGATATCTGGTGTCCTTATGGGCATTTTCTCCATTAGTTTATCTATGAACCAGAGACAACCTACAGTAAGGCTCATTATATTAATTGTTGGTCTTATCTATAACCCAAAACGAAAAAGTAAGAGGGACAAAGGAGATGGAGCAGCTGTGGTAGCCTATTTTCCTACTACTGTAGATTAGATGTCTGCTCATTCTTTTTCTTATTTGTACTGTATGTGGTGTGGGGTATGGGTATGTTTTGTTTACACATGTGTATGCACATGTACAAGCTCTGTGTACACACATGCACAGGTCATAGGACAACATCCAGTGTCCTTCTTTATCGCCTTTTGGCATTGTTTCCTTGAGACAGTGTCGCTGTATGAACCCCAAACTGCCATTTATCCCTCAGACTGGATGACCAGTGAGCCCCAGTAGTTTTCTTGTCTCTGTGTTCCCCTCACAGGACTGGGATTACAGGCATGCATAGACACATCTACCTTTTTATAGGATTGCTAAGGATCAAGCTCAGGCCCCCTTAGACCCTCAGGTCCACTGAGCCATCCCCCCAAATTTTATTTCCTTTATGTTTTTTCCACTTGGTATACAATCTCGTTTGGTATACACATCTCATTTTTTCCTAGTATTTATTTTTACTTATTTATTTTTATTAATTAGTTTCATACTCAGCAAATACAGTCAATCTGGTACCATTGTTAGGCTCTTTTAAAGTAATCCACTAAAATTTACATTTTATTTTAAGGCCATTAGTCACATCAAGAAAATACAATTCATGTGGACAAATTTCTCCCCAGTTGTTACACTATTGTCAATGATTTGACAGTGATGTGCATTTAAAATACAAAGACTCAACCTCAGCTAGACTCTAGAGAATTTTATCATTCAACAATAAAAGAGTAGTAAATCATATTTTCTTATTTCAAGAATCAGTTTTCTGCTATATTTACAGTTTCCCAAGGGTAAAATTTAATTTAAAATGAACACTGATAAACCCCTTACCTGTTGGAAGGTGCAGTGTTATATTGTTGCAAAAATCCGTGAAGCAGCATTCAGTTTTGGTGACATTGTTGGAACTATGGCAGAAAACTTGTGCATTTAACTCTGGGAGGGACACACAGGATTTGATCACTTGCTCTTTCCCATTGGTTAACATGACAGAGGCCCAACAGGCTCCTTCGGTTTGGCAGGTAAAGTTCGAAGAATCACACAAAAGGCACACACACTTCAGTCCTGAAATGAGTAAGGTGAGAAGCTTCAACATGCTAAAGGCATCATAAAAAGCTATTTTGTAGTACTTAAGAACAGAAATTCAATTTTAACAAAAACTGATTATGGGTGGCATTTAAAAAATATGTGATAAGTGGACACTCCTTGGTCTTGTGTTTCATTAAATTTGCTGCCCAATTAGTAATCTTTTTGCAGTATTTCTAATGTATTCGGTTGTTCCCTTATTTGATATGTTTTCTTCTACCACAGTCTAAATCCTTCTTGAGCTCAATCAGCTCATTCCTAAATCAATTGCTCCTATGAAATGCTAGGAAACAGTATCACAGCAACCAAAGGGAGCTGTCCAGCATCACTCACCGAACACTGAAATGTGTCTAGGGAGACTGGGTGACCAAACTACCCATTTACCCTCTTTTTTAAACTTTTAACAGAAGGCACTATAGAAATAGATTATAATTACCTTTAAGGCATTGATGCCCCCTCCTCCCCTAAGGAATACATGTTAGAATGAGAGTTGTATAGACTGGGACCTTCAGGAAATTTTTAATGTATACATCTAGCTCATAAAACAAAGCACACTAATAATCGCATTTATTATGTCAGTAACAAAAAAATATCCAAAATGCATCTCTGGTAAATCAATTTATTCACTTCCACATGGTATCCCAACAGTCCCTCTTTACTACACACACACACACACACACACACACTATAGGTTCAAGGAGGCTCAGTATTTCTGTTTTGAACTAAGATACCAGAAGTTGTAATTTATTGAGTTCTTTATTTGTATATATAATTTCTATTTTAGTATTTTTATTTATTTCTTTGAAAGAAAAAAAGGATGGGTACAACAGGGTCTCCTGCTGCTGCATACAAAAATTCAGCATGCTACTTGATGATGCATCTGATTTTACATATTTCTAAATACTATAATTCTAAATAAGAGATTTCCATTATGATTTTAATTAACTTTTTGTTCAACCATAACTGTCCTCACAATTACCTGAACATTCACACTTTGCCATATAACCATTGTTAATAAAGAGCATTTAAATTGTTAACAACTAAAATTACAGTCTACTTTATACTCATAAAATATTTCACTTATAAATGGTAACTCTTATTCAAGCTCAAATTTCAATATGGGAACAAAAAATGGTTACTATTCCTATATAACTGGATATGTATGGAAGAGCAAACCACATTAACCAACTTAATCCCTTTTATTTTTTTCTTAAGTTATAATATATCATTTCCACAAGTACTTTATTAATAAGCTCCAAGGAAAATGTAACCTAACATAAAAATTTTTTGTTCTTGGCATTGGATTAGCACAATACACAATACCTCACTGCTTCATTTATTTTCTTTTTTCTAAATCAGGGACTTTCCTTCTGACATGGAACTCTTTAGCCCCAGGCTGGTCTCAGAGTCATAGTGATCCTCCTACCTCAACCTGCCAAATGCTTGGATTATAGGCATGAGCAAGTATGTTAGACATTTCACTCCCTTCTTAACCGCAGTGTTGATTACCATAGGTAGACATCTCTTACTAATAGCTATGTGTAGTTATAGGATTATACAGTCTAGTTTGACTGGGATTCCATATTCCAGACATATAAAATCTGGTGATTTAGAAATGTGTTGAAGCATGTCCTTACATAAAGGAGAGCAAATAAAGTATCTATTAATTAGCCCAAGTGTGTTCTGACAGTGAAATCTAGCATTTCCCAATCTGATAAAGGCCTTCAAACCCTGGTTGTACAAGACTTGTGTTCTTAGGCAGTACTTGGTTCCTCTTTGCCTCCATGCCCTTATCTGAAAGTGATAAATACAATGTTAATAAACCACCTCACAGAGAATGAATTAATCAATGTACATAAATCCCTTACACCAATTTTTGGCACATAGAAAGTATGATCTAAGCATTGGTAACCACCTCTCCTACAGTAAGAAAGACAAAACTACTTACACAATCAAAAGACACCCATAATTCACACAGAGTAGCTGAATGAAGGTGCAGAGACAATTTAAAAGCCTAACAGGGCTGGAGAGATTGCTTAGCGGTTAAGGCCCTTGGCTGCAACTCCCCAGGTTGATGTAAGCCAGATGCACAAGGTAATGCAAGTGCAAGGTCACATATGCACACCAGGTGGTGAACACGTTAGAGTTTGACTGCAGTGGCTGAGGCCCCAGCTTGCCAAATCTCTCCCCCCTCATAAAAATAAAAATGTGACAAAGCCTAAAAAATAAAGATATCTCTCTCTCTGTTCAACCAAGTGTGAGGTCAAGATTTTTATTTATTCATGGCTCAGACTAAATTTTTCTTTCATCCCACTCATTTCTAACAGCTGGGAATATAATATAATTCTTGTGTAACATTAGAAAATTGGTAATTAAGTAATCATTAACTGTTGAGATTTTGATTTGTATTGCGTGATAAACTTTGAAATACAGTTGATATGTGTTAAATAAATTCTACCTCAGCAAGTGGTGGGTGATGATGGATGAGGAAAGAAGTTCCTGAATTATTTGTGTCACTCACCTCCTGACTGTTCTTGGAGAAGAATTTAACCTTGAAAAGCCTCAATACCCTTCTCTGAAAATGAGAAATAAACGAGGGAAAGGACAGTTGTCCAGAAATCTTGATGCTTAGCCAGGCATGGTGGTGCACGCCTTTAATCCCAGCACTCAGGAAGCAGAGGTGGGAGGATCACTTTGAGTTCAAGGCCACCCTGAAACTCCATAGTGAATTCCAGGTCAGCCTGGACTAGAGTGAGAACTTACCTCAGAAAAAACACACACACACATATGCACAGAAATCTTGATGCCTCATGTGGACTATCTTCTGACTTTATAAAATTATAAATTATGGAAACACAATACTACCAAGTATTCAATACATTCAATTATTAACACATTTGCCCATCTGTGATTATTCTTCACTGTTATGTATAAGGAGATAAGGCAGTTTTCAGAAGTCTCTAACACACTGCTTCAAATCCTAGGTCTCAATTCTCATCAGGGGCTCCTTATGTTTGCCATATCGAAGAGAACCTAAGTTGGGAAGATAAGGCAACCAACTAAAGGATATGGATGATTCAGATCCACTGAGTAAAGACACCCCTTGAATACCCTACAGTGAAGTATCAATGATTTTCAAATACTGAACGGTGAAGTATAGATTACCCTCAAGTATTGAACAGTGAAGTATGAGTGACATTCAAGTACTGAACAGTGAAGTATAGATAACCTTCAAGTACTAAACAGTAAAGTGTAGATGACCATCAAGTACTGAATGGTGAACATAAATGGCCTTCAAGTACTGAAGAGTGAAGTGTAGATGACTATCAAGTACTAAGCAGTAAAGTATAGATGACCCTCAAGTACTGAACAGTGAAGTATAGATGACCTTCAAGTACTTAACAGTGAAGTGTAGATGACCCTCAAGTACTCAACAGTGCCACACAAACAATTCTTAAGAACTCAACAGTGGGGCTAGAGGGATGGCTTAGTGATTAAGGCATTTGCCTGTAAAGCCAAAGAACCCAGGTTCAATTCCCCAGGACCCACATTAGCCAGATGCACAAAGGGGCACATGTGTCTGGAGTTTTTATGCAGTGGCTGGAGGCCCTGGCATGCCCATTCTCTCTCTCTCTCTCTCTTTCTCTGTCAAATAAATAAATAAATAAATAAATAAATAAATAAATAAATAAATAAAATATTAAATAAAAGAACTCTTCAGTGATGCACATTCAACAATCAAGTACCCAGCTAAAAAGCATATGTTGTTTCCTGCCCCACACCAGGGCAGGTTACTCCGAGGCCTATGTTGTAGTTGCTTGCCACTGTCTCCATCATATACATATGGAATGAGGCTCAACAAGATCAAGCACTACCTAACGGAACAGGCTCCAAACTCAAAAAACATATAGTTTCTATGACACCACAGCTGCCATGTTTTCAACAACCATCCTTGCCACCTCAGTTCTAAAAACAAAATATGATGTGGTTTTCATCCAATAGAAATAAGTTAGCAACAAAGAAGAATCAAGATTTTGGCCTGTATCTTTTTATCTTTGGAATACTGCTGATATTTTCTAAACAAATTATACCTGTCTGCTTTCTGGTAAGACAAGTGGACAAGTAAAAGTCATTTCAATGTGCCTTACACATATAGTATTTCATGCCAGTTTTCAGCTTATCTAAACTGTGTACTAAGTAAGTCTCTAGGGCATTTACCTCAACCTTCTAGGCTTTCTCTTCCAAGCACTACTGGATGCATATAAAATGAACACATAGTGTTTCTCATTGAGGAATTAATGTATATATTCAATAATTGCTTAGAAGGCTAAAAAGATTTCCTTCAGGGGCTGGATATACAGCTCAGTGGTTAAGATATTTGCCTCCAGAGCCTAATGACCCAGATTTGATTCCCCAGAACCCATGTAAGCCAGGTGCACAAAGAGGTCCGTCCTAGTGGCCATTCTCTTTCTCTCTCTCTTTCTTATCTCTATCTCTCTATCTCTTTCTCTGAGAATAATATACACCTAGGTGACAGGTGACAGAAATGATGCCACACTTTCAATGTTGCATAATGGAAAATACTGATAAGCTTGAGGATTTGTTAATGGGAATGGATTCAAACATCTGCTAAATGTTCCCGTTTATTCCAGGTCAACTGTCTGCTCTATTGCACTGACTGGGAACAAACAACAAACTAAATGACATCTACGACATGTAAGTAACATATGAGGCTTCCTAGCTCCCATTTTTGACTTCCTGCCAGTCCACTATATAGTCACACTTGTCACATAATTAGACTATATTTATACCAATTATCTTCAACATAGATCCATTACTTTGCCAGTTAAAATGTAAACTGCCTTTAACAATTAGACTCATACTTTGCTATTTTATTTTTTTTAACTCAATGCTAGTTGAATCCATGATTCTAGAATATTCCATGACAGAATAAATCTGGCTAATAGCAGATAGTAGTCCTCCCTTATGATTCTTAATTTTATGCTTTCCCTTACAATCTACTTAAGTCATGTGGAAACAGAGAGCAAATAAGGTTGAAGAAAGAAGCAATTATTCATAATAAGGAGGTCTATTAGATTTTTTTTCCCCACTAGGAAGATTGCACTTTTCTTGTGTCTCTTCCCACCCCTTTAATTACCTCCCTTTTCTCCCTCTTTGCCGATTAGTCTGTAAAACCCAAGACATCTGTTACCCACAAGACATCTGTTAGCCTCATCCATCCATGGATGTGCACACTCCCAATCAACCAGAAAGTAAATCTCCATCCACATTGCCATTAGATGACTAGCATGCCCTGGTGTACAAAAGTGTAAAGACCATCAGAAGATACAGCAAATTAAGCTGTTTGTCTTTAGGTCCGAGTCTCATTAAAAAGCCAAAATAGGTTGACTGGGACTAGAGGGTATTTCTAGTAAGTTGGTTTCACATTGCCAGTTTCTTACATTTTGAGCCCATGTGCTAAAAACTGTGTTGGCCAAGGGGTAATGTGAACACATGACTCCTTTTCCCCTTTCCAGATGATCTGTTTACTTTGTTCATTTTCTCTTTGAGAAAAAAGCTGTCAAACACTTTTTTTTTTTAATTTGGAAAGAACATCAGATTTGACCTGGGTATGTGTAATCCTTCCTTCATTCGCAGGCTTGGGATGACTCAAGCTCATCAGAGTGCTGACTATGAGCAGGAGAGAAGCCAGACAACACGCCCAATGAGTCTGAGAGGCATCACATGCTTCAGAGCATTGCCCTTTGCCTTTCTCTCTCCTTACTTCTTTTCCTTTTCCCTCTTCCTTCCCTTTCCTTCCTTCCTTCTTCCCTCAATTCTTTCTTTTTCTTTCTTTCTTTCTTTCTTTCTTTTTTTCAAGACTGGGTCTCACTTTGTTGTTATGTTGCTTGGGCTGGTCTTGAATAAAGTCCTGGAGTCAACAGACTCTCCTGTCTCAGCCTTCCAAATTCTAAAACTAAAGTTGGGTGTGGTGGTACATGCCTTTAATCCCAGCACTGGGGAGGCAGAGGTAGGAGGATGGCTGTGAGTTCAAGACCACCCTGAGACTACATAGTAAATTCCAGGCTAGCCTGAGCTAGTGTGAGACCCTACCTTGAAAAATAAAACAGAAAAGCCACTTTCAAATCTAAAACCATATACCCATGGCACCATGCCCAGTTTTGCCTTTCTTTTCAAAAACTATTTTATTCTTTTCTTATTTATTTACTTGAGAGAGATGAGAGAGAGAGGGAGAATGAGTGCACCGGGTCCTCTAGCCACTGCAAGTGAATTCCAGATGCATGTGCAACCAGGCACATCTGACTTATGTGGATACTGGGGAATCGAACCTCAGCCCTTAGGCTTCACAGGCAAGTACTTTA
Source organism: Jaculus jaculus (assembly GCF_020740685.1). NCBI lineage: Eukaryota > Metazoa > Chordata > Mammalia > Rodentia > Dipodidae > Jaculus > Jaculus jaculus. The sequence goes on along the minus strand of NC_059105.1, from coordinate 82,192,311 downwards.
AATGCTATGCCATCTCCCCAGCCCAGCTTTGCCTTTCTTAATAGTAAGGGAAGACAGAATTAAAAAAAAATAATAATATTAATGAAATATGAGCAAAATAGTGCGAAAAGTTGGCCAAAAGTGATTTCAACAAAGACTCAGCATGTAGAAATGGTACATGTCATGCTGTATCTCAGAAAATTCATTACTGGAGCTGGAGAGCCGGCTCAGTGGTTAAAGCACTTGCTTATGAGGTTAGCCGGCCTGGGTTCAATTCCCCAATACCTATGTAAAGCCAGATGCACAAAGCGGCACATGTATTTAGAGTTCCTTTGCAGTAGCAAGAGACCCTGATGTGCTCATTTTCCCCCTCCTTGCAAATGAATAAAAAAAATGTTTTCCAAACAGAAAATTCAGAACTTACACATTCAGCAAAAATAAAATTGATTCTTTGTGCAAAGTAGAAGCTATGCTCCTTCCTCAAAAAGCCTCACCCTGATAGCTCAGAAGGAGAGGACTCCCTCAATGGGGGCGGGGGGAGGCATCAGAGCTGCTTGAACATATAGCCATGGGCTCAGCTATGGAGAAGTGTGACATCCTGTGACTCACAATGACTACTTGAAAGTCTCAGGCCAAAAGCAACACTCAGCAAAAGCAGAAGTTTCAACTCCTTTAGAATACAAGCTACCTAAGACCTCAGACAAGTGTCTCAATCTCTCCATATTTTAGAAGATTCAGTTTTGCTGCCTTCTGCTGCTCTGAGCTTTGCCCACAGTTCTCAGCATAAGTACTATAGGATGATATTATCTACAGAGAAAAGGGAGCTGGAGTTCTCAACTCTCACTAAAGATTAGGTTTGTACCCTCAAATTTGCATACTATTATTTCAGGTGGCGAGAGAATCCTATTAGTTTATATTCCATCAAACCTTCCCCAGCCAATAGTAAAGATTATTCACTTGGTTCAATATTTTTTTGCAACATGATGAAATTTTAGAGGGATGGAGGGGAAATGATGGAAGCCTGAAAATGTTCACAGTCGCTGTGAATGGTGTTAGACATCCACAGACTGTTGCTTAATCCTTTAGCCACAGTACACACACCAGCACAGCACAGCATGCAAGACCAAAAGTGACTCAAAAGAAGCATGCGTTAGCAGTCTGATGACTCTTCCTTCTGTCATAGAAAAGTAAAAATGTTTCCAAGTAATGTTTAAAGGGATGGCAAGGATGGAGTCTAAAACTGGCTGGAATTATGTTATTTATTTACTTATAGACTCAAAATTGTGACTAAATATGAAAAGGACATGTATGATATCATAATGTCATAAAGCTCTCAGTGCAATTTAAATATTAACAGAGAAAATTATCATTTGGACATTTTTTGCTTACCAGCTGAAAGGTTCACTTTCAAAGGTCCTTTCCACATATGCAAGCCAACCTTTCAGGCGTACCGCCCAATTAACTGGTTTGTCACCACAATATCAGTATATATTCTCTGAAAATACCACTAAGAGTAGATAAAGATGCATGAAAGTCTTTGGTGGAAAGATGACAGCTGGCTCCTTCCTACCTTTGGCAGTCAGGCATCAGTGGGCAACAGGCTTGATGGAGGAATCATGGCTTTGTTGTGGCTGCTTTGGGGCACAGTGCAGGGAAATGTAATTCCTTCTTTCCTTAGGGAGGACAGAGAGTCTCTGGAATCTCTTGACCAAATCTAGCCTTTACAGACTTATAAGGAAGGATCATGTTTGGAGTCCCATATGGAAGCATCATGCCCAAGCAAAGATGTCTCCTTTTCCTGGGACACATTTCCTCTTACATGCTTTCATCTGGTTCTTACTTTTCCTACATAGGCAACCTAACTGTTTCCTCATCAAATCGTTCCTTTGATCTTGGGGGTTTGCAAACTGTGGTCTTCTGCTCAGGAGTATAGCAATGCTCAGCAGACACCAATGACATTTAAAAGCAAGCATATGCATGGTTGGGGATTTAGCTCAGTGGAAGAACACTTGCCTAGAAAGCACAAGGCCCTGGGTTTAGTCTGCAGCACTGGGAAAGAAAAGAGAGACAGTGACACAGAGAGAGAACTAGAATAAAGCAAATCTACTTGTTAAAAGCTAAAGACTAGAGTTCACATGTTAAGCCCAGAGCACTGGTCTCCTCATAGCTCTGATACGGCAGCTCCACCCCCACCTCTGCCTTGGCACTTGCCATTTGGCTGTAGCACCCCCATCTTCTATCTAATCCCTCAGGTCTCAGCAAAAATGTCTCTACCTGAAAGATCTTCACACAGACTCCCCTTGATCAAGGCTCTGCTATTCATCTTTCTGGGTACTTACTATAATTAGGTCCTTTGTTGTATAAATCCCAGTGTAATGAAAACATCATAAAGGAGCTACTTCTGTTTCATCCCACCATATCCCAACACCCAGAACAGGAGCTCACAGTGCTATAAAAAATTCAATAAAGATGGATTGGGATAAAAATTGTAAAGAACTGCAAAGCACTGAAGAACTTAACACTAAAAGATGCACAACTTTATGTCAATTTTCACTGTGTTTTGTTTCAGTCTTTAAAAAAATTATTTGTGTCTATGTACTTAAATGTGTGGGGGGGGACTGGTGTGAAGGTTGGAGGACAATGTCCAGGTATTGATCCTATCCTTCCAAATTCCTTGTAACAGGGTCTCTCTTGCTGTCTACTGCTGAGAAGGGAAGGCCAGTTTAGCTGGCCCGCAAGTGTCAGGGTTATAAGCTTCTCCTCCCATTGCTATAGGAGTGTTGAAATTACAGGCACATATGACATGTTATATGTCCAGCTTTACATGAGAGCTGGAGATTGAACTTGACTTGGAAGGAAGGCTTGCAGAGCAGGCACCTTTAACTGCTAAGCCACCTCCCCAGCAAACTTCCATTTTTAATGGCAGCCCATCAAATAAATGGATGGCATATGTGTTTCTTTACTTTTGGGTATTTTGATCATTCTCAATTTTTACAAGTAAAAAAAACTAAATTTCATTTCCTAGGCAGGAATTCCAGAAGCAAAATTACAACATCAGATACTCCCAATGTTGTCAAATATCTTTTCCAGAGTTCTTGCAAGAAAGTGCACTCCCACAGTACACTGCCCCATTAGATGTTCTCACTGCATGCTTATATGGCAGATAAAGGATGTATCTTCTGCCAATCTTCATTTCCTTACTAAAGGAGTTAATTTTTTCAAATACTTCATCTGGATTTCTTCTTAGGTGAAATTTCTGTCCATAGTATTTATCTCTGAGGTGAATCTTAACATTTCTTCTTTGTTATGGAAATAAGGATGGAATCCTTTATCATTTCCATATTTAATATTTTCTCTTAGCACACTATCTTTATTTTATTGTTTGTTGTTTACTTAATTTGCTTCTTGCTGTGCTGGGGGCAAAGTCCACATCCTAACATATGCTAGACAAGTGATCTTTTTTAAAAAAAAGTACATTTCTCCATCCCAAAAAGAATTCAAGTGATACACATAAAATTAAATAAAAATATTACCCCTAATCTCATATCCCAAAATCAACTACTGTTACTGGATTTCCAAATATTTCTCAGTAGAGTTAACAGAGGGGTACACTTAATTTGTTCTCATTGAAATCCTAGCAATATTACAAGTGGAAAGTGAATGTTTTACTCCAAATTTCTTCCTTAGCCGTAGGCTTAGAACAGCTCCCACCCAGGTATTTTCTAGATTTTCACTGTTTTCTTATGTATGCACGTGTAGTGTGTGCACGAATGTTCATATGTGTAATGACACAGGCACGTGGATGTGCATGTGGGACTTTCCCCTCCCACTCTCCGTCTTATTTTTTGAGCTGACCTGGCGCTTACATACTCAGCTAGTCCTGTCTCAGCCTCCCCAACGCTGAAATTACAGGACAGCACTAAGGCGCCAGGCTTTCACGTGGGAGCTGGCGATCCGAATTCGGGTTTGTATGCTTGCCCACAACAAGCACGTTACTGACTGAACCACCACCCAGCCACAAAAGTTTTCACAATTTTCTTCCACGTAATTATTAGTTTGGGGGCACTTAATCCTTATATTTAGTGGGAATGGATTATTCATATTATAGATAGCACACCAATCTGTTTAACATGTTATAAGTGTGTTACTTTAAGTAAGTTCTTAAATGTTAAAAAGTTGTATATTTTAATCATTAACGAGTATGTTCCTGCACGTCAAGCCCTGGGTTAAGGAGGGGAGGGAGAGAGCGAAGGGGAAGGAGGGAGGCAGGGAGCGGGGAGAGATGGCACGCCCTAAAGGACCTTTGCCCAGTAGGTTGAAGGGCATTAGGATAGTGTGGTAAGCCCGAGCGTGCTTGAGTGAGCCCAGGACCAGCAGGGGGTGGGGAGCTGGGACAAAGGCTTCTTTGAGAGGAGGCCTCGGGAACACCCCAGGCCCTGGCCCCAGCTCAGCAGTCCTCAGAGACCTCAGCCAGCCCGCGGCAGCCCAGGGAACCCGCGGCAGCCCTCGCCCACCGGGCAGCGTGCAGCGTCTCCTGCCTGGAGCCTGGGACGCCTGGGCATCCACCTGCTCCCACTCTGTCAGCGGCTCTGTCACACCCACTCTCCAGCTGGAGCTCGAGTCCCAGCCCGCCTCCACCCCCTCCCCCACCCCGCCAGCAGCTCCCTAGCCTGCGGGGGGGGGGGGGGGAGGGCTGGACTGTGCCTGGGGACTGTACAGTCCCCTTCCCCTGGTTTGCCGCTTGGGGCTGGGATCCTCCCCTCCCCACACCAAAGCCAGATCTACGCTTCGGCCATCTCGCTGCAGCCGCGGTGGGGCCCCTGGACGCCAGGCTTTCTGCTGACGTTGGGGCACTTCCCACCTGGCAGCTCCTCCGGGCTGCGCGGTGCCACTGGGAGGGTATCAAGAGCCCCTCGGTACCATCTAGTGGCCGGAGAGACAGAACACAGGTTGCTGGGCGAACACCATGACCTCCGCTGAAACTTGTACTTTCCAAGTTTATTTTTGTTTGTTCGTTTGTTTTCTTTTGCGTTACTAGGGATGAACCCAGGGTCTCATACAGGCTGAGCAAGGGCTCCCGTCACTGCTGTTCTCTCTCCGGCTCTCACGTATCTTTTTAAAACCTTGTTTTCCTAAAATAATATTGAAATTTCACACCCTCAACTTTCCCTTGGCTGAAATTGCAAAAACAAAATGCTTTGTCTAAAAAACTACTGGTACAATAATGACTGGTATGCACTTTTTCACTTGGAAAATCCTCCCTCCACCGTCCCTCCCCACACCCTCTACTGACTTTACCACTATCAAGGATATCTTTTCAAATTTTTAAATGTTGAAAATAACTGTATTGTAGGATTTACATTTTTTCTAATTGCCTTTTTGTAATATAAATTGTTAATCTGGGGGTTGACTGCATCCAAGAGTGGAGCCTGAGTGTCCAATCTGGTCTTGATCTCACCTGTTTTATTCACAATCAACAGTCACTTTCCATACAGAAGTGCCATCTCAAATAGAAGTGATCATTTTCCATGGCACTAGCTTTGCTCAAATTGAAATATTCTGGAAAACTACAAAAGGCTGAGTAATAACAACCACCCTCTCAAAGCTACAAAGAAAGTTAACAGTGGCAGACCAAGTGTCTGGCTAATGAGAGACTTCATGCTCATGAGTAGGATGTTGGGTCTTCCTGGCTCAATAAGCTTACAGAACAAATGTTCACTTGCACACCTGGCAATGCCTTCATGGGAAACAGGGCATGAATCTTAACAGAGTGTGAAACAGGGCATCTTAACAGAGAATTAACTGTGGTTGATTGATTTCCCAGGACTTGAAGGATAGTGTACATTTTATAAATTATGATAGATATATTGATATTCTCCTTATCATATCTGCTTTAACTGATGAAAACTCAATCAGGACTATAGGATACAATTTTAACATTAATTTCATGGACTACAGTTGCCAATTAAAACCAACTTCTTCAGGATACAATTTCCAGCAATAACTTCCTGCTACTGCAGGGAGAAGTGAACCTGTGAGAGTTCTGATTCAGGAGATTTAGGGTTCTTGCTCTAATTCTAATCACGTAGTCTAAGGATTGTGTCCTGAACTAATGTCTCCAATAAAAATTCAACTAGATGGTTTCCAATGTCCTCCTCAGTTCTGAGATATTTTGACCCTATGAGGTGAGTCCATCCGTGGCCACTGCACACACCCAGAAGACGAAGGAGCAGCAGCCCTAGAGTCACAGCTCAGACAGGAACGTGTTCCAGAGATGTACTCTGACAAAGGCTGAAGCCAAGCCTCAGAGGCCATAATGTGGAGGTCTGCCATGTCACTGGAGTCCACTGAGGTAGAGAAGATAGAAACCAAGGGGGAGAGGGTCCAAGAGTTTGGTGGTGAATGCAAAACAAGTTATGTGGCACATTCAATCAACTAGAGAAACTGCCATCAAATACTAAGTCAGTGAAAATGCAGTAAGAAGTTCTAACTTACCTAAAAGAAGTGAATAAAAGTAATGAAGAGAAAGTAGGTGAAAGTAGGTGATAGACAATAATTAAACTCTGGGGTTAAAAAAACACACAGAAAAATAACTGTTCAAGCTTAAAATGAATGAAGCAAATACAGGTTAAAGGTATGTCCTTAGGCATTCTCAGGTACTCACTTGTCAAACAGGATTCACTGTAATCCCATATATACCTCTGTATAATCAGATACAGAAGAGACAAGTCCTGAATAAAAGGAGGTTAACCAAAGGAAGAAGCTGCTTTAATTAAAATTATTTGCAAGGGAGGAGTTGGAAGGGGAAAAGGAGGACAAGTTATTGGGAAAGAAAGGGTGTGTGTGTGTGTGCGTGTGTGTGCGCGCGTGTGTGTGTAAAACTGATCCTAACTGCTTCTTTCCTACATTGACCACAAGGCTCACAGACCTAGCCTGAATAATATGAAGAATTTATACTGTGTCAAAAAAAAAAAAAAAAAAAAAAAAGGCTGTATCACCTGCCCCTCTCTCCAAAGAAGACAAGTGGGAGTGTGGGAGTGGGAGGTGAACTTCTTAAATCCATAATTTTTTAAAAAATACTTTTAAAAGTGTAACTTTCAGACTTCGAGGGATTATCACAGCCACTTTAGAAGAGGGGTTACATGGATTCTCCTGCTTCCTCAATCACAGCATTATTCTGAAGAATAACTCCTTGCTTGCAGCTGCACAAATGTATGTCAAGACATGATAGTGAGAAATACAGGACAGAAATGAGAAGTATGTGAAGTCTCAGACTTTTCCATTTGACAGAGCACCAGGAAAGGCAAAGGCAATTGTCCACTTCACTACTTCTCTGTAAGTCAACAGAAAACACAAAGAAATGCAAAACTATAACAAAGAAACAAAGGAAGCCCCATCTTGGTTGTTGAGTTCATCTGAGTTCTCAATGAGGGGGAGGGAAAAAAAAAAAAACACCTTGTGCTTTAGAAAAGAGCGGTGTCCATGGCTGAAATCCTGAGCCACTCCTACCTGCACCAGCTGTGTGGCATGATAGGGAGCTATACCCCTCCGTCTTCACCCTGGTGACAAAGGGGTGATAATTTACCTAACAAGTTGATTATGAACATAAGAGTAAACACATTTGATATATCAAAGATGTCTAAAGAGCTAAAACTTTAGCCCTGTTGTTACAAGCTATGAGCTACTATTTCTCTCAGCTCTTCCTGGTTTTGATTAACTTTTGCTTTTAGTGCCACACCAACATACAGTCAGCAAGTCTACAGCAAGGTACACATCAGAGGGGAAAATGCTACCTGGGTAGAATCAAAGGGTAGAATTACCTGGAACCTGACGACTATCCTCAGAATTTCCCCTTCTCAATTAATTGTTTCTTAGGTTTGACAAACATTTCAATAGAGAAATGAACAAAATAGATGAAAAAAGAAAGAAAACTTGCCAATAAGTACAAAAAGGTTTAATCACATTAATATTAAAATATAAAGACATAATTTAAAGTTGCCAGATTGAAAATGACTTTATAAATTATACTAACTAATAATAAGTGGTGGGAGTCAGGGTAATCAATGAAATTTCACTTTCATATACAGTTGAGTACCAATTAGTACAAACTTTTAGAAGAACAACCTGAAATATTTGTCTCAAGTCCTAAATATATCTATTATCTTTGTGAACTTATGTATAGCGTTGTTGTCTACAGGAAATGATCACAAAATAAAAGCTTATTTAAAACTTCTGTTGAACTTACTCTTTACAAAAGTAAAAAAAAAAGAAATAGATGAAATACTCAAATATTCATAAACCAAAAAAATTAAAGGAATTTTGACAATGTATATATTTCATAATACCCTACATTTTTAGTGGTACCTTATTAGAGTGAAACTTTCTCACTTTATATAAATGTGAAACACAAAGTAGAATCGTAAAACGCGAGATATGATCTCAATTTGTAAATATGTATTGAAATAGAAACTAGAAAAAGTACATGAAAATGTTAATAGTGTTATCTCTGAAATATGGAAGTGAAGATGAGTTTCACATCTTTCAATACTTCCCTATAGTTTCCTGTATTGAGCACAAATCAATCAGAATAAATTATTTGCAGGTAACCAACTATTGTCTGATTGGACATGAGACCTGCTCAGTGGGAAAGAGCTCATACCTTGTACTGGAAACTAAGTCAGAGTTCCATAGTCAGGAAACTCATACTTCAGAGAGAAGCTTCTACTGCTCTCTGGAGAAGAAGGGTGGGTTTGTAAAAAATCTCTCAAATAACTTTACATATCCCCTTTAACTCAAGCTGCTATCACTCTTAGTTAGAAAATCTGTTGTTATTTTACAGATGGCAGAGAAAATGGAGAAGAGTCAAGATCCACCAAACAGACAAGAGGGGCTGGAGAGATGGCTTCCTGGTTAAGGTGCTTGCCTCTAAACCTAAGGACTCATGTTCAACTCTCCGGATCCCACATCAGCCAGACATACAAAGGTGAGGCAAGCATAAGGTCACATATGCCCAGGAGGTGGCACAATCATCTGGAGTTCAACAGCAATGGCTGAAGCCCTGGCATGACAATTTCTCACTCTTGCTCGCTCACTGTCACCTGTTCTTGCTCCAAAATAACAAATAAAAAGACAAGAAGAAGGGAGAGCAGCTGGGCAGAGTATGTGACTCATCTGCTCCAGTACTGCCCGTTTCACTGTCCTTCCAGTGTCACCTCCACACAGCCATGTCAGAGGAGAAGGCCACAGAGGGAAAGGAAACAGAACAACCACATCAACCTGAAGATGGCCAGACAGGATGGCTCTATGGTAGAGTTCACAATCCAGAGGCACACCACACTGAGCAAACCTAATGAAGGCCTACTGCAAGACAGGGCTTGTCAATAAGGCTGATTAGATTCAGGTTTGATGGGCAGCCACTCAATGAGACAGACACTCTAGGCCAGCTGGGGATGCAGGATGAGGACAGCATGGATGTATTCCAGCAGCAGACAGGGAGAACAGCTCTCCAGGGACTGGCCCCACATTCTACCATCATCCATGCATTTGCTATTGAATGGCTCACATGCAGTCATGTTAATCATTGGAAGAGTCAGCAGACACTCACTAAAGCAATTCTCCTTTTCTCATGCACTTCCCAGGCAACTCCAAACGTTATTTGCAGGGATGAGATCACAACTTGGCCAACCAGAGTGTTTGGTTTAGGTGAAATGAATCGTGAGATTTTTTGGATTTGTTTTTGTTTTCATTTTTGTTCCCTCCAACCCCCAAAATGTTCTTTTCCCAAATGGGATTGGATGTGAGCTCTCAGTCTGTGGCCAGACGTAACCTCCAAAACTAAGATTGCTCCTGGTGCCACTTGTCCTGATTTCACAGAGTGCTTACGGTCACCCACGGGGTGTGCCTTAGGGACAAGTGTGTGGGAGTAGAATTCCACTTTTTATTTGACATGGAATATGAAAATGTGAAATAACGAAAACTTAAGCTTTGTCAAGCATATGACAAAGTTGAGAGGAAATTCCAAATTTGTGAAAATGTACAAAAAATAGGTCCCCCCAGTAAAATGGCCCAAGTGCTCCTGCTTCCAAGTTTGTCCCTCAGGGACAAGGCCTAAGGTGTCACCTTTACTTACTCAGTACCTGGTAGTAAGCACATGGGTGAAGGTTAGCCCAGAAAAACCCACTCTTTCCCCATTTTCTAATGACGACAGTAATTACCATATTTCTGATTTGGAAATTGTGTTTTGGTCTCAGACTTACAGTATTTGATTCTGATGAATAACTATGGTTTCTTATCTATAAACACAAGATTAAGAATCCAATTAGTGACATGTAAAACAGCTGTTTCAAAGTGTGGCTGCAAAGGAAACCCATGGAAAGGCAACTGCATTCTCATGGATTAGGACTCTGCCACTTTCCAGATTGTATACTGAAATTATGCCTTAGGAGTCACTTCAGTTCTGCATTTTGGGGTCTATGCCAGCTAAAATGCTCATAGTTCTGCCTACTGTCCTTCTAGAAAGGATTCATTGCTGCTTGATGGCCATTCTCTGCCTTTCATTGTCACCTGACAATGACCCAGCATTTGTTGCTTGCTCAAAATCCTGCAGAAAATGTTCTTGTTTGCTGTTTTGTTGTATGGGCTCATGTGGGATGTCTGTTGGCTTTGTTGAATTCAGTCACCAATTTGTATATTATTTGTTGTTATTTACTGCTATAAATAACAAATATAGTTTGGGAACCAAAAAAAAAAAAAAGACAAGAAGGTGACTGACCACCATGAGATGTGCTGCCTCTTCCACAGGGCCCAGGAGAACTTGCAGTGGAAGCAGTGCTCTTACTGCGTCCAAGGTGGTGCTGGCAGACATGGTGGTTAAGCACAACCTATGGAAGCAGAAGACCAGAGGCAACAAAGAACTCAGCTCTAAATCAGACTGCCAGCAGGTCTCCCTGGCTCAGGGAACATTGTGGAAGAGGGGCCAGAAAGATTATAAGAGTCACCGAGTAGGTAGGAATATCCTGAGGCACAGTGTCCCCACTACCCTACAGGGACTGACTGAGGTCTTTGTGACCCCACAGTGGATCCCATAACCCCACTGAGGATGACCCCAGGAAAACAGGAACAGGAGAGAGGGAACAAAAGGGTATAATCTGTTAAAAAATAAATTTTCAAAAAGAAATGAATTATTTATTATAGTCATTCCTTGACCTGCCAAGAACTTAGCTCATGAATAGTGGCTGAAGATGATGGGGAATGTCTTCAGTCAAAGGTTTTGCAAAGACCTTTAAAATACCACTGATGACAAGCTGGGGACACACCCACAGAGACTATCATGCTTCCCTATAGTGATTGCAACTCAGTTTTCACGTCCAAAAACTCTGAAAATACACTAGAATATTGAAATGCAGAACTGTCCATTAAACATTCAGATATAAGGTCCTCACAAACTGCTCTTTTTATACAGAAACTTGCCTGATATGTTGGAAAAAAATCAACAGCTATCCTTGCGTGATCATGTTCTGTCATCTTTTAAAAAACAGATTTAGGAACTTTCCTGACTGTAGAAGATAATCAAGAAAATGCTGACTGCCCACTGTGTTCATGGTGCGCCACTGAACAGGGGTACCTGTAGCCTGACTCAGCAAAATGAAGCTCATTAAATGCATTAATGAGACTGTGGATGTAAGCAAAAAAATAAATCTCTGTAAGCTAGCTTAATGCTATTGTAAACTGAGCAGGGAACCCAAGAGCTTGTAAGTGTTCCCTGGTAGGTGAAAAATGACATTTCAAATTGATTCAAATGCTTTCATCTTGAAAGGAGCAGGAGAGCCATGTTTCCTTTACAGTGGGTCTTATCTACCTATAGGTAATGTGATAATGTCCCCAGTAGATAATGTGGCAATTTCCTTTCCTAAGAGAAAACACTAACAAATTAAACATAACATAGCATAGCCAAATTTGATTTCCTTCTTACCTACTTCATGTCATTTTGTAGAATGAAGATGATACAGGCAATAAAAATAACTAACATGTATAGAACTGACTTACAAGGAAGTTATAAGACAGAATTAAATTACTTGTAATTTTTGAAATATTTTATTTGTTTAATCAATATTACAAATACACCTGGCCAAAAAAAAAAAACACTTCGAGAAGAACTAAAATGAGAAGGGCCTCTCTAGTGACACATGGCCGTGCAGGGTCCCTTTCCAACAGCACCTTCTTTGAACCATTTTGTCATTATTCTTTAGACATTATCAGGACATTAGCACCAAGCTACACTGCTGGTTTCAACTAACTGATTTAAAACATTACCTGTGCCTACCCAATTTCTACAGACTCTAAGTTTACATCAGCCTTTTTATTGAGATGTAATGCACATTCGGAGCACTCATCCCTTTTAGTCTAAATTTGGATGAGGTTTGATGATTATAGTTTGACCATCCCTCTCCCCAGATCTCCCTCCTTCTGTTTATACACCTCCTCTTCTGATCCCTTTCCTGGGAAGCAACTATCTTTTCTGGTCTGCTACTTTTCCCTTCTCCAGAATGCCATGTCAATGTACCCTTGTCTGTCCAGCTGCTTTCATTTTGCTTAAGGCACTTGACACTTCATGGCTTGTGAGTGTTGTTGCAGTCGCTTTGTGAGTGGATGTACAAGTTTGTCCATTCACTCACTAATTAAAAGGACATTTGTTTTTCATCCTCCACTTTGTATAGATTTAGAAGCATTAATATACAGATATTTACAGGAAATACTTTCTTTTCTCTTTGCCAAGCATCTAAGAAAGTCAAGTTACTATGCCATAGAAACCCTATATTTAACTTCATATAAATTGCTTGAGTGCTTAAATTCTTCCAGCAAAACCTTCATTCTCTTAACAGCATTGTTGAAAAAACAAAAGTTTTTGGTTTGGATGAAAATTAAGTTATTTACTTTTGGAACTCTCATCTGAGAAATTATTCCCTATCTAATATCAAAAATTGTCTTTTTTCTTTTAGAGAATTTTTCTTGTAGATTAAGATTTTATATTTAGGTCCGTCATCCACTTGGCCACTTTCAGGCATGAAAATATGTTTTGAGGGCTTGCTTATGTTTTTTTTCACTTAATAATGTTGAATTATTCCAGCACCATTTGTTGAAAAAACCCTATCATTTTTCCATTAAATTATTTTTATACCCTTATCAAAAGTACCTGACACATCTGTGTAGGTCTATGCCCTCTATGTCAGTTACACCTGTCTAAATTAGTGTGGATTTGTTGTGACTGCTGTTGGCTTTTGCAGTGCTAGGGATCAAACTCTGAGCATTCTACAGGCTTGGCAAATGCTTTACCACTGAGTCAGATTGCCAGTCATTACTCTTGATTTATAACTCTTGAAATCAGGTACTAAGAGGATGCTAACTTTGTTCCTCTTTCTTCAAAATTTATTTAGATACCCTAGCTTCTTTACCTTTCTGTAATATTTTTTATAATCAGGAGCTAGAGAGATGGCTCAGTGGATAAAGCACTTGTTGCTTAAGTCTAAATTTCTGAGGTCGATCCTCAGACCTTACATAAAAAGCCAGAGCTGAGCTAGGCTTCTGTAATCCCAGCATGTTGGTGAAGCCTCCACTGGAGAGTTTCCCATAAACTCTTAGGGACTCAGCAAAAAGAACAGCAGCAGCAGAGTAAGACACAAATTACAAAAAAAAAAAAAAAAAAATAGAACCTGTTTGACAAATTCTGTGAAAATTTCTGCCAGTATTTTAATTGGGACTTTGATTTGGGCTGATTCTAAAATCCAATTTTGAGAAATCATCAAGTCTAGAATGTTGACATTCTAAAAAGTAAGGCTCATACTGGTCATCTCAGTGCTTGAAGACTGAGGGCAGCCTGTGCAACATGAAACACTATCTCATTAAAACAAAACAATTTAAAACTGAGCCCTCATTCTGTGATTCCGTGTAAGTCCGTTGAGTCAGATTTTTGAATTATTTAAACTGTGTTCAGTAGTTTAGTATTATCATATAGTATTTATTGACCTCATGATACAGTTTTTCTTCTTTAATCTGCTGAAATGGTGAATTGCATTTTTACATTTTTGGAATGCTGTAACAACCTTGCACGCCTAGGATAACCTTCACCTGATTATTACTTATTACCATGGTATTATATTGTTGCTTACTTTCATAATATTTTGTTGGGGATTTTGTGGTTTATAAAAGTTGTTGCTCTGTGAAGAAGAAATGGGGCCTGGACATACATTATAAGGTATTGCCCTCAAAAGGAGTAAGGGTAAGGGGGTAGCACCTGAAAAGAAGGGCCCTGGAGAGGGTGGGGTGAAGCCTAAACCTCAAAGAAAATTATTTTTTGTCTTTGGCCTGTAACATTCAGTACCAGAAATTGGTTGCTACCCACACTGAGCTATTGATACGCGAGACCAATGAAGTCCCCAAATCAAGGCAGCTTTTTGTCAAAGCATTTGATTACCTGCCTGAGGCAAAAGGTAAGACCTTATTGCTGAAGATACTATATGCTGCTGACAAAGCATGGAGAGATCTGGCTGAAATTTGTAATAAAGCCAGTTCCCAGATAGTTAGCTTGTCCAGTGTTGGAATGCACAACATGAGCTACTGGGGAAAGTGGCCAACAGCAGTCTGCACAACCAGAATTCTAAGCTACTCAGAAGCAAACACCCTGACAGGGTGTACACACCGTGCAATAGTGGCACACAGCCTTGGTGGGTAACTAATAACTTTCTGATTGGCTAAGAGATCTTCTCAGAGTTAAGAAACCCATAACTGGAATTGGGAACTAGATCAGAATCCTATGGAGACAAAGATTATGCTCTCCACTGTCAAGCTCCCACTAGCCTTTTGCTAAAAGAGGGGTTACATATATGAAATTCTCCCTAAATTAATAATGCTTAGCCCACTTAAACTATACTGACTCCACTCTTTATTGGAAAAACCTGTTCTTCTTTCTCAGAAGATAGCAAGAACCAGAGGAGATAAACTATTCCTTGCACTTCAGCCAAGCCACAGCTGAAACCACAAAGGAATTGAAATATGAGTGCTTCTTCCATGCTGAACCTGATAATCAGCACCAGGGTGTAGGAGACAGACTCTGAGGACACTCAACACCTACCAAAGCAGAGATCCAGAGGCTCCTAAGTGCTCATCACAGAAGCAGACTTAAAACTCACCCACAACGGTGGAAGAGGGGGTGGAAGATTGTAAGAGCCACAGGTTGATACATCATGCCCAGAGGCATTCCCTCCCCCCAAAAAAGAATACCTGACTGCTGTTCCTACAATGTATATCCCACATTCCCAAAGGGAATACCTCAACCCCACTAAGAAGAGTCCCCAATGGAATGGGAGCAGAGACAAGGGAAAAGGCCCCAATACGTGTTGTATCAACATGAAATATGTTGTTTATAATTATAATAATAATAAAGATTTTAAAAATTTCAAGGTCCATCCCCAGTGACTCATTTTCTCCAGCAAGATTCCACCTTCTAAATGTTCCACAATTTCCTCAAACAGTGCCACAAGCTGGAGACCAAGTATTCAAACATATGAGCCTACAGTATATTTTTATATTGAAACCAAAATGGATTTATGTATTTCTACTGTCAGTTATTCTATCAATTTTTGCTTCATACATGTTAAGTTATATAACTAGGTTAACTACTTAAGGTCATTATATCTTCTTGATGAAGCTGTCCCTTCATTGTTATCTAATTTAGTCCTTATAATATCCCAATTTCTGAAGTGTGTATGGTTTGCTACTAATATAAAAAATAGCAGAAAGATTTATACTGGCTCATCCTTTCAGAGGTTTCAGCCTTCTTCATCTGGCTTCACTGTTTATAAATCTGTGGCAAGGTAGAAACAGAGCAGAAGAAATGGCTAAGGAAATTGGCAAAACACACACACACATAGAGAAAGAGAGACCAGAAACAATACAGTAATCCATTTTGCCAAATCAAACCCTACCTTCCATAATTTCCACTTCTCAATGGTCCATTTGTTACAAGCCCATCAATGCAATCCATTGATTAGGTGTGGTCTGTGAAATTAAATGTTCCTCAGAGCCTCATGTGTTTGTGATTAAGCCTCATACTTAATCTGTAGCTGATGGAGCCTTTAGAAGGTGGAGCCTTGCTGGAACAGGTGTCACCAGGTACAGACCTTAGAATTTGATAATCCAGCCCTACATGCCAGGACTAGCCAGTTTACTCTTTTTGTTTCCTCCCTGGTGATGTTAAAAAAAAAAAAAAAAGTGATACCTTACTGTCTGTTCCTGCTATGCTTTTCCCTGGCACAATGAAACCTCCCCTCAGGGCATGGTTGCACATACCTTTAATCCCAGTGCTCAGGAGGCATAGGTAGGAGGATCACTGTAAATTTGAGTCTATCCCTGGGATTACAGAATAAGATCAAATTAGCATGAGCTATAGTGAGACTCTATCTCAAGGAAAAAAAAAAAAAACTGTAAGTCAAAATAGACCCTTTTCTTTCATAAACTGCTTTTGGTTGGGTGTTCTGTCCCAGCAACAAAAAGGTAACTGCAACATTAGGCCAGCACCTTCATGATGCAATCACCTTCCGAAAGCATCACCAGCTGGACACCAAACTTTAAACACATGAAACTTTGGGGAACATTTCTTATTTCAACTATAAGAAGTTGACAGGTATTTTTACCGGCTATATTTTATATGACACTTGCTTTCTGTTTTCCATAGTTTTTGATTATAGTATACTATAATCCTTTAAATCATTCCTCTGTATGTAGTGGGTCTATTTTATTCAGGCTGCCCTTAAATTTTTCTTAATCTCTAAATCTCACCAAGTTGAGTATAGCATATCAAATGGGATTTTGTATGAGAAATATTAATCCGTTTGGTTGCCTGAGCTTCTGTGATTGGCAATTTGAAAACTTTCATTGCATTTGTAAAATTATTAACTAATCTTTTTTATCCCAGTCATTCCAATATTGGATTTTATTTATGCACATATTATAAGCTGGTATTTCACAGTGAAGAAATCACTTGCCATTCAAGTCTGATTGTAAGAGTTCAGACACATAGACCCTATGTTAAAGCTAGAAGCCTTTTAATCTCAGCACACTGATGATGAGATGGGAGGTGGAGACAGGAAAATTTCTCAGAAGCTCATGAACCAGCTAGCACAGCAATGAACAATGAGAAAGAGACATCTTGACTCAAACAAAGTTGAAGTCAAGGACCAATAGCCAGAAGTTGTCCTCTGACCTCTACACATATGCTGAGGCATGTACACATGTCCCTACACACACACACACACACACACACACACACACACACACACACCATGTACACCCACCCAAACTGTCTTAAAATGCACATACATTAATATGTCACTTGGTATTGTCCCACACCTTGAATGGTCTGCTTTACTACTTCATACTTTTTCTGTTCTATCTCCTGACACCTCTTCATTTTGGTATAATGAGTTTTAAATATAATAATCACATGATTATTGGGTAATTTCTATTGATCTGTTTCAAAGTCCATAATTCTTTCTTTAGTAGTGTCTAATTTACTGATGAACACATCAAAGGGTACTCTTTATTTCTTAATTTTTCTAGCTATTATGTCTATTTTTTGCTGAAATATCACATTTATTTGTACATATTTTATAGCATAGACCTCAATAAGCTACTTATTTTAAATATCTGTATGATATTTCTAATAGTGACTGTATATCTAAGTCAGTTTGTAATGAGTGTCTGGTCTCTTATAAATAGAGTTTTTCTGGATTATTTCTGTTTCAATTTTTAGTTAATGTAAATATACTGTTTGTAAATTTAATCATGCTATCATAAGGTCTTTACATTTAAAAAAAGAATATGTCAGGGTAAAGAGGAATGTGTGAAGTAGGAAGATGAAAGTGCTGGGTGTGAAGAGTAAAGTATAAAATAGCACAGTATTGACTCAAAAGGAACATTAAGAAAGAATGCAGTTAGGCTGAGAGCAATCATCAAAAATAACTGAAAGGTAGAATTTAAAAATCAGTAAAAGAGATCAAATGGAACATTAAGAATATAACCACCCCCTCAAAAAGATGGGATAAAAAGAGGAACATGCAGACAAATAGTAAGACATTATGCTTTAAAAATATATCAATTATTATAGTAAAAGTGAATGGGCTAAACAGTCTATCTAATTCAAGTCAAATAGCACTATTTGTTAAAAGATGAAAATCAAGAGACAGTTGGATGTGAAAGGATGTGGTTTCAACATAAAGACACAGATAGGTTGAAGTAAAAAGATGGGGAAAATAATATGCCAACATTAAGCATCATAAAGTTAACATGATTACATATAACTTCAAGACAGAGTATACTCCTGACAGAAAAGAAGATACCTCATAATAATAAAAGTCATTGGCAATGGATACATGAAATGGTAAATATATGCCTAATTAAAATAATTTCAAGGGCTGGGAGGATGGCTTAGCAGTTAAAGTGTTTGCCTGCAAAGCCAGAGAACCTAGGTTCGATTCCCCAGAACCCACATTAGCCAAAGGCACAAGGAAGCACACGTGTCTGGAGTTGGTTTGCAGTGGCTGGAGGCCCTGATGCACCCATTCTCTCTCTCTCCCTCCCTCTTTCTCTGTCAAATAAATAAATAAATAGTAATAAAATATCTTTAAAAGAATTTCAAATACATGAAATAAAAACTGACAGACCTAAAGAAAGAAATAGAAAAATCTAGGGCTGGAGAGATGGCTTAGCAGTTAAGCGCTTGCCTGTGAAGCCTAAGGACCCTGGTTCGAGGCTCAGTTCCCCAGGACCCACGTTAGCCAGATGCACAAGGGGGCGCACGCGTCTGGAGTTCGTTTGCAGAGGCTGGAAGCCCTGGCACGCCCATTCTCTCTCTCTCCCTCTATCTGTCTTTCTCTCTGTCTGTCACTCTCAAATAAATAAATAAATAAAAATTAAAAAAAAAGAAATAGAAAAATCTAAAAACATAGCTGTGGGTCTTAACACAACTCTCTCACTAAAAAGTATACAAAATTTAAATAGCACTATCAACAAACTTTACCAAACTGGCATTTACAAAACAGAACACTTCATCAACCAAAACTTATCAATGAAAAACATACAATAACAGATGTGGGACTGGGGAGAGGGCTTAGTGATTAATGTGCTTGCTTGCAAAGCCTAGGAACCAAGATTCTATTCCCCAGTACCCCAGAAAGCAATGGCTGGAGGCCCTAGCCCTCCTGTTCTCATTCTGTCTGTCTCTCTCTCCCTCTCTCTCTCTCTTTCTTTCTCTCCTTGCAAATAAATAAATAAAAATATTTTTAAAACAGCCGATGTAGTTAGGAGTATGGCATTGAGAAATATCCTGTCAAGGACATAAAGCAGCTCACTGTATACACGTTAATCATTAATATCTTGAAAAAGATTAGGTGAATGCATTTCTGGAAATTCCATGAATGAACACACAAGACTTCTGAATGTCACATGCAAATATTTGATCAAAAGGGAGAAAATGAACAAATATTGAATTCTTTATAATAATATGTATGATGAAGTATTTAGAAGAAAGTATATTGCTGGCAGCAGTTTATTTTAAAATACATGCAAATAATATACATTAATGGACAGAAGGATAGATTAATAAGCAAGCATGTGGCAAATATAATAAAATTATACTGCCATAATGATGCTAGTGAGTATATAGTATTAGTTGTAAAACTCAACTGTGATATATGGTTAAAAAATTAAGTAATAAATTAAGGGAGGAAATAAAAGAAAGGTAAAAAATAAACAAGTATGCATCTCTATTAGAACAGAACTACAAAAAGAAAATCAGGAATAAAATTCTTCAGAATGAAAGAAAAAAATGAACCTGGTATAAATGAATCTGTAGAAGATAAAGGAAACAGGTAAGGATAAATAGGTGATTTTATAAAATATTCATACGTAAAATGGGTGATATTAACAGCACAAGGACAAGGAAATACAGGTATGTGGTAAAGTTCTTAAATTATGATAATTTAAAGATGGATATTATAAAGTGGGGAACCAGCAAAAATAAAATAAAGCAATTTAACTTCTAAATTAGTAGTGAAACAATATGCACACATAAAATTATTAATACAATATTATATAATATAATCAATATAGAATGCATACTTGTCCCTTTTAACCACGTGAAGGCTAAGACAGACAAGGAATTGAGCAAGAGTAAGTAGAACAAGATTGAAGACTGAAACCCATCTGTGTTGATAAATATGTTAAATGTATTCCCTCTAAATACTCCAGTTCAAAGACAGGAGGGCTGGGAAATTAGCTTTGTGGTTAAGAGTGCTTGCCCCTTAAGCACGGGAGCTTCTTGGGCCAGAGACAGCCAAGTTGAACTCCCCATAACTGGGTGTGCCCATGCAGGTCTGTAACCCCAGTTCATGAGGAAGAAGGAGATGTAGAACAGAGAAGCACTGAAGCTCTCTGACTGATAGGCAGCAGCTCTAGTTTGAAAGAGAGACCCTATCTCAAGAAAATAATGAAGATAAACTAGAAATAAGTGAAAACCAGAAATTAAAATTCAGCTATATATCTGAAAGTTGATACATCAATAAACCTGATAAACTTACACTTAGACTGGTTCAGGTAAAAAGAGCAAGTTCAAATTATCAATGTCAGAATTATAAAAGGAGACAGTCTAACAAATCCTGACCAATCACAAGGAAAAGTTAGGAAAACCCCCATGGTGGTGGTACTATCCAAGACAGGTTTACCGTGATCTGGCACAACTCACAACTCTTTCAAAGGGAAACATTGTTTTAATGAAATCAGCTTTTGTCACTCTGAAGAAAGCAATACCTTTTAATACAACAAAGCTAGAGAAGAGTAGTAGTGTGAAAAAGAATTTTTTAAAACTATTTTATTTATTTATTTATTTATTTATTTATTTATTTATTTATGAGGGACAGGGAGAGAGGCAGGCAGAGAAAGAGAATGGGCACACCAGGGCCACTAGCCACTCCAAACAAATTCCAGATGCATGTGCCACCTTGTATATCTGGCTTTACATGGGTACTGGGGATTTGAGCCAGGGTTCTTAGGATTTACAAGCAAGCTCCTTAACTGCTGAGTAGCCATCTCTCCAGCCCAAAAGAATTTTTTTAACAAGGGATTTTACTTATCATCCTGTAAGGAATCTTGTAATTTTACAACTATTCTTTCTGCCTTTCAGGTTTAGTGTATTGTCTGTTTCCTGGAAATACACACTTAAAATTGTAAGTGGAATTTAACTGAGAACACGATCTCACGATGACTATCAAAGCAGGCAAATGTTCAGAGTAGAATTTTTACTCTTGACGAGTGATAATGGGGATGGTAGAGAAGAAAAAAATATACACATCCAAGGGAGCAGGCCAGAAAAATGTCATCAGATAAAATTGTGAGATGTGATGAGTTAATTCTTTTTAATATATTCTGGCTCTGTTTTTAAAACAATCTGGTATTTAAAAAATGTATTCTAATCTGGATTACACTGTCTCCATTAGCATCTCTTGGATAAGCATATATTTATGCAACTAAACATTTTGCAATAAAATTATAATTGCCTGGGTCCTGATGGATTAGATTTTGTCTCATCCTAATTTTGACCACAGTCTTTATTGCAATCAGTCAGGAAGTGGCACAAAAATTACAAAGTACTTAATATGCACCGATCACTGTCCTTGTACCACCATGAGGTTGGGATGACTGACCAGACTGGGGAGAAAATGTGTATTTCACTTCGAAAATCTAAGCATCCTAATAATCTTTTGGATGTGAAAAGTTTAATGAAAAAGTAGATTGATCTAATTTGGGTTGTATAAGTCATTGCAAATTTAAATTGTTTTAAAAAATAATAAGCAAGCTCTTGAGTCATCCTGAATGATTCACTCATGAATTCTTGAGAGGATTAATTTAAAACAGTTCCAAAGAGACAATATCTTGGCATGACTACTCTCCAAAAGACAGAAGAGACTAACAAAAAAGGTAAAATTATTCTGAAAGAATTAAAATGAAGAATCAGGACAGAGCAAAACCTCAGGGGCCTGCTAGCCAATGAGAGCAGGTGAACTCAAGAGGTGCATGATGGGAAGTAGCAGGGCACCGCCTTAAGTGGAAATAATTTTCCTTGTCTGTTTCACACTCCCACCCTCGCTCCCTCCCTTTTTACTGGATCCCTATGTGATAGGAGTAGTGATTTGTGTTGTTCAAGTTCTAGCAACCCAATAGCCCAGTGATTTAGAGATCTTACTTTCAGAGAACCAGAAAGGCACAGAGTTGGTGCCTTTCCGGTCTTCTACCTGTTTCTAGAACAAGAGTGGGGAAGGTCAGCCCTGCATCCTCATAGAAGAGACCCAGCCACCTTTCTGATAGATCCATGCCCTTTCCTCCCTTAGCCATGGCCTCTAAAATTAATCCTGGAACCCTGCTAGTTTTTCCATGGGATCTGGATTAACGTAGCCTGGCCTACCTCCTCCCTGACACCAGTTTGCCAGGCACTGAATGGCTTTTCAATGGTGTAGTGACAGTTTCTAGGATTCCAGTTCACCAGCTTTATTTCTCCTTAGGTAATCTAGTAATTGAGAGTTTAGAAGAGTAGAGTATCGAGTTCTGTCATGTGATTAGGGGTCAATGCACTAAAACAAAAATGACTTGGTTTTGCTTCCTTCCCCCATCCCTACTTCTTTCTAGGTATCCCATCATGATTGAGGGGAGGCACATGAACCAACAGAATATTTACATATTCCTAGTGAGTATCTCTTACTTACATAAGTATACATCACTTATGACCATATCCCAGCTTCTTAAATAACAAAGAGAAATGTTAAAGGTGTTTGTTTTTTTTTTCCCAAGGCGGGGTCTCATTCTAGCCCAGGCTAGCCTGGAACTTATGGTGATCATCTCACTTCAGCCTCTCAAGTGTTGGGATTATAGGCAATAATCACTATGTCCAGTTTGCAAAACTTTAAAGCTTTTTAATTTAATTTAATTTAATTTAATTTATTTATTTGTGAGAGTGGGTGAGTATAGATATGCCAGGGCCTCCTGCCACTGCAAAAGAACTCTTACACACATACATCACTTTGTACACCTGACTTTCTGTGGGTACTGGTAATCCAACCCCAGCTATCAGGCTTTAGAAGCAAGTGTCTTTAACCACTAAGCTATCTCTGGAACCCCAGCCTTAAAGTGCTGACTCCAGACTATAGCAAGCAAAAAAAAAAAAAAAAAAAAAGGAAAACCCGTAATACACTGGAAAAAGATAAACAATAAAATATGACTATTATGGGCTGGAGAAATGGCATAGCAATTATGGTGCTTGTCTATAAAGCCTAAAAACTCAGGTTCAATTCCCTAGTACCCATGTAAGCCAGATACACAAGGTGGTGCATGCGTCTGGAGTTTCTTTGCAGTTACTAGAGGGCTTGGTATGCCCATTCATTCTCATTCTCATTCTCTGTCCTTATCCCTCTGCTTACAAATAAATAAATATATTTTTTAAATATTACATATCACATACTGTTTGTGTTTTAAATTTTGGCCCAGCTTTTGTTTATTATCTATACTGACATATTAATTCTTCATTTTATTATGTGTTAAAGGAAAGTACTTTCTACAAATACGAACATGTCTACTAGAGCTTCTTAAGAACCTATGAGGGGCTTTTCCACAACAGAGTTGTAACGGCAGACAGACCATGGCCATACATGCGCAAAGCACCTGCAGGTGGAGAGTGAGCTAGAGTGGGAGCTGACTGGCCTCCGTCTTATATTTTCTTGCACGCTGGCTACTTTCCCGAAGGACCTGCGATCTCTTAAAACTATGCAGCAAAACCACAAAGTAGTATATGAGCAGGTCTTGTTGGGTTCAACGGCCTTCCTAAGCTTTATCCAGTTCCTTCCCTACCTCATCTGCTGACTTGCCATAAACAACTCAAGTACTATTGAGAAAAACTAAGCCTATTGGGTCCTTACTGCATGGAAGCATTTCCCCTACAGAAGAAACATATGAACACTTACTCAAAATGAAAATATTATAAAAATGCACCACAAGTAACAATCAGCTTGAAAAGACTACAAATTTGAGGAAGATCCACTGTTTTGATACAAAAATCATTTCCAGGGAGCCCAGAGAATTTTTCTTGTCTCCTTCTCACATACTTTTATGTTGAGCTCCTCAAGTCACATTGGAAAAGGCTAAGGACCCCACCAGGACACAAAAAAGGGGGAGCAGAACTAGAACGGATGACCTAAGAGACAAGGCATGGAAACAGATCTTCACTTTCCGCTTTGCAAGAGAGCCATATGGACCACAGTTCATCTCACTGCAATCTTTTTTTCACATTCCATCATTGGGTAAGATGAAGAGCACCCGGTGAACTTAGATTTAAATTCATTTTAATGCCCATGTGTCCCATGTCATATTTGTGACACGAGTATACCAAGACATTACTCCCTGCTTACCTTGATTCAATTTAACTGGGAGCTTTGTGCTTTATTTTCTAGATCTGAGAGCCCATTTGACATATCATTGAATATTATCTGCAAATGTCCTTGGCTCAGTTTTTTTTCCTTCAGCCCAGACATGCCCCCTAAACTCAAGACCCATAAAATCAATCACATACTTAAGATCTCCACTTTAGTGTCTAATAGGCATTTTAAACTCAACTGAGCTAACCAAAAATTGAATCCAAAGCTGGGCTCCTGCTATCTGTCACCAGCCCCTTCCTCTCACTAGATTAGCTTCTAATCTCCCCTACACCCTCTGAAAAGGCCATTGCTTAGGTAAGAGTTAATGTTCTCATGAGGTCCTCACTTTCTGCCCACCTCAATTCCTTTATATTTTCCCTACTACCTTAGTGACTCAGAGGAACTCATTATTCCCTATGTCTGAAGCTAGACAGTGGCCTCAGGACATAAAGTCAATGAAGAAATAAGCCCACAAGGGTGTCAGCATAGTCCCTCCCAGGCCAGAGATGTCTCTCCCTTGGAATTAGGGAAGCTCTTGCCACATTTGTACCCATCAACCAACATATGGCAGTGCCTAAAGAAGGGCATAGGTGGCGAAATCTTTGGTATTTCTTTATAACCAAGGCCCAGGCTTTCACTTTCACTTCTAGAAGCATGGCTGAAAACTTACAAGCTGACTGTCGCTTGAGGGAAAAAAAACATTCTCACTGCCTACAACATTCATTCTGCTCAGTTATTACAAGAGACACTTCTGTTTGCATTTCTAGAGTGACACCATGTAGCTTTCTGGAGCCTCAAGAACTCTTTTCTAATAGAAGGAGTGATATGACGTCAGAAGAGGATGCACGATGTGTAAACTTTCATAATATCGAAATCACAGTTCTGGAGGAAAGCCCTGCAGGACATTTTTTGCCGGTTCACTGGGGCGAACGGTAACTGTCGTGGGGTTGTGCTTATCAAGCAACACTGATTTAAACAACAAGCAGCTCAGAGCCAGTCTGAGCAGTAAGTAGTTTTTCTAAGTTTCCACTGCTTTCCTCTCTGGGGTTCTGTTCTGCTCATGCATGATACCCCCAAGGTGACCACAGTTCTGGAGAGGACCAGCCAAATGTAGGGGTTCATCAATTGATCACACTTTTAGATATTTAAAGTCCTAGGCCTGGCACTTAGCACAGGCAGCTTGGCCAGTGGTGCTTCCTGTCACACAGTTTCACAAGAGCAACCTCCCATACAACATTCCAACAACAGCAAGCACATGCTCATTTGTGACCAATAATGTCAGCCTTATAATTTATAAAGGTGGCCAGATCAAAAAGTGTCTAGGTAACTATGTGAGAAAGACAATTTAAAAGGTGGGGAGAAAAGTCTATGAGACTCTGTTATCAAAAAACTAAAGAACTTGCCAGGTGTGGTGGTACACACCTTTAATCCTAGCATTTGGGAGGCAGAGGTAGGAGGATTGCCATGAGTTCAAGGTCACTCTGAGACTACATAGTCAATTCATGGTCACCCTGGGCTAGAGAGAAACCCTTCCTCAAAAGACAAAAACTAAATAAATAACCAAAGCACTGTTTAAAATTTATTAAAAAGCAATAGACATAATATAGGACACAAAGAGACTACAAGTTTCCTTTTAAAAAAGTGAGGGGGCTGGAGAGATGGCTTAGTGATTAATGTGATTGCCTGCGAAACTTAAACATGCAGGTTCAATTCCCCAGTACCCATGTAAGCTGGCACACGCATCTGGATTTTGTTTGCAATGGCTAGAGGGCCTGGCACACCCATTCTCTCCCTCCCTCTCTTTCTCTCCCTATCTCCATATATGTATGTGTGTGTATATATACATATATACACACACATACATACATACATGTGTAGTCAAGACCAATTGCAGTATCCCAAGTTGGGTGAGTTTTCACCATTTCTTACAGACTTCCCTGTGGTCTGCTTTCTTCCCTTTGATGAATTCTTTAAGAACACAGCTGTCACTTTCTCCCATCATCTTCCTGACTGTCCTAGGATAACGGCTTTCCTTAAAAACAAAAATAGCTGGAATGTCTTCATATATATATATATATATTTTTTTAATTGAGGAACTGGGGCTGGAGAGATGGCTTACTGGTTAAGTGCTTGCCTGTGAAGTCAAAGGACCCAGTTCAAGGCTCAATTCCCCAGTACTCACGTAAGCCAGATGTACAAGGTGGCATATGCATCTGGAGTTCCTTTGCAGTGGCTAGAAACCATGGTGTGCCCATTCTCTCCCTCCCTCCCCCCTCTCTCCCTCTTTCTCTCATTTTCTGTCACTCTCAAATAAATAAAAATAAAACAAATTTTAAAAACTAGGGGAACTTGAGAGATAGCTCAACAGTTGAGCGTGCTTGCTTGCAAAGCCTGCCAGTTTGGGGTTCAATTCCCCAGCATCCACATAAAGCCAGATGAAAAGTGGCTAATGAATCCATTGTTCATTTGCAATGGCAAGAAATACTACCACATACGCATGCATACTCAAGTACACACACATATGCACATGCCCACGTGCATGTGTGAAAAATAATTACATTAGAAAAGTTTGTTAAAACTTTGATAACTAGTTCTCTGATATTTTGATACATTGGCTCCATGTAAAGTTTAAGTGGGCGATCTATATATTTATTCATTTTTGTACATTTGAGTGTCACAGGTTTTCACACCTTGTCAAGATCATAAAAGGGCATGTTATATTATGATGACATATCCTTGCTCTCTGAAGCTTTCTAAAGATTCTGTCATATAACAAAATATAGGTACAAATAATAATTCATACTGTTTTTAAATCTACTGCACAGTTATTAGTTCCCAAATAAAAAAGGGTTACACTCAGCCTAGAGAGGCGATTTCATAGGTACCCAATCAAAGCTGATGCTTCTGTGGTTTGAGGTGACAAATTATTTTAAATTGTCAAGACCAATTTCAGTATCCCAAGTTGAGTGAGTTTTCACAGACTTCTTACAGACTTCCCTGTGGTCTGCTTTCTTCCGTTTGACGGATTCTTTAAGACTGTCCTAGGACAACTGCTTTTCTTAAAAGCAGAAATAGATATTATTACTTCTTCATAGTTACCACTTTTAACTGGAAATTGTATTTGATGACTCTCTCTGGCCATCTGGAACACAGATCTGGACATGACAGCACCCATACTATTAAAACCTTCTGAACATGAACGTAATCATGAGGAAAACTGCCCACCCTTAGTATAGCTATGAATGTCAAACAGATTGTCATCAGCAAAAACAAAAATGTATCAATATCAGCTTTGGACAAAGTGCATCTCTATGAAAAAAAAAATACACCAGGTTTTCATGTGCAAATGTCCTCAATGCCTAATTGAAATGTCTAAAAACATGGGTTATCAAAGAATCTACTTCTGGTCTATGAAATCCAGAACAATGTAACCAATATAGTTTTGGAGCTAAAAGGTTTTGAGTCATAGCAGACTATGACTTTAACAAAGGTTAAATTACCCCAATTTCTAGTAAATACTGTAAAGAATCCCTTGGATTCTAGCTTGGGTAGAGGCTATTTAGCCTATCACAGCACAGACCTGTCATAAACGCTGGGGCTACTTGCCAGCATTTTTACCCCCCCCCCCCCCGGAAACTGAGTAAAAAAAAAAAATCATACCTCGAAAGCAGTGTGCGTTGCAAGCCACGCAGATTTAAACTCCCACCCTGCCTCCCCAGCTTGGCCCCAGAAGCTGTTAGGGGTAGCTTTTTCCTCCTAAAACTCGGAGTACGTTGCCACCACCACCACCAACAACATGGCACCATCCTTGGGCATCTCTGGGGGTTCAGCAAAGTGTGGCGCCGAAGCGCACCTGCCTGTTCTCCAAGTAGCTGCATGGTAAACTCAGAGTGTCACCCAGCTCCCAGCCCAGCCCGCGCCTACAAATGTTCCCCCACTGCCACTGCTGCAAACTGCCCCCCCAATTACTCACCCACTTCACTCCTACCCGTACCCCACGTCTCCCCCTCCCCCTCACACTCTCTCTCTCCCCTTCGGGTGGTTTCGTCCCCAAGACACCTGTTTACCCTTACGACTACCAGACGCCAGGTGCCCACGCGGTGCCCTATCCCGCGCCCCCCTCAACCCGACTGGCGCAGTCCCTCTCTCTTGCGAACGGTCGATTTGGTCTGGGCAACCCCTGGCACCCGGTGCCAGCACGCCCCCAAGGTTTCCCGGCTCGTGAGCGCAGGGAGAAACCCCTTTCCCCCCGCCCCCACGGTACCTGCCGAGAGCTGGGCGGCCAGGGCAGCGAGCAGCAGAGCCAGGCGCAGCGCGCCGCCGAGCGCCGGGGTCATGGCCGGCACCCGGGCTGCGAGGCCGGCCCCCGGGGCAGCGGGCGAGCCGGCGGGCGGGCGGGCGAGGAGCGCGGCGCGGCGCCCGGGCACGCGGGCCGCTTTGAAGTTCCCGGGCGCGGGAGGGGAGCGCAGCCGCGGCGCCCCTTGCAAGTGCGCAGTCGGCTCTAGCGGCAGCGGGCGCTCCCCTCCTCGGCCTCCCCCATCCCACGTCCCCCGTGGCTGGCGGCGCGTGGCGCTCCTGCCACTGGCCCCAGCCGCCGCCGGCGAGGGGGCGGGGGACAGAGCCCGCCCCTGCCGCGCCTCCGCCGCCTCCCACCCCCCGCACCGGCCGCCGCCGCCCGGCCTGGGCCGGAGCCCGGGAGAGTGTCCAGAACCCGGGACAGCGAACCCCCAAGATCAAACAGTCCGCGCCCCGTGGGGATAGACGGGAGGGCTTGAGGGAAACTTCAACCTGCAGCAGTTGCTTTCCCTATGCCCCCCCACACCCCCCGCCGCCCCTCACACCCACACCGAAGGTTTCTAGGTCTCTCAACATTCGTTTATTCGCCCTGTGTCCCTAAACGTAACAGGACTGTGCCCGGAGAACCCTCTTGGGAGATCCTAAAGGCTCGTCCCACCACCGCGTCCTAAGCCCTCAGGCGTCCGTGGCAGTGCGCCCTCTGTGTCCATCCCGAAAATGGCCGGTTGTCTCTCTGCCCACTGGACCGAGAGCGGTGCTGGAACTTCTCACCTTATTCCGATGCCTTCCCATAGCCCGGCGCTCTGAAGACTGACTGCACGCCAGAGCTGAGCCACCTGCGCCAGGTGAAGCGGCCATCTCCAATGTATAAAGAGTTAAGCCTGGGGGCCTGTCTCCACGGGGACAGCTTTAGCGCTTGGGGTGGAGGCAGGGGTCACATAGCCACCGATTAAGGGGAGAGGAAGAATTGCTCCAGGCATCCAAACTCAGAATACTGTTTCAATCCCAGGACTTAATGCTGCACTTCCTATCTAGACTAAGAGCGCCTTCAGTCATGCACAGAAATGGACCCAAAAATGTGTCCACGAGGCCTGAACATGAATGTGAATGGGATTATTTTCACCTGATAACACATAAAAACCAAAGAGGCAATACAACGTTGGTATTACTGCTGATAGAAGGTTCCCTGGAAAGTGGGTGAGTCACATAAATTAATTGCTTAAGAGTAAGAGATACTTCACCTAGCTCAGCGAAAATAACCAACGTTCTTTCGAAAGCCTTGAGAAAACCCTATGGAAAGATGAGTTCACCAAAGGCCAGAGTCCAACAGGCGGGAGGAGCTCTTCCACCTATCACTGTCGATGAATGAAACATTCCTGGGGTAAAAAGACTGTCCTCATTTTATTCTGGATCCAAAGAAACAACACAGTGGAAAGATAGGACACATCTAAGCCCTTCCAGGAAAAGACAAAACATGCTTTTACAAATAGGCAAGAAAAACATTTTTTAAAAAATAAAATAGGCAAGAAAATGCTACCTCCCATCACAGTTTATCTAGCTGGGCTTGCTCACGGTTGGGTAACAGTACCTGGATTGGGAGCTAAATTGTGACTCAGAGCATGAGAAGAACTGAGTGCATGCTCTGGTCTGCTTTCTCAAGTAGTTGGAACGTATTCCTTCCCGTTGCTCAGAGCTCTGACCAGATCACTATAGGCAGTGTGTGAGCGTGCACTGGGAAAACAGAAGTGTGAAACTAATGTCAGGAACTTACTCCCCACATACTGATTTTGTTTGGAATATAGAAAGAATGTCCTCTAAAAGTTGAAAAGTTCTGATTGTCTTTTAAAATTGCAAACTTTATCATATGAACATATTGTCTAGTGATCATATCTCCAGTGGGTTTTCCTCTCTCCTGTTCCCCACCTCCCCTAAGGGCCCTTTTCAGTGAGGTTATCAGTATGTACCATGGAGTTATAAATGTACCAGTCTCTGTGGGGTGGACAACACCTCAGAGCATACCTTTCCACTCTTGGCTTTTACATTTTTTCTGCCCCCTCCTCTGCAATGTTTTCCTACGCCTTGGAGGGTGTGTTATAAGTGTCCCTTATTGTGAAACACTCGGCAGCCTTTGATTTTCTGCTTTGATGCATTTTGAGTCTTCTCAGTGTCTACCGCCATCTCCCTGGAGGAAGGCCTCACACTAGCAGTGACAGCTGCATTCATATTTAATCCAAAACATCCTCTATGATGTTTCCTGGGCTCTAGCAAGTTAAATAGAGGTGAGTCACCTAGCACAGGGCAGTCCATCTTTTCTTGTCCTTCTGATGGGTCTAGGATCTCCCTAGTAGTTGCTGCCATCTATGAAAAGCAGTTTCTCTAGCCAAGAGTGAGAGTATCATGTGTCAATGAGGATAAGCATAAACATCTAGAAAACTACTTGATGAACATAACCTCTTCTTTAACCCACAGAACAGTAGAAGCTGCCCTCTAGGGTCTATGACCTTCAAAGCCACAGGCTTCTGATCTGACCAGGTATGAATTCTCTCCCACTGAGTGGGTATCCTATCCAACCAGAGAGAAGTTGATTACCGCTCCCCCCATAGCCTGTGTTTCAGTGTTGCATCTTTGTGCCCGTTTTGCCTGGATGGTTGGTTTCTGTAGCTTGTAGGGCCCACTGTTTGTTCTTGCTGTTAGTGACTTTCATCCCCCAGCAGCTCACATAGCACTTTTCAGCACTATGGGAGCTAGCCGATAGGGAGCTTGCTTCCATTGCAATTCCAGCATGATCTCTCAATGATCCTGCAACCACAGCCTGTAGTGTCTTCAGCAATAGATCTTTACTACTTAGATCGGGTGTATAACCAAGTGCTTTGGCAATGGGCTGCATTGTTTTTGGGGCCTCATGACCAACAGCTCAATGTGGGTGGTAACCCAATTCTGGCACTGGGATTTACCAGCAACAGCATGTGATTTTAGCATAAGTGGAAAGCTTCTATTTTCTAGGAAAGCAAGAAATCTGATGTTGAAAAGCTTCCATACTCTAAACAGACAATTCATTCCTCCTCATCTGATGGTGTGTTATGAATATGGTCTCCACAAACCATGAAGAGGAATATTGAATACTTGAAAAGTGTCCCTACCACATTGACAGGCACCCTGAATGTAAAATACACACTAAATTTCAAAGATTCAGTGCAAAAACAGTAATTTAAGGTACATTATTAATAAATGATACCATGCAAGGCACATGATAATATTTTGAATAATTGAATTAAATGATATACACTTGTGTAGTCCATAACATTTTAGTCAAAAATGGAATTTACATATGACAGTGGTCTCAAGATCATACCGGAACTGAGAAATTTCTATTGCCTAATGATATCATAGCCATCATAAAATTATAACATAATGCATGATTCATACTTTTCATGTAATGATAGTGTAAATGAACCTTTGGCACTGGTACTCACTTAACAACAAAGAGCAATGGGTTATTCCATATAGTGTCAGTGTGTAGAAGGCTCCACCATCTAAGTTCATATTGTTACACTCAGTGATGTTTGCACAATGAAGAAATTGCCTAATGATCCATTTCTCAGAGCTTATTCCCTCATAAGGCAATACATCACCATATGTTATTACAATTACTCCCCTATCTCTTTTTACTTTTTATCATATGATGTGGCTTGGAGAAGTGTTCCCTACAGGCCCATGTGTTAAAGCAGGTGGTAGAAACTTTCATAGGTGGAGCACCCAAGTCTTTAGGTCATTGGAGGCATCTCTCTGAACCAGAGAACAAGATTTGAGACATTCCTTTTCCCCTATCTCTCACTTCCCAAGAATAAGAAGAACAGTTTCACTCCATCACTTCCTCCCACCTTGTACTGCCATGGTCCAAAGAAGCAGGGGAAATAGACCTTTGTCTGAACTCTCTGAAAGTGTGAGGCAAAACAAAGCTTCTATTTAGAAGGATATTATCTCCAGTTTTTGTCAGAATGACAGAAAAATGCTTTAAAATAGTATGGCTACTAGAAATTTTCAAATTACATATGTGGGTCATATGACTCTTTTAGACAGTACTGATTTAAAGAACTCTTAGTATATGGTGACAATATCTTTTTTAAATTATTATTATTATTATTTACTTATTTGAGAGAGAGAGAGAAAGAAAAAGTGTGCCATGGCCTCCAGCCACTGCAAACAAACTCCAGATGCATGTGCTACCTTGTGCATCTGGCTTACGTGGGTCTTGGAAAACTTAACCAAGGTCCTTTGGCTTTGCAGGCAAAAGCCTTAACTGCTAAGTCATCTCTCCAGCCCAATTTGGTGCCAATATCTTTTAAGAAATTTAAAATGAAAATCTAAAGGAGGAATGGGAAATGGCTCAGTGGGTAAGGTGCTTACCACACAAGTATGGGGAAAGAGTTTGGATTTCAACACCCACATAAATGTCGTGCATAGTGACATGTCTCTATATTCTCAACCATTGAGAAGTGGAGACAGACAGAGCCCTGAAGTAAGCTGGCTACCTGAACTAGACTAATTGTGATATCTGGGTTCAGTGAGACGCCATGTCTCAGTAAAGAAAATGAAGAGCAATCAAAGAAGATAACCCACATCAACCTCTGGCCTCCATGCACATGTATGCACATATACACGTGCATCCACACACAAACATGTGCCCACATACACATAAACAAACATACACCCCATACATACTCATCAAATAAAAGAATAACTAGGAGGCTGGAGAGATGGTGTGGTGGTTTGATTTAGGTGTTCCCCATAAACTTAGGCATTCTGAATGCTAGGTTCCCAGCTGAAGGAGATTTGGGAATTAATGCTTCCTGGAGGGAGTGTATTGTTGGGGGTGGGCTTATGGGTGTTATAGCCAGTTTTTCCCCGCCAGTATTTGGCACACTCTCCTGTTCCTGTTGTCCACCCAGTGTTGACCAGGAGGTGATGTCCACCCTTTGCTCATGCCAACATTTTCCCCTGCCATCGTCGAGCTTCCCTTCATGCCTGTAATCCAAAATAAACCTCTTTTTTTTTTCCCCCACAAGCTGCTTTTGGTTAGGTGATTTCTACCAGCAATGCGAACCTGACTGCAACAATAAAGTGGTCCAAGGAGTAGAGTTGCTGCCAGACACCTGACTGTGTAGATTTGGCCTTTTGTAGCTGATTTTCAAGAGGAATGTGGAAGGATTTGAAACCTTGGCCCAAGAGATGCCTTGCAGTGCTATAAGTACAGCTTGATGGACTATTCTGGTTGGAGTTGAAAGACCTGAATGCAATAAGAACTATGGACTATGAAATTTGATTTATGAGAGTGAGAAAGAGCTTTGCTTAGACTTGGCTGGCAGTTTGTGTGAGAAGCTTGCTGTTATGCCCCTGTCCTGAGAAGCTGTGCAAGATTGCATTGTGTAGAAATGTATTGGTGTGAGCAGAGGAATATGGCACAGGAAAAAAAAAAAATGAAATCTTTGGCCCTAAACCACTGCCTGTTCACCTGCAAATTTTTGAGAGATTACATCCTTTGAGATTGGGCCATCTGACCTGCACAGGAACAACAGGAAGAACATAGACTCTTTTGAAGGGGCCTGAGTACTCAAGGAGTATCTTGTTCTTCAAAGTCTGCTTTATTCACCCCTGGGTTAACAAATTGGCACCCGACCTGGTATTGTGGAGTATAAAACCTGCAGGAAAGGGGATCATTGAGTTTGCAACATTGTTTTGTGTTTTGGAAATGGCCATGGGCAGTGTGAAGCAGGTTTGCTGGATGCCTGCATGGAGACCCTATGGAGCTATGAGAATGAACTGTGGATTATAATGGAGACCCAGTGGAGATGCTAGGGCCACGAGATAGCTGATAAGGAGAGCTGCTGGCCCTGATGAAGTTTTCCAGGACCGTGAGTAGCCTAGATGGAAGGGCAGAATGGGAACTACAGAGACTTGCTGGTTAGAATTGTCAATCTCAGAGATTTGTCACTGGCTAGAGTTGTTAGACTTGGAGCTACAGAGTTTGGTGTTTGCCCTGTTTAAATCATGCATTAGTTGAATATTTCTTTGCTATTCCCAATGCCTTATTTTGCTGTATACATGTTTATTCTATGCCATTATTGGTTTTTTAAGGTTACTTTTTGGTATTATAGCTCAGTTAAAAGATCTTGAACTATGGGGATGTGTGAATATCATTGGAATTGATAAAAACTATGGGGTCTTTTAAAACTAGATGAATGCACTGCATTTTACATCATGTGTAGTTATCAGTTTATCAGGGCCAGGGGCAGAATGTGGTGGTTTGATTTAGGTGTTCCCCATTAACTTAGGTGTTCTGAATGCTAGGTTCCTAGCTAATGAAGATTTAGGAATTAATGCTTCCTGGACAGAATGTATTGTTGGGGGGTGTGCTAATGGGTGTTATAGCCAGTTTCTCCTTGCCAATGTTTGGCACATTCTCCTGTACCTGTTGTCCACCTTATGTGGGCCAGGGGTGATGTCCACACTCTGCTCATGCAACCATTTTCCCCTGCCAAAATGGAGCTTCCCTTTGAGCCTGTAAGCCAAAATGAACCTCTTTTTATCCCACAAGTTGCTCTTGGCTAGGTGATTTCTACCAGCAATGTGAACCTGACTGCAACAGATGGCTTAGCCATTAAGGCACTTGCCTGTGAAAACTAAGAATGCATGTTCAAATATCCAGGTCACAGGTAACCAGATTCAGTGAAGTAAGTATGCCATGTCTCACATGTGCACAAGGGGGCGCAGATACCTGAAGTTTCTTCACAGCAGCTGAAAGGTCCTTGCATGCCCATTCTCTCTCTCTCTCTCCCTTTCTTTCTGTCTCTCTGTCAAAAGTAAAATAATAAGAAAATAATAATAACTAAAAGAGTGGTAGACACCTTGCCAGGTAAAACATGGTCAGCTAATGAAGGACTCAGGATGTTTTCTTGGTGCAAAATTATGTGACACAACTCAGTGGTTAAGCTGTGCAAAAATTGCAAGAGTGCTCTAAAGTAGGTCCTCAAATACCATATTCACCATCATTTTATATATGTTCCAATATCAATATGACAACCTTGAAATAAGGCATTAAGCACTCTCAATGTAATGAATCCCAAAAGCTGACAAATTATAAATTTGGCAGTGATAAAAACTTCTAATATACCCTAGTCCTTAATAGCATCTTCAAACAAATCACAAAAAAAAAAAAAAAAATCAGCCGTATAGTGTTTCCTAATTTGTGTTTTGTTTATACACACACAAACACGTACTTTTACGGAAATTAATCCAGTGTCTCTTTTTTAATTAAACTATTTTGTGTTTGTTTTAAAAGATGGAAATTCTTATAGCCCAGTGTAGTCTTGAACTTGTGTGGTCAAGACTGGCCTTGAACTCATTCTCCTGCCCTCATCTCCCAAGTGCTGGGATCATACACATGTACCACCACTCTTAGCTGACATGAACTATTAGTAACAAAATACTTCTAATAGTATGCTGAGCTATTCTTATTTAACATAAACAATGAAAATGCATCATTCATATGCCATGTCTTTTATATTTTTGTACAGAACAGAAAAATTTTACATGCGAGATTTATCAACTTCAGCAGAAAGAAATTTGCATGAAAATGTATTCCTCAAGATTTAACACCCCCTCCCTTAATCATCTAGTTCTATAGCATTTCTATAGCAACATGATATCATCCTATTGATACCATGACTCCTGAATTATCACAATCAAAAGAAAACAACAGAAATAAATAATTGAGAGGTTCATAACACCCATAACACCTTGTTACAATGGAATTTTTGTGAGTGTCCTTTCTATAAATGAGTAAAGCAAAGATAAGGACTTACTCTAGAAATATGATACAGTTGTAGAATACCATTCTAATCTAACAAGGCAGACTAATGTGTGCCATATCGATCCTTGAAGAAAACTGTTTATTAGGGTGGTTGTTTAGGAACTTTCATAATGTAGGTTTCTTATTATTTTCCTTTTCAGTAAACCCCAAAGCTGTGCATCTCAATTTCTCATTTCATCTTGGAACATGAACTTATCATGAAATGAGCATATGGTGAGGAGGCATACTACAGTAACTTGCTATGCACTGTCAAGATCTAATCTTTTCTCATTGTACTGTAGTTTTGCTTCCCCCAGTCTCCTTTTACCCCTTATGTGACAGTGAGTTCCCCTCATCTCTTGTTTAATCCCAGAAATCATTGAACTTTGAGAAACCTTGGCTTTACTTCTAATATTGTTCGTTGCTGATTTGCAAGTGAGGCAGGGGAGTGTGGGGGAACACCAGGGCCTCTTATAGCTGCGAAGGAAAAAGTGCAAAGTGGTTTGCACCACTGTTTGCATCTGGCTTATACAGAGAACTTGGGAATTGAACCTGGGCCATCAGGCTATGCAAGCAAATACCTTTAACTGCTGAACCATCTTCCCAGACCCCTGGTTTTTTTAGTTATAAATTTACCTTACATAAATATTCCTCATTAGGATTCTATAACATGCACCCTCAGTGAATGCACCCCACAAAACAGCGAGGCTTTCTGAACTCAGATAGGGAGGGGATAGTAAACAGGTTCTTAGCTCAGCTGCTATGCCTGTAAGCTTCAAATCCATCTTTAGCACTTTACATCTTCTGTCTTCCTACTACAATTCTTCCCTGATTTTTATAACCTCTGAATGCTGTGGCTGTGGTCTTTTATGATAAGTCAAACTTTGTTTTCCCTGCCACTGACAGACATCCATGTACTGAACTGATTTGATACATTTAGTACTAGGGCTATGAAAGCATGTCAGCCATTCATTCCAGCTAAAGTGGCCACCACTTAGATCATTTCCTTAGAGTAGGTCCATAATAATACCCCACACAAGCAAGATCACAAGGAGGTAAGAGTTAGATGGCTCAGTACAAATCCGCCACTTCCTGGGAAACAGCTCTAAAAGGACACAGTGATTAAACAAAACAAAATCAAGATTCTGATGACCTTGACTCAAGTAAGGGCATAGGTCAAAGCCACTGTAAAGAGAGCTGTGAGGATGGCTCAGCAGGTAAGAACATTTGCTCAGAATCATGAGGTGTCTATTTGCCAGAACCCATGAGCTAGGGTTGGGCATCTATAACCCCTGTTCTGGGGAGTAGAGAAGATGGGAACTGAGGCCAGAGTATCGCTGGGGCTTGCTGGTGGCTAGCAATGAGAGAAGAAGAAAAGAAATATGTGGATGAGTGATAAGAGAGGGACACCCAAAGAAATATAGGGATGAGAGATAAAGGAGGAAAAACATACTTGGATGAGCTACAAGAAGATAGCAGAACATGTGCACACATCATATACACTACACTACACACACACATACACACACACACACACACACACACGCCACGCAAAAAAAGTGCTACTGTTAAGACATGCAGCCACTAGAAACACTTGTGGTTATTGTGTGCTGATGTGTACCATATATGTAAAATACACACTAGATTTCAAATACCTAACCCAAAAATATGGTTTTAAAATTTCTGATTAATAAGTTTGTAATAGTTACATGTTTGAATGACATTTTTATAGACCAAATAAAATGTTAAATACAAAATATTAAACTTTATTTCAACTTTTGTTTATTCATTTTTGTGTGTATGTGTATGTGGTATGTGTGTGTGGTGTATATATGTGTGTGTACGTGTGGTGTGTGTATTGGTGTGGAGTGGTGTGTGTGGTGAGTGGGTGCATGGTGTGTGTGTGGTGTGGTGTGGTGTGTGTATTGGTGTGGAGTGGGGGTGTGTGTGCATGGTGTGGTGCGGTGGTGTGTGCATGTGGAGGAGGGATGTGCATGCCATGGCGTACATGAGGAGGTCAGAGGACAACTAGCAGGCCAATCTTCACCTTCCATCTTACTTTTTTAATATTTGATTTATTTACTTGGGAGACCGAAAGTGAAAGGGGATGGAGTCTGCTAGGCCTCTTGCCACTGTATCTGGCTTCATGTGGATACCGGGGAATCAAACCCAGGCTATCGGGCTTTGTAAGCAAGTTCTGAGCCATCTCTCCAGCTCTTATTATTTTTTTGTGGAGGGGAGGGTCTTTTGTTGTTGTTTACCACTCAGTTTGCAAGATTCTAGGAAATTTTCCTGTCTCTGCCTCCCTTCTCCCTATAGGTGCACTGAGATTACAGAAACCTGCCACAGCTTTTGGATTTTAGGCATTTACAGGGAGCCTGGGGAGCTGAACTCATGTACTGAGAGATGCACAGCAAACACTTTCTCCACTGAGCTTTCGCCCACCAAACCCCACCTCTTCAATGTTTAATGCCTCTAACTTGAACCTTTGCAGCTCTCATCTTCCTTTTAAATGATTATGTCCATCTACTAAATCCTTATTGGATTTCAAGGAACATTATTCCTTTGTCTGAAATGTAGCAACAGCAAGTGCTTTCAAGTAATCACAACTTTTATTCCCCTTTCAACTCTTCAACAGGAGCACACGTTCATCCCACCAGGTCAGTGACAGTCACATTGATGTTCCTTTTGTGTAGTCATTGTCATTCCAACTATTTCTTCCATAGTCTAAGCCCTGAGTAATTTCATATCTGAGCTGTCACAATTACCAACTCAGTCATCCCTCTAACTTCACATTATCCCCATTTCAATGTATTCTGAGTTACAACCAATAACATTGTATCAATGTAGCTGTGTTTATGCCCCTTCTGCACTCAAATCTTCAGTAACTACCTCTGCCTCTGTACCCAAAACTAGCTTTTTGTTTTGTTTTGTTTTGTTTTGTTTTGTTTTGTTTTGTTTTGTTTTGTTTTTCAAGGGAGGGTCTCACTCTTGTCCAGGCTGACCTGGAATTCACTATGTAGTCTCAGGCTGGCCTCGAACTCACAGCAATCCTCCTACCTTTGTCTCCCCAGTGCAGGGATTAAAGGCGTATGCCACCTCGCTGGGCCAAAGCTAGCTTCCTTAGCCACAGACATTACATGCTTTTGACAGCATGGTCTCTTTACATTCTTCATCAGTTTTGAGGCCCCCAAAGAGCTTGTGTTTAAGTGGGTTATGTCTGTTAGTATTTATGATTTCAGAAGCTAAAATTGGCACATTCTTAATACATGGAAATATATAAGGACTATTCTTCATTAAACAGTGTGTAGCCTCAAAAAAAAAAAAAACAAAAAAATGCCATTATTAGGGCCTGGAGAAATGGATCAACAGTTAAGGCATTTGCCTGCAAAGCCTGATGACCCAGGTTTGATTCCTAGTACCCATGTAAGCCAGATGCACAAGGTGGTACATGCATCTGGGGTACATTTGCAGTGGCTAAAGAGCTAAATAACCCATTCATTCCCCCCTCCCTCTTTCTCTTTCTGTGTGTATCTGCCTTTCCTTATCTCTCTCACTCTCTCTCTCTCAGATAAATAAAATACAATAAAACTCAGTGTATACTTTTCTGTGATGAAGAGTGAGACAGGCAGGGAAAAAATCGTGTAATTTATAGAAGTCATTTTCACCCTGTGGATTCTGAAAAGTTCCTGGGTCCCCACAGCATACCTTGGGTCATTCTTTGTGCATTGCTACTCCTGCTGGCCCTAGGTGACCTCATCCTTTTCCATCACTGCAGCCCTGTGTGCTCACACCTTCAATCTATCTCTAGCTCATATCTTATTTCTGAATTCAAAATTTGTATATCCTACTACAATCTCTACCTAAATAGGCCAAATGTGACCCAAACTACCACGTCCAAAGTAGAATTCTCCTCCTGGCTCTCTGTTCTCAGCAGCTGCCAACCTTTAAGGCACATGCCTTGCTTTTCTCATTTTATCTTCCCTCTTCCTCATCCCTCACATCTAGTCACTGACATGTATAACAGGCATTCAATAAATAGTTGTTGAATTAAAAAATGAATAAGTGTCATTTAGAGCTTGTGGCTTGAATATAAAATGTCCCCACAGGCTCTTTCATTTGAATAGTTGGTCCCGAGCTGGTGGCACTGTTTGGGACTGGTTGTGGAATCTGTAGGAAATGGAATCTTGCAGGAGGAATGTGGGTCACTATAGGTGGGTCTTGAGGTTTTCTAGCTGGGACCCACCTCCTATTAACTCTGTGCTTCCTGTCTGCAGATGTGATGAGCCAGCTCCCCTACTCCTGTCACTATGCCTCTGGTTCCATGAAACTTCTTAGAACTGTAAGCCAAAATAAACCCTTTTGTTCCTTAAGTTGCTTCTGACCAGGTATTTGTTCAGAGCAATGAAAACATTAACTAGTACAGGACCTTGATCCATACTGCCCACATCTGATTTTCCTAAAATATATTCTCCTTCTTCTCTGCTCCCCACACACCAATGTTAACACAACAGTAACATTTTTACAACTCGAGATTAATTTCTCAGTTGGAGAGATTGCTCAGTGGTTAAAGGCCTGATTTTCAGGGTTCATTTCCCCAGGACCTGTGTGCAGCCAGATTCACAAAGTGGTGTATGTGTCTAGAGTTCATTTTCAGTGACAGGAGGCCATAGCATACCCATACACACATTCATTTTCTCTCTCTCTCTCTCTCATTCTCTTTCTCACACTCTCAAATAAATAAATAAAATATTTTTTAAAAGATTGATCCCCTTTGTGTCCACATTACCAAATCTGAAATAGTAGCTTGAGTAAAGAAGCATAGAAATTGAGAAAGAATCCTAAAGCCAAGAATACATAAATTCAAATGTGACCAAAGCATGTTCAGTAAATGAATTCTCTAGCTTACCAGATGTTATCCTAATAAAACAAACTTTATCTCTATGTCATTCAAGGTTTTTAGTTGCATACAACTGTAACATAATTTTATAAGTTATATAGAAATCAAATTTATTCAAGCATGTTAAGTAGGTCATATCTTCTCCAAAATGGCCTCAAAACCATGTTTCAGTTTACAACTGGGGACAACATGACATATTCTTTCATAGAATAGCCCTTGCAGAAGCCATGGCCTTGCCCCTTCACCAGGTATTGGCAGGCCAGTCAATTACATGAGGATGGTTGGACACTTCTGCTGAAACATCTCTGGTTGGCATTTGGCCAAGGGCTATGGCTTGCTTTGCCCTCACTAGATAGCTCAAAAGAAGTTCAAAAACTGAGTGCCCAGCTTTTATAGTGATACTCGAAGAGAGATAGGGATCCATATGGCAGGAAATTCTTCCAACATAGAATGAATATTCAAAGGAGCTGTAGGTTCGAAGAGGAGTAGCAAGCTCAGATCCCAAATCCTAGGGTTTGAGTCTTAACTTTCACAGAATGAAAGCAAGCTACTAAATCTTTCCAAGTTACAGTCAGTAATTGAGGTTTCAGATCTCTTATAACCCTACTTAGCC
Source organism: Jaculus jaculus (assembly GCF_020740685.1). Classification (NCBI taxonomy): domain Eukaryota; kingdom Metazoa; phylum Chordata; class Mammalia; order Rodentia; family Dipodidae; genus Jaculus; species Jaculus jaculus. The sequence goes on along the minus strand of NC_059105.1, from coordinate 82,150,165 downwards.
ACAATTTCACCACATTGTATATTGTTCAATTATAATATGTGAAATGCACCTTGTTTTGTGGATAGAATGCTTTCATACTATTATGCAAATACAATTAGCTACTATTATCACGAACACAAATGGGAATAATAATACTGTATCATACACAAAACCTTTGATAATGAGATGAAATTATGAGAAAGTTGTATTGGTTTCTCCTATAATATACAAAGTAATGGGTTTTTCATTATGTCATTTTCATGCATATATATCATACTCATATTCACTCCTCCAAAGGAAAACCTTTTTGAATTGAACAAACAGTTGGAGAAATATAGGGAACAGATTTCTGATAGTTTATGTGTGAAAAAGTAAAATATCAAATACAATTAAACTTTACAAATGTTTGCTTAAATTTTTATAAAGTCTGAAAAATAGTACATTTTTATTTTCCATTCTGCTATACTGATGTGTTGGTCCATTTTCTTTTCTATAACTTCAGAACACAGTTCAAGTGATTTGTAAAAGTAACAATTTACTTAGCTCAGTTTTCTGGAGTCTAGGAAGTCCAAGTATATGGTTCCAGCATTGGGTGACATTTTCTTTTCTGCATTGTACCATGGTAGACAACACCATGCAGCAAAGCAGAGTGAATTTCAAGAGAGCATTCACTCCCATGGTCACCATAGTCCATCAGCCCATGAATGAGACAATTCATTCATGACAGCAGAGCCCTCAGACCCAAAATCCTTAATGGGTCTGCCTTCAAATTACCACTAACATGTGATTCCAGTGCTTAAATTTGTAACACATGAGATCTGCAGGACCCATTCCAACCACAGCAGATAGGAAGTAAATTTCATGCAGATTCAGATTGATGCAAGTGACCTGTTTTTAGACCACATGGTTGTGTTTATGCTGTTCTTCTTACCTCCACTTTTTTTGTGTGTGTGTGGGTGTCTTCTGACAGGAGTTTGGTTCTCTATATGTTTCAAACAAAAGTGACAACTATCCTTAAAAAAGATTTATCAAAATAATTACTTTCTCTGTAACTCCAAGAAAGTCAATTTGTCCTTAAACTCAGAAGTCAGTGGGCATTTAAATAAATACTACTTAAAACTCAGAATGCCAGAAAACAGCAATCAAATTAGGGAGGAATTTGAAGGCTGCAGAAAAACATGAAATTTCACTGTCAAAAATACTTTAAGGCTGTTTCTATAAGAAGACTAGAATCTGTTTTGATCAAGTTGAGTATCTTCTGACATTTCCATAGACAGAATATTATCTGAAGGGTAGAGGTCAATGACTAGGCCTCTCAATAATCAATTCTCTTGCAATCACATGGTCCCCAAGGAAAGAGACCTGAGAAATCACAAGTAGAAGAAAATGTTCATGTCCAATTCTAGAACTCAAATGTGGAACACAACTGTTCTTACAATTCCCAGTACTAGAGCTGATGCAATGCTGGTGCATTTAAGCAAAGTTCAGAGATAATGAAAAGGGAAACAACAAAAAAAGAACATACATCTAGGCAATAAAGTTCATAAAACATAATTTACTTGTGTTTTATCTTATGTTGTACTAGAAGCATTGCCCACCCGCAACTCTAAGCTCACTTTCCTCTGGCCCTTGTGGCAGAGGCGTTTTGATCAGGATAGACAGACTGACCCAAGAGAGCAGAAGGCATTCCCCTCCAGCCTTCCTAAAGCCCACCTTTCAAAACTTCATTGCTTCCCAATAATTCTCCTCCTATGCTATGTGACTGACTCCAGGATTCTCTCTCTCCAGTGAGACGTCTCACTCACACGTGTGATTTAGTCACAGAAGAGCCCTGTTCAGATGCAAGGAGAACTAACTGATATCTGGGAGTACACCCTCACACATACCCACATGACCTCCCCCACCTAACATTGTAGTGAGCAGCCCGAGTCATAGCAGTACTAAATTCATCTCTTCACAAATGGCAGACAATACGGCTGCAATCAAGAGCAACAAAAATGAGATGTGGCTGTCCTGTGACCCTACTGTAGTTGTCTTTTCAGAGACCAGATCCACAAAGTAAAGTCAGAACAAACAACACACCAGTTGTCATTACTTCTTTAAGGTTCTGAAACATATTATTCTATAACACAGAAACTTCTAGCTAGCCTATGTGTCCTTAAGAAAATGGAAGTGGAGAATGAGAGTTTGTCATAGGCTTGCATAAACCTCAAAAATTGGATCATTTAGGGCATAGAAGCAGATAGAATACACTATTTGCTATCTCCATTTAAGACAATCCCACAAATGCCAAATATTTACATACATTGTTAAGTCTTTATGGTCATTAATACATATTGAAGTATATCAAAGAAGTCATTCTAATATCTGTCTTTCCTTTATCCATTCTATACTTAGAACATTATTATGTGGTGGGAATGATTTCCTAACACATTGGTCAAACAAATCTAGGTACCAAGATCTGTAATTTTTCTTGTACTGGAAATTGAACTCAGGGCCTTGCACTTGCAAGGCAAGCACTCCACCACTGAGCTATATCCTCAGTGTGGTTACCAACATCTGAACAAATTGTTATGATACTTTAGATATACTTGAAAACTGCCTACAATATGAAAAGTGGTATTATAGCTCTATGGTTCATAAAGAGATAACTTAGTCTACTGGTCAAGAAAGAGGAGTGCTTGGCTGAAAGGACTGACTTACTACCATCTCTGCCATGTAACTATAGAACTATGGTCAAGTCACTCCTGGATCTTCTCTTCCTGCCCCATGAATTCCCACTGGACCATTGTGAGAAAGAATTATATTGCGACTAATATTACTGGAGTAATTTGAGAGTCTTGTACATGCCCATCATCTTATTCCCTACATTTTACTAATATTTATGCCTAGAATTGATTTTTCCAATTAGAATTGAAATAGTTAATAAAAATTAATTTTTAATAATTTTCCAAGGCCAAATTGAGTAACTATATAGAATAGGATTTTCTAACAAATTCAGATGATTTGTTGCACTTTAATTCATTTATTCATTCAACAGCTACCATGTACAAAACACTATGGCAGACATTAAGTATATCATGTAAAAAGAAAATTGACATTCACTGTTCATGATCGATCTTTATGCCAAACTAGAGGAAAGATTTTTGAACAAGTATTATATAATTAATTAAATTATAAGTTACATTGCAAATGGAAAATACTTGGTAAAATAAAAACCATAATGGACTTAAATTTTTAGTGTTGCCCAAGAAGGTTTATCTTAGGTAGTCTTAGTATGAAGTAAAGCATATGAATAGAACAGAAATTAGTGAGGCATTGTGAGCACATACTTGTGTGTGTATGTGCACTTGTATGCATGCACACACATGTGTGTGCAGGGCTCAAGAAGAGAGAAAGTTAATTTCCAGGAACATGAATGAAACTAATGTGGCAAAATATAGAAAATGTTGGTAATGAGTCCAAAGAAATATTCAGATCTAGCACGTCAGGCTAGGGATAGAGCTCAGCAATAGAACACATGCTTTTTGTAATCCCCAGCACCACATAAAAAAGGAAGTAAGGAAGGGAAGAGGGAGAGATGGTGAGGGGGGAAATAAAAGAAGAAAGAAAGAAAGAAAGAAAGAAAGAAAGAAAGAAAGAAAGAAAGAAAGAAAGAAAGAAAGAAAGGAAGGAAGGAAGGAAGGAAGGAAGGAAGGAAGGAAGGAAGGAAAGAAGGAAGAAAGGAAGGAAGAAAGGAAGGAAGAAAGGAAGGAAGGAAAGAGCGGGCAAAGGAAAGAAATATTAGGCAGGAGTGGAAACCAGGCCACTAGCTGGGAGGATAATATAGTCATTTATTTAGGTAAAACTGATGCTGGAAGGCACCAGTTTTGGTGAGGAAAATAGGGAAAAAGAAATGTATGGATAGAAACAGAAACGGGAAATGAGTGGAAGCACAAGAGGTCCGGTGTCTACACTGGGTGGACAAAGATACCATTCTCATAGAGCAAAACCAAAAATAATCGGGTCAGATGTGCATCAGTTTCCCATGAGCCTGACTTGCAGATGGTTGTAGGACCCACAAAAGAGAGCTGAGGAGTCAATAGATAGATATAGTGGTTTCAGGATTATATTATCAGTTTGGGCTTGAAAAAAACAGTAGAAATTCGCTGAGAGAGGGACAGAAAGATGCCAAGACTGCAGGTGAAATTTCTAACTACATGCTATTTCTTTCAAGTTTGTTTATTTATTTATTTTCAAGCAAAGAGAGATAGAAAGAAGAGAGACAGGACAGAGAATGTGAACAGGGCCTCCAGCCACTACAAACTCCAGATGCAAGCTCCACTCTGTGCATCTGGCTTTCTGTGGGTACTGGGAAATTGAACCTGGGCCACCAGGATTTGCAGGCAAATGCCTTAACCACTAATCAATCTCTCCAGCCCTCTAACTTCATGCTTTTAAACCAGACATTCAAAGAAGCTGTCATGGCATTCTCCCTGACTTCTTTTTATCTCTCGGCAAATAATTGATGCTCTATGTCACTAAGGGTTTTAGCCTCTTAACTGATTAGTGTAACTGATTAAAAAAACTAATCCTGAGGAAAACACTGATAACACATGTATTATGACATTGAATGAACCTAAACTACCATTTTCATCCTGACATTTTAACTAGGGTAGTCTTCAAATTTTCATGCCCAAGTGTACACAGCTTAAAGAGAACTTTGCACTGTTAAGCCTAGGGTATAAAGCACATGACTTTTCTGCTGTTCACAAACCCATCACAATGCAGCTACTTCCCAGAAAATGCACATGAGATCACTATAATATAGCTATTTCCTATAGAACCCAGATGAATGAAAGAAATTCATTTATCCTGAAATAAGTATTTGGCAGGAGTGGGAGGAAATGAAGTATGACCCTTCCTTCTAAGCTCAATAATCATGTTTTAAAAGTGTTTGTTGTTGAAGATTTTTTATTAATGTTTTTATTAATAACTTCAATGATTGTGAACGATATCCCAAAGCAATTCTCTCCCACCCTCCCCCAATTTCCCATTTGAAACTCCATCAAATCCCCTCCCCCCTCACTCAGTCTCTCTTTTATTTTGATGTCATCATATTTTCCTCCTATTATGAAGGTCTTGTGTAGGTGGTGTCAGGCACTGTGCAGCCATAGATATTCAAGATATTTTGCATCTGGAGGAGCACATTGTAAGCAGTCTTACCCTTCCTTTGGCTCTTACATTCTTTCTGCGACCTTTTCTGAAATAGACCCTGAGCCTTAGAAATTGTGATAGAGATATTGCAGTACTGAGCACTCCTGTCACTTCTTTCCAGCACCATGATACCTTCTGAGTCATCCCAAGGTCACTTCCATATGAAAAAAGAAGCTTCTCTACCAAAAGTGAAAGTATCATTAACATACAGGTATGAACATTAAGAGAAGTGCTTACTGGGCAGCTTGATGAGCACAGTATATACATTTAGCCAGGCAGCAGCAGACATTACACTGCTAGGGCTCATGACTACCCCTGTTTTAGGTTTTCAGTATCAGGGATGTTTTCCCTCCCATGGAGCAGGCCTCCAGTCCAATTAGAGGGCAGTTGGTTTCCACCATGACAGGATGCCACTATTGCACACATTTAAAACTCCCTCATGAACATAGATGCAAAAATTCTCAACAAAATATTGGCAAACAGAATACAAGAATATGTCAGAAAGATCATTCACCCCAACCAAGTAGGCTTTATCACAGATATGCAGGGATGGTTCAACATACACAAATCAATAAATGTAATACATTATATAAATGGACTGAAGGACACAAATCACATGATCATATCATTAGATGCAGAGAAAGCATTTTACAAAATCCAACATCCTTTCATGATAAAAGTCCTACAGAGACTGGGAAGAGAAGGAACATATCTCAACATAACAAAGGCTATTTATGACAAGTCTATACCACACATTTACTAAATGGGGAAAAACTGGAAGCTTTTCCACTAAAATCAGGAACAAGACAAGGGTGTCCACTGTCCTCACTTTTATTTAATAAAGTACTTGAAGTTTTAACCAAGCAATAAGGCAAGAGTCACAAATAAAAGGGATACAAATTGGAAAGGAAGAGATCAAGTTATCATTATTTGCAGATGACATGATTCTATACATAAAGGACCCTAAAGATTTTACCAAAATACTATTAGAGCTGATAAACACATATATCCATGTAGCAGAATACAAAATAAGCACACAGAAACCAGTAGCCTTCTTATATACTAACAACAAACACAGAGTATGAAATCAGAGAATCACTCCCATTCATAATTGCATCAAAAATAAAACAAAACAAAGTACCTTGGAATAAACCTAACCAAGGAAGTGAAGGATCTTTTTAATGAAAACTTTAAAACATTCAAGTGAGAAATTGCCAAAGACACTAGGAAGTGGAAAGACATCCCTTGTTCTTGGATCAGAAGAATCAATATTGTGAAAATGGCAATCTTACCAAAAGTAATCTACATATTTAATGCAATATCAATCAAAATTCCAATAGCATTCTTCACAGAAATAGGAAAAAATAATCCAAAATTCATTTGGAATCACAAAACATCTCAAATATCTAAAACAATACTGAGCAACAAAAATAAGGCTGGTGGTATCACCATACCTAATTTTAATCTATACCACAGAGGCATAGTAACAAAAACAGCATGGTACTGGCACAAAAGCAGACATGTAGATCAATGGAACAGGATAGAAGACTCAGATGTAAGGCTGGGTAGCTATAGCCACCTGATATTTGATAAAAATGTCAAAAATTCTCATTGGAGAAAAGACAGCCTCTTTAGCAAATGGTGCTGGGAAAACTGGATATGTATCTGTAGAAGGATGAAAATAGATTCTTTTCTCTCTACATGTACAATAATTTAAGTCTAAATGGATTAAAGACCTTAGCAGACCTGAAACTCTGAAACTGATGGAGGAAAACGTAGGGGAAACCCTTTAACATATTAGTCTTGGAAAAGACTTTCTGAATATAACCCCAATTGCTCAGGCAATAAAACCACAGATTAACCACTGGGACCTCATGAAATTACAAAGATTTTGTATAGCAAATGACACTGAATAAAGCAATGAAGCAACAAACAGAATGGGAAAAAATGCATTGCTAGCTATACATCTGATAGAGGATTAATATCTAGGATACACAAAGAACTCAAAAAGTTAAATAATAAGAAATCAAACAAGCCAATTAAAAAATGGGCAATGGGGCTGGAGAGACGGCTTAGTGATTAAGTGCTTGCCTGTGAAGCCTAAGGACCCCAGTTCGAGGCTCGATTCTCTAGGACCCATCACGTTAGCCAGATGCACAAGGGGGCACACACGTCTGAGGTTTGTTTGCAGTGGCTGGAAGCCCTGGCACACCCATTTTCTCTCTGTATCTGCCTCTTTCTCTCTCAAATAAGTAAATAAAAATGAACAAAAAAAAATTTTTAAGGGCAATGGAACTAAATAGTTCTCAAAAGAAGAAATACGGATAGCATATAAGCATCTAAAAAAAAAATGTTCTACATCCCTAGTCTTCAGGGAAATGCAGATTAAAACTACATTGAGATTCCATCTCACTCCTGTCAGATTGGCCACCATCATGAAAACAAATGATCATAAATGCTTGTGAGGATGTGGAAAAAGAGGAACCTTTCTATACTGTCGGTGGGAATGCAACTGGGTCCAGCCATTGTGGAAATCAGTGTGAAGGTTCCTAAGACAGCTAAAAAAATGGTCTACCGTATAACCCAGCTATAGCCCTCCTAGGCATATATCAGGGGAAGAGATTGAGTAAAGGAAAGGTGGAGGGAGGGCTAATCAAAATCTAAGAGAATATATATAAATCATATGCAAACCTACTTTTTTGGATAGTGGAACACTCAGGGGCCAAAGATTGTTGTTAGAAAATTTTCAGTGCCAGCAGTGGGTTACCTTCCAGTGAGTTGTTGGCCAGGGAGGTCCCTGATACCCCCCAAACATTACAGGCTATTGCCAAGGCCCTTGGTTTCCCACCAGGAATAGATGGTAAGACCCTATTGCTGAAGACTCCACATACTTGGGCTGCAAGGCCACTGTGAAATCCTGCTGGAGCTGAGCTGATAACCTCCTCCATGTAGACCAGCTGGCAGTAAGCTGGAAGAAGCCATTCTGTATGCAGTTCAATGGGAGAGAGAGAAATCATCAGTGAAGATACTCAACAGTGGACACTGCCAATCTTAAATTTTGCCAGCCAGACCAAATGAGCTAATGGGTGCAATAGTGGCAAGTCTGTCATAGGGGAAACCAACTGCCCTCTAATTGGACAGGAGGCCCATTCCATGAGAGGGAATACATCCCTGATACTGAAAACTTAAGAGGTAGTCATGAGCCCTAGGGGTGTAACATCTGCTACTGTCTGGTTAAATGTATATACTATGCTTATCAAACTGCCCAATAAGCACTTCTCTTAATGTTCATACCCATATATTAATGCTACTCTCACTTTTGGCAGAGAAGCTCATCTTTTCAGATGACAGTGACTTTGGAATGACTCAGAAGGCATCATGGTGCTGGGAAGAAGTCATAGGAGTGCTCAGCACTGAAATATCTCTATTTTACCTTCCAAGGCTCAGGGTCTATTGTGGAAGAGGTGGCGGAAAGAATGTAAGAGAATGTAAGCAAGGGGGGTGGGACAGATAGAGAGAATGGATGCACCAGGGCCTCTGGCTACTGCAAATAAACTCCAGATGCATGCACCACTTTGTGTATCTAGTTGTTTTATTTTGATTTTTTTTATTTTTATTTATTCATTTGAGAGCGACAGACAGAGGAAGAAAGAGAAAGAGAGAGAATGGGTGTTCCAGGGCCTGCAGCCACTGCAAATGAACTGCAGATACATGCATCCCTTTTGCATATGGATAACATGGGTCCTGAGGAATCAAGCCTTGAACTGGGGTCCTTAGGCTTAACAGGCAAGTGCTTAACTACTAAGCTATCTCTCCAGCTCTTGTGCATCTAGTTTTATATGGGTACTGGGGAATCAAACCTGGGTCATTAGGCTTTGGAAGCAAGTACCTTAACTGCTGAGCTGTCTCTCCAGCCCTGTTGTTGAAATTTTAATGTTTTCTTTTTTTTTATAATTTTTTTTATTATTTATTTATTTATTTATTTATTTGAGAGCGACAGACACAGAGAGAAGGACAGATAGAGGGAGAGAGAGAGAATGGGCGCGCCAGGGCATCCAGCCTCTGCAAACAAACTCCAGACTCGTGCGCCCCCTTGTGCATCTGGCTAACGTGGGACCTGGGGAACCGAGCCTCGAACTGGGGTCCTTAGGCTTCACAGGCAAGCGCTTAACCACTAAGCCATCTCTCCAGCCCATGAAATTTTAATGTTTTCTTATTCTTCCCTAAGTTGGAATCATTTCCTTGTATTCTTGAAAAAGGTTAAGATGTTAAAGAAGCAATTTCTGCAAGATTTCAAAGCTACATCTTTTTTGAAGCATGGATAGGAGAAAAAAGAAAAAGAAAAAGTTAAATTTTAACTTATATTCTTCAGTTTCACAAGTATTTGAGATGTCTTGCAAGAAGTCATGCAGTAAAATATATGTATATGTATTCAGAACAAAGAAAAATACAAATTGGTGTGGGTTTCTGTGACTGAGGGGAAAGTTCAAGTATAAATAATCAGGGAAAAATGCCACCATAAGGACTAAGTTGGATTGCAGATTTGAGCCACGTTTTTGTCTTTTGAGTAATGGGAAACACCATCATATTCTTTATCATATATAAGAAAATAATTTTATTTCATCCAAAAGGAGCTAATCACCTCAAATCTTGTTTGGAAGACACTGAAAGGTTAGAAAATAAACTCAAAAAATTCTCCTAAAGTGAATCAAATGAGAGATCTTGTACTATTTCTAGTGGTGTTCCTTAAATCAAGATTAAACAATTCTGAAAACAACTTAATAACAGCAATTCTATGATGCAAAAGAAGTAGCAAGAAAATGGTCAATATGACCCAAGGATATAGCTCTGTGACAGCCCAGCTGGATCCAGAGCCACAGTGTAGAAGAAATGGATGATGCTTTACTATTTGCTGGCTGAGAGGCAGTCTTCTAAGAGAACCTGATGAAAGTAATACACTCCAGAAAAAAATTATACACACACACATACACACACATACATACACATGGAGATGGATCATAAAGTCTTTGGAACCCATATTGGAATAGATCTTGAATATTAATAAAAATTTAAAGATATTACAAGGAAATGAATGCTTCAAAGTACTGAACTCAGTTTTATTTTGCACTTGCTAATACAGACCTGCAGCTAAGATACTTCACTAAGCCTCGGGTTTCTCATTTATAAAATGAGAGCAGTAATGCTGTATACCAGGGTAGAGAACCAAATATGATAATGCAGATGAAGGATACAAAACAATATCTTATTATAGTAGCCAACAGTTATTATCTTAATTTATTCAAAGTGAATTGAAGTTAGAATTACTAGGAAATTGTTACAATGTTTGGATTTCCCTACATGACCAATCACATTAACCATGTGAATCCACAGAACACTGTGCTGAGCAATATAAATGCAAGTTATTCCTCTAGGAAGATTGTTTCCATTATTAAAACAAGGTGGATGGATCACTGCTGAGAGGTAAATCTTATATTGGGTCTGCTCTTTAGGAAGTGGCATACTCACAGGTGTTGCTCCCCACTCTTCAGTTTTGATAAAATATTCATAATATCAGGATGCATGTTTATATGTATATTGTTTCTGGAAGAAACAATCTATGGCCTCAAGGGTAGTTAAATATCTGTGAATTTAGCTGAGTGTGGTGGTTCGTTCACAACTTCAATCCCAGCACTTGGGGGACAGAGGTAGGAGGATTGTGGTGAGGCCAACCTCAGACTACATAGTGAATTTCAGGTCAGCTTGGGCTACAGCGAGACTCTACCTCAAAAAAACATGTATATATATATTTTTTATTGGTTGGCTTCCTTTTCTTGACTTTAATGCCCCTGACTCACCCTATACATCAATAGGTCATTGGTTGCATTAAAGATGTGTTAACATGAAAAATGATAGAAAACCTTACCTCACTGCTGTTTTCCCTACGCAGGCCACTCTCCTTTTCTGTTCCCTGGGTTATTTTGGTCATGCATTGGCTATCTTTTTCTTTTGTCTAACTCCTACTCACCTTATTTGTCCTTCAAAAGGCTGTATTTTTACAATAGAATATTCTTCTTGGCAGCCAAGCAGCCAATAGGAGTAATCTTTACATCTCTACCTTTTCCCACAGTATGTTCTTCAACAACTCCAAATGATGTTTTTTTTTTTTTTTTAATTTTCTTTCTTGATGTTATTGGACAAAAAACCTGGTTTCTTTTATTCTTTTTCCTCTTCAGAACCAATTTGGTCTATTGAAAGAATTTCTTTCCACACTACTAAGAATTTACTGTATTGACATGAAAATGTAAAAGCTTTAGAATTGGAAACTTCCCAAGAGATTTGTAAAATTAGAGTGAAGATGAGACTTTTATGGGACACTATGATCTAGAGGTCGGAGAGCTTTGTTTTGTTAATGCATTTAGGCCTTGTGTGGCTCAAGTAAAAACCTTCAACCCATGCCATTGCTATTTTCTTGTTGTTTCTAATGTTGTGCCAAGACCCCTGACCAGGAACCAAGACCCCTGGTCACCCAGGAGTCACCGGAGAACCACCACAGAAGCCGAGACACTCGAATGTAAAAGCAGCAGGTTTCTTTATTGCAAGCCTAGGTCTAGGCTCAGTCTGCACAGTCCAGCACAGTGGTAGTGAGAGAGAGAGCCCCGACCCTCAGAGGGAAGGGGTTTATAAAGAAAAGTTTACATCATATTGTGACTTTTTAAAATGATTGGTTCTAAGAGGGCACGCGCAGAAATTTCAGAGAGTGTGCACATGGTAACTCCAGTCCACTTATTTTAGGTAGTAACTTGTTGGTAGAACCTATTGCAAGAACTGTTTGCAGAACTTATCTTTTGCAAGAGGCTGGAGCCTCTGTGGCTAGGTATCTCTGGAATGTCCTTGAAGTGGAGGCTTCCCAGGAATCAGGGCGGGGGGGGGGGGGCAGTGTGGTCTAGCTAAGCAAGCATGGATACAGAAGCAAAAATAGCACATTAGTCAGCTACTTCCTCATCTGAGTCAAAATGGCTGTCTGATTTAAAATGGCAGCACCACTGTCCAGCCACTAAGTGAGGTCCCAGAAGCCAGATGCAGCACGTTACTTCTCCTTGGTCTCTCACTAACACACATTGTAAATATTACAGCCATGACACTTCTTAGTTGAAGTAATCATTTTCTATTTGGACAAGATTCTCACTACATAGAAATCAGCCCCTTATGCATACTTGTGTATAGTGTAAATAATTATAGTACAGGCTATATGCTTGGGGGTGTTCAGGTATGGTTCTGCATGTTTTCCTTTTATTTTCACTATGCTGTGGTGAGGACAGTTACCCTTCCCACATTACAGGTGATGTAAATGCAGGCTCAGAGGGTTGGCATGCTTTGCCAATGCTCAGTGTGTCAAGTTTTGATTTTTTTTGGGGGGGGGTGGATTTCAAGGTAGGGTCTCACTCTGGTTCAGGCTGACCTGGAATTAACTATGTAGTCTCAGGGTGGCCTGGAACTCACAGCAATCCTCCTAACTCTGCCTCCTGAGTGCTGGGATTAAAGGCATGAGCCACCACGCCCAGCTCTCAAGTCTTGATTTTTAACTCATTTATCTAACTCTAACCCACTTGCTTCTCTCACTGTTCAGGAAGGATCCAATTAATTTCATCAGAAACAATGAAAGGACTTTGTAAAGTTATGTGTTTTCTAAGCCCCTGGAGCTTCAAGTTCAGTAGATCTCAGTGGAATCTAGAAACCTGGTAAGGACTCAGTTGATGATGTCTATTGTTACTTATTAGTTATGCAGCTTTGGTTTTTCTAATAGGGCCGAGAAAATTAGAGTAGTGGTTATTAATATTCAAAACATCATGTGTCTATGCAAATGTACCTCTCTGGGAAGCATTCCATAGCTTTGTTCAGACTTTCAATGAGTCTCTTAAACCCAGAAGGTTAAGAAATCACTGGATAGAGGCAAACAAAAGTTGGTTTGCTCCATTTTTAAATATCTGTTTTTCTACTCACATCTGACTCTACCTCCTTCACCATTTAAGAACTTCAATCTGTTCAGGGCAGACATGTTGATTTTCTATGTTATAACACTAAGCTCCGTAGCTTACCAAGATATCTCTAAGCATTTTTATTGTTCAAATTACAAATGCTATGGATCATTCCATCTTTCCTATTTTTCTTCAACTGTTCCAAAGCTTCTAAGAGTTTCTAAAGCCCCTGTGATTCAAAATCACAGATTGGGAAAAATACTAGCACATACTGGATATCTTGGCATAATGTTCATTTTATTTATTAATTAAAATATCTTTATTAGTTATCACCAGTTACTGATTTAAAATAATAAACATCTAAGGCAGGGGAGATGGATGTGTGGTTAAAGGCACTCACTTACAACTGAATTTGACTCTCCAACACAGAGACTGCTTTGAGGTTACTGAGGTTGCAATTGTTAAGTAGGTTAACACTATTAAGTGTGGACCAACTCTTTTGCATTGTAACAATGGAAAAGATGCCTGAGGGTGAAGAATACAAATTCCTTTACAAGGGGGTGGCTTGAACCAAGAATTCTGAAGGTATATGCTGCTCTTCAAGGTCAAGGTTTACTCCCCCTTGGAGTTACAAAATTGGCTAGGCGGCTGCTAACCAGGCATTGGTTTTGTTGTTGTTGATTTATTTGTTTGTTTGTTTGTTTGTTTGTTTGTTTGTTTGTTTGTTTGTTTTTCAAGGTAGGGTCTCACTGTAGCCCATGCGGGCCTGGAACTCATTCTGTAGTCCCAGGCTGGCCTTGAACGCGCATGCCTCTGCTTCGCAAGTGCTGAGATTAAAGCCATGTGCCACCATGCACAGTCTGATAATGGTTTTGAAAGCATGAAACAATGCAGGAAAGTAGATCATGAAATACATATCGTTCCAGGAACCACATGAGCAGCAGTGTGAAACAGGGTGAGGTCCCTGTGCAGAAGCCCAGTAAGGCCATTGTATGATGAGAACCAGTTCCATCCTTGCTTACAGCCAAATAAGTTCATGGCAAGGAGCTGTGAAGATGGACTATAGTTTGCCACAGACACTCGAAGATGTTTTGGATATACCAGGACTGTGCAACAGCTACCAGAGAGAGCTTATGATTCAAAACAGATGTATGACCAGCTGAATGGGGTAAAATTAGAAAATCCAGAGACCTTGGTCATTGGTTATGGATATCAGACTTGAACTACAGATATTTGATGCTTACCTGATGGTTATTAATTTGTACTGGTCCAATCTCTCTTTGTTATGCCTTTTTGCAAAGGAAATGTTTACTCTGTGCCATGATATGTTGGAAATATGTAACTTATTTTGATGTTATAGGACTCACAGTTAAGAGACAGTTTTGAATCTGAGATGAGGCCTGGGACTTTTGAACAACATTAAAGTATATTAAAAACTAGGAGGACCTTTGAAGTTTGTCTGAATACAATTAATACTGTGAAGTGGGCATGAGTCTATGGGGGCCAGGGGCAGAATTTGGTAGTCTGAATGTATGAGCCCATAGATTCAGTCAGGTGTTTCATTAAAATTGAGCTTGAAACTTGAGCCTCTAGCAAGTAGATTCCTGCTACAGGGGGCATGTCACTGGGGTCACATCTTTGAGTTTGCATTACTGGCAGAAATTACCCGACTAAGAGCAGCTTGTGGGAAAAAGAGTTTTATTTTGGTGTACTGTCTAGAAGGGCAGCTCCACAATGGCAGGGAAAATAATAACATGAGCAGAGAGTAGACATCACCCCCTGGTCAACATAAGGTGGAACATAGCAACAAGAGAATATGCCAAACACTGGCATGGGGAAACTGGCTATAACACCCATAAGCCCACCCCCAACAAAACATTGCTTCCAGGAGGAGTTAATTCCCAAATCTCCATCAGCTGGGAACCTAGCATTCAGAACATTTAAGTTTATGAGGGAACACCTGAATCAAATCACCACATTCCACCCCTGGCCCCCATAAATTGATAACCATACATGATATAAAATGCAATAAATTCATCCAACTTTAAAATTTCCCACAGTTTTTTACAATTCCAATGATGGTCAAACATCCCCATAGTCCAAGGCTTTTTAAGTGAGTCATAATACCAAAAAACAAAAAAATCCTCCCAAAACCCATAATGGCACAGAATAAACATTCACACTACAAAAGATGGCATTGGGCATACCAAAGAAATATTCAACCAACACAAGATTTAAAACAACCAGTGCAAACATCAAACTCTGTAGCTTCAAGTCCAACAACTCTAGCCAGTGACTAGTCTCTAATTCCAGCCAGCAACAAGTCTATGGAGTTCCAATTCTGCCCCTTCAGCTAGGCTATTCACAGTCCTGGAAAATTTCATTGGGTCAGCAGATCATTAGCAGCCATTTCGTGGTCCCGGCATCTCAACTGGGTCTCCCTTGCAAGCCACGGTTCATCCTCATGGCTCCATGGGGTCCATGCAGGCAACCAGCAAACCTGCTTCACACTGCCCATGGCTGTTTTCAAAACACAAGACCGTGTTGCAAACTCAATGAGCCAGTCTTTCTTGCATTTCTTATACTCCATAATACCAGGTAAGGTGCCAACTTGTTAATCCAGTAGGGAGTACAGCAGACTCTGAAGAACAGGAAACTTCTTGAGCACTCAGCCCCCTTCAAAAGAGTCTACATTCTTCCTGTTGCCCCAGTGCAGGTCAGCGTGCCCAATCTCAAATGTTGTTATCTCTCAATTGCAGCTGAACAGGCAGCAGTCCACCCAAAGATTTTTCTTTCTGGGCCATATCCTTCTGCTCACACCAGTTCATTTCTATGCAAAGCACCCCTGCACAACTTCTCAGGACCCAGGCATAACAGCAAGCTTCCCACACAAACTGCTAGCCTAAAACAAGCAAAGCTCTTTTTCACCCTCATAAGCCAAACCTCACAGTCCATAGTTCTTACTACATTTAGGCCTTAACTCTGACCAGAGTAGTCCGTCAAGCTGTACTTACAGGACTTCAAGGCATCTCTTAGGCCAAGGTTTCAAATCCTTCCACAATCCTCTTGAAAATCTGCTCCAAAAGGCCAAAGCCACACAGTCAAATGTCTAGCAGAAACCCCACTCCTGGCACCACTTTACTGTGACAGTCAGATTCACATTACTGGTAGAAATCACACAACCAACAGCAGCATGTGGGGAGAAAAAGGTTTATTTTGGCTAACAGGCTCAAGGGGAAGCTCCACAATGGCAGGGAAAATGATGACATGAGCAGAGAATGGACATCACCCCCTGGCCAACATAAAGTGTATCATAGCAACAGGAAAGTGTGCCATACACTGGCATGAGGAAACTGGCTATAACATGCATAAGTCCACCCCCAACAATACACTGCCTCCAGGAGGCTTTAATTCCCAAATCTCCATCAGCTGGGAATCTAGCATTCAGAATACCTAAGTTTATGGGGGACATCTGAATCAAACCAGCACAAGGACAGATCTTAAGTCCAGTCCTAAAGTATTTGGGTAGCAGTTTGGAGTTCCAGCTGCTCATTCTTTTCAGTGCTTTCTGGCCTTTTGAAAGTGTCTTTCTTCTACAGTCTAAGAAAATGAGCCAGATTCTTCTGCCATTGATGGTGTTCCCTGGAATTTGTAAGCCAGAAATAAACACTTTCCTCATATAAGCTGTTTTTTGTTTGATGATTGGTCCAGAAATGATGAGCTGACTCCAACACCCTGTCTCAAACAAAGTGAAAAGAAAGGACAGACACCTTGAAGATGTCCTTATCTCCATAATCACACACTTCATGGCACATGTGCACCCATACATGCACACATGCAGACAAAGTAATTAATTATAAAAATAAATGAAATAATGAAAATATCCCAAAATATATTGCACTTGCACACAGTTATTACTCTTCAAACAAAATATATTGTGGTGGTTTGATTCAGGTATTCCCCCATAAACTTATGTGTTCTGAATGCTTACATCCCAGCTGGTGACAATTTGGCGATTGAAGCTTCAGAGAGGTAGTGAATTGTTGGGGCCAAGCTTATGGGTATTATAGCCAGATTTTCCTTGCCAGTGTTTGGCACACTCTCCTGTTGTTGTTCTCTACCTGATGTTGGTCAGGACGTGATGTCCACTTCTGCTCAGGCCGTCATTATCCCCTGCCATCATGGAGCTTCCCCTTGAGACTATAATGCAAAATAAACCCTTTCCTTACACATGCTGCTTTTGATCAGGTGTTTTCTGTCAGCAATATAAACATGACTACAACAGTAAATTAATACTGAGATGTGGTATCATTGTTGATATAAACTTGACTGTGTGGCTTTTGGCCTTTTGGATCTGATTTTCAAAAGAAATGTGGAAAGATTTGAAACCTTGGCCTAAGAGATACTTTGAAGTGCTCTAAGAACTGTTTGGCCTGGCTTGATTGTAGTAAGAACTTGAGGCTTGGCTTATAAGGGAAAGAAAGAGCCTTACTTGGACGGCTAGAAGCAATATATGTAAAAGGCTTGCGGTTATGCCTGAGACCTGAGAATTTGTGCAGGGTTGCATTGCACAGAAATGGACTTGTGTGAGCAGAGGGTTATGGCACAGAAAAAAAATAAATAAATGACACATTTGGGGAAAAACTTCTGCTTGTTAAGCTGCAATTATTTGAAAGATTACAACCATTGAGATTGGGCTAGCTCATCTGCACTGGGACAACAGAAAGAATGCAAACTCTTATGAAGGGGCCTGAATACTGAAGGAGTGTCCTGTTCTTCAAATTCAACTTTATTTGGCCATGGATTAACAAGTTGGTAGCCCATCTGGTACTACAGAATATAACAAATGCAGTACTAAGAGAAGGTCATTGAATTTGCAACATGGTTTTGGATTTTGGAAATGTCCATAGACAATGTGAAACAGGCTTGTTCAATTACCTGCATGGAGGTCCAATGGAGCCATGTGGATGAACTTTGGGTTGCACTGGAGACACAAGGGAGATGCCAGAACTATGGTATTAGTGCCAAGTAGAACTCCAACACTGGAAAGTTTGTGAAACTGTGAATGGCCTAGCTTGAGGGTAGAATTAGAACTTCAGAGACTTGTCACTGGTTAGAATTATCAGACTTGGAGACTTGTCACTGGTTAGAGTTGTCAGACTTGGAGATACAGAGTGTGTTGTTTTCCCTGTTTATATTTGTTAGTATTCTGTGCCATTATGGTGGGGGGTTTTTGCTTTGTTTTGTTGTTGTTTTGTATTATGATTCATTTAAAAGACTTTGGACTACGGGGATATTTAAACATCATGGATTGATAAAAAACTATGTGGACTTTTAAAGGTTGACTGAAGACTTTGCATTTTATGTCATAGATGGTTATCAGTTTATGGGTACCACAGTCAGAATGTGGTAGTTTGATTCAGGTATTCCCCACAAACTTATGTGTTGTGAATGCTTAGATACCAGCTGGTGACAATTTGGTAATTGAAGCCTTCTGGAGGCAGTGCATTGTTGTGGGTGGGCTTTTGGGTATTATAGCCAGTTTTCCCCTTGCCATTGTTTGGCACATTCTTCTGCTGCTGTTGTCCACTTGATGTTGGCCAGGAGGTGATGACTACTCTCTGCTCAAGCCATCATTTCCCCCTGATATCATGGAGCTTCCCCTCAAGTCTATAAGCCAAAATAAACCCTTTCCTTCCACAAGCTGCTCTTGGTTGGCTGTTTTCTGCCAGTAACATGAACCTGACTGCAACATATATCTTACCACTACAAATTTATTAACAGTTACCACTTTTGTATACCTTTTATTCTCTAAGTTGCTTGTGAACATGAATATCTGGTCATCTTATAAGAGGGTTCTCAGCTGTCTAACACTAAACTCTGTCCTTTGAACTGATTTCTAGATGTAGCATAGCAGAGAAAACTTGTCCTTCTGAACCTGAGTTACCTCCAGATATTTCTCAATTGCTCTTTTCATAATGACATATTAACTAGTAAGAATAGTATATGAAAATCAGCCATGATTATTGGGCTGGTATTAATTTGTGACTTTACATACAGAAGTGTTTGTTATATAAAATTGGGTGGAACCATGTTAATTGCATATGTTATTTTGATGGATTCTTCTTTCAGTAGTTTTGTGTGAGCTTCTTTATCTTTTCCAATTTGTTTTGGTTTGAAATTTGTTTTATTGGATATTATAACAGTGATACTTGTTTGTTTAGTAGCTCCATTTACTCAAAATACCTTTTTTCTTCCATTCTTTCACCCTAAGATAAAATCTGCCTCTTATGGTGAGATGTGTTTCTCAGAGATAACACAGAAGATAATCTTCCCTTTTAATCCATTGTGCTAGTCTGTGCCCTTTAATTAGGGAATAAAGATCAGTTATAAGGTGGGTATAAATTTGTGTCACTTTTGTTGATTTTGTATTGTTTTATGCTTTTCTAATCCTCTCTTGCTTGACTGTTGCTAAAGAGTGGTTTATTCCTTCCTGTGACCTCATAAATGTGTTTGTCTTTCTCATCTGTCCAAAGGATTACTCCAAGTATCTCCTCTGGAGTTGCTTAATGGACATGAATTCCATTAAACTGTTATTTGTTTATTTCTTCAATGGACATTCATCTTTCTCCTATTAGAGCAGACAGCTTTGCTGGGTAGAATAGTCTAGGTTGGGTGTTTCCTTTCAAAACTTGAAATCCATTGTTCCAAACTCTCATTGTTGAGAAATTATTGTCATTCTTATAGGCCTGCCTTTGTAAGTAACTTAGTGTTTCTCTCACCACTTTCAATGTACTTTCTTTGTTATATGTATTTATTGCTTTACTTAAAATAATCATGGTGGTAAATGCCTTTAATACCAGCACTTGTGAGGCAGGGAGACGAAGATCTCTGTGAGTTGAAGGCAAACCTGAGAATACATAGTGACTTCCAAGTCAGCCTGGACTAGAGTGAGACCCTACCTCAGGAAAAAAAAAAAAAAAAAAAAAAAAGACAACAGGAGGGATTTTTTTTCCTGGCCCTGTCTGTTTGGTATTCAAAATGTCTCCTGTATCTGACATGACATCTTCTTTTCCTAATTTTTTCAATTTTTCTTCTATGAAATTGTTGAAATGTTTACCATTTCTTTAGGCTAAAATTAATCTTCTTCCATACTGATAGTTTTTAGATTTAGTCTTTTCATTGTGTCCCAAACATTTTAACTGTCCCACTGATACCGTCTTGTTAATTTGTCATTTTCTTCATTGGTAACTCCCAGGTCCTTTACTTTTTATTCAGATATTGTACTCTCTCCTTGATTCACTCTATTGGTAAGACTTTCCACTGGGGTTTGTCCCTCCCACTTATTATTGTGTTTTTAATTTCTAGTATTTCTTCTATATTTCCGTCTTTACTGAATATATCTTTCATATATTGTATTGTCCTTATTTCATTCAGGTGTGTGTGTGTGTGTGTGTGTATGTGTGCACGTGTGCGCATAGGATTCATTGTTTTGAGTTGTCTGAGATCTTGTCACCAGGGGTATTCCTGTGGAATAGTCATTTGTGGAAGAGTTATGTTGCCCCTTCTTTTCATGTTTTCTATAGAACAGCATTAGGATTCCTATACACTAGGTTATTTTGTTGTTTAGATGTTTGTTTTTGCTTTATTAGCTGAATTCTCTCAGTTCATGTGTTTTCAGTACACAAGTGAGACTAGTTGTACTAGACTTTGGCTGTGCAGTTCAGAAGTTATATCATCAAAGCTGGGTGTAGTGGCACATGCCTTTAATCCTAGTACTTAAGAGGCTGAGGTAGGAGGATCCTTGTGAGTTTGAAACTAGCCTGAGACTACATAGTGAATTCCAGATCAGTCTGGGCTAGAGTGAGAACCTACATTAAAAAAAAAAAAATTATATCTTCAGTCCAGTACCCTCTACATTGGTCCCAGATTACAATATTAACTGAATAAGTGGCCACAGCTGCCAGATAGTCACACTATGCAAATATCATAGCAGCCAATTAACAACAGTGGTTCCTTCAACTTCAATATCTATTGGAAGATAAATGAAAAAAGATGGCATAGAGAATATTAGAATTTTAGTTACTAAGATTATAAATAGGAGAGAAGGGTAAGTGAGGATAGGTGCTAGTGACAGAATAACTTTGAGAAAGATCAAAGTGGCAACATGATCTAGGAGACTGAAGGTGGGATGATATTGTAGTTCATAGGTCTTATAGGTTGTAAAGCTAGAGAAGGTTGTAGTTATAAGGAATAAAGAATAGTGGGTAAGGTAGATATAATGGGAAAAAAATCAAATGAAGGAAAGTGTATGAGTTGTGTGTTGAAAGAATAGTAGAGTGTTTAGTCATAGATTGAGTGGAGAAACATACAAAACAATCTTAACTGAGCAATATATAAGCAAAAGCAAAACTAATATGAGATATATACATAAGAGAGGGTCTCAAGATAGGCAATAAATGATTTTAAAATATGAACTATGGCAAAAGTTAACCATAACATCCAATCAAAAGAGCCGAAGTGGGCTGGAGAGATGGCTTAGTGGTTAAGTGCTTGCCTGTGAAGCCTAAGGACCCCAGTTTGAGGCTCAGTTCCCCAGGTCCCACGTTAGCCAGATGCACAAGGGGGCACACGCGTCTGGAGTTCGTTTGCAGAGGCTGGAAGCCCTGGCGCGCCCATTCTCTATCTCTCCCTCCCTCTATCTGTCTTTCTCTCTGTGTCTGTCGCTCTCAAATGAATAAATAAATAAAATTAAAAAAAAAAAAGAGCCGAAGTATGAAGCCAGGTGTGGTAGTGCACGCCTTTAATCCCAGGATTCGGGAGGCAGAGGTAGGAGGATTGCTGCGAGTTCAAGGCCACCCTGAGACTCCATAGTGAATTCCAGGTCAGCCTGGGCTAGAGTGAGACCCTACTTCAAAAAGCCAAAAAAAAAAAAAAAAAGAGCTGAAGTATAATAAAAATACATTAAGTTAATAAGGAAAAATACTACATTGGTCAGAATTTCTTTGTTGGTGGAATGGATTTTGGTGGGGGTTTTTTTCTCTCCCTTTATATTTCATTTAGCAACCCATACTGATGAGGAAGGTACAATTTGCACTTCCAGTTCAAACCTATAGAACCAAATTTGGGGTATGCATTTCCTAAGTAGCATTCAGACTAATTTTTGGAGTGCATTTCAGACCTACTTGTTCTGAGATGAGGAGTCACCTTCCTCTTTGGTGCACCTTTGGCTTGACTCACCTGGATGTTGTATGGGGTGTGGGATAGCAAGGAGGAATCATTGGTTCTACCACAGTATCAATGCTTCTGTGGTGACATATGGGAAGAGAGGGGTCTGTGAGACATCTCCAGGGTGTTGCTAGAGACATCTGTCAGTCCTTGTACTCGGCTTTAGCTTCTTCTCCCATCCAAGTACAAACCAGGCCTAACCCTGCTTAGCTTCCAAGATCAGGCGAGATGGGTCGTGTTCAGGGTGGTATGGCTATAGACTACTTCAGTCTTCTATGGTTCTCCAAGGCCAGTGTGTGTGTGTGTGTGTGTGTGTGTGTGTGTGTGTGTATGCGTGTGTGCATGGAAACACACTGTTTAGAGGTTTCTGCTACACTTTTATGGTGCCACTTGAGTCGGCTGGGCATGTAAAGCCCTAATGATTTGCAGTGGCTCCCACATGCCATCCCAGAGATCTCATCTAGCTTATTAAATTTGTTTAAGATCCTGTCTCCTGTAGGGAAAGAGCTTACTGTATATTATCTTAATAGCTTTCTCTCACTGAGTTTCACTGGTAAGGTTTCTAATCCACTATCTTACCCAGAGTATCCCCATACTTTTTTCATTCTCTAAATATTATTTTTAAAAACTAAGCCCCTACACTATGGGTCGTGGTCAGAAAAGACATTGTGAATGTGCCATCTATCTTTATTAGCCTGTGCCCAAGGTACTATACCTATTAAAAGATCACCAAGCTTTCCCCACAGACCTGGTCACAGTCTGATAGTTCTCCTCAAATGGGTGTTCCAGGCAGCCACCATTAATGGATTAGTATTTGCATTTAAGATAGATTCCCGTCTGCCATGCCAATTATAGCTGATTGGCACCTTGCCAGAAACTGTTGTTAACTTTATACAGTCAATGGTGGAGCTTATAAAATATATATATAGTTTCCAATTTATGTAAGTAGGCCTGGTAGTCTGTACTTGTAATGACTTCCACAGAGGGTCCTTCATGCACAGCTAGGTGTAGTAACCTGTGATGCAGAGCATTTGTGACCAAAAAATAAAAGAAATATCATCAATGTAAAGATGATCCATATACTAAACTTGGCTCTCAGATAATTTTTATAGAGTTGCCTAAGTGATATTATTAATAACTTATTTCATTTTTGTATGAAACTACATTTTAAAGCTGAAAGTAAAATCACATAAAATTGAAATGTTTTGTTTCTGTGTAAAACTTAGAAAATATACAACATCAGCCCTCCATTGCAACAGGGAAGCAACCACCTAGGGTTGAAAAAAGCTGCCTTCTTTGAATGGAATATACCATGGCCTTCATCATTCCTTGATTCAGCCTTCCACCACAGATGAATTTCACTGACTTTACCATTGTGTTTTGCTTATACAGATAGCTGTCAAAAGCAGGAGGAAAAATGACAGACCCAAAAGGCCACTCTTGGAGGCCAAAAATTCCGTGATATTAGGGCATCAATCTTTTTGTCGTAAACTTTCAAGGGTGAAAATTAATGATGTCCTATGCAACAGCTTTGTCAAACAACTGTGAGTCAGTTTTTCACAATTAATGAGAGCATTCTGCCACTATTTTTCTTATATGTTAAAGAGCAAAAGTTCAGTAGGATCACAGCAGAGAAAGATGGCTCACCCCAGAATGCGACAGCACTTGCCACAATACAGATTTAGTGTGGTGAAGCTGGGAGCAGTTTGTCAACAAAATCACCTCATTATCTCTCTCCCAGCTCCCGCTCTAATGAGAGTTGAAGCACCATCTTAAAGCAGTGTGCTGCGGCAGGGCTGGTCCTGTGTGTAGAGGTTGTGAACAATCCTGCTATATGCTCTGAATATCTGTGATCTCATAATTGGATCTTTGATTGTATTCTGAAAAAAAAAAACCAAATTATCTTGGGTAAGATTTTAGAAATTATCATTTCATTTTACTTCATAGCAAGTAGAACTATGTGATGATAACCAAGTTATTGTGGTTTTTGAAAGGGTTTACTTAGAGAATGCGTATTAATACATTCTAGTTGTAAACATTTTAAATAACAGAGGTACAGAGAAAAAGACAGAAAAACTCCCATACTCTCTTTAACTACTCTATTGCCTTTCCCCCTTACCCATGGTTCATCTTCCCCTCTAAGAAGTATTGTAATTAACATACACTTTTGCCTTTCTCAACATCTTTCTACATAGTTACATGCGAATGGACTACCTTTGTCTGGAAGGTTCCTCATCTTTTGGTAAAATCAAGATACATGTTTTATTCTTCCACTTGATTTTCCATGTAATAATGTTCTTGGGAAACCACCATGTCAGAGTTTGCCACATAATTTTAACCACTATATGACATTCTGTATCAGCAACTCCTCTACTTCTGGTTATTTAAATTGTTCTCACCTTTATAATGCAGTTAATTTTGTTAATCATAGACCTTGATGCACATGTGTCAGTATGTAGAAGATATATCTATCCTGCAGAAATTCTAAGCTTTTAAGTAGTATAATCTTTTGATGCTTTCCTTCATAACTTCTAATTGTTGTGGATTCCAAAGAATTCTCCTGTAATTTCTATATCTGTTATCTACCAGGTCCACTGGTGCAGGTTTGAATCCCATAATTATATGAGTAAGAGTTTACAGGCTTCTCAAAGATATTGGTTGATGTGGCATAAGCGGAATTCCAGGGCCAAGTAACAACGTGGTCCTATTTCTATCTTATCTTAAGGGCAACACAAACAACTGTAGCTTTGGGAGTATGACTTCCCTGGTGCCACCTTAGATGCTGACATTCCCACTAGGTGGCTGGTGCCATCACTGGTCTCCCTTCTAGGCCTCCAGGTCAGCAGAAGGCACAATGTCAATATGACTCTTCTATATTAAGTGTTAACAACAATAGCAATATTGATCATGGTGATAATGATGACAAGAGCCAATAAGACCAAGTGTTTGTTGTGTGATAGACCCTTGACATACGTCAACTCATGTAATCCTTACAGATTACAACTATAGCCATTAGAACATACCAACCTTTTCTGGAGGTCCCACAGTTGGTACCACAGAGTTGCAGCAGGATTTAAATCAAGGCTCTAAGACTCCAGAAGCAGCATACAATAGGAATTACCTCATATTCAGATAGGTCATGAAATAGTTCTCTGGAAACAAGTGAGGGAAGTTGAAAAATATGGCTCACATCCTCAAATCTAATACATAAGGTTTTGTGTCAAATAGCTTGAGCACTATAAGTAGAGTTGGCACTTGGCATGGGAAAATAAAATAATTGAATAATGTATATGCAATCTGAGGATGAACAATAAGAAACACAATAAAAATATCAGATGACTTTAAAAAATATTTTATTTATTTGAGAAACATTGAAAGAGCAAAAGAGATGAGGGGGAGAGAAGGAGAGAGAATGGGTGCACCAGGACCTCTAGCCACTGAAAATAAACTCCACATGTAAGCCACCTTATGCATCTGGCTTATGTGGGTACTGGTGAATTGCACCTGAGTCCTTAGGCTTCATAGGCAAGCAGTTTAACCACTAAGCCATCTCTCTAGAATCCAAGTGATTTTTAAAAAAAAAAAAAACTCTTTAGAAGAGAAAATTAGTTTCATAATATCAAACAAAACTCAAAAACCATCAAAAATGATAAGATCTACTGCATAAAGTTAATGTTCTCATTGAAAAATGACTCAAAATCTAAATGATAAGTGACAAGCTTTGGAAGGGAGTGGATTTGTAACTAATATTACTAATAAACAACCAACAGACTTAAATGTGTAAAGTTTGCTTAGCTCAGTTAAAAAAAATCAAGGGTTGGAGGGATGGTATAGCCATTAAGGTATTTCAATTCCCTAGGACCCACATTAGCAAAATGCATAAGGGGCACATGTGTCTGGAGTTCATTTGCAGTGGCTGGAGACCTTGGCACACACATTTTTTCTCTCTCTCTTCCTCTCTCTGTCAAATGAATGAATGAATGAATAAAAAAAGAAAATATTTAAGAAAAAAATCAAACTGGAAAGAAATGGAAGATGAATATTAATAGGAAATATAATGTAAGTGGTTCTGAAATTTGGCTTCACTAATAATTTATAATAGAGAAACAAAGTCATCATGAGATACTGCTTTGAACTATGGGGGGAGAGAGAGACAGAGACAGAGAGAAAAACTATGTTGTACAACTGGAAGCAAATTATTCTCTTGCACATTGCTATTAGAACATATTTTTATAAGCTACTTATACAAAAGTTTGAAATACGAAATTCTCTCACATAAAATGGTACAATTTTTTTTTTTATCTAGAAATTACACAATGGATACATGATCACCTGCAAAAATGGTGGCACACACCTTAAATCCCAGTGCTTGAGAGGCAGAGGTAGTAGGATCAGTGTGAGTTTGAGGCCAGCTTGAGACTACATAGTAAATTTCAGGTCAGCCTGGGCTAGAGTACACCCTACCTTGAAAAAACAAAAAGTTATACAAAAGGATATATAAGAGATTTTTAATACTTAATAGGCTAAATTGATGAACAACTGATTTTTTTAAAAAAAGGATTTGAGAATTAAGTATACATTTTCAAGTTAGAAACCTGACTCTGACCCTGCTTACACTTTTCTTCCCCACTGGATGCTATGAGCTAAGGATGATAAGAAAGCTGCTGCTTCTCCTCCCCTGCTGCCAAGACCACCTTCAAAAATGATAAGGGAGTCAGCAGGAGACACATCCTAACTTGTGTCAGTCTGCTATTGTGTCAATCTATACTAGAGATGACTCTGGGTCTTCCTCCATGCAACTGTATATGGTTAATACATTACCTAAGGACTCACGGCTCCCTCCCCACTTTTTATGACCTTATTGTCCTCTATTCCATGGATGTTCCTAGGCAAGTAGTTCTGTAAAGATGACTATAAAAGTGGGTAAGTGTGTGTGGGGGGGCACTGTGATGCCTTTTAGTGTGTGAACTTTCAGACCACACACAGATATGGGGGAAGGGATATTTATTGAAACTCACAGACCCAGGGGAAGTTCAATAATGGCCAAAGGAGCTGGCCTGCCTTCACAAGTCCCAGCTGACAGAGTGAAGTATAAGCCAAATGTCAAAAGCCATAGCATACTTCAGGAACTCCAGCTAAGCACACTTTGCATATCTTTAGATTGAAATCTGAAACCCGTCACCACATCTTAAGATCCACCCAGTGACACTGCTTCCAGCCAGGTGGCTGTAGATACAAACTACAAACAAATAAAAAACTGAATATACTGAGGGGCATCAATTCAAGCCACCACAACTACCAAACATACAAACCAAAGCAAATATATTGAAAGCAGTTAGAGAGAAAAATCATGTTACATACAAAGGCAAGTTCATAAGGATCACAGCAGATTACTCAACACAAACTTTAAAAGCCAGAAGGGCTTGGAGTGATGTACTCCAAGTTCTGAAAGATAACAACTGTTAACCAAGGTTACTTTATCCTGAAAAGCTATCCATTCCTGTAGATGGAGAAATAAGGACATTCCACAACAAAAACAGGCTAAAGAAATATTTGAAGACAAAACCAGTACTACAGAAAATAATTGAAAGAATCCTCCATGCTGAAGAAAAAGAAAAGCACACATATAAGGAACCTGGAAAAAACAAACCATACTCAATCACTACTTAATACAAGGGAGCAAAGTAAAATCAGAAGAACTACAAAAAAAGTGGCAAAAATAAATAAACACCTTCCAAAAATATCTCTTAATATCTTCAGCCTCAATGCTCCAACCAAAAGGCATAGGTTTGCAGACTGGGTTAAAAAGCAGGATCCTTCAATTTGCTTCCTCCAAGAAACTCACCATTCTACAAAGGATGGACACTATCTTAGGATGAAAGGTTGGAAAATGGTGTGTAAGGCAAATGGGCACAGAAAACAAGCAAGGGTTGCTATCCTAATATCTGACAAGGTAGACTTCAGTCCAACATTAGTTAGGAAAGAAAAGGAAGGTCACCTTATATTGATTAAGGGCACACTCCAACAGGAGAACATTACAATTCTAAACATATATGCACCTAACATAGGAGCTCCCAACTTCATCAAACAAACTCTATTAGAATTAAGGTCACAAATAACACCATACACAGTTGTAGTGGGTGACTTCAACACACCATGCTCATCAATTGATAGGTCACCCTGGGAAAAAATAAACAGAGATGCATGTTTATTAAATGAGATCATAGAAGAAATGGACCTAACAGATATATACAGGACATTTCATTCAAATGCTGCAGAATACACATTTTATTCAGCAGCACATAGAACATTCTCTAAAATAGACCATATATTAGGACACAAAGCAAATCTTAACAAGTATAGGAAAATTGAAATAATTCCTTGCATTCTATCTGGTCACAATGGAATCAAACTACAAATCAATAGTAAGAAAAACTATAGAGCATACAAAAAATTTTGGAAACTAAACAATACACTACTAAATGAAGAATAGGTGTCAATGAAGAAATCAAGAGAGAAATCAAAAAATTCATAGAGTCAAATGATAATGAGAACATAGCATACCAAAATCTTTGTGACACAATGAAGGCAGTCCTAAGAG
This sequence comes from Jaculus jaculus, assembly GCF_020740685.1. Classification (NCBI taxonomy): domain Eukaryota; kingdom Metazoa; phylum Chordata; class Mammalia; order Rodentia; family Dipodidae; genus Jaculus; species Jaculus jaculus. Next base: position 82,121,185 of record NC_059105.1, on the reverse strand, counting down.
GGAAATTTATAGGTTTAAGTGCCTATATTAAGAAATTAGCTGGGCATGGTGGTGCACGCCTTTAATCCCAGCACTTGGGAGGCAAAGGTAGGAGCATCACTGTGAGTTCAAGGCCACCCTGAGAATTCATAGTGAATTCCAGGTCAGCCTGAGCTAGAAATGAGACCCTACCTTGAACCCTCCCCCCAGAAAAAGAAATTAGAAAGCTCTAAAGTAAACAACCTAATGCTTCACCTTAAAGCCTTGGAAAAAGAAGAACAAGGCAAACCAAAAATCAGTAGATGGCAAGAAATAAAGATTAGGGCAGAAATTAATGAAATAGAAACAAAAAAAATCCAAATAATCAATGAAACAAAGATTTGGTTCTTTGAAAGGATAAACAAGATTGATAAACCCTTAGCAAATCTGACCAAAATAAAGAGAGAAGAGACACAAAGTAATAAAATGAGAGATGAAAAGGGCAGCATCACATCAGATACCAGGAAAAATGCAAAATATCATAGGGACATACTATAAGAACACATGCTGTACTAAGTTTGAGAATCTGAAAGAAATGGATGATTTATATGACCTACATAAATTAAATCAAAATGAGATTAATCACTTAAATAGACCTATAACAAGTATGGAGATCCAACCAATTATCAAAAATCTCCCAACTAAAAAAAAGTCCAGGCCCAGATGGATTCACTGGTGAATTTTACCAGGTCTTCAGGGAAGAACTAACACCAATGCTTCTTAAACTTTTCCATAAAATAGAAAAAGAAGGAATCCTACCAAACTCCTTCTACAACGCCAGCATCACCCTAGTACCAAAACCAGGCAAAGATAGAACAAAAAAAGGAACATTATAGACCAATCTCTCTCATAAACATAGATGTAAAAATTCTCAACAAAATATTGGCAAACAGAATACAAGAATATGGGAGTAAGATCATTCACTCCAACCAAGAAGGCTTTATCCCAGAGATTCAGGGAGAGTTCAACATGCAAATAGATAAATGTAATACATCATATAAGTGGACTGAAGGACAAAAATCACATGATCATCTCATTAGATGCAGAGAAAGCATTTTACAAAATCCAACATCCCTTCATGATAAAAGTCCTACAGAGACTGGGAAGAGAAGGAACATATCTCAACATAACTAAGGCTATTTATGACAAGCCTACACCACATATTTACTAAATGGGGAAAAACTGGAAGCTTTTCCACTAAAATAAGGAACAAGACAAGGGTGTCCACTGTCCTCACTTTTATTTAATATAGTACAGGACGTTTTAGCCAAGCAATAAGGCAAGAGACACACATAAAAGGGATACAAATTGGAAAGGAAGAGATCAAGTTATCATTATTTGCAGATGACATGATTTTATACATAAAGGACCCTAAAGATTCTACAAAAATACTGTTAGAGCTGATAAACATGTATAGCCATGTAGCATAAGCACACAGAAATCACTAGCCTTCCTATATACTAACAACAAACATACAGAGTATGAAATCAGAGAATCACTCCCATTCACAATTACATCAAAAATAAAATAAAATAAAGTACTTTGGAATATACCTAAATAAGGAAGAAAACAATCTGTACAATGTAAACTTTAAAACACTTAAGCAAGAAATTGCAGAAGACATTAGGAAATGAAGACATCCCTTTTTCTTGGATTGGAAGAATCAAAATTGTGAAAATGGCAATCTTACCAAAAGCAATCTACATACTTAATAAAATCCCCATCAAAATTCCAATGGCATTCTTCACAGAAATAGAAAGAAACAATTGAAAAATTCATTTGGAATCACAAAAAATCTCAAATATCTAAAACAATTTTGAGCAACAAAAATAAGGCTGGTGGTATCACCATACCTGATTTTAACCTATATTAGAAATCTATAGTAACAAAATCAGCATGGTACTGGCACAAAAGCAGATATGTAGATCAATGGAACAGAATAGAAGACCCAGATGTAAGTCCGGGTAGCTATAGCCACCTGATCTTCAATGAAAATGCCAAAAATTCTCACTGGAGAAAAGACATCCTCTTCAGCAAATGGTGCTGGGAAAACTGGATATATATCTCTAGAAGGATGAAAATAGAGCCTTCTCTCTCCCCATGCACACTAATTAAGTCCAAATGTATTAAAGACCTTAATATCAGACATGAACCTCTGAAACTGCTAGAGGAATAAGTAGGGGAAGCCCCTCAGCATATTGGTCTTGGCAAAGACTTTCTGAATATAACTCCAATTGCTCAGGCAATAAAACCACAGATTGTCTGTTGGGACCTCATGAAATTACAAAGTTTTTATATGGCAAAGGATACTGTGAACAAAGAAAAGAGGCAACCTGCAGAATGGGAAAACATCTTTGTCAGCTATACATCTGATAAAGGATTAATATCTAGGATAAAAAAAGAACTCAAAAATTAAATAATAAGAATACAAACTAATGAATTAAAAATGGGCTATGGAATTAAGTATAAAGTTCTCAAAAGAATAAATACAGATGGTATATGTGGTGGTTTGATTCAGGTGTCCCCCATAAACTTAGGTGTTCTGAATACTAGGTTCCCAGCTGATGGATATTTGGGAATTAATGCCTCCTGGAGGGAGTGTATTGTTGGGGGCGGGCTTATGGGCTTTATAGCCAGTTTCCCCATGCCAGTGTTTGGCACACTCTCCTGTTGCTATGGTCCACCTTATATTGGCCAGGGGGTGATGTCCACCCTCTGCTCATGCCATCGTTTTCCCCTGCCATCGTGGAGCTTCACTTCGAGCCTTTAAGCCAAAATAAATCTCTTTTTCCCAGAAGCTGCTCTTGGTTGGGTGATTTCTAACAGCAATACAAACTGGACTGCAACAGTATATAAACATCTAAAAAATGTTCTACATCCCTAGTCATCAAGGAAATGCAGATTAAAACTATATCGACATTCCATCTCACTCCTGTCAGATTGGTTACCATCATGAAAAATTTCTAATGATGCGCTAACCTGCTTACATCCTTTATAAAGTGTGTCAGAGAACTTATAAGGAAAAAGGTTCCAAAAGTCAACAAATAATAAAAATCTATATGTGTATACTGGGTAAATATTACAAATCAAGTCTGGTCTATTATGTTGTAACATTAATTATAAAGCAGCTGTGTTAGAAATCTTATGGTCAGGTGCTAATGAATATTCTGAGATAATGTTCCTCCCACAGACACTGACTGTTCACATTCATAATACCAGTGAGGAGGGCCCTCAGTGGGATGGGATAAAAATATAACACAAGGGCTGGAGAGATGGTTTAGCGCTTAAGCGCTTGCCTGTGAAGCCTAAGGACCCCGGTTAGAGGCTCGGTTCCCCAGGTCCCACGTTAGCCAAATGCACAAGGGGGCGCACGCATCTGGAGTTCGTTTGCAGAGGCTGGAAGCCCTGGCGCGCCCATTCCCTCTCTCTCCATCTATCTGTCTCTCTCTGAGTCTGTTGCTCTCAAATAAATAAATTTTTAAAAAAAATTTTTTTTTAAATAACACAAGCCGGGAGTGGTGGTGTCTGCATTTAATTTCAGCACTTGGGAGGCAGAGGTAGTTAGATCGTTATGAGCTCAAGGCTGCCTGAGACTACATAGTGAATTTCAGGTCAGCCTAGGCTAGAGTGAGACCCTACCTTGAAAAACAAACAAACAAGAAAACCAAAAAAAAAAAAAAAAACCCAGATATATATATATATGTGTGTGTGTGTGTGTGTGTATGTGTGTGTGTATACACATATGTGTATACACATATATATACACATATATATTATATTATGTATGTGTGTGTGTGTATATATATATATATATAAAAAACATAAGGGAATACAATCAATATATGATTTGTTTATACAATGATTATTTTTTTATTTTCTGAGGTAGGGTCTCACACTAGCCAGGCTGACCTGGAATTCACTATGTACTCTAAGGGTGGCCTTAATTCATGGCAATCCTCCTACCTCTGCCTCCCCAGTGCTGGGATTAAAGACATGTACCACCACACCTGGTTGAAATGTTATTTAAGTATAAGTTTTTGTTGATAGTTATAATGAAATAAAATGGTTAAAAGGATAAACTAAAAGAAAACTTGACTATCACATGCTTGATAAAAAGAGATTGTTACAGAGTGGTCACAGGAATTGTAAGGCAAAGAAAAATAAACAAAAGGAGAAAACCAGACAAGGTAAACAAACATAGCTGGATCTTTAGAACAGAAAAGAATTTAACAGATTCCATCTAGACTTAAGAGCTGATGGAAGGGAAAAACTGAAAAACAAGATTGTCCAAGAAAGTGTGATAAAACACAAGGAAAAGCAGGAGGAGGCCCTGAGTTGCCTAAGAAGAGGGGAGAAAAACCATGAAATTGTAATTCAGTACAACAGAAGTCACAACTGGTCATAGAGATGTCAAATCAAACACAGAAAATGCAGTAAGGTGACTCTTCTATAGAGCTAATACAGCTCAAGATAAGTTATTTTGGACAGACAACAATTAAACAGCAGACACAGATAAAACTCCAGAAATATGGATGGAATTTTAGAAAATTTGGCTTCAGCTCCACATTTTGCCAAGTTCATTACCTCTTATGATCTGGTTATTACTTTTAAACAACTTTTCTGTATGTGAAACGAAATTTATTAGTGACAAGGACAAATATTATATCTAAGGTTAAAAACGAAAATTATGACAGAAGAGATGGCTTAGCAGTTACGGCATGTACCTGGTTCGATTCCCCAGTAGCCACAGTAAGCCAGATGCACAAGGTGGCACATGCATCTGGAATTCATTTGCAGTGGATAGAGGCCCTAATGTGCCCATATCTTCTTCCTCCACCCTTTCTTTCTCTCAAATAAATAAACTCAGATCTGCTTAGAGAAAACAGGTACTTTCAAGTTGTTAAGATAATTTTCAAAATATAACATCTTGACGTTTCTTCTAAAAATATATATTTGTTGACCAATTATGTCATGGTATCCTGGATATAAATTAAGTTGCCATGCCTCAAGATGTCATCGTTAAGGTTACAGCTCACTGATGTTAACCTGTTCATGGTCACACTTATAAAAAGAAACTAACTTTAGAGTCTTAATCCAAGTTAGCTATGGTCCTCTATCTGTCAGTCATTTAACTAGAAAACTGAGTCTTGAAATCAAGGCTTACTCATTAATGCTTAATTTTCTATTATAAGATTATCATGCCAAAGATACTGTAAGTATAAATAGGGCTGCTGTCTTGTTCATGCTGGTTCTCCTGGGGGGTCATCACTGAAGTTATCATCTAAATCTTATAAAAATTTTCTATTCATTGTAACTTTTGTTCTTGCAGGAGCTATGGAAACTTCCCACAGTTTAAGAAAATCTGCTATGTTCAAATAGTGTTGGTATAGTTTGTCTAAACTTGCTCCATATATTCTAATAGTCATATACCTTATTTTATGTTATTATAAAATTGCCCAGTGGCTAGAGGTGCTTGCTTACAAAATTATTTTATGTCTGTCAAAATGTCCCTAATGTATGCTAAAATCAGACTTGTTTCATTCAACAATGACCAGGTTTTGCTTTATTCTTAAGCTGTGTGTAATTAAACAGTGTCAGTCAAGGTTTTACTTAAATAATTGATTTCTGGTATCTCAAGTCCATTGCTTGTTGATAAAATATCCAGGGCTAACATATTCTACATGTCTTTATAACTGATAGATACTTAAAAAATATGACTGCATCCTGTGTTCCACATGTAGCTTACTATGCCACCTGACAACTAAACTTAAATGTTAGTCAGAATGATCTTAAACTTTTGTGTCATTCTCTAAGAAGATCTGCTTTTTTAACCAGATATGTTCTACACTTCTTTAACCATATCTGTTTTGCTAATCAGATGTGTATAGGCTCTGAGTGATTAATAACAATATTAGAAGCAAAAGTCAGTCAGAAATATCAGATTTAAAAGGATAACCAATATTTTGGTTCCTGCTCCCAGGTCAAAAGGCCACAGGACATGATGGGACACTTCTAGTTTCTAGCCTCTGGTAAGTCACCTGTCTTTTTAATCAGGAGGACATGGAGACCCAGAGATGGATGACAAAAGAACTACAAAACAGGAGTTACAATAAGTGCTTCCAAAGGAAGCTACATGGTCATCCTGGCCTTGACTTATCCTAGCAGATGTCACAGTGCTAAGAGTCATAGAGCTCTTCATAGGTCCTTAAGAGTCTCTCTGACAGAGCCATTAATGACCTCTAAAGTACAATATCTTATTAATTATGGCTGCCTGTATGATCTTCAACACCCAATAAGAGAATATAACCACAAAATATTACAAGATAAACAGATTCAGACTAATAAACTCCTTGTCTGATGTTGGCTTACAATACGAAGCTCTTATGTTAACTTTTGCTTTTATTGCCTGTCTGGCCCTGATTAATCAGTCACTGTTTACCTTTAAATAAATGATCCACTAGAGAAAGAACCCAAATAATCTAGACAAAACCCTCCACAATGTTCAGAGAGACATTAGGTTCAGACCTAACAACCTTTCCCAACAAAGCTGCCAACTGTACTCTGTTTTAAAATGTACATAATTTGTTTCTGACCAGGCCCATCCAAGATATAATGATTTAAATGTGAGCCAACTGCTCTACATTGAGACAATTGAAAAGACACCTAAAAATAAAATGCACCCAGAAAAGTCTCAATGAATATAAGTACAAATTCATTCAAAGAAGATAACCTTTTTTTTTTTTAAATCCAAACTTACCTCCCTCCTAGATTATGGCTACCATGAAAAGCTAATGACTCAGAGGGAGATGTTTGTCAATGCTGTGACCAGCCCAATTGGAGAAGTAAAATTTTTTAAATTCAGAGATAGTCATCACTGATTATGTTTATCTGATGTTTATTAATTTATATTAGACCAGTAGCTCCTTATTATTGGACTTTGAAACTATCTTAAAGTTGGTTCAAGTTATGAGGACCTTTGAAGGCAGACTAAATACAGTTTACAAATACAGTTTACATTATGAGATGGTCAGAAGTCTGTCTGGCTGTGCATGCTTGCTAATGTTGGTGCTGCTGTCTGTTTGATGGTATCTTGTTACTTAGGTTTATAGAACTGAGCTAGTTTCTTCTGTCATTGATGGTATTACCTTCGTACTTGAAATACAAGAAGACCTAGGTAATTAGTGCCCATGCCCATCATCCAGAGATGTAATATAGATGCATCACAACAAATTCAAGAGGACAACATCCTCAGCTTATTGTGATGGCTGGTAGGTTACCAGGGACCCAGAGGGCTACCTCAAGGTCAAGCTCCAGGGAACACTTGCCCCTAATGAGGAGACTGGACCTTCTCTAGTCAACCTGGAAGCTGACTAGTCTATGCACAGTAGAAGCTTGAAGAATCCACAGCCCTGCTCCAGTCAGAATCCTACAAGCTGACTGGTCTATGCTTGGCAGAAGCCAGGGGAACTCAGTATAAGATGTCTGGACACAATGTTCACTAGCCCCACTGAAACCATAAAATAGCTTTAACCATGTCCCTCATGTGTTTGTTATGCCTGATGGGAGGGATTATGTGCTTATAATAATTGGTGGGCTAGTAAGCTCTACAAGCCAGAAATAGAAAAAAATCTGTCTTCTTCCATTTGTTGGCCTCTCCTGATACTCTTCATGGTCCTTCTGTTTGGCTCTTGCATTCGCAATATGATAATCAAGTTTGATTCCTCTCAGTTCGACTCTATAAAATTCAAAATACTCCTCCAGATGTACCAGAGAGTTAACTTCTATGATGATACTAAAAGAATGATATCTCTTTCTACTATCTATAGAAAGACATCAAAAGAAGGAATATGATGAAAAATTGATTTAAAAAGATTAGAAAACTAAGTATGCATCTTCAAATTAGAAACCTGACTCTGACCCTGATCATACTTTTCTTCCCCACTAGATGCTGTGAGCTAAGATGATAAGAAAGCTACTGCTGCTCCTTCCTGTTCCCTGGGTGCTGCAGGGGCCACCTTCAAGAGTGACAGATAAGGGAGTTCGCAGGAGACACATCCTGACTTGTGTAGTCTGCTTATTGTGTTAGTCTCTACTAGAGAAGACCAGACTCTGCGGCTTCTTCCCTGTGAAATTGTGTATGTTAATAGTTACCTCAGGTCACACAGCTCCCACCCCACTTTTTATGACCTTATTGTCTTCTTCCCATGCATGTCCTTAGGCAAGTACATATACATGTGCTCTCCGGTAATATTCTTTTATTTTTAATCTCAAGATCATTTAAAAATGAAGAACGTTGAAGCCCCAGCATGGTGGCACACACCTTTAATCCCAGCACTTGGGAGACAGGGGTAGGAGGATCACTGTGAATTCAAGGTCACCATGAGACTACATAATGAATTCCAGGTCATCCTGGGCTAGAGTGAGGCCCTACCTCGAATCCCCCCCCCCAAAAAGAAGAATGTTGAGTTATACTGAAAAAAATCACAATGTATGTTCATACCATCTATAATGGTTCACCTAAGTATGTATGTACAGAATTTTACCTCACATATGCTCTCATAACACATGTGCTTTCCTGCACCTGCCTCTTTAACATAATGATGGATCAGTCCAATTAAGTTGTCTACTTCTTTTTCGACTATAAGGCATTCTCTTGTATTGGGATAGTTTAACTTTTCTTGTGTGGGGGTACAGTGCTAAATATCAAACCCAGAGCCTTGTGCATGCCAGAGGAATACCACTGAGCTACACCTTCCAACACATAGTGTAATCTACTTTGTTGCAGAAATTTCAGCAAGAAAGCCAAGCACCACCCAGAGAGGACTGGAGGACTCACAAATGTATTATTATGCCAGTGGGCTGGAGGGAAGCTTGTGCTTCAGAAATATCTCCAGCGCCCTGAGTCTGGGCCAACTCACTTTTATAGTCAGTTTTACAGAACTACTTGCCTAAGGACATGCATGGAAAAGAAAATGTTTAGAAAGATTCTCTAAAAAAGAAACTGAGTAGTTACTAAATAGGGATAGAAGTAAGATTTCTTTTTTGCTATGTATTCATATATACTTTATGAATTTTGAATCAAGTTTGGATATGATGTAATTAAAATTATATTTATTAATGTAATTGGGAAATTTGCAAAGTTTTTATGAGGAAGCATTTTTAAAAGGTTGAGGATAAGTTTAATGCATAACAAGGAAATTACTTTTTAAAAGGTGATACTTATGATACTGAACAGCTATTAAGAATTATTTATTATTTTTACATAGTGGTGCATTTTCAAGATTAAAAATACAGGTGTTGTAGTCAGCTCCAAGTTACTGGGATGAACATCCAACCAACATAGTTTATGGAAGGAATGGGTTTATTTCAGGCTTACAGATCCAAGGGTGGTTCCATCAATGGAGGAAGAAGCTGGCTCCCTTTTACATTCCCAAGCAGGGAGAACCGAAACAGCCAGCAAACACCCAAAGCAAGCAAGTGCAAATGCCAGAGCTTAAACTGCTCTCTCCACACCTTTGGGCTGGAATCAGATCCATCGCTAGTGACAAACCTTAGGACTGGACTCCAGGATCCATCCCCAGTGACATGTATCCTCTAATAGGAATCTGTTAATTTTAATAAAACACCTGAGTCTATGAAGCCATACATTCAAACTACCACACTTAGTTACCAAAAAGTATAAGTGCTTAATCACAATGCTTAAAAAATAAATAGTAAATGCATATATATATCCATAAGTGACAAAGGTCCTGGAATTTTATACCCTACAGACACTACAGATGTGTTCAGTATATATTCTCTCTCTCTTCCCTCTCTGGTATTTTTGAGGTAGGGTCTTACTCTAGCCCAGACTGACCTGGAGCTTATTTTATACCCCAATCTGACTTTAAACTCACAGAAATTCTCCTACATCAGATTCCTGAGTGCTGAGATTAAAGGCATAAGCCACTGAATCCAGCTTAATCACTCTTTCTTTAAATTTACCTTTGCAATGTTTAAATTTTACAAGGTCATATGTTACCCTTGTGATTAAAAATCACATAATATTTTAAAGCTACATACATATTTTGTCATTGAGACTTTCATTGAGAAGTCAAGGACTTGGTTATATAATATTATTTTACTATTTTTTTCTGAATTTCCCAGAAATGCATGTTTTCTACTTAAAATATTCACTATATTTGGAAGTTAGGAAATGTAAAGTAATAAAAATAACTCTTTATTGAAGTTTATATGCTGAAATTAACCCACAATCAACATCTAGACCTCAACAAAAAGTGATATTCAACTAAAAGCTTTTTTTTTTAAAAAAAAAAAGGATATTTGATTGGGTTTTAAAACAATAAGCATTTTAACTTAAGAAAACAGAGTTCTAACACAGAAGCTTTTTCTATTTATTAATTCTTTTGAAGTCCTGTGTCAGGCTCATTTACAGATGGTCTGGAGAGCCACTGGAAAATAACCCAGCTTAACTCATGAATCATAAACAGTTACTCTAAATAGTTATTAATGAAACTTCTCAAGTCTGCCTTAACCCAAGGGAATGTTTTCCTCAAAGTTTGAATCTTACTCAAAAGCAAAATAGGTAGATGGATGTACTGCTTATCAGTGGAACTGCCTCATAATGAAGTCCTTTGGGTACCTCATAGTCTAAATTCCACACCACAGAGAAAGATTAAAATTAACTCCTTCAAACTGAATTCTGTTCTGTCATTAACAGAGCTTAGAGGAAGGACCATGTTCTATAGTTTTCACAACTGAAAAACCACTGGATACTCCAAAATACTAGAAGACCTTCACTTCCTTATTTTCTGGAATGCCAGTTATTTTAATAGGCAGAGAGCACATATTTCCACTTATACCAAGTATATACCAAGTAAAAGTTATAATCAACAAATACTAACGTTTTTCAATATTCAAAAGAAATAATTTACCTCCTATGCCTAAGAAAATAGTTAATGAAAGATATTGTGAATAAACACCTTCTATAAAAGGGAAAACATGAGTGGTTGTCCTGTGCCATCCATGAAATGTCCCAGCTAGAGTCCCATGGGTTGCAATGAATGTACAGTATGGCAACTTCTGCATTCTAGTTTTACTCAATAGGCTTTCATCATCCCTAATAAATATTTTACCTATAGAAGTGAAAAACCTTCAATTGCTACTTCTTTCTCCTTTGAAGTGGACATTCTGGTAGACTACATTACTGAGAAAACTGGGGACAAATTATAATATTATAAAGGTCACTAGGCTGTGCCTCAGGAAATATGAATTCTAATCAAAGATCTGTCAGGGCCTGGCTTCATTCTGAGAGAAAGGCAATTCCTCTGTGTTAGCCTTAGTTATTTCATTTGGCAAAATAAAGTACTAAAAGTAAACTTGCCCTTAGGTCTCCACATTAGACAATACACAGGACTGTTTAAGAGATGATCCCTCAGTGATATCCTGACCTACAGACAGAAGGATCTCCATCATTTGCTGATAAAATGTTAAGTTTGAAGAGTAGCCCCCTCATTCAAATGAGTTACAAAAATATCAGACAGATGTAGAATACATAAATGTGAATCAGGAGAGATCAACACTGGGCTGGGGTGTTGCTGAGTGGTAAAAATGCTTGCCTAACATATGTGAAGGTGTGGGTTCAATCCCTAGCATCCCAGGAAAAGAGAACTCTGTATTGCATGTCTGGCTCTCCTTGGTTTGTCCTCTTCTGTTGCCATTGATTGGCATCACATCTTTAGGTTCAGAGATTTCCTTTTTAAAAAATTTTTTTGTTTATTTTTATTTATTTATTTGAGAGTGACAGAGAGAGAGAGAGAGAGAGAGAGAGAGAGAGAGGATGGGCATACCAGGGCCTCCAGCCACTGCAAACGAACTCTAGACGTGTGCGTCCCCTTGTACATCTGGCTAACGTGGGTTCTAGGGAGTCAAGCCTTGAACTGGGGTCCTTAGGCTTCACAGGCAAGCATTTAACCACTAAGCCATCTCTCCAGCCCAGGTTCAGAGATTTTCTTTACCACTGATAACCAACATATCACACTTCTTACAGTATCTGGCTCAAAATGAAGTCCTTCCAGTGCCCTGTTGCACTACTCCTTTCCCCTTCTAAACACTGTCACTGTCATACACTATTTCACAAACCTACTCTCATAAACATTGAGCCAGACTCCTGTAATGAAATAGCCTCCAAAAGCCAATAAACTACACTGCTCCATTTGGAAGTGGAGGTTCTTTCCAAAGTAATAGTTGTATTTATTTCTGTGTGTGTGAGAGAGAGAATGGACACATGAGAGTCTCTTGCTGCTTCAAATGAACTCCTGATGCATGCACCACTTTGAGAATCTAGCTGGAAAACTGAACACAGGCTTTGCAAGCAAGCACATGTCTTCAGCCTTGGAAGTGGAAGTTCTTAATAGTGGGGTCTAGTGGTTAGCAATTTTACACCTGGGTTTGGTGTATCTGTTGGCTTGCCTTCCAGACAAGGTGTCCTTTGCCATGAGTGTAGTTTTTTCCTGGGCAGGCTTGGTTCAGGGACTGGCAACATGAAGCAGCTTGGGGCAGGTGTCCACAACTGTCTCACTGAACAATAATGAATGCCCAGCTGGAGGTCTTCCACCTCACACCCATGTCTTTATGAAACCATGGAACATGGTATTAAAAGCCATTGTGTTTTGCTTTGTAGATCTGTAGATGATAGCTGGTAAGACCTGGCTAACATGGGATCTAGGGAGTCAAGCCTTGAACCGGGATCCTGGCCATAGAGCCATCGTCAGTGCCCGTACTAATGGCAGAGAATAAAGTGGAAGAAACACTGTAGTTTTCAATAAAAAAGAAAAGTTTTCTGGAGAAGACTGTTCTAAATATTTTTTATCCCATTTCTCAGTTCAGATGAATAGTCCTAACCATCACCAAAACTATCACTAGGATTTTATGGGAAATCTAATCTCTTCCTTTGGCCCATGCCCAAGGACAAATGGGTTCCTTTTAAAGTTCCCTGTAAGCTTCAACAGATACCCAATGAAGTCAAACTTCTGCATGTACTAATGGTGCATTGTCTCAGGGAGAGAGCCGAGATGTTGTCCTTCAAGGAAGTGCATAGCCTTAGTTGGAATATTCAGTCTCTTCTATTTTGGGTGCTCGTTTGTACTTATTGGATTGATGTTATTTTTCAAAATTTAAATTCTTGATTTAGTGGGCTGTTGGAGCTAATGAGCACATTTGTCATCGCCCATATGGTTATTTAGTCATACCCGTAGGTCTATTATGTCTGTCACGAAGTATCAACATGCGAGCAGCAAAGGCTCTGCCTCAACTAATTCACACAGGCCCTACTCAGCACAGGCCCGACAACAAGCCCACTCTTAGTGCCAAGTGAAAGCAGTGAAAGAAAAAAAACAAAAAACTCAAATTAGTAATGAAAAATAAAATCTGTGTCTTCCCATTTGGCACGGGGACCCATGGGAGCATAAACAGTGACTCATTTACCTTTAGATCCTCAACACTGAATGCAGTGCTTGGCATATTACGTATGCATTGCCTTAATCATTGCTTGAAGACAATGCATAGATAAATGAGCTCTTTGTAGCCCACTCATAAAATAATGTGGCAGAGTGTAATGTCATGATGATACATGTGCCCTCATGTGTCCATTTCCTCATTGTACATCCTGTGGGATCATGCCCATTCCACAGGACAATGGTAAGCAGCAATGGAAACAGAGGTGACACAATGCTCGCTCAGCCCATGGAAGCTGCCCTGGAGCTGCTTGATAGACTAGAATGCTGCATTCTTTAGAATGAGTGACAGGTAAGAAAAAAGGATGAGTTCCCCCATTCACAGAGCTTAGTTAGAGCAAAACTATACTCTGCTCACCTCCACAACAGGAGTGAGGGCAAGAGGGATGAACTCTCCATCCATATGGAGAACATTTGCAGTGTCCATATCTCCCTGGACATGTAGAATACATTAATTGTAGCACAAAATTGGACTGGAACGTCTTGCAGCAGTTGACTGTCCCCTTTATCCCATGCCCTTGAGCTATAAAGCACAGCATCACTGAAGAGTACTAGCAGACACAGGAGGGATACAGGACAGTAAACTCCATTGCATCTGCACTGCTAAACCTTCCCAGCTGTAAAACTGCTTCAACAAATCCATACAATCATTCACTCATTGCTAGGATCAGGATGTCCCTTTTTGTATATTTTATGTCTTTTCTGTTTCTCTCTTTTTTCTTTTAATTTTTATTTTGACAGATTTGTTTGAAGTTATATCAAGGAAATGGCAAACTGAGATAAAGAAAATACTGTCAAAGCTATTATTTACTAGCAGTAGAAATGAGTCTAGTAAGGACAGAAAAGGGCAACATCAAAAATGTGGCTTCTAAATCACTGCCATCCCTTGTGGCAGGGACAAATTGAAAGTGAGCGGGACTATTAGTCTCAGGTTCCAGAACACACAAAGTGTACTTTTAGCCAAATGAATAAGGAAATGAATTTAGAGTATCCTCTACCTCTTGATAGAGGAAGCTGAGAGCAAGGCTAGTGAAATAAACATTGCCAGCAAAGTAGCAGAAAGGGAACAAACTTCCTGTGTCTTCCTTGCTGCGACAAAAGATTATGGTGATGGAGCCAGCAACAAGACTTATTGCATCTTCCAGGATGAAACCCTGGGCTTGCTCATTTTCCACAAGAGAGTACTTTGTGTCCTTGGACTTCAGGTTTTATTTTGGGTTGATTTTGAAAAATATACACATCTCCTGCACTAAAGAAAGACATCATGTGCTGTTGGAGACATTTACTGCCTTACTACCTAAATAACTTACAGAACAGTCCACAGCCTATACTGGCATTTATGTACAAGCTTTGTTTGATGGAAATCAACTTATTTCTGTGTCCAACACTATCACACTGTTCTACCACTCAATATGATTCTTGCAAAATTCCAGGAATTGTCCCCAGTGTGTTGTCTCAAAGGCAAGAGAAAAATAGCCTTGTTTTGAATGACTTTTTTTTCAGAGCCATCAAAACAAATTAGAAATGGCAAATGATTATTTTTAAAAATTGATCTCATCTCTCCCCTTCTCCAAGCTGTTGGTACCAACTGCAGCTTTTGGAGATAAGAAATCAGCAACAATCAGGTGGACAAAGAGAGAGGGAGTATATATGTCACTGCGGTAAAATGGAGCACGTGACGTGTTACAAAGATGCAACTGCTTCTGAGTGGCATGGCTTCATCTCCCATACCCATGCTCAAACTCAAAATATAAAATATAATAAAATTGCAAGTTTGGCTTCCTTTATATACTTAGCATGAATGCAGAACATGGTGATTTGAAGAGTTCTTAGAATCTCTGCTGCAAAATATTCACTCTATGAATTCCCATGGTTCTAGAAGTTTACTATGAGGTTTTATTTTTGGAATAGAGTTGTGCTGTTTTCAAAGCTTTATTGAGGTTTAGACATGTGGTTTGTTAGTACAGTGATATTTTTGAAACGTATACTCATTAAGCAATTACTAAAGGTTTACACGTCAAAGTGAGGTCAAATAGAGGTGTTTTTTTTTTTTTCACTCTCCATAGACACCTAAATTGAGTGTTTCCAATTCTGATGCCCACATGAATCACCTAGATCCTGATTCAGAAAGGATATTGTTGGGCCCAAGATTTCTGTCTGTACAGTAATGCTGCTGGTCCATAGGTCACACATGGAACTGCTGGCTTCTACATTCTTCCCACCATCTCATGCATTGGGACTCAGGACCAAATGTCCAGCCAGTTTTTCTGTGGTGGGCAAGATTTAAAGATTTTAGGTTTTATAAGCTATAAAACCTTTGTTATAACCACTCAAAAAGCAAGAAGGTATTCAGAGATGGCATGTCAAGCAATGGACATTACTATAATCGAATGTCATAGTTACCTTCTTGTTGCTGGGATAAACACCCAACCAGAAGCAGCTTATGGGAGGAAAAGATTTGTTTCAGGCTTAGAGATTCCTGAGGAAATTACATCATGGCAGAGAAGCTGAATCACTTCCATAGGTCATGGCAGGGAGAGAAAACCAACATTCAACAAGCATGAATAGCCAGAGCTCAAACTGGCTCTCAACACAGTCTAGGGCTGGACTCAAGATCCATGCACTGTGATGCACCTCTACCAGGAGACTGAGAAAGATTTGAATATGAAGCTTAATATAAAATACAGGAGTCTACAGGGGCCATACATTCAAACACCACCTCCAACAAAACTTTCTTTACAAAATATCAGCAGGAAACCAGGTTTAGTCCACAAGTCATACTCAAAGTATGCACAAATAAAGAAGAATATATTCGCAATCCAACCTAGGAAGTAACCCAGAAAAAAACTCTGGTCTTGAATAATCTTTGTGAAAAATTTGGTATCCCTTTCAGAAGCTCAGCCTGGTGCCCTGGATAAAAAGACCCCAAGAGGTGCTACCTGAGTACCACCCATGGACCTCATTTTATAATTTTTATAAGATGATGAAAATATTTTAATCTGAAAAGTTAATTAGCTAGTGCACATCTCTTTTTTTTTTAAATAGTTTTGTACTCAGTGAATACAGTCAAGTTGGTACCATTATCAGCCTCCTCCCTGACCGGCCCCCTCTGCAGGGACCCTCCTTATTGTGGAATATGTATAATTTCCTTTGTGGTCACCTTAAGTTTTCTCTGAAAATGTAAGAGATACAAGAATAGAATTTTACTGGGACGAAAGTAATTCCTATAGAAAATATGAACAATATATCTTGATCCCTCAAATTCTATGATGTCAAGGTAGCTTTAGGGAATGAATAAGCAATTAAGCATCAATGTGGAAAGAACCATGAGTGCAGAAATACTGGTGTTCAGAGAGATGAAAGACCAGAGACACAATGGAACTAAGCTGCAACCAGAGAGAAGAGCAGGTATTATCCAGAGTTGAAAGAAAATGAAGTGTGTCTCTAGAGGAAAGAATAATGTGACCAATAGTGTGCAAGCAGGAGAACTATATATCAGAAGAACTTGAATGTAACCAGTCAAATGGGAGCAGTGTACACTGGCAATGTTGAGTGATGAGACCAGAAATGTATACAAACCCAGACAGTAAAAGGCCTTACAAATAGGAATGTATATAACTCTTCTACCAGACCAGAGCATGTGTGAGAGTAAAAGGAAGGACCTCCAATATCATGCTGAAATTACAGGCATCAATGAAGATTATGCCAGGAAAGTGAGGCATATGGTCAGCCTACTTACAGACTATATGAAGGAGAGAAAACTTTATACGAAGGTCCATGGGTGGCTGCTGGAGAGATGGCTTAGCAGTTAAGGCACTTACCTGAAAAACCTAAGGACCCAGGTTCAATTCTCTAGGCCCCACGTAAGCCAGATGCACAAGGTGGTGCATGTGTCTAGAGTGGCTAGAGGCCCTGGCATGCCCATTATCTCTCATTCTCATTCTCTCTTCCTCTCCCTGTCTCTAATAAATAAAAATAACAACAACAACAAAACAAAGGTCCATGAGAAGCTGTTAAATATTTAGGATGAGGAATGACACTTTGAGAACTGCCTCAAAAAGACCATCTGGGTGCACTACAGCAATATGAGAGACAGGAAGGAAAATCTGCATTATCCACGTGGATATGGAAGATGAGGCTGCTTTCAGTCAGATTAGTGACATCAGAGAGGAATCAAGAGTCACTTCGGACTTGAATTTGCAGGACTGAACAATTGGGAAGATGGCTGATGGGGGAGGGGACAAGAAGAACTAGTACAGGTGAGTGAAAAATAGATCCTAGATCTCTGCTCAGAGCACATGGTTTCATAGTAGTACCATTAGATAAGACTGGAAAACACAGTTTGATGCAGATGTGGAGAATAACTTACAAGTATATCTTTACAGAATTAAGTTTGAGAGTTTTGGAAAGTGCAGGTAGAAATTTATCAGCAGGAAACTAGCCACACAGATAGATCTGAAGCACATGGGAAAAGCTCAGGCTGAAGGTATGACTAGATGACCTCTGCCTTGCAGAGGGCAATTGAGATCATTCTTACCTGTGCAGAACATGCAGTGTGAGGAGAACACAGTTTAAAACAACAAGCATGAGTCACTCAGGCCCCAGCCCACAGCATGTAAAAATGTTCACCCCGTTTATATGAGAAGAATGCACTGCATGCTTACTATATCTCAGGTAAGGATCATTGGTAACTAATAGTTACGTTGACCTCAAAGGGGATAAGAGTTTATTTTGGAGCCAAATATGAGTGACCATGGCCTAGGAATACATATTTGAGTCACCCCAAATTCCATGTTCCAACCTGTTAACAATTTCATAGAGGTTTTATAGTTACAGAACTAAAAGACTTTTCAAATACTTTTCAAAGCTACTTTTCCAATACATTAACTGACCACGAGAAAACTGGTTACAGCACAGCGGGGGAAAGTCTCCACCATAGGGCTTAGATGTTATCTTATAACATTCTCAAGACTTGGGTTGGGGGAAGCTGGTGGTCTGTCAGTACATTCCATAAAGGTTGCACCTGATCAAGTCAGGTGGACATTAGGTAAAATCCCATCTCTCTGTGACCCCAGGAGCTTGATCGGTCCATGCAGCCTTGCTGGAAGTAGGTATAGCACATGCAGCACGATTCTGGGAACTTTAGTTCACAGTTACCACGTGTAGAGGAGATATTCTACACAAGAGTTTTAGATATCCTGGGCTCTAGGGGACTGTTTACTTCAGCTGTAGTTCTAATAGATATCCCCACTACACATGATTCCAAGTAGTGAACTTGGCCATTACTAAACTGGAGCTTCTTGTTATATGAATCCTTACTGAAGAGAGTAATCTGGCATGTTTGTTCTTACAGAAATGGGACAAAAGTGCCTGTTTCAGCAGCACATACACTAAAATTGGAACACTAGAGGCTGGAGAGATTGCTCAGTGGTTAGGAGCACGTACTTAGAATGATACAGCGATCGGCCTGGCCCCTAGAAAGAAAAGTAAGAAACCTGACAAAGGGTTGGTCCTTCACACTATCACAATAATATAAGGAACTTTTCTCCTTCCCTGCTACCTAGAGTAGCTATTTCCTTTCATTTGTTCCCAAATTTAATTACCTCACAGAACTTGCCATTCTTGTCATCAGTTTCCTAGCCATTGTCCCCACTGCAACAGATATCCTTTGGTGGCATGAGAACTGTGTTGTGTTCACTATTAAAGCCAGTGCCAAGGCACCATGCTGATAGGGAGTCGTTTCTTGAATTATGTGTCTAATGAGTAAAAGAGATGGAGAAAGAGAGGAGTTTATATTTTCCTTTCTTCTGTTCTTCTTGGCATGCTTTTACTAATATTTGTCATTATAGTTTTGGAATGAATGGCTCTGGTAGGCCAAAGGGACCTGTGACATCAGAGCACTGTACCAACCTTCTGCACTGATTGTAGCACCTGCCATGGTGATCTCTGAAAACTTTTGTGTAGACAGGAAAAATTAATCAACTCTTTAGAAGATAAGTACTTTTTGCTACTGAAGATAAAGTGCTATTGGGAAAGAAACACCTGAAACAACAAAACTTCTCTGTCGTAGCAGAGCTCATGAGGCAGGAACTTAGAGTCACATTTTGCTATTTATAGCTTAGCAAGTTGGATTAACTTTCAACACTATACTTTCCCTAATTATAAAATAAAGGTAAGCTCTTTTTTGAGACAGTAAGAATGGCCAGAAAAGTTCTGTATAACACTCAAGACACATGACGTCTGCCTACTCTAGGCCACACGAGATCAGTACAGACTGGACACCTAATGAATGGAAGGTGCTGGCGTGGCATGTGCTATGAACAGGAAGCGTTATCCTTAGTGCTCATCTTCACTGGCTTGGAAGATAATGGCAAATTACTGGGGGCTGATGAAATACTGCACTGGCTACCAAACCATGGCAAAGAAAGAAACTGGCAGAGGAATGGAAGAGGCCAGAAAAGAGTAAGTGGGCTCAAAGTAGACTCATACCACAAAACTATGATCAGTAGTTTTTTATTGCAGAAATGTAAATTCTAAGGGTTCACAAAAAACCATCAAAGCAACCTAGCTTAGGAATGAGGAATAGAATGTGATGTTATCATTCTTTGTCCATTAAGTAGTTCTCACCAAACATGGGCAAAATGAGACTGCATGTTTGATGTGTAAACATATGGGTGTTTGCCTTGACAAAATTTTCATATTATATCATGTGCAATTATTGACAAACTTCCCATTGGCTGGGTAACAGCTGACAGACAGGTTCTGCAAGCAATTGAAATAGCAGTTTGCCAGGCAAGGAAGAGTTGATCATGAAATGGAAAAAAAAAAGAATCAGCTGTAACACTGCTGATAAAGAAATTGCCCTACCTTGTTCTCTGGTAACTCACTTCATTTCAGAAGGATGGGGTGCACCCCAAGGATAATTAGCCCTTTGTGTCCTTGGGTTCCACATATGTTGATTTAGCCAACTAGGAATAGAAAATATTTGAAAAGAAACTGGGTCTGTACCAAACACATATAGACATGTTTTCTTGTCTTTATTCCTAAGCTATACAGTATGGCACTTATATAATATGAGGTATTATAAGTACTGGACATGATTTAAAGTATATGGAAGGATATGCCTAGGTACTGTGTAAATACTACCACACTTTATAGAAGGGACTTGATC
Organism: Jaculus jaculus; assembly: GCF_020740685.1. Classification (NCBI taxonomy): domain Eukaryota; kingdom Metazoa; phylum Chordata; class Mammalia; order Rodentia; family Dipodidae; genus Jaculus; species Jaculus jaculus. The sequence goes on along the minus strand of NC_059105.1, from coordinate 82,100,482 downwards.
ATGAAGGATTTGATATTCAGAGGGGTCTTGGAATTGAGCCCTTCTGGGTATGGAGGAATAACTGGACTTCATCCCACACAGTCAACAAGTTTCAGACAAAAAGGTTTTTTAAACCAACATAGTAGTGTCCTTTGGTGTACTGGAAGGATGGATTTTCTACAGAGATAAATTCACTGGTGGAAAGTTGAATCATTTTCATGCTAAAAATTTTCCCCAAACTCTTTAGGATCTTAAGACATTCACCATTTGTTCAATTTTGCAATGACCTGTTCATGAAAACAGAAGCACTTATACATAGGTGGATTGAATAAACAAATATAATAAAAAAAAATGACTGAGATCTTACTGCATGAATGAGGAAATGTTTTGTGGTCAGAATGAAAATATGATAGCAAGGCAGAACTTACCACATTGGACAGGAAGTGGAAGAGAAAAACAGGACGAGACAGGCATTCCATATTCCCACTAGACCAACCACTAAGTCCCACCTCTTAAAGGGTCCACTAATTCCCAGTAGTGCCAGTCTGAGGACCAAACCTTTACCACATGGGCCTTTGGAGGATAATCAAGTTCAAAAGCATAGGAAGAATGAAATAGAAATTCTAGTATTTTAGAACTTAGACAACTGAGAAGGTATTTTACTAAGAAAGTTGAGAAAGCAAGCCAATTTTAGAACAAAATGAATACAGTTTTCCAAGTGTTAAACTGGAGACAGAGAATTTTCAAAAATGAACATAGTATTCTATGGTTGAGTTTCTTTGAGTAACATTTGGTTAATGGGTTTCTTTCCCACAGGACTTCTTGATACCTTCAGCACATGAATGTGCAAGGGAAACTCCAGCAGAGAAGATATAGCATGTTATCAAATCTTGGTTGAGCCAAGGCCATCTCCTCAGAGAAGTGAGCTTTATGCTCTGTTACAATACACCCCCAGGGTTCAAAGTTAGCATGCTATGGCAATGCCACTCATGAGGAAGTGAGCCTGGAATTGAAATTGGTTAGATTGAGTTCAGTGGTCATATTTCAGGAACATATCCCAGTTTCCAGAGTCTTAGTCTGAGAAAGAGAGACAGCTATAGCCTTGTATAATCCAGGTCCCAAATGCAGATGTTAATGGGGGAATCCACAGTTTAAAAACAAAAAATGATACTCTAGATGCATTGAGTCCCCATAATCCATGCTGCAACACATTAAAGATGGCACTGAAACTTTCTGTGGTGGTTTAAGTGTTCTGTGCTGATTTGAGTGGTGGTTCATACGTATATTTCTCTTGTTTTACTGCTTGAGCTAAGACTTCAAGTACTGTGTAGAAAAGCAGTAATGAGATAGGGAACCCTGTTTAGTTCCATACCTCAATGGGAATGCTTCGTGTTTTTCCTCATTTTGTGTGATACAGGCTGTTGGTCTGTTGTACATTGCCTTTATTATGCTGAAATTTGTTTCCTTCTTCCCTAATTTTTGCAGTGTTTTAATCATGAAGAGATATTGTTTTGTTTTGTTATTTCAAGGTAGGGTCTCACTCTGGTCCACACTGACCTGGAATTCACTGTGCTCTCAAGGTGGCCTCAAACTCATGGCAATCCTCCTACCTCTGCCTCCCAAGTGCTGGGATTAAAGGCATGAACCACCATGCCCAGCTTGAGATATTGTATTTTGTCAAAAGCCTTTTCTGCATCTATTGAAATGGTCATGTGATTCCTGTCTTTAAGTCTACTCATGTGATGTATTACATTTTTTTGATTTTCATATGTTAAACCATTCCTTCATCCCTGGCATGAAATATATACGTATATAGCATCAATGTTTATATAGACGTATAAAGCCAATCTATACATATAACAACAATGTATTTTGCTTTGTTAATTGTATCTCTGTATTTTTTTTTTATAAAGGCGAAAAACTGGAGCTGGTGATTGCTTTTGGTGGGGGTATTAGCACCTCCAAGCTCATTCCAAAGGATTCTGTAATACATTGTCAGTATAGTCAACAATGAAACCACTTCTCAGTACTAACATGGCATTTGTCATATTTCCATTGCTATGACAGACATATGTGAGAGAATCAACTTATAAGGTTCAAAGATGTATTGGGGCTGGTTTTAAAGGTCTCAGTCCTTGTTAACTTGGCCTCAATGCTTCTGTGACAAGACAGGGCATCATGGCAAGAACATGCAATAGAGTAGGCTGTTCACCTTATGGCATCCAAGAAGCAAAGTCAGAGAGGAACAGTCCAGGGTCTTTATATTCCCTTGAAAGGATACAGCCCTGATAACCGAACTTCCTGCCAATAGGCCCCACATCTTAAAGGTTTCACCATCTCCCTATACCACCCGACAGGCAGTCAAGCCTTTGGCATATGGGCCTTTACAGAATGTTTACAATCTAAATCTGTACAGCTGTTGAGCAGGTAAAAAAAATTCAAGTAGGTTTTCTATATTTAAAAAATAAACAACCTTCAGTCTTTCCTCTCTCACTCACACTGAGCTGTAAAAGCCTGGAAAACTACCACATCTGAAAAGGCATAGTAACAGAGTTTATTTCTCAGTCATCAAATGAATAATAATGAGGTAGGAGGTAAAGTGGAAGAGGAGCTTCTTAGCACATTTGAGGACCTGAGTTCAATCCCCAGCAGAGGAAAAAGACAAGGAAGAATGGAGGAGGTGAAGGAAGATGGGGAGCAACAGGACCCAGTAGGGAATTTTTTAAATGCTGTTTGACCAGAAAATATAGAGCCTATCAAAGATTAACTCAGTCAGTCCCTAAAGTTATCCTGGAATATCTATTTCTGTAGCATACTGCAGATGAAGAGAGTAAGATATAATAGATTGTGTAAGCTAATATTAAATTTGGGCTTCTCAACCAAAATAGTTTTTTTTTTTTAATCCAAGCATATAAATGTACTATGGTATTATCTTTTTATTGAGAAACAAGGGTTTGCTGTCTGTTCCTCGCCATACCTGCTCTAGGCTGATGAAAAAGTTTTCTTATCACTATTTCTGGTCTTGCCCTCTGCTAAATTCTACCATGTTGTCCCCATTGCTGTGACCTTCGTCTCACTTGTCTTCTTATTGAAAACAAGCAAGATTATCTTTTGAATTTCTCTCCATCAGGACCAATAAGTTATTTGCACTTTGAAAATAATGTGGTAATCATTTGCAAAACAAATTATAGTCCACTGGTGGATCAGGGGAAAGTACAGAGCCAAGCACATTCCGTCAGCCCTTGAAGTTCTATCTTAAATATCCTCTCCTTTGTGGAGTGTGCTCTAATCCTGAGGCAGGGTGAACCTCTCCCTTCTCTCTGCACTTAGGGTTATGGAAGCATTTATCACACTGCTTTTGGAGGCACTATTAACACATTGTTGATAAGAGAGGAAATGTGTTATACCAGCCTTATGTGGCACTGCATGGCACACCTGGTGTATGGTACGCCCTCAGTAAATATTTGATTACAGAAAGAAGGAAAACACTTTTGGAGGTGATTGGAAACTTTGCACTATTTCATATATAAAGGAGTGTCTTTAAATTGATTGAGTGGCAAAGGAAACTGATGAACACTCTGCAAGCCCAGGCAGTGGTTGATTGCTCATTAGCAGTCTGTTATAACAATCTTTGCATGCATTTCACTACTAAACACAAACTCTTCCCAAGTCAATAACTCCACAGGTGATTTTCGAAGTCACTATCATAATTCTTTGAGTATAGTCCTTGATCAATCCACCAAACTCTATTTTCATCACCAAACAATAACCCTAAGTACATTCATAATGTGTATCTCCCTCCAGTTCCTGAACACTTGGCATAGTAAGCATTTTAGAATTCATATTTCCTGGTTTGGTTAGTAATCTAAACAGTTTGTTCAGATTTCACTACTGGATACTTCCTTATATAGTCAATCAAATGCCCTTGAAGTCCTAGCGCTGTTCACCTGGACTTACCTTCTAACAGCTCCCAGCCCCCTTCCCGGCAGCTGGTGATTCTCCTCAACACACTGATCACAACAGTCACCACTAAATAACCAGGTGACAGCGTTTTTGATGCCTAACATTCATCTGACAATACACTTGACCTATCCTCTGAGCCATGTTTTCCCAACCATGCCCTCTCTCTCTCTCTCTCTCTCTCTCTTTCTCTCTCTCTCTCTCTCTCTCTCTCTCTCCTGTCCTTTCCTTTTCTCTCTTTTCTCCCATGTTTACTTAAATCACCTACCAACCTTGATTTGCTAGTTGTCATGGTTATCCTAGGACCTTGAACTTGTCCCTGTACTTTCAGCTCTTATAGTTCTTGAGCCTTGGTCTTCTGCCTAGACACTGAGCAATTTGCACCTCCCTTTCTATGAGGATTTTTTTCCTTCTAATATAGCATTAACAAAGTTAAGTTCTTAAATTCAAGCTTGAAGTGGAGATGTTTGTAAATGTACCATCCTATCCCTTTGAATTTCTAGGAGAAAAGTATGAACACTCAGAAGAACATTGAGAAATATGAACAAAAAGAAAAGAAGCCAATCATGAAGACTGCTGAGGTCCTTTGAACATCTTCACTGTCTTTGTTTGCACAGTGTTGTTATGAGCAGCAGATAAGTTGATGACAGCAATTGGAAGTGAGTCCCAGGTTGCAATGTAGTCTCATGATTAGGGTTATTGATGATGAGAAGTACCTAGAAGATGGGATAATTCATATGTTTGATGAATATAACACCTCCATACACAACATTCTCCTCTGCCCATACATTAGTCAGTGAACCTTACTATATACTTGGAAATCTAGGAGTAGACACATTTAATTGTTTCTGCCTAAACTAAGCTAAAATTGATTAAGGCTACAGCCACACTTCTTGCCTCTTCCTTAACAGTACATCTTTTATCTGAAAAATTATTCTTCTATTATACAGTGTGATTTAAAGCAATGATCTTCTGTCTGTCACAACTGGCCCACACAGTAGAGAATCAGACTCATAAATACCTGACCTATTCTACCATTGACCTTAGTAGTCATATAGTTCAATGGTTGGGCTTGGATTTTGCTTTTGCTTAAAGTCGTTTGAGTTGATTTTTGTCACAAAAAAAACCTGAATAATGTATGTTCTTACATAAACTATATGATACATAATACATGATCCTGATCCTGAAATTTGTAAACCCAACCTATAAATTAAAATATATTCATCAGAACTTCCATCTAAATTAATCACCAAGGCCAAGATGAACCAAGAAGCAAAGGCAAGATCTACCTTTATTCATTCCTCTTCCTCTTCAGTGACTATCTGTTCCTTAAATAATGAATCTTTATCTCTTCTATGTTACTTCTAAAGCCATTAATATACCTTCCAGTGACACATTATCCTCCTCCTCTATATTAAAATGTAGCATATAATCTCTGCCCCCCCCACCTCCCTCGCCTTCTCTTCCTTCTTTCTCATCTGAAAAAGGATTCTGCTCACACGTCTTTGGGTCTCACATAGCTCAGAGCTGAAGACCAACCTGTCTCACAAACATTTTTGTGGGTCTTCTGCGGCTGTGGCATAAAGAATTGATTTTCCCATACCAGATTGCTTCTGTGATTCTGGGGTCTCATTAAAGCAGCAATAGCAGAGCAATTACTAAACAGACTCAAGATCAAAAATAGTTCATTCCTGTTGGAACATGGGCTCCAGACTGCAATTCTGTATACGCAGCTTCTCCCAACTCAGCACATATACTAGTGAAATATCCCAGACAATTATTCTTTTATTTACTTCCATTCCACAAGGCTAGACTAACTTGAGAATGGAGCATTCTCCTGAATAGTTATGGCTGATCTGAAATCCTCTTATGTTGCACTCTCACTGTCATATCTTCTCTGAAATGTCTAAGGTACCACCTTACTAAGTCAAGATAGAACACAGAGTCATGCTTATTTGATACAATCTATTTTAGTGTCTTAAGATCATTATGGGTAGTATCAATTCTCTTTGACATTTAGACATAAAAGTAAGCAATAGGATTGCATATTTCTTCAGCCACCAAATGCATACTGAAAATTTTAACTAATTTCCTGATAACTAGCTGTTAATTAACTTTGAACTTGATCCCCTTCACCTTGTTGCTGAGTTCATTGTAGGAAAAAAGTCAAATCAGCTGGAAGGTTTGCAGTTCTAGTATACTATACTGGGATGGAGTAAAAATTCATGAATGAAGTTGTTTCTTATATACTGTACTAACTGTACTATGTTTTGTAACCCCTCAGTAAGCCAGAGTTGACACATTAAGAAACACAAATGTTATTATGCTACACACATTGAGGAGATCTGAAATTTTCAAGGCATGAGGAATAGTGGAATGCCAGTAGACTTAATTTGGTCAATATCTATATTTGGTAGGCTGGAAGGAAAAGCAGATCTTCAAGTATGTTTATATTCCATGCAAAAGAGATTTGGAAAAAGATACCACAAAAAGAACAGAAGAAATCCCAGGCACCAATTTTTGGAAGCTGGAAAACAGATGGGTAACTTAGCAAACCCAAGAAGCTAAATCCTAAACTGGCAGTGGTGAGAGCTAAGACATGACTCGTTTTACACTGTGGAACCCCCAAACCTCAGGAATTGCTGGCACTAGGAGCCTCTAAAAGAGACTTGAAGATACAGTTAAAATAGGACTGTTGACTAACTCTATTTAAGAAATATTTTACCTCCAAAGTTCCCTCCCTCTCTTATGAGACTAGAGTTTTTTCTCTGGAGACGATAAAATAAGAGATCTCTGCCTGCAACATTTGAGACACAGTTGACAGAGGATGTCTTAGCCCCTCCCCCAAAAATAGAACTATAAGAATTTGCATATGAAATGTGAGCCTGAGCTTTTGCCCCACTTGGATTCCTTTCTGTTGGCAGCCTGGCATATGCCCTCTAGGTCAGAGTTTGCTCTAAGGAATATGACAAGCCAAAAAAGAAAGACTTCTAGATAATGACTTTGGAAGGTCTCTAATTCAATGTCTCCTCCATGAGGAGGGCCTTTAATTATTTATTCAGTGCCCATTCTAACAAATAATCAACAAACATGTGGAAGACAGCTCAGATGAAGACAGAACTCAAATCTCATAAGACAAGGAGGAAAATATACAAGAAACTAATAATTTTATGAAAAAGAAAATCCAGAAAAAAACTGGGCTATAATTAATATTGAGAGAATTCAAAGATAAATATCACAACCATTGAACCTGAACAGGAATGTGTGTGAGCACATACATGTGCATATGTACATATATGTATTTACATACCTCAGGAACAACAAAAAACGTTCTTTGTAAGTTTATTTATTTTTAAAATATTTTATTTATTTGGAAGGAGAGAGACATACAGGTATAGGGAAAGAGAGAGAATGGGCACACCAGGGCCTCTTGCCACTGCAAATGAACTCCAGATACATACACCACCTTGTGCATCTGGCTTTACATAGGTACTGGACCATCAGGTTTTTGCAAGCAAGCGCTTTTAACCCCTGAGAAATCTCCCCAGCTCTGGAAATTTAAATGGTAGTAGAAATGAAAAGGTCAAAAGAATCAGGAGATTAAGTTGTTAAAATTTCCTCCAAAGTAAGGAATACAACATAATATGGAAATATAGGAGAAAATATAAGATTTCAGGAAAATCCCAAATGTTTTAAAAATCTGATTAATGAGTATTCCTGAAAAGAGATAATGGAAATAGAGGGAGAGATTCATCAAAGAAATAACTCAGAAATTTTTTTGTGTGAAATTGGAAAATACAATTTCCCAGGGTGAGAGGACTTATCAAAAGCTTAGCACAGGTTACAGAGATGGCTTAGATGGATTAGTGGTTAAGGTGCTTGCCTACAAAGCCAAAGAACCTAGTTTGATTCCCTAGCACCCACATAAGCCAAATGTATAAGGTGGTGCATGTATCTGGAGCTTGTTTTCAGTGACTTGAGACCCTGGCTCTCCCATTCTTTCTCTCTGGCTCTCTCTCAAATAAATAAATATTTTTTAAAAAACGGCACGATGGAAACAGACCCATACTGTGTTAGACACCACTTATGTCACATCAGATCCTCCTGGTCTCTTTGTCTTTTGTTTCAGCTATTGCAATGGCAACTGGACCCTCCAGGCTTGGCCTCATCATGCATGTCCCTCCTCATGTCAACACTGCAAGCCCTCAACTTTTGCCCTGATGTTCGTCAATTGGAACTAAGAAAGGGGATGCCCCAAGATTCCTGTTTGAGCCATACACATGTGCCTACCTGAAGTTTAGGTTAGATCTTTGATCCTTCAGAAAGGGAGCTGATAACAACTTTCCCCCTTTCTTTACTCAGATGCATAATCTTCTAATGCATTCCACCCTGCAGAATAGGTTCATGATCTCTGACAATAAGTGACTCATATTTATATTGGCTCTGCTTCTGTTCTACTTCAGTTCCTTTAGTCCTTGCTCTGGATTTCTGGATTTACACATACAAAGAAGCAAATAAGCTTTCACCTAAAGTTAATGCTAGAGAAGTACATTTTGTGGGATGTATGTTACATATCAAAATACATCATCATGAAATGTTATGATACTAGGAAAAGATAAAACTTCCAAAAAAGGCCAGGAGTGGTGGCACACACCTTTAATCCCAGCATTCGGGGGGCAGAGGTAGGAGGATTTCCATGAGTTCGAGGCCACCCTGAGACTGCATAGTGAATTCTAAGTCAGCCTGGGCTAGAGTGAGACCCTACCTCGAAAAACCAAAAAAATAAATAAATAAAAAATTTCAAAAAGTTCTGGGAAAAAAAAAACAAATAGTTACATTAGTCACATACAGTGGGTCAAATATCAACATCAATGCTGGAAAGCTAGAGGAGCGTTGCAGTCCGGTTCGCATTGCCGGTAGAAATCACCCAACCAAGAGCAGCTTCTGGGAAAAGGAGATTTATTTTGGCTTACAGGCTTGAGGGGAAGCTCCACAATGGCAGGGGAAAATGATGGCATGAGCAGAGGGTGGACATCACCCCCTGGCCAACAGAAGGTGGACCACAGCAACAGGAGGGTGTGCCAAACACTGGCATGGGGAAACTGGCTATAAAGCCCTTAAGCCCGCCCCCAACAATACACTCCCTCCAGGAGGCATTAATTCCCAAATATCCATCAGCTGGGAACCTAGCATTCATAACACCTAAGTTTATGGGGGACACCTGAATCAAACCACCACAAGGAGGAAAAAGAAGAGATGAATCAGGGTCAAATACCAACATCAACACTGGAAAGTTAGAAGAACAAATGAATCAGGGTCAAGTACTAACAGCAACATTAGAAAACCAGAAAAAGAAAAAGTAGAAATGAAACAAAAAAAAATTATTGTCTATAACCAGAGGCAGAAAAGGCATTTGATACCTACTTATGAACAACAAAAAAAAGAAAATATCCTTAATCAAATAAAAAGTACCTATAAGGAAGCCAAGAAAGTAAGAATCAAAGAAAATTAAAAGTGTGCAACTTCACAAAAAACAAGTAAATAACAAAAGCAAACCCAAATAAAATGATTTATCATGTATCCTTTCTGAAATAGTTACCAGAGAATTTGCTTCAGAAAAATGCAGTGGTAATCCAGGAGAGAAAACATGGAATTCAGGACACAGGATATCTCATACAAGAGATGGGCAAAGGAAATAATTCCTAGGACAAAGAGAGATACCATGAAAAATGTTGTCCACAGGACACAAGAGCAAATTGGAACCAGTAAAAAATTTACTGAGCTCTAGAACATCTTCAATAAGAGAAAAAGACATAGAATATGTCAGCATATGAATATTAAAAAGAAGAAAAATCAGAAGAATAAATTTCAAAGATGAACTATTCTAGATCTAGAAATTTGGTTAGTTATGTCCTGTAATTCTAGCATCTAAGAGGCTAAAGCAGGAGGATTACAAGTTCTAGGCCAGCCTACGTTATGTAATGAGACTCTGTCTCAAAAGGAACAAAATACACATAAACCATAATAGCTATCAACTCAATGAAAACAAAAATACATACACATACACACACTATACACTATAATATATGTATGTACATATTATACATATTATAATAATGTAAACACAAGATTTATCTGACCTGAATAACATCATAATAATGATATTGGGAGGATAAGGAATATGGGAAAGATGTGTGCACTGACCAAATCTGGAGAATATGATAAAGAGACAACTCTGTACTTTTTGATGATAAGTCAAGGTTTAAATACTCAATAATAACAGCATGAGCAAAATGGAAGTAAATGTGAAAACAATCACTTGAAATATTTGAAAGTGATTACCTTTGGATATGAGAAATGTTGCCCATGACAAGGGACTTCTATTATGTTATGTGATCTTGTTTTGTTTTTATAACAACTTAATAACACTGTTTAATTCTTTAAATTTTGTACATATATAATTATGGCAAATTAACTAGAATTTTTGCTTTGGGACTCTAGGAAGAAACAAAATTACCACCAAACTACAATCAACTACTAAAGTGAACAAAATACACAGAACAACGAAGTTCAAACACAGAACCCAGGCAGCCAGCGGCTGTGAGGTCAGACACACAGAGAACAGATCAGAGGGGTCCTGGAATGTGTAGGAATTCTGCCTGGAGGAAATCTCCAAAAGTCAGTGCACAAAGAGGGATCTTAAAGAGATTCCAAAAGTCTCACTGAATCAAAATGACACTAATTAAGATCAGACTTCAAGGAGAGAGGTAGAAAATGTGGCTGGGACAGAAATGCAGATGAGAAAAGGGTTCCAAAATGGGGACACTCTTTTAGTCTTTGGCCAAATAGCAATCTGCACATAAATGGGGCAAAATTCTGTCCAACTCTGTGCAACAGACAAGTTCTAAAGCTACAATAATTGTCAGGAAACTATAAGGAACACAACCAGATTATGACATGACTGTGAGCATCTTGAGAAGCAGGAGGAACAGGAGGAGCTAGAAAAGGAGGAGATGGTTGTCAGAGGCAGGTAGAATGATATCAAGAGGTTAACATCACACATACGTAATCAGAATCCCAGGGAGAAGAGAGGATGGAAAGAGGAAACACATGAAAATATAATTGTAAAACTTCCCAATTTAAAGAAAATCATAAGCTGAAATTTCAGACATGATAATTCTCAAACAGGTGAAACATCATAGAACAATATAAACAATTTATTTTAAAATATAAGTGATGGGCTGGAGAGATGGCTTAGCAGTTAAGATGCTTGCCTGCAAAGCCAAAAGACCCAGATTCTATTCCCCAGTACCCATGTAAGCCAGATGCACAAGGGGCACAGGCATCTGGAGTTTGTTTGCTGTGGCTAGAGGCCCTGGTGCACCCATTCTATCTATTAGTCTGTCTTTTCTCTCTCTCTCTCTCTCTCTCTCTCTCTCTCTCTCTCTCTCTCTCTCTTTCTCTCTCTCTTTGTCTCCTTGCAAATAAATAAAATAAAATGTAAAAACTACAAAGTAATTCCAGAGGAAAGTAATAAGCCAGCAATATTAGAGGAATGATTGATTATACCAAGTGCAATAAAGGTTAAGAATTATAGCATGTTTCCAAACAGAAGAATGAAGACCACCATCCACAAGAGACTGCTGACATTTTAATCTTGATTGTGTGAGATCAAAATAAAATGTATTTTCTTCCATCAAACCAGACACATTTCAAGTGTTCCATTAGCCAGATGAGGCATGTTGAACAGAACGCAGCCACAGAAAAGTCTACTGGCCAGCATCATCTTTGGCCTAGAGAAAACGATCAATCATGAAGTGGTTATTTTAGGGGGAAGTGTTCAAAATTAATTACCTCAATTTTCGCCTTGTGAAACCAGAAAAAAATGAGCAAGTTAAATCCAAAATAAGCTGAAAAACATGACTGGCAGTGCAGTAGAAGAACAAGAACAGTAAAGAAAATTCTATTAAATCAGAAGTGAGCACTTAGAGATTTTCCATAAAATGGGAAAAAACACTGAGAATACTGAACAAATCCTAGTAGAGCAGATGCAGTTTACCAACATAAGAAATGAAAGGAGGATTTTAAACTAAAGACCCTGTGGACATAAAAAGAATAATAAGAGAATTATGAGCAAATTTACACCCATACATTTGACAACTTAGAGGAAATAGAAAACTGGAGAGACACACATTATCATGCTTAACTCAAGAAGGCATTTAAAAAACTTACACAAGCTGGGCATGGTGGCACATGCCTTTAATTCCAGCACTCAGGAGGCAGAGGTAGAAGAATCGCCATGAGTTCGAGGCCACCTTGAGATTCCATAGTGAATTCCAGGTCAGCCTGGGCTAGAGTGAGACCCTACCTGGAAAAACAAACAAACAAACAAAAAAACTTACACAGCCTTGTATTACTTAAAGAAACCAAATCCCCACTTAAAAACCTTCCCAAAAGCCAGACGTAGTGGTGCATGCCTTTAATCCCAGCGCTCAGAACGCAGAGGTAGGAGGATCACCATGAGTTTGAGGCCACCCTGAGACTACGTAGTGAATTCCAGGTTAGCTTGAACTAGAGTGAGACCCTACCTCAGAAAACCAAAAAAAAAAAAAAAAAAAAAATGTCGGTTGTGGTGGTGCACGCCTTTAATCTCAGCACTGGGGAAGCAGAGGTAGGAGGATCACCGAGAGTTTGAGGCCACCCTGAGACTACATAGTTAATTACAGGTCAGCCTAGACCAGAGTGAGACCCTACCTTGAAAAACCAAAAAAAAAAAAAACTTCCCAAAGAGTAAGTCCCAATAAATTATATCAAATATATATGGAATGAAAACTACTAATATTTCTCAGAAAATAGAGAAAGCTAAGATTTCCCAGATCATTTTATAAATATAAATATAAATATATATATATATATCACTTTCTCTCTATCAAATAAATAAAATATATTTAATTAAAATTTAAATATAGAAAAAGACATATTTATTAATCAGCTGTTTCATTGCTTTCATCTGAGCAAAACAATATAAAGTTTGGGGAATTTTTAAAATTTTTATTATTAGATATGGACATATTTTGTATGTAAACATCACATGTTCATACCATCCTTTCCCTCCTCCCTGCCTCTTTTATGAAGAGGCCTTCCGCACTGGGGATGCAGGTCAACTCCATGGGGATTGTGGGACACGCATTATGAGGGCAGCAGTCAGTCATGGGGGAGGGGTAATATCTCTGTGCAAAATGTCCCAAATTGAGGCTCTAACAATGCTTCTACCCCCTCTTCTGCAAAACTCCCTGAGCCATGCTGAGAGCTTTTTAAGTCTACTTCAGTGGTGGGCACTTAGGAGCATCTAGATGTCTGGTTTGGTAGGTGTTGGTGTCCTCAGTATCTTTCTCCATCCCCCTTGTGCTGATATCAGCTTATCTAAAACAGCAGCATTCTTGGTCATTTCCCCAATTCCTCTGTGGTGTCAGCTGGGGCCGGGGTGGAGTGTGCTGGGACTTTTATCCTCTCAAGTCCAGTTCCCATCTAAAAAAGAGAAGCAGATTCTCCAACCGCGAGTGAAGTCAGCACCAGTTAAATGGAATAACCATTATTAAATTAGAGAGAATTACAAGGGTTTAGACACTTTTATAGTCTAAGGTTAGTGGGAGATTAACAATGGAAAGCAGAATCATTATCTGGATATGATTCTGAATTGTTTCCCACTTTCAGATATGGTTTCCTTTCTACTGAGTAGATCTGTTAGCCAATCCAAGAGCAGTTGGTTACCCACCATGGCTGTATGGCACTATTGCACTTGTGTGAGCATCACATCAGGTTGTTTGCTTCTGAGTTGCTTAGACATTGAGGTGCTTGAACAGATGTTGGCCACTTTCCTCTGGTAGCTCATGTAGCACCTGCCAGCACTAGATGAGCTAATTATCTGAGAACTGGCTCTCTTCCAGATTCCAACCAGGTCTCTCCATGGTCCATGCCAAGAGTGTTTGGTGTCTTCAGCAGTGGGGTCCTACCATTTACCTCTGGTGGGTAATCAAGTGCTTTGACAGAAATCTATCTTGTTTGTTTTGGAGGTCTAGTAGGTTTCTCTGATCAACAGCTCATTGTGGATGTATACCACATCCTGGTACAGGGAATCACAGGCCAATGCCAAGGGAAAGGAGAAAAAGCCAGAGAAGAAAGGGAAACAGGAGAAATTTGAGGTTAGGTTTTATCTCACTTTCTCCAGGGCCCTTTGATGCAGGTGCTCCCTCTAAGTTTTGCTTAAAGGTTTCACCTTTTTTTAAAAAAAAATTTTTTTTAATTTATTTGAGAGCGACAGACACAGAGAGAAAGACAGATAGAGGGAGAGAGAGAGAATGGGCGCGCCAGAGCTTCCAGCCTCTGCAAATGAACTCCAGACGCGTGCGCCCCCTTGTGCATCTGGCTAACGTGGGACCTGGGGAACCGAGCCTCGAACCGGGGTCCTTAGGCTTCACAGGCAAGCGCTTAACTGCTACGCCATCTCTCCAGCCCAAGGTTTCACCTTTTAGTCTGATTTCTAAGCTATAGGATTCTATGGTACCAGTTCAATTTGGATTCAGATTTTGTGCCCCACCTTTCCTGTCCCCCAAGCCCTGCCCTCCCTATTATCCAAGCCTCAAGATACTATGCAGTTATGTCAGCAACTTGGGCTGATTCAGGACACATCAAAACCATTATCCACATTGGGGAAATTTTATAAAAGTAGTAGTATCCTAATACTAAATCAACCTAACAATAATAAACATAAATGAGGGTTGGGCATGTAGCTCAGTGGTACAGTGTTTGCCTAGCAAGTACTAGGCCCTGGTTCATTCCCCAGCAGTACAGAATTAACTAATTAATTAATATAAGTACATGGAATTATCCTCACCAAATTATTATCCAATCAAAACCAACTAATATGTGAATAATGTACAAAAAATGAACAAGTGGTATTTCTGCAAAAAATAGTGGACCCACTTTATAAATACCGGTTGATAAAAATCAGCATATTAGCAGAATAAAGAAAAAATTATGAGATCATAACATAGACGTACAGAAAACACAAATCTTTATGACTGTTCATTATAGAACTGGCAAATTAGGGCTGGAGAGATGGCTTAGTGGTTAAGTGCTTGCCTGTGAAGCCTAAGGACCCTGGTTCAAGGCTCAATTCCCCAGGACCCATATAAGCCAGATGCACAAGGTGGCACATACATCTGGAGTTCGTTTGCAATGGCTGGAGGCCCTGGCATGCCGATTGTCTCTATCTATCTGCCTCTTTCACTCTCTGTCTATTGCTGTCAAATAAGTAAATAAAAATAATTTTCAAAAAACTGGCAAACTGTAAATAGACAGGAATCTCTCTCTGTGTGTCTCTTTCTCTCTCCCAAATAAGTAAACAAATAAAATATATTTTAAAATAATAAGTAAAATATCTGACTAAATTTAACAAGAAATGCACAAAGTATTTATGATAAAAATTAAATTAAACCAATAAAATTAAAACTCAGGAACTAAAGAGATGGCTTAGCAGTTAAGGATTTTGCCTACAAAGCCTAAGAACCCAGGTTCAATTGCCCAGTTCCATGTAAGCAAGATGCACAAGGTGGCACATGCATCTGGAATTCATTTGCAGTGGCTAGAGGCCCTGACATACCCATTCTCACTCTCTCTTTCTCTGTCTCTCTTCATAAATGTGTTTGTGTGTGTGTGTGGTATACCACCTTCTCTCTCTCTCTAATAAATAAATAAAATATTTTAATTAAAATTTAAATCCATAAAAAGACATATTTACTAATCAGCTGTTTCACTGCTGACATCACATCTGAGCAAAACAATACAAAGTTTGAGGAAATTTTATTTTAGTTTGTGGTTTCAGTCATTGCAATCCATCCTGACCACGAGTTCACGCTAAGACTAAGAAACATGTTATGGTGGCCATACATATGAGTGCTTTACTGATTTCTTAGGCACTTCTCAATCCAATCAAGTTAACAGTAAGGATTAGCCATCAGATATGCTGTGCCCATGGGTAGGAAGACAATATTTTAAAGAGTTCACTTCTCTCCAAATGGATTTAATGCAATATGAATCAAACTCAGATGTGATATTTTTGCAGAAATTAGCAAATAGAACCTAAAATTCAGAAAGAAATATATTGGTAGCAAAAACATACTGAAAAAGGAAAAACTCAATTTGAGATCTTAAATACCTAATTTAGACTCATTAAGAACCCACAGCATTCAAGAGTTTATAATAGATATGAGGCTAAACACACACACACACACACACACACACATATATAAAACAGATACATAAATAAGGTCAGATTTCACTTTGACAAAGGTATTAAGGTAATTCAATGGGGAAAAAGAAACTGCAATGATACTGGAAATTGAAGTCATTATGTTATTAAGAGATTCACATGTCAGATCCTTTGGAAAAATTAAGTTGAAATATACTTTATGACTACATATGTAACCTAAAATTAAAAGCATTTCTCAAAAAAAATCATGAGGACCTCTTTGCAATTTTATATTGGGAAAAAAATCTCTCAGATAGGACACAAAAAGTATGGAAGAGAAAAGAAAATGTGGCACATTCATCTTGCTTAAAATTTCACTATGAAAAATATAAATAAAATGATAAGACTCAAATCAGGAGAAAATATTCACAATATATACACCTAAGAAAAGCATGTAAAATACATACCAATCTAATGTAATTCAAAAATAAGAAAATTTAATTTTTTATTCAAAGTACATATTTCTCGTGAGAATTTTTTAAATTTATTTTTGTATTCAGTGAATATAGTCAAGTTGGTACCATTGTTAGCCTCCTCCCTGTCCTCCCCCCTCCACAGGGACCCTCCTTGTTGGGGTATATGGGGTGTGCATTGTGGAGTTAGCCTTTAGTTTTGGGCAGGAGGAAAAAAAAAATACAAGAGAGTTGAAAATAATGGATTTATGGGTAATGTCTAATTGTTAAATGTCAGCAGCTAATTTTTGATTCCTTAAAAATACCACATAGACTAATTTGTGACCTTTGCCTAAATATTTTTTGGTAAGATAATTGCCACTGCCATGTGGGATTCGGCCAGATCTAAGCCCCTCAAGAGAGAAATAGGAAACATATGTGGAAGAAACAGGTTTGATCCCAAGCAAGGAACAATTTCTAACAGTGATGCTCAATGAGAGCATGAGGAAGCATGAGGTGCTCCTGCGTGGAGATGTTCACGTGACATGCGTGTGAATTCTCTGCCGGGACCATGTAAGGTGGTGCAGGAGGCTGAGGGATGGGATGCTAGACCTCCCATCAGTCACCCCATCCTCAGTCTCCTCAACCAGGCCACGGTTTCCTCCGCTCCTCCGTTAAGGTTTCAGCTAAGGCTGCAGTGGACGATCAGAAGGAGGCTTTTGTTTTTGCTTACTGTCATCCAGACAACATATGTCTTTTCTCATCAGTTAAAAGGGGGATGTGACTGTAATGTCTTTTCCAAGAGAAAATGTTTCCCATGCTATTGACTAATATTTTACACTTCCTATCTCTTAGGTTTGTCTTGCCGTGAATTGGCCTATCCTGCCTCAAACCAATCTAGCAGGACTCCACTTGGCTAGAATGTGCCTCTGCTGGGGTTATTTTCTATGAAATAAATGTATACTCTCCAGTAATTCACAAAAAGAAAAGAAAAGTTAAAGTGGGCAAAATAGTTTAAAACCTCCACAAAAGATATGTTAAAGGCCATTAATGACTGAAACAATGGGAGAGACATAGTGGTCTAGTACTTGGCAAGTTGAGGAGCAGAATCATCAGATTGAGGTCCTCTAGGCTGCACAGTGGGACTCTGTCAAAGAAAAACAGGGAGTGAGAAAGGAAAGGAGGAAAGAAGGGTGAGAGAAAAGAGAAGAATGAAATGATGCTTGATGCCATTATTCATGGGGAAATGCAAATCAAAATCAAAATGAAATGCTTTCACTGCAAAAAGATTGACAATGGCCAGGGCTGGAAATGATTGAGAAACTGAAGTGACTATTTTTGTGTGCTGTAACATGCTACTGGCACTTTATAAAGCCGCACATGTGCTTAACATATGATACAGTCATTACACACCTATAAATTTACCCTCCTAAAAACAAGATACATATCCACACAAGAATTTATACATAAATGATCATAGCATATTTATTCATTATAGCCCTAAATCAGAAGCAACCAAATGTCCAACACCTGGGAAATGAAGAAAAAAATTGTAATCCATTCATACAATAGAATATTGCACAGTCATAAAATGTACACAGCAACCTGGATAATCATAGAAACATTATGTTGAGAGAAAGAAGCCAGGCAGAAGAAAGGAAGCACACTATGTATGATTATATTCATATGAAACTCAAAAAAGACAAATCTATTCCAGTGTGACAGAAAGAGGATCAATGGATTCCCATACAAAGGTTGAAGGATGGAGGTTGACTAGGAAGGACACCATAGCCCACTATTTGTTGATGGATGTGACTGTATACCTTTATAGTGACAGATTCACGTATGTACACATTTTTCTTTGTGTATGTGCATGTGCACGCATGTATGTATGCATGTTAAACAAGAGGAAATTTCAGAAGTTAACATCAGGTACGTATTCCATCTCTTTTTAAGATAGGGTCTCTCACTGGCCTAAAGCTCACCAGTTAAGCTAGACTGTCTAGACAGCAAGCTCCAGGGATTTTCTTGGCTCTTTTGCACTGGGTCTATAGCTGTGTGCCACCATGCTCAGCATTTCATATAGATACTTAGTAGTGAGCTCAGGTCCTCATGCTTGTGAGACAGACACTTGACCCACTGAGCTAGCTCTGGACACATATTTGAAAAGTCGTTGTCCACACACTCAAAATGCATACAGTTCAAAAGATTCAGTCAACAGAAAGATGGAAAGAGAAGAGGGAAAGGGACTGTAGGATAAGAGAAAATAAAATTATGAACAAGTTAGGCAAATGAAGAAGAAACAGAGAATTGAACACAGTAAAATGAAGGGAGTCTCATATAAAGCTCACTACTATGGGCTTAGCACAAAACAATTTCCCTCAATCTTTTTAAATTTTTTAATTTTATTTATCCATTTTTGAGAAAGTGAGGGGGAGCAGATAGAGAGAGAATGGGCATGCCAGGGTAGCCAGCCATTGCAAACAAACTCCAGATGCATGTGCCCCCTTGTACATCTGGCTTACATGGGTACTGGAGAATAGAATCTGAGTCCTTAGCCTTTGTGGGCAAGTGTCTTAACTGCTAAGCCATCTCTCCAGCCCTTCCCTCAATCTTTACCATGATGTTACAAGTTAAAAATAATTTCCATCAATTTACTGATATGGAAACTGAAACCTTTAGAGATCAAATTATTTTCTAGTTTTTCAGTTTGCTCATGCTTCCCAAACTCTTCACACATATTAGAAATGACTTTTACAAGCCAATTTTCAGAGGAGAAATTCTGTAAATGAAATGTAGTGATTACATGCAAAGTACATATCAAGGATCAACCTCTATGGGAGAGGAAATGAAAAAGTAGGGATCAGCAGGAGAAGTTAAACTATAATACAGGATAACTACATATTGGTCAGCTGGAAAACTGGAAAAGCATAGGAAACCTCAGAGTGTCCCATGCTGGGACACAATGGTCAGGTCCTACTACCAGCTCTGTCAGCCATTAAACACGTGAGTGCAATATGGCTCTGTACAGCTGAAAGTCGGCCTCTGGAGGCGTTGCTTGTAGCCACACTTACAGAAGGATGTAGATGGCCCATCTCTGTGTCTACTAGCACACTAAGAAAATACAAAGAGACAAGGATGAGGAAGTACTCATCTCTTATAGCAGGAAAAAGAGTGGGTGGGGACATGCATTTGTGCCTCTTCCCCTCCTTTCCCTTCCCTACACTGTGGCAAAGGCTGCCATGTTAGTCTGTCTTGGTGTGTGCGGTCCTCTACAAGAGATCGGCTGCCTCTCTCTCTGAAATGATTCCATGCCAAGAAAGGGGAGAGAAGGAATCTTATCAGGAAATACAATGATAAAAGCTACTGCTACTGCTTCATGTGCAGGTGTGTTCAGAAGCACTATATGTGTCCTAACTCACTTAGAACGCACCACAAGCACCGAGGTGAATTCTGGTGCTTCAGCTCCACTTTGACATCACAGAAAGGAAGGCAGAGAGATTTAGCTTCAAGCCTAAGGACACATGACTAGCAAGTGGAGATGGCATCCCACTGTATGGTTTCAGGAAGACCCACTTTCTTAACCCCCACACACACGGGCTCTCTTGGCATCAAAAAGACACTAAGGTTTTTAGTGACATACTATAAATATACTTGATCAAGTGCCACCTGGAATCCCACAGCTCCTTCTCAAAGTAAAGCCGCCCACCAAAGTCCTCAGGTTACTCTTCTATTTGAAACAAGAACCTTCTGATTAAGCATATTACTTTTCCTCAGGCAATCTGTTCTGACACACTTGGCCTTGAACCAATCATTTTGTCCACAGGATCACTTGCATGGTCACTTTAACCATGAGGAAAAAACCTCAAAGAGTGACCAGGAGGGAAAATGATGTGAATTGATGAGGTTTGGGGCACTGATCCCCTGCCTCCACTATCCTAGATTGGTCTGTAACACAATCTGACTCTTGAGTGCTTAAAAATAGAGATAATTGAACACCCCACGCTGTGATGTGGGGCCTTGGAACTCAGTACTGAATTCATAGGTGGGAGGGCTGATTTGCATGAACTTAGTCATGCCCACCTCGTCAACTTAGATAACTGATGTTAGATCCCTAGAGTCTCCTAGGAGCCTGTATGTGCCTGGGAACACTAGAGACTAGGAATCAGACCAGCCTTTTATTCCCAGTTATGCATCTACCTACTTCTGTGTCTTAGACAATTCACTAGGTTACTCAGAGATTCAGTCACTTTATCCATGGACTCTGGGACATGGATTGGGTAAGTCTCCTTTCAGCTACTTCTCTCAGAAATTCTCAGAAATCAAGCAAGAAACAAAGATTTGAAAATAGGTACTAAAAGCTAATTGGAAAATGGTGCTCTGTAATAATTTTTCTAAAGACTGTGTCATTAACATGGGAATGTGGCTTACTTTTTGACCACCTGAGCCTTCAAAAGCAAATTGTCCTCAACATTCCTATGTTGAAATGAATGAGGTCACAGACAAGCAGCGTGACCTGCGGGAAGAGGCAGGGTGGGAGGCAACTACAGCATGGTTCTTCCACAACTCATTTTACCTTCTTCACTGGTGACCAGGCACCATGGTAACTGTCCTCCTAGGAGAAGCACTGGAAGGAGACAAAGGATGCTGAGAGTAAAGCCTGAACAAGAACAAAGCGGAGAGTTTACTTCAGAGTGTGTAGGATGCATTTTGAGTTCACTAGATTTCATTCACCTAAAACAGAAGTCATGGCTGCCTATACCTCAAAAGAAAATCAGAGAGATAAAAGGGAAAGCTGAAAGAGGCACAGTTAGAAAAGTTAACAAAGGACAGCACTGAGTTCCTAAAAGCTATAAGGAAAATTAGCTGAAGATCTATTACTATGACCTGGATTTGTATTCATTTACTCATTGGTAAAAACATGATTTTTTAGTGCCCTACATGGAATAGACACCAATGTACCCTGGGAAGAGTGGGCAGTCAAATAATGCCACAAATAATTATAGAATTAGAATTGTGACAAGTAGGTCAGACAATGCTATGAGAACACAGAATGATAAAAGCAGCTACTGGAGGGCGATGTTGAAGGCAGACAATAAATGATCTTTTTGGTCATATTCACTAACTCATCCATTTAATTATTGTGTTGAGATAGAAACCCTCCATGCCTATCCTTTCCAGTGTTTTGATCATGAAGTGGTGTTGTTTTTTGTCGAAGGCCTTCTCTGCATCAATTGAGATGACCATGTGGTTCTTATGGTTCAGTTTATGTGGTGCATTACATTAGCTGATTTCTATATGTTAAATCAACCCTGCATCCGTGGGATGAAGCCTACTTGATCAAGGAAGATAATGCTTTTGATGTGTTGATGAATTCGGTTTGCAAGGATTTTGTTCAGGATCTTTGCCTCTAAATTAATAATAGCTATCCCATTTAATCGGCACTGACTTCACTCTCCGTTGGAGAATCTGCTTCTTTTTTTCAGATGGGAACGTGACCTGAGAAGATAAATGACCCAATGTACTCCACCCTGGCCCCAGCTGAAACCACAGAGAAATTAGGGAAATGAGCAAGAGTTCTGCTTTTTCAGTTAAGCTAGTATCAGCACAAAGATGATGTAGAAAGATACCGAGGACACACAACATCTACCAAACCAGAGATCCAGATGCTCCTAAGTGCCCATCACTGAAGTAGCTTTAATATGCTCCCAGCATAGCTCGGGGAATTTTGTGAAAGAGAGGGAGGAATGATTCTTAGAGCCACAAGTTGGGACATATTGCATAGAGACATTGCCTCCCCTGCACCCTCCGCATAATGCATAACCAACAATCCCCATGGGGTTGACCTGCATCCCTAATGAGGAAGGCCTCTTCAGAATAGGAGCAGGGAGGAGGGAAAGGATGGTACAAACGTGTTGTTTACATACAAAATATGACCATTATCTAATAGTAAAAAAATAAATAAATAAACTGCAAAATAAAAATTACTAATTTCAGATAAAAATCACTCTCTAAATTCCCTATATTGAGTGAGAGAAAGGAAGGGTTATGACATTGGGAAGTCTAGTCTCAGAGTTTGAGATAATCCAAAAGTAAAAAATTTTGCTTAAAAAATGATCAGATCGCCAGGCAAGGTGGCACACACCTTTAATCCCAGCACTCGGGAGGCAGAAGTAGGAGGATCACCGTGAGTTCAAGGCCAACCTGAGACTACATAGTGAACTCCAGGTCAACATAGGCCAGAGTGAGACCCTACCTCGGAAAAAAAGAAAAAAAAAATCAAAAGTCGGAAAAAAAGAGGAGGTTCCATGGAGGGAAATAGGGAAGAGGGAATAAAGAGGATGGTGGGAAGGGATTATGTAAATTTTTTCATAAATTTTTTAAAAATTTTAATAAAAAGTTAGAATATCTCTCTATGTATCTCTCTTTCTTTCTCTCTCTCTGTCTCTAATAAATAAAAATAATTCTTGAAAAAATTTTAAAAGGTATTATAAATTACTATGTAACTAGGTTTCCTTGCATCACCCCTGACCCTACCTGACTCTGCTCAACCATGCCCACGTCTTCTGCTTTCCCAACAAAGATCAGAGAGGAAGGAAAATTGTGTCTGACAGAATCATGTCAGACCTCTGCAGGACGTATGGAACTACCCACCAATAGTAAAATATGTGTCATTGTTTTCTTTCTTTCTTTCTGTTTTTTTTTTTTTTAACTGCATGTAAAACTCACTTATTTTCCTTTTTCCATTCATTGAAATGGAAGATGCAAATGAAAGGGAAACAAAGAGCCAGTATGTTTGACTGACATAATGGAATCTAACATGCTATACAAAAATGTAATTTTTTTCTATTTTGTAAAACAATTCATTTGGGAAATATCAACGAATTTTAAAAATAAAATGTGTTTATTTATAAAAGTTGAACTTAGAGAGAGACCTATCATCTGGTGCTCCTGCGCTGCCTATGAGGAGAGTGAGCAGAAGGAACAGAGCAGTCCATGCTGGGCTGGGCCTGGGGCGGTGAGACTGACTCGGTGGAGCTGTGTAGTGTAATATTGCCTGATAACTTTTGAAAAGCTGAAAGTCTAGTGTTTCGTTTTGAGGGATTATAAACTGGATACACATAAACATCACAATGACCACAGTTCCAAAATGTCTATCTACAAATACCCCCTACCTCACACTCACTCACTGGGTGGAGTTATCAATAGATGCACACACAGTTTGCTGCATTGTGTTTGCACAAGATACTACTGGCTCTCATGTACATGTTTTATTTTTCCCATTCAGATTCTTTTTTCCAAGAAAAATGTAACCACCATATTTTTAATATGTGAAAATTTAGATATTAAACTTGAATTTGAAACTTCTCATGGAAAACAGTATATATGCTAAGTCTCTTGGGGTCTATGTTCTCAACAGGTGTTAATTGACTTGGATGTGAGTTCAAGTTGACTAGGTTTGGGTAACACCTTCCCTCCAGCCCACCGTACCCTTCAGATCTTCCTGTGCCTCCCTGCTCTTCCTAGAACCTGAATTTGTGTCTGTGGACCACTGTCTGGTAAGATATAATATAAATCCTTAGGCAAGGCATCTGCTAGCTTTTTTTCTACACATACAACCAGGATACATAGCTAGGCAATAGTTCAATACCAGGTTTTTAATTTTCAGTATTCAAGTTGGATATTTATATATATTTTTTTAATTATTTATTTATTTATTTGAGAGCGACAGACACAGAGAGAAAGACAGATAGAGGGAGAGAGACAGAATGGGCATGCCAGGGCTTCCAGCCTCTGCAAACGAACTCCAGATGCGTGCGCCCCCTTGTGCATCTGGCTAACGTGGGACCTGGGGAACCGAGCCTCGAACCGGGGTCCTTAGGCTTCACAGGCAAGTGCTTAACCGCTAAGCCATCTCTCCAGCCCTGGATATTTATATTTTTAAGGAAAATCAGCCCATTTCTTTTTTGAGGTAGGGTCTCACTCTAGCTCAGGCTGACCTGTAATTCACTATGTAGTCTCAGGGTGGCCTCGAAATCATGGCCATCCCCCTTCCTCTGGCTCCTAAATGCTGGGATTAAAGGCATGCACCACCATGCCCAGCTAAAATCAGTCCATTTTTCTAAAAGTTACTAATCGATGTAGAGAGATGGTTTAGTGGTTAAGGTGCCTCCTGGGAAGCCTAAGGACCCAGGTTCGATTCCCCAGTGCCCACGTAAGCCAGATGCACAAGGGGGCACGTGCATCTGGAGTTCATTTGTGGTGGCTGGAGGCCATGGTGTGCCCATTCTCATTTTCTCTGTCTCTCTTTTCTCTAACTCTCTCTGCTTATAAATAAACAAAAATACTTTTTTAAAAAGTTAGTTATAGATGCTCTGACAACCAAATTACCTGGGACAAACTAGCCTGTGCCTGACAAAGGCCATCCTTCTCTGAGCTGCAGGCTGGAGGCCACAGATGAAAGCCCATGGCATCTGAGGAACCCCTGTGTGGTTCTATTCCCAGAAATGCTGGTGTAGGAGGCAAGGAAAAATCTAGTTTGGGGCTGGAGAGATGGCTTAGTGGTTAAGCGCTTGCCTGTGAAGCCTAAGAACCCCGGTTCGAGGCTCGGTTCCCCAGGACCCACGTTAGCCAGATGCACAAGGGGGCGCACGCCTCTGGAGTTCGTTTGCAGAGGCTGGAAGCCCTGGCGCGCCCGTTCTCAATCTCTCTCTCTCTGTCTCTTTCTCTGTCTCTGTCACTCTCAAATAAATTAATAAAAAAATGAACAAAAATTAAAAAAAAAAATCTAGTTTGACTGTATTCAAAGGTAGATCCACCATTCAGAGTACATGTAGCTCTGAGCTGTCTCTGTAAAGAAGGCAGAGTTCTGGAGGGGATAATACCACTCTCAACCATGTTTTTGGTATCACTGACAAATGATAAGAGTTCATGTTCTATTTTGAGATATATTTATAGATGCATACATATATCATATATATTTCTGTTGTAGTTAGCTCAAAGTTTCTGGGACGAACATCCAACCAGACACAGTTTATGAGATGAAGGGATTTATTGCCAGTGTATAAATACAGGGGAAGTTCCACCCAAGGCACAAGAAACTGGCTCCCTTTCATAGATCCAAGCAGAGAGGAACCACCAAACAGCTACACCACAAGCAAGCGCCAACTGCCAGAACTCCACACCTTAATCAGAAATACCCGAGTCTCTACAGATAACCAACTGTTCTCTGACTGCACATGAGGCTTGCCCAGTGAGAGGGCATGCATATCTGTACTAGAAACCAAGTCAGAATCCCACGTTCAGGAAACAGTGCCCTGGCACATGAAAAACATCACAACAACTTTGAATACCCGCTTTAACCCAAACTGCTCTCACGCTTGGTTGGAGAATCTGTTTTAATTTACAGATGGCAGAGAAAACAGAGGAGAGCCTAGATCCATTGATAATACAAAAAGATAGCAGACTACCCATCACGAAACTTGCCATCTCTACCATATCTGCCAGGGCCCAGGAGAAATCGCAGAGGAAGCGCTCTCATGAATACTTCTCTTACTGCTAGCCTGATGACCAGCCCCAGGGTGATGGTGGCAGACATGGTGATCAATCAAAACCTATGAAAGCAGAAATCCAGAGGCTACAGAGAACTCAGCACTAAATCAGACTGTCAACAGGCCTGCTATGTCTCAGGGAACATTGCTGAAGAGAAGGTGGAAAGTTTTTAAGAGCTACAAGGTGGATAGGAATTTCCTGAGGCACAGTCTCTGCTACCCTACAGGAACTGATTGAGGCCTTCATGACCCCATAGTAAGTACCATAACCACACTGAGGAGGGCCTCCAGGGTAGCAGGAGCTGGGGAGAAGGGATAAAAATGTATAACCTGTTATATATAAAATCAAATTTAAAAATACCTGAGTCTATAGGGGACATACACCAAACCACCACCGTATATATATTTAACATCAGGGTATTATACACAATGACATGTAAAAGTCATGGTGAATTTTGAGGTCATATACTCATAGACTGAAACAGCTGTGTCAGAATATATTTTTTGTTTGTTTGTTTCTGTGAAGGACCAGATAGAGGTTTTTGTTTTGGTTTGATTCAGTTTGGTTTGGTTTGGTTTGATTTAAGAAATGAACAGTTCACTGAGATTTCTGTCCTGACTAGTCAAATTATCTGTTAGAGGGCAAAAACAGAGATTTACAATTTGGTACGGTTGTGTCCCAATAAAAATTTAGTTACAAAAGCAGACAGCAGGCCATACTTGGCCCACAAATTAACTCTTCTGTTCTCAGCCTCACTACGCTTGGTATTCCATCATCCCCAGGATTATGGAAGAAGGCACTTAAACTTTATAAACCTCACTTTATTTCTGTAAATTTGAGACTATGGCCATCACCTAAATTCATTTATAGTTACTATAGGGCTATACCGAGGATGAAATTGGGTAATTTATAGAAAATGTCTTTGCAAACAACCTAGTGCCATAATGATAAATCCATAAAATATTGAGGCTTTCCAAGAATAATATTGGCCTCCTGACAAACCATCATGTTTGTATTTTTTTCCTTCTGACCCTGTTCTGAATCCCTCCTCAACATGCATGTGTGCACTCATGTGCACACATACGGGACAGCACAACATGTAGATACAGAGCAGTCCCACACCCCTAGAACTATATATATGTTTCCTTGCTCCAGCCTTTCCCTAGGGTCCTTTTGTTCATTCATCCCCCAGTATGCTTGATTTTTGCATATTACCTCTTGGATGTCCTTCCTCACACTAGACCACTAATGGCAGGATAATACATATCATCACTGGCCCAATTTCTTTCTAAAAGGAGTGATTTGCAGATAAATGACCTATCTGAAGATGCCCTTGGAGCATCACACAAGAGACACCTAGCAATTCAGTGGAGTGTGTCATTCTTTTTAGAGTATATTAGATTACTGCCGAGAAATTCACTTATAGCCCAGACCAGTATCTCAGCTCTAGAAAACCAGGAAAAAATGTGGGCATAAAGGGTGCCATGTAATAGCTTCTTCCATGTATAGAATTGCATTTAAGAGTGGCAGCCACAGACAGTTTTGCAGAGCATGTGTGGCTAGCTGGAAAGGCCGAGTTTGGCCAGCCAGACATTGCTTCCTCTGTGAAAGTCATCTTCCTTGCTTAATAAATTGTGTCCCTGTATTGTTTAACACTGTTTCCAACCATAAATAGAAAAAGTTCTCTCTTCTTTACTGCACTGTGCACAAGAGCAGAGACCTTGTTTACTGTTTACTTCATCAGTTGATTCAGGGCCTGAACTGGAGTAATTATTGGCTGAATGAAAAGTTTCTGCTAAATCAAAAGTAGTCATCATGGACTAGAGCGATGTCTTAGCAATTAGGCTGCTTGCCTGCAAAGCCTAAGGACCCATGTTCAACTCTCCAGATCCCATGAAAGCCAGAAGCACAAGGTGATGCAATGACACAAGCATGCAAGGTCACACATGCTCACAAGTTGACGCGTGGTTCAGAGTTTGATCACAGTGGTTGGAGGCCCTGATGCACCAATTCTCTCTCTTATAAAAGAAAAATACAAAAAATAATCATTGTATGTGTGAAAGAAAATACTTTTAGTGATTTCTGAACTTCCAGTAAATAAATAATAAATCATTAGTTGAAAAACAAGTTTAAGGAAATCAGGCTTTCTATAATCCTCAGAGTACACAGTAGTTTAGATTTCATTCTCTTACCAGAATTTGACATTTCTGCATTGAGCTACCACTCATAGTTAACACTAGCTGTCATCTTTCTGGCACAAAGCTGTGGACAGACTCTGAGAACTGGGTAGGGCCCTCAACCAACATCTCCTAGAGTCCTTCCTTAGAATCAGGGCTGTGCCAGAGCTAAGTGCATACATCTCTTGTCAGTCATTCCTTCAGTTCTTTTGCATTAATGTTGTGATAACTGCTTCTGTGCAGCCTTCACACCATGTCAACAAGTGCATGCTCCAAACCAGATTCAATCACCAGCAATCGTATCCCCTACTTCCACCAAAAAATAAAAAAATAAAGAGATGTTTCTGAGAAAACACTGCCTTCTCCAACTATAAATGTTTTTTATTTCTCCTTTCAGTTCTTTCAACTTCTGTTATTAGGACCATACATGTTTATATTTCATGTCATCTTGATAAGTTGATTCTGTGGTGTCCCACTTTAAATATGGATAAATCACCTTCCATGCAACTTACTTCATCCAACATTCACAAAACTCTAATTTAAAATGAGAAAAAAAAATGTATTCAACAATATTCTTACCTTCTCCAGTGCTCTTCATTTCTTTGGGAATCCAAGTGTGCAGCACATGACTTCCTGTGCCTGAAGAATTTCCTTTGACATTTTGTGCATGGGAGTTGTGGAAGATGAATTAGTTCTGCTTTTTGTAACTTAAAAAGTCTTATTTCAACTTTATTTTTTAAAAATGTATTTTTTATTTATTTATTTGAGAGAAAGAGAATGAGAGAGAGAATGGCCATGTCAGGGCCTCTAACCACTGCAAATGAACTCCAGATGCATGCGTCACCACCTTGTGCATGTGGCTTATGTGGGTACTGGGAAATCAAACCTGGATTCTTGGGCTTCACAGGCAAGCACCTTAACGGCTAAGCCATCTCTGTAACCCTATCAACTTCATTTTTTAAACATATTTATTTGTGAGTAGATATATATAAAGAGGGAATAAACTGGCACACCAGGATCTCTTGCCACTGCAAATGAACTCCAAACACATGCCACTTTCTGCATCTGGCTTTATGTGGGTATCAGGGAATCAAATCCAGGCCAACCCAGGGACACAGGCTTTGCCTCCAAGCACCTGAGTCATCTCTCCAGCCTTCAATTTAATATTTGAAGGACATTTTCATAGTGTATACAATTCTAGGTTGACTGTCTTTCAATTCCATTCCAATGAATTCTGGTTTATACAACTTAAGTTGAGTAGAGTCAAGTCTAGTCTAGTCTTTATTGGTTTTACTCATAGCTGGGTAGTTTCTTGGGTTTTGTTGAACTTCTTAAATTAACGTGTATATGGCATTCCTTATTTTGAGAAAAATTAGACATTTAAGAGTAAGAAATCATATCACATGGCAATAGGACAAAAATAAGTAGGGTCCCATGAGGACTGCATTAAGCTCGTCTAAGAGTACAGCTTCAAATGACCTAAGAACTTCCCACTAATCCATCTTTTAATGCTCTTACTACCTAAGGATCAAACACCTCACACAAGAACTGCTTGAGGGCAATCCACATCATCCTCATAGCATCCTCTTAGGGCTCTTTATTCCTTAGAAGTTTTACCATCCAGCTTCATAGAGTTCTACTCTAAACATGTGCAAATTGTTATTCATCCTAAGATTCACATGCTTATACATTCTTCAGTGTTCTTTTGCTATATTCTTCCCTCCTCTCCATGTTTCAGCTGTTTCTCCAATCTCCTCGACTCTGCAACATTGTGAGAATGGGAGGATGGATACTTCATCTCTATATTACATTCATCTAGCAAGTGTGTGACTTTCTTATTTATAGGGGTCTGCTCTCCACATCAGAGACTTGGTTTCTGAATGGCTCCAGAGCCTACTTTGTTTCCCTTCTCTTAGATGTCACTGTCCTAGATTGATGATTGTATAAAGTTAGAAAACTTATTTTTTTAAATATTATTTATTTATTTATTTATTTATTTGAGAGATAGAGGCAGAGAGAAAGAGAGACAATGGGGATGCCAGAGCCTCCGGCCACTGCAAAGGAACTCCAGATGCATGTGCCCCCTTGTGTATCTGGCTATTGTGGGTTCTGGAGAATCGAACCAGGATCCTTTGGCATTGCAGGCGAATGCCCTAACCACTAAGCCATCCCTCCAGCCCCAGAAAACTTATTTTTAAAAACTACTTCATCTAGTTTTCTAATGGTATATGGTAACAGGATAATTATAAGCTATGCAATTATCACACAGTCAGAGCAGGAGCCTGAATTGTTTAAGTGAATTTTATTAACAATTACAAGCTGGGGAGTTTGTGCAGTGGTTAAGGGCACTTGCTTACAAATGCTGATGGCCTGGGTTTGATGTCCCATATCCAGGTATATCCAGAAGCACAAAGTAGCACAAGCATCTGGAGTTCCTTTGCTGCAGCAGGAGCCCCTAGCATGCCCACGCTTTCTCTCTCTTTTATAAACAAATTAAATATTTTGCAAAAAAAAAAAAAAAACTGAAATGGGATTGGAGAGATGGCGTAGAGGTTAAGGACTTGCCTGTGAAGCCTAAGACCCCAATTCAAGGCTCAATTCCCCAGGACCCATATTAGCCAGATGCACAAGGTGGCATATACATCTGGAGTTTGTTTGCAGTGGCTGGAGGCCCTGGCATGCCCATTCTCTCTCTTTCTTTGTCTGCCTCTTTCTCTCTTTGTCTGTCTGTTGCTCTCAAGTAAATAAAATTTTAAAAAATTGAAATAAAATTAGTTTGATGAAACTAAGCAGAGCTACTTTCCTCTTTACTGCCATAACAAGTTATCACATATTTAAAAGTGTAAATGTCTCCCTTTCACTTGTGAAGGACTTTATGATTACATAGGGTAACCCAAATGATCTAGGATAAGCTCCGTATTTTGAATTCATTTGATTAGCAACGTTAATTCCACCTGCACCATTAAGTCCTCTTTGCCATATCACTGAATACCATTTACAGTTCTTGAGTTCAGGACAGGTATATCTTTCAGGGGTTGTCTGACTGCCACAAAAATCACATAAGCAATCTACCATTGCATCCTCAAGTTTTGATACAGGACTTGGCTTATAACTAAAATCCACAATAAATAATTTCTTATGCAACCTTAAGTCCCTGTTGTTTAAAGCCTTAAGAATAACATTGGCAAAAGACTACCAAAACATAAAAATCAATTCCCATTTGTATTTTGTGAACTGGCATGTAGATGTGAAAACAAATTAAAATTTCTCATTTTTGTTTTTTATAAATTCACAAATCATTAAATATGTAAATAGCTGTAGACAGAGTTGTGGTAGTTCACCTTGTGCATGGTACATGCAGATTCCATTCTAAAGTCACTTGTGACAAATTCACATCTTCTTTACCAACGAGTGGGATATTTCTAGATTTTATTTTGCCACAATTTTCATTTAAAAAAATATTTTGTTTATTTATTTATTTGAGAGAGAGGGAGAGAGAGGTGCACCAGGGCCTCTAGCCACTTCAAAGGAACTCCAGATGCATCCTGCTGAGTACTAAAAGAGGGGGAAAATCTTACTTTATGTTTTGCAACAGTAGAGATTGCAAGAGTGTGCAAAGCAAATAAGTCTTCATACATGGAGAAATTGGCAAAGATTCTCAGTCAAAAGTCAGAATACTTGTTTCTGTCCCTATGTGTTCTCTTGGTTTCTCCTCATTTTGCAACTTCTTTGAACATGCTCCCTTGTGACTGGCTCTGTTCTCTTTTCCAGCCAGCCCTGTATTTCTGAATAGGTACATTTTACCTTTTTTTTTTTTAATCCACTAAATCTTAGTTTAAAATTGCTCATGGCAACACCTGGCACATAATGAGTGTTGAAAAAATATTCAGTAAGTCAATAAGGAGGCTTAATGGGAAGGGATAGTAGAATCAAGTGATGTAAAAGAAGGATATGCTGGAGGAGGGTACGGAAAGGTTTAAGTGGGGATAGGGGTGGAGGGTGGAAAATGGAAGTTTTAGAAAAACCTAAGTCAATAAATGCCTCTTACTCTCCTGAACATGGTGTCATCTTTCAGCAACTTTTAACATACTATATATGCATGAGGTGGTTCAAATGTAAATGTCCCTCATAGCCTAGAGGTCTGTGAGAACAATATGAAAGTAACTGCAACAATGCATGCATGCTGACTTTGAAATCATCCCCTCGAGAAAAAAGAATTCTCCTTTCACACAGCATGTAATAATTATGGGCTCTGGCAAACAATATGGAGTCTCAAGAAAGCCCTTTCACATATCAGCAGATTCCTCAACAAGCTATCAGTCATTTTCCCTACTGCAAAATGTTGTCACTGTGTCATTTTGACACCACAATGATAAAGCCACCCAACTCCTCAGCAATACCCTAGGAACTGTGGCATTAATGGAAGGACAAATTTAAATGCTGTGGCTGGTAATATCATAATATTTTCATGCCTTCCCCTTGTCCTAGAGCTATTTTCATGGTCTCTGTCTTTATTCACCTGTGTTCTCTCTCCTGTTAAATGTTTGCTTCAAGTTGCCCCATGAGAATGAATTCCATCTGTCATCATTATGATCACATCACCTGATCAGTTCTCTTTCTGCAAATCATCACAAACTCTTGGTTTGGGAAGTTCATCTATGTGTATGCTGAACAAATCATGTACACAATGAAGCAATTTAGCTCCCTTAACAGTGAAATATGTAGAATTCATGTCAAAAATTTGGCCCTCAAATCTTCAGTTTTAGAAACTGATCAATTTTTCACAGAAATCTGTTTTTTTGGTTGGCTTGAAAAGCGGAAAAAATTTCCAGCACAGGGTCATGGCACATACATTCTCCACTGTGTCCCAGTCGGAATCATTTTCTCCTAACTTGCTCTCAGCCTCTGACTCATGCAAATGGAAGAGCCCTGGTGGGCTGGGCAGGGAATGGCAGACCACTTGTTTAATATGTGCAAGGTCCTGGGGTTTAGTTCTTAGTATTGCAAATAACAACAATAGCAGCACTATATGTAAGATCCCCAGATCAAAGCTGTCAATACTAAATGTAAGAGCTCCAGGTCAAAGCCTCAAGGCAGGTTGCCGCTGGGTCAGCAAGGGCTGACAATATGGCAACACTATTTAGCATCTACTATGAAGGAAAGGGAAAAGCAATTAATTATTCGATGCCAAGTATATGTGAAATGATTCATGCAGTCATGAAGCTCATATTCTAGAAGGAAAAATAGTTGAGAAAAATAAACATAGCCAAAGTGCAAGAAGATGCCCGGCAGATAAGAAACTGCCTCTTGTTCAGAAATAGTATTGTGCTCTCAGACACCATGAGTGCTCCCAGCAGCAAGAACATGAATTCAGTCCTGGGAACAAGCCTGCCATGCAAAACTCCAACTCAGGTGACTCAGCCACTGCAAGGCAGGAATAAGGATGGCCTAAATGCTCAACACCTCAGTTTCCTCAGCTGCAAATGGGGACAATAAATGCCTTTCATGAGGGTACTGCATGAATGACCCATCAGTGTTAGATCAACTAATGTTAATCTCTTAGAAAATGTTGACACAGGTCAAATGGCTTTAAAATGTTACCACTGAAAGTACTAATGGACTTTTTAGTCATTTCCAGACAGACTTTTAGACTCTAAGGAACTTGTTTATAGTAGTGGTAAAGTGATGAAGTGTGTGGAACGACTTGGTTACAGGGACAATAACCAAGCTCGGTGACTGTACTCAGACAGAAGAGAGTGTATGGGCCTTGAAGTATGGATGAATGAATGAATGAAATCTCTTGGTCCAGGACTCCTAAGATGCTGAAAGCACTCAGCATTTCTACATGGTTATATTCTCCAAAACTAGGAAAGTCACCTCTTGTTTGGCAGTTTCTTAGCACAGCACCTCTGACAAACCTGTAAATCATCAATAAATGGAACTGAAAGAGATCCACAAGCAAAGAAGAAAGGGCTTCAGTTAGGGGTCTGAATAGCCCTATGGACTGAGAAGATATGCTTTCTATTTAAACTGTTCCTTAGAACTCAAAATTTGGGGGTTTCTTTTAAAAATGTTCATTTAATAGAGGGAGGGGGCAGAAAGAGAATGAGGGTTCCAGGACCTTCCACTGGAAGCAAACTCCAGATCCATGTGCCACTTTGTACATCTGGCTTTATGTGGGCACTGAGCCATCAGGGTTTGCAAGCAAGCCCCTTGAACCATTGAGCCATCTCTCCAGCCCATAAAATTTTGGGGTAATTTTATCAACTATGTTTATTGCCTAGTGTGATACAAAATTATCTTTTTAAAACATCTTTTTAAGCTTTTAAAAATATTTTTATTTATTTTCAAGGAGACAGAGAGAAATAAATGGAGTGACAGGTAAAGAGAGAGCATGGGTGCACCAGGGCCTCCAGCCACTGCACACAAACTCCAAACACATGTGCCACTTTGCGCATCAGGCTTTGCATGGGCACTGAGAAATTTAACGCATGTTGTTAGGATTTGCAGGCAAGTGCCTTCACCCTTAAGCCATTTCTCCAGCCCACAGAATACTTTAGGGGGGTGGTTCCCAAGTAGAGTCTCGCTCTAGGCCAGGCTGACCTGTTGAATGTATATATTTTATAGTACCTTCTGCAAGTTTGACTCACATAAGATCAATTCATGTTACTGAAAAAAAAACATATAGATTATCAAGTAAGGAAAAATAGGAAATGTATGTGATTTTATTTTCAAATTATCCAAGGTACTCCTTGAGCTACCAATCTTTCCTTCTCAAATTGAGGTATGTTCATGAAGAGCCCAACTATTTAAATATGAACAATTAATTTTGATTGGTGGTCAAAGAGAAACCATTAATAGAAACAAAGAGCAGCCACACCTTTTGTCCGTTTTTGTTCTCTATCCTCATCCATTCCTGAATGGCAGAGAGGCGAAATGGACCCATCAGGTTGTCAAGGGAGACAGAGCAGAAGGCCAGATTGGTTCCATTTGGACAAACCTGCCTCTTTGGGGGCCTGACCCACTGCTGTTGAAAAGGAATTTTTCTCCAGATAAATCCTCTCTCCAACATTGTTGGAACTCTCAGCCAATTCATGTTACCCTATGCCCTA
The DNA here is from genome assembly GCF_020740685.1 of Jaculus jaculus. Lineage (NCBI taxonomy): Eukaryota > Metazoa > Chordata > Mammalia > Rodentia > Dipodidae > Jaculus > Jaculus jaculus. The sequence continues at coordinate 82,065,000 of NC_059105.1, read as the reverse complement.
TCCCCTATGCCTTACCTCTTTTTGACATTGCCAACTTCCTCCTCTGGAGCCAATAGTGTGTTTACCAGCCATGACATCAGGGATCAAGAAATCCCAAAAGCCAAGGACACAGAATCTTAACATGGACTTTTAGCCTGCTGACCTTGAAAACTAAGTGCAAAATAAGACTACTTCATGCCAGCTCCCAACCTAATCTCAATTTCCAAACTCCCTTTAAACAAGAAGGGAAGAGTGAATCTGTAAAGAATTTTTCTATTTCCTAACTTTCTAAGATGAGAGACAGTGTTTCCTATTTTCCATACAGGTTCCAGCCTGAGTAGCTCATCTCCAATTCTCTGGCTGATTAAGCGAATCTATATGCCAGTAAGATTGCCAGCTGCCTGCTTAGGAGAGTTCAAGGTCATGTGGAATGTTTCCTAAGGCTTCTCCTAAAACATAGTCAATTTGTGGGTTGTAAAAAGCATTGGTTTACAAAAATTAACACTTGTACAAGATTTATATGGAGGGCTTGTTAAAATACAGACTGTTGGCTCTGTGCCCTTTTGTGTCTAATTCTGTGGGCCTGAGGTGCACCTTTATGAGTCCCAGATGATGTTGGTCACATTGATTTAAAAATTTGATTTGAGAAACAGTGTCCCAAGAATCAACTCAAGAGCTGAAAAAGTAATGACTTAACACTAAGAAGGAAAAACGTCACGCCATGTCAAACAGTATAAAGCTTTCAAGTGAGAGCTTCAGGAGAAAAAACCTTATGTCTGTGGACAGTACTCAGCAGTGTACCTGACAATGGAAGAAAGCCACTGAAGATGGAGAAAAACCAACCTAAACTAAGAGAAACAGCTACCCCTGGTCCTCACAGTTGACCAGGAATTATGCCTGTTTCTACCAGGTAAGTTAGAAAAACTCACTGGGCAATGTGTAAGGTATGGAGATGGGCTTTTCCCCTTGGTGGGGAAAGGTCTCTTCATAGGAATACAAAAATATCTGGCACTCAGTAAAAATATCATGACACTCTCCATGTCTGGCAGCCAATAAAATATTACAAGTATTGTGAAGAAGTAAGAAGGAAGAAGAAGAGGGGAGGGGGAGGAGGAGGAGGAAGATCATCTACAAAAGACCTACAATAGGAAGCAAATTTACTGAATGAACCTAGAATTGACACAGATGTGAGAATCAGCAGAAAAGGACATTAAAGCAATTTCATAATTGTATTCAATATGACCAACACTGAAAAGACAGACAATATTGTTCAAAATGCCCAAATTGAACTTCTTTCTACAGGTTAAAATATTCTCCAACATGTAAAATGAAAGGAAGATTTGATAGGATAAATAGCAAGCTAGGCATTGTGAAGAACATTAGTGGACTTGAAGACCTCATAACAAAAACTATCCAGATGACACACAAAGGAATTCAGTATTCAGGTGAACTGTGGGGATGCTCAGCAGTCTCAATTAAATGTGTAACTGAACTTTCCAAATGAAAGAAAATGGGAATAATCATACTACACACTACACACAGAGGAATAAAGATAAGGTAGACAGCAGACTTCTCACAGGAAACAGTGCAAAGAACAACACAGTAGAGCATTAGCTTTAAAATTCTCAACTAAGAATCCTATGGTCAGTGAAAACATCTTTCAGAGCCAAAAGTGAAATATGGACTTTTCAGATAAGATAGCTGAAAACTTTCATTGATCAGAAGAGCCACATTATGACAAATGTTAAAGTGAAAAAAAATAATGACAATACATATAACACACAATAGAAAGAGGACCACTGACAGATTAACTCCATGAGAAAATATATAAGCATCTTTAAATTATTTAAAAATTTTAAAGTCACTACTCAGGTTTCTCTAAGCAACTAGGAACCACCTAGATGAGCCCCTTTCCTTAATTTCTCACAGCCACCCAAAAGGAAATAAAGGGAAAGAAAAAAGAATTAGAAAGATCCCGCAGGTAGCATAAATGCAGTATGGCCCTTGTGTTCAAATTGAAATAAGAAAACAATATTGCGATGCCTCCTGATTAACTTAACAAGGGCCATGTTTAACCAGGTACAGCAATAACTTATGCAGTCAACTTTTATATTTAAATTGATTTTTTAAGTAATATTTATTTGCAATCAGGGAGACAGACAGACAGAGAGGGACAGAGAGAATGGGCATGTCAGGGCCTCCAGCTGCTGCAAACCAACTCTAGATGCATGTGCCACTTTGTGCATCTGGCTCTACATGGGCACTGGGCAATCGAACCAGGGTTGTTACACTTCATAAGCAAGTGCCTTAAGTACTAAGCCATCTCTCCAGCCCATTTAAATTGACTTTTAAGCAGATACTCACTTCTTGAGTCTAAGTTATATTATTGATAAATGAAAATTGCAATAAAATATTGGAAACTTCTACTGAAGAATTAGTAAGTACTGATTCATTTAATCTTTACAACAAATCTGAGATAGGCATTATTATAGCCACTTAACAGAGGAGGAAACTAAACTATAAGCAAGTGACTTGTGAATTAGATACTAAGTAACAAGGTATCTGCTCATAAACTCATTGTTTTTAATCCTTATATTATAGACACAGATATGGAAAATAGGAGAGAAGATTGTGTCTGTGTGTATGTATTTAGATAATCAGCCCAAAAGGTCTAACATCTAAAGAATAGGAACTCAAGATACTAAGAAGCATGGAGGCAGAAATAAAACCCTAAAAATTTTGTAAAAAAACAAAACACGTAAAGGATTTATGATCAGAACATGAGACTTAGGCCCTAACAGAACATGTAGGATGATGTGGTGATGTTTCCAAAAATTTAAAAGTCCAATCCAGAGTTATATATTCCGAAACCAAAAGTAAAGGATATTTTCAGATCTAAAAGGTCTCAAAATATTTTATTCCCCACACATTCTTTCTCAGGAAATCATTGGAAGGTGCGCCTTAGCAAACCAGGAAGTAAGTGACTCGGAAGTTACTACTGCTGAGGTTCCTAGACAGGAAAGAGCCAGGGAAATTACAAAGGGAAGCCCAGGAGAAGAGCAGAAACTGGTCTACATAGCGGCCTGCGCAGCCTGGAGCAGCCCAGCAGGTTGCAGGAGCAATAACTTCTTGAGAAACATTACTGAATTACCTTGCCTAGATAGATAAAGGGGAGATTAACAACTTGAATGTTTGGAGGTAGTACGCTGAAAACTTTGTAAATGCAGAGAAGGTAACCACTGAGAGCTGAGGATATGGCTTAGCAGTAGAGAGCTAGTCAAACGTGCATGGGGCCTGGGCTCAATCCCCCCCACACATGAAAATAAAATGCTGCACACGAAAAGAAGTGGAATTATTGGTGAATATTAGTGGCAACAAAATTAAACACTAGATGTTGACTCAATCCAAAATTTTATACTCTAAAAGGCCCTGTGAAGGAAGAATTTTTGTCTGCTGCAAGCATTGCCTCTTCCCTGTCAATCAACTGTGTCTGACACATGCTGGGCACTCAACAAGTACGTATTAGTTCACGAATGAGCACAGGAAGCACAGAGGGAAGATGGACAAGCATGTGCAGGATGAGTGGAGGGAAACTAGAAAAAAGACCACTTCCTCTTCTTTGGGGGATAATGTCTTCAACTAAAAGCAAGAACAAGAAATAGAAAGCCATTAGGCTATTTCAAAAACAAAGCCAGGAGCTGGAGAGATGTCACAGTGGTTAAGGCGCTTGTCTATAAAACCCAATGACCTGGGCTCAAGTCTCCAGTACCTGTAAAAAGCCAAATGCACTAAGTGGTGCATGCATCTGGAGTTTGTTTTCAGAAGCTTAAAGCCCCAGTGCACCTATTCTTGTTCTCTCCCTCTCTCCCTCTCTCTCCCCTTGGAAATAAATAAAAATTTTAAAAAAAAAATTTAAAGGCAAAGACTAGGACAGAACAGTATAATATAAAACATGATAGCCATCAAAGAAGTGGGACGTATCACAAGATTGCTAGTTTTTTTTAAAATTATTTATTTATTTATTTGAGAGCGACAGACACAGAGAGAAAGACAGATGGAGGGAGAGAGAAAGAATGGGCGCGCCAGGGCTTCCAGCCTCTGCAAACGAACTCCAGACGCGTGCGCCCCCTTGTGCATCTGGCTAACGTGGGACCTGGGGAACCGAGCCTCGAACCGGGGTCCTTAGGCTTCACAGGCAAGCACTTAACCGCTAAGCCATCTCTCCAGCCCAAGATTGCTAGTTTTTAATGTAACTGTAGAACTATTTACCTTTTAAAATAATGGAAAAATTAATATTATAGATTCACAAAGTAATTACTAGCCCCCTGCCAAGCCACCTGTATTGAGCAGACTACCCTGGCCTCCCACACCAACACAAAACTGCCTTTCCTTTATCATTCCAAAGTACTTCTCGTTACAGAGAGTATGAAGAAATAATCCAGAATGATACCTAAAGTTATTCATGTTAAATATTTTGATATACTGGAAAGAGTTTTTCTACGCATTTTTAAACAAATGGCATGAGAATTTTTATCTTGAAGTCAGTTCTAAAAATGTTGAAACTACATAAAGAAAAACAATCATTTGCTGGCAAAAAAGGCAAGGCTAACCTCTCACTACTCAGCCTAGCAATTCAGTGTGTGTATTTTACTGAAAAGAAAGTCAGTGACAACCTTTATCATGCTATAAAGAAAGCAGGGGAATGGGCTGGAGAGATGGCTTAGCGGTTAAGCGCTTGCCTGTGAAGCCTAAGGACCCCGGTTCGAGGCTCGGTTCCCCAGGTCCCACGTTAGCCAGATGCACAAGGGGGCGCATGCGTCTGGAGTTCGTTTGCAGAGGCTGGAAGCCCTGGCGTGCCCATTCTCTCTCTCTCCCTCTATCTGTCTTTCTCTCTGTGTCTGTCACTCTCAAATAAATAAATAAAAATTACCAAAAAAAAAGAGTGCACCATCACACCTGGCAGGGGGTATTTAAAAAAAAAAAGAAAAGAAAGCAGGGGAAAAAATATGTGAGTGACTTCTATTAAAAAGCAGCAGCATATAGTACATCAAGACTCTGGATGTTGGAATTAGTCTAGGTTCATAGGTTTGTAATTTTCTAGATGTGGGATGGACATCATCACAACCTCTATGAGCCCTACTGTCTTTAAATATCTCATAAAAGTCATTCTAGTACCTACTTGCTAGTGTGACCAAGAGGGGCACCTGGTCAATGGTGAGCAAAGGATCCAGCAGGCAGTGGATACACAGTAGATGTGAACTATTAGCCATGATTACAACAGATAATCACGTAGAAGATGAAGGTGACATCATAAAAAATACCTGATGCCAAGTGGGTCAAAGAAGGAGCTGTCACATAAAATGCCATGACTGTGAGAGCATGGGACTTGGCAGTTGGCATTAGTTTTTAAAGAAGTGCGTTGTGGACTCACTTGAATGTCAAGGCTATGGGAGTTTTAGAATGACTAGTGACATTAACAGGCTTTTGAATTAGGAAAGTGGTGGCACATGTCTGTAATTTCAGCATTTGGGAAGCAAAAACAGGAGGATCATATGATCATGAATTCAAGGCTAGCATGAGTTGTCAAAGGGATTTAGAGAGTGGGGAATCTAGAAAGAAAGGAGTGAATGGGGAGCGAGGAAGGAGAGGGAGGGAAGGAGGGAAAATTGGTATGAGTTAAGGGTAACTAGTAACTGCTACTTGGGGAATTCAGATAATGTACAGGGAAGAGTTCTATAAAGAAAACACAGGATTTGCATGGCCAGTCACTTCAAGTGTGTGAATTAATTTGGTTTTGAAACACTGTGCCCCAAGTCTCTGACAGAGCAGACTGAGGCAAAAAGCTTTGGAAAGAAAGCTGTGGGGCTAAAGTACCCAACTAGGGTACATACCCATTAGTGCTTGAATTTAAGAAATTACTATTAATTTGGAGACAGAGGCAAAAAGAGGATCAACTCAGTGAGGGAGCTGACATTCTAGATGCAAGAGTAGTCCAGGATGTGTTACAAGATCTTCCTGTAGACACCAAAGTGTTACGAAATGAAACCTCAGATGACCCTCTTTTTCTCAGTCTTTCCCCTAGGGAGGGACGGCTACAAACAGAGGCTGAGGGTGGGAATAGGAGGGAGACACAGATAACTAAGAGAACTCTGACTTAACAACAAGACTTCAATTTTAGTTTTGCTACAAATTCTTTGAACAGCCCCATTTCATTACTGCTTCAGTTTTCTGACCTGCAAATTAGGGGGTGTGGCATCTGTGCCACCTTAGAAAGTGCCAAGAAAGAGGTCTCAAGACAATGCTTTTGTCAGGTCCCAGTCCGGACACCACCAGTTGTTACTGTGACTTTTAGTATGTGGGAAGGTTAGCTGGGTCTAACAACTAGTCATTGGGGAAAGGCCATGGAAGTTATCATGAAAGAAACACCTGGAGAAGGCAGCTATACCCGATACTGGGGAGACAGTGATAGAAGCAGGATCATTAGAATGCAGTGGTTAAGGGGAGTATCAGAGCTAGAACCCACATCTGAAACCCCCTGCACCTGGGATGCAGCCTTTCCCTTCAGAGGAGCAAGACACGGTCAGATGGCAGCGTATCTGTCAGGTGGGTCACAAGAAGGCAGCAAACATTAGAACAACTCCAGACTGAACTGAAAAACTGCTACTTACAGAAAACAAGAAATCCCCACAGCCAAGGCCAAGAAGGGACACTGGCTGTGGGGACTGATAGGGGGCCCGAGTAGCAGGAAGTGCCTGCTTTCTAGCCCTGCAGGATCCCTCTCAAAGGCTTCCAGGACACATCAAGTAGGCAGACTCAGCCCGAGCCCCACAAAGCGACTTAAGAAAGGATAAGACTTAAGCTGAAAGACTGTGGTTTTCTATATGGAACAATATATGAAAGATGATGGAAGTCTGCCTGTTTCCCTGCCAACCTTGTAATATAAGACATCTCCCTGCTTCAGTGAACTGAGCCAATCAAATGTGTCCTTGCCCTAAGGGCCCCACTGGCAGCTCTGGGGACCTGCCCATGAGACAACTCAGGGCTTACATTGAAAAACAGTCTTGGTACATCAGCAAACCTCTTAGGCCCTCAATGTCAAGGTGAGACACGATATAAGCCTGTCTTTTGAGAAGGGTACTGGGGGTTGGAGAGATTGCTCAGTGGTTAAGGCTCTTGTCTACAAAGCCTAAGAAGACAGGCTCGATTCCCTAGTACCCACATAAAGCTAGATGAACAAGGTGGTGCATGTGTCTGGAGTTTGTTTGCATTGACTAGAGGCCCTGGTATGACCATTCTCTCTTTCTCTCAAATAAATAAAATAAAATTTTAAAGGTTACCAGGGTTCTGCTGCTCACCACGTGCATCTGCTTAGCACCCACAAACAGAAATCTTGCAGTCAGGATTCAAAATAGGTAAGAAGAAAATCAGGGTCAAAATTGCTTAGAAGTGAGGTCCTTCTGAGCCCACGTGCAACACAATGGTCTACAGAACCAGCTGGGGAGCAACTACACTCACCAGGTGGACACCAGTGGAGCCATTACTGACCACTCAAGGACCAGGCTGTAGTGAAAAATGATATATGTCACTCTATGCTAGGCTCATACTTGGCACTCGGGAACCAAAACCCTATTTACATCTTAGAATTTCTCACTTTGGTCTCCACAGTCATTGAAGAGCATAGTAAGAGTTATTTAAACTATTTACTCATTTTCTCACTTTTGTTTCTTTGTTTTGGTGAAATATGTGTACAGCGTCCACCAGAATGACTAAAATGGAAAAAAAGAAAATACTAAGAACCATTGAAGATGTCAAAGAGCCAGAGTGCTCATACATGCCTGATGGAAACACACATTGAACAGCCTGCTTACAAACAGGCTCGTCCTATCTATGAGCGCAGATCCCACACCCGACCCCATCACTTGGCGGCCCCACACTGATATTCACATGTGCTTTAAGGCTCCACTTAGGAAGTGCCCATAAACAAACACAGTGTATGCTGTTAGAAGTTCAGGAGTAGTGTTGGGGTTGGGGAGAAATGTCACCGGAGGGAGACTTCAGGCCCTGATGATGCTCTGATTCTTGTTGGGGGTACTGTATCCATCAGTGCTGACAAGCCAGAACTATTCACCAAGCAGTGTACTTCTATGTAAGTCTACACAGCCTTAAAAAAAGTTAAATGGGATTCTATTCTGAGTACATAGCTGAAAAAATGAAATCAAAGACCTCAGAGATACATGTATGCTTGTGTTCATAGAAGCCTCTTCACAACAGTCAAAAGTCAGAATCATTCACCAACAGATGAAAAATAAACGGTTGTTTATATCTACATGGAATATTCTTCAGCCTGAACAATCTTAACACATGTGCTGCAATACAGATGAAGCTTCAACTCATCATGCTAGGCGAAATAAGCCAGCTTCAAGACAGAATAAATACACGTGACCCCACTTACATGAGGAATTAGTCAGAAACCGAGTGAGAGAGTGCAGAACAATGGTGGTCAGAGGAGATGAGGAAGGGAGTGTTTAAGAGATTCAGAATTTGAGCTTCACAAGGCTTGAAGAGTTCTGTGGACAGATGATGGAAATGGGTGAAGCTCGGGCCACTGAACTGGATACTGTGAATTTGTCAAGATAGAAACTCTTGTATGTAACATGAATGAAAATTTCAATTTTCAACTTTAAAAAAGCAAAATGTGATTATATTCTGTGTCCTCCAAGTAAAGGCATATAAGGAATGATTAACTTACCTCTAGAGGACCTTCTGGGATTTTCTCACTTTGTCTTTTCTAGTCTACTCTAAATCTAGCCTGTTAAATGTTGCTGTATACAGAAAGTGAGGAAAGGGGAGGATGGACTCCCCAGCAACAGGAAGGAAGGTGTATGACAGCTTGGTATTAACTTGATCCTTGTACTAAGCAAAATGCTCTTATATCCCTCCTTCCACCCATGGTATTCACAGTCTCCTTGTAGCAGAGGGTTCTACGATCCTTACTTTTAAGGTGGGGAAGCTGAGGAAGAAAAAAAAAAAAAACAGTACAGAAGAGGAAAACAAAAAGTAAACCAAAAGAGTTTTTCTGACCAAGTTCAAGCTATGCATCCTCCTGCCACTCTCAGTTCATTACTTGTCATGAAAATCAAATTCAATTTTAAAATTAGTTGTTTCTACTACTCCCATAAGAAAACACAGTAGATTACATAGCCCTTTTTATATATTAAAAATAATTTCACCATCGCTTGAAAACAGTTTATTTAATTTATACAAATAACTACTAAATACAAAAAGTAGATTAAAACAAAATAGTTATTTTTTTCTGGCAGAGTTTAAATGCACATAATGGATAATTCCGAAGAAAATGCATTTTCCCCACAGCGTTCAGAGCTAAAATTCTACTGAAATCTTTGCTTCTAAATCAGTAATATATTCGGTGGTGTCACATGGGTAATGACTAAATACATTCTGCATATGAACTGGAAAAAAAAAAGGTACAGTCTACACACATACAAATGTGAAGCACTTAAAATGTGAATTTAACTGATAATAAAAGAAAATGTCCATTTCAGAGCATAGTGTTAAAAACATTTCGGTAATAAAATCATAAGACCACATAAAAATAAGCTTTAACATATGCACGAAGCAGTTTTGTAAAAACTGCTAAGTGCACAAGTAATAAATAATTTGCAAAGTTGTGTATAAACAATTCCTAATGTTCGGCATCGTTGTAAACATCAGCACGTGTGTAAAATGCAGCAAAGTCTGACATTACATTTTGTTTTGCCAAATTGAATTCCTATTATCCAAAGACAGACCGGTGGAGTACACAGCCAACGTTTTGGCAAGTTGGGTCTTTAAAATTAAGAGTAACAGTGCAAGTAAGGAATGCAAAGAATTCCTAGTGCAATAAAGAAGAGAAGCACAGGCAATATTGCTGATTAAAAGTTCACCACCTCCTTGAGTTTCCCGTGGGGAGTGTTGAGGAGACCTGTGAAAGATATGCAAAGCCACTGTCGTAATGCCCAGATCTCTTTTAGGATTTCTCTGTGTTCCTCCAGTTCCCTACCTTTGCAACAGTATCTGTCCACCATCATCAGTCTCTGCAGTGTGAACAGTTTGCAAAATGCCCAGTTCACACTCATTGAGTGAGGTTAGGATGGTTTTGGTGTCTCCCCAGCATGTGGTTGGGGGAGATGTCTGCCTTACCAAAGCAGCCACTTAGGGAGGGAGACAGATGGATTCTGTTCTGACAATCAGTCAGCCAGCGTTAGGTCCCAGCTGGACAATGACAATGTCGACTCTTCCTTCTTCACACCATGAAAATGTCAACAGTCAGTTTTCAATTTGTCTAGGGAATTATCAATTTTGGTCAAAGTCTTTTTGATACGCAGAGCTGTGAGTCTTGCAGAAGGATTCTGATACCAGCATTCCTTCATCAGCTTGGCCAGAGAGGTTAATGTCTGAGAAAAGAACAAATACCATAATGACAAACTGGCTTTTTAATGGCCCTCAAAATCAGACAGCTGTCACGTTAATTATTGTTGAAGAACTCTGCCGGCTTTGAGTAGTCGAAGGTGTTACTGCCACTTCTTTAAAGAAGTAGTCATGGGGGCTGGAGAGATGGCTTAGCAGTTAAGTGCTTGCCTGTGAAGCCTAAGGACCCCGGTTCGAGGCTTGATTCCCCAGGACCCAAGTTAGCCAGCTGCACAAGGGGGCGCAGACATCTGGAGTTCATATGCAGTGGCTGGAAGCCCTGGTGGTCCATTCTCTTTCTCTCTGCCTGTTTCTCTCTCTGTCTGTCACTCTCAAATAAATAAGAATAAACAAAAAAAAATTAAAAAACTAGTAGTCATGGGGGCTGGAAAGGTGGTTTCATGATTAAGGTGTTTGCCTGCAAAGCCAAAAGACCCAGGTTTGATTTCCCAGGACCCACTTAAGCCAAATGCACAAGGTGGCGTAAGCATCTGGAGTTCATCTGTGGCTGGAGAAGCTGGTGCGCCATGCTCATTCTCAATCTCTCTCTCTCTCTCTGGGAGGAAATGGAGGAACGAGGGAGGAAGAGAGGAAGGAAGGAGGAAGTCATGGCCTAACACTGATAAACCACTCAAGAGTTCCATGAACTTTGCCCTTTGGACTTAATACTAGTACCAAGTTACTTTATCAGGAAAATTCCACGGGCTAGGTTAGACCCCTTAATGATCTTATGGATGGTAAAGCAACAGAACTAACTCAGAGATAATAATGAAATTTGAAAACTGAGTCACTTCTCGGACTCTCAGATCTTCCACCTATGACCATGCCTATGACCAGCAATTCAGGCTCTGCAGCATGGAGCAGCCAGTGTCTGGAATTTCAAGCATGCAGAGATAGAGGGGAGATTAGATGTATTACTCTTAGGTGAGTGGTAATGAGTCATCTCCCTGCCAATGAAATTCTTGTCAATATTTTCACTCTTCAAGAACAAGACCTTCTTTCAAACCTAGTTAATTAGCCTCTGAGAATCTCAATAAAATTGGGAAGAAGGGGCGGGGCTGGAAAGATAGTTCAGCAGTTAAGGCACTTGCTGCAAGTGTAATGACTCCCCAGTACCCATGTAAAGCTAGATGCACAAAGTGGTGCACGCATCTGGAGTTTGCTTGCAGTGGCTGGAGGCCCTGACACACCCATATTCATTTGTTCTCATTCTCATTTTCATTCTCTCTCTCTCTCTCCCTGCATATAAATTTTAAAAAATTAATGGAAGAAGGGCCACCAATATACAGTGCACGTAGGGAGAAAGCAAACAGCAATCAACTGAGGTGAACTCTAAAGCTAAGAGCCCAACCCTCTTACCGGGTCTGAGAACCATCTGTTGGGTATGTTTGGCCTCTGTTGATCCACACAGACTACTTTCCTCATATCTTCAAAACTTGGGTCATTGGGAACCACATCATAGAAGGGTGGCTTGTAATCCTCCACAATGCCTGTGTGCAACAGAATGAGAATGGCCTTGGGTTAGCAAGAGTGAACATTCCCCTGGGGTTTTATTGATGGTTATCATGAGTTATGTGACAGGCTGAAGTACTGGCCACCTTCCTCCCACTGCATGGCAGTTCTGGAAGCTACACGGAGGTCTTAAAATAAATGAAGAATAAGACAATAAATAGACAGCCTATTTTCTCATATACTCAATAACAAATGGATCTAATGGTATCTACAAACAGCTGTACAATACTCAGTAACACATATGAGATCTGGAACCAAAAATTCCCTTGGTGATTAGAAAGGGACAAGACCCCTAAAGAAAGTTTGTGAATCTAATCATTTCAAGCCATAAACAGAAATAAAAGTTGTCCGTGAACTACAACTAGGGGCAAATAAGCAAGTGAAGACTGTCAATAAAATAGTCTTTTTGTCATGAAATTATTTTGTCAAAAAAAAAAAAACCCACAAAAAACAAAACTCTTCTCATGAAATAATCTAAATAATTTCATCCACTTGGGTAATGCAAATAATGGGATCTGAAATATTAATGCCTTCATCTGTTCATTCTACACGCAGGTGTGGCCTGCCTGGGTGACAGACCTATTGGTGACTATCAGACTGAAGAGTGGTGAGAAGACAGCCACTAAGAAAAGAGAGGAGCAGTCAAGGAGGAAGAGCTCTTCCCTTATCCAAAGTGTATGAATGCTGCTTCTGCCTGCTCCTGCCCTTAAACCCTTTCCAATGCTTAGAAAGCTCTTTCTAACAAAATTATACAAATCCCTTACTTTGCACAAAGAAGAGTAATTCCACAGACAAATTTCAAACTTCGTCATTTGGAATTGGCATATTGATTCTTCCCTCATACAGATGAAACCAAGAAAATCATTTCCCCTCTTCATCAAGGGCTTTGACAATGTAGTAAGTGAGTAACTTGGCAGACAGTCCTTTTCTTCCTCTATGTAACTCACTTCTAGTCCTAGAGACATAAGGGATTGTTGCAGAGGACAGAAGGAGGCTCTGAGAAAAGGTATAATTAAGTTTTTCCAGTTTCTACAAGCCTCCTTAAAACCTTCAACTCCCTTTTTTTATTGATGAGAGAAATTATAGTGAGGCTCGACTCTCATGTAAATACAACGCTCTTATGCAAAACATTACATGTAAGGAGCATCTGTTCTAAAAATACTGATTTTTTTTAACTTCACAAATTCAACTAAGGAGTTTAGAAATAGAAAGTAGTCCACATTGTATTTTTTAAAATTCGAGTTGATACTGTTTCTTAATTCTATAGAGCATGACGTCCATATTGCATAACTGCATTTGTAATACACATCAGTCCTGGCAAGTATCAACAGCTCTTGATAGGCATAAAATTGCTCATAAGACAAGGCCTAAAGCGTCTCATTTTAGATTCCCACCTCCTTCTCTTGTAAGGGGCCTAGAAGCATCTAAACAAAAGATGTCTTCATTATTGTCAGTACTAAGAAACCCCACAGAGAAAACAACTGAACATCAAATTAGAAAAGTAACCCCTCCTTTCCCAGGACCTCATCAATTCCTAGGAAACAAAATGAGGGGCACCTTTCACCATCTCTCATTTTTTCCATGGGATACATTTAACAGCTCGGCGTAACTTTAAAAATCTAGCATAACTACCAGCTATTTGAGGCTAACTTGCCTAGTCAGCACCAGAAGGATTATATGAGTATAAAAAGTAATACAAAAAAGTTGGATTTTTCTACAAATGCAAAAAAAAAAAAATTAAAACGTGATATCTGAGACACAGGATGTGGTGGTACACAACAGTATATATACTATATAAAGCTAAAGTCTTCACGTGTGTTTCTATTGCCCATATTTTGACCTTATTAAATGGCATCATGTTTTAACAAAAGAAATCTGGTTTAAATAAAGACTGCTTAACTGATTATGCATGGAAAATTTAGCCATGCTTCTCTCTTCAACCACTGGTTCCATGTTTCCATCTAACTGTGGACACTCTTCCCCAACACAAACTGACGCCAGGGTTAAATCACAGAAGTCTCTTGGAAGGAACTCACTTTGGCCAAGGACAACTGTTTCCATGGGCCCAAATCACCCTCTGTCTACTCTATATCTATTCCATCATGCCACATGCAATGCTGAAGATGACAAAAATGCTAAGAAGGGCTCTGTTTTTCATGGAAATCACTATGCTTGGAGATAACACAAGTTCTTCTCTTTCTTTTTCTTTGTCCTCAGGTTATGGAACTATTGTCCAAAAGATCACCAAAACATTTTTACTTACGTTTGACAGGCAAAAATAGCAAGTCTCATATGTAGTACATGTACTAGCTTTTGAATGGACTCAGTAGCCATTGTACCCCTTAACATGTGTGTCAGAAGCCGTGTTTGGCAGTAGGAATACAAAAATGGAAAAGATACAGTGCTGGTGATGAGGCCAAAATAATGGGAAAGGAGATAAAAACAAAATGATAAGCTGATGTTGAGAGACAGGAACAATGAGGTTGGGCGGGGGGTGGGGTGGGACAGGAGGAGTTATTTAGAAGGCTCAAGAAGAACACCTGCATAGTTTGCTAAGCATCATCTCCAAGCCAGGTACCATAAGAAGATCCAAGACCCAGAGCTTGGGTGGACACAGATAAGCAATCTTTGAGGCTGTGACGAAGGTGAAAAAGAAAAAAAAACACCAAAAAGCAGATGTATCCAGGCAGAGGGAGTCCATGGGGCAACGAGCTACAAGGAGCCTTACATAATGAAGGAGTTCTCTGTGGATGAAACTGGTGTATGGTAGAAAATGGGAAGAAAGACCAGGCAGGAGGCTATGTGGTCAGCATGTGAGGTGACTGTGCTATTGAGGTAGGAAATGATTCACTTACAACTGTTCCTCAGTTCTGCCTGAATGTGACAAACAATCTGTTTGGCTGAGAGAAGAAAAAAGTGAAATGTAAATCCTAAAAGGCAGTAACCAGTGAGCAACTGCCAAACTGTGAGCCAGCAAAGAGGACAGCACGAATTGAGGAAAGAAACTAAAAATACTAAGTATTTCAAGTGCCAAGTGAGTGGTACAAACAGCCAGTGATACAGGAGCACAGAGGAAGATGGAGGTGCTGAGAGAGTAGTCAAGAGAGTAACAAGGCCAGGTGTTGCCTCTCCATGACAGTGGCTGCTGACTCAAGGGGGCCATGAGAAAGAAGTTATTCACAACATACTCCCCCACAGCTTTTGGCATAAGCAACTGATTTATAGATTGTTTTTCCCCTGGGCATATGTCTAATTGAAAGTTTTCCCTTCTTTGGGGAAAATCTATCTTTACCAACATCGCTAGCACTAATGTACCGTGAGGTTCTGAGTAAAGCCCTCAGCTGTCATGCTGTCGTTTTGCAAACCATCCACACCACAGAGCTCATGTGCATATCAACAAGAATGGCCACCCACGAGTGCTCTGGAAAGAAGCTCTCCCATAGAGGCCTTGGACCAACCTCCCCTCACGCATACAACACAGGGGCATGTCACAGATTTCTCTTGATTCATACCTCCACCATCTCACACTGTGTTCAATGAGGTCATTAGGAAAAAGTTGGGGTGGAAGGAGGGGTGCACATAACAGGTTTCTCCTCTACATGCAGTTTACCAGTACTGCCCACTGGATGCTGTTCAGTCCCCATTATGGTCCATGCCACCACCACCTTTCACGTACCCGGTCATCAGCCACCCCAGAAAGACATGCAGTTCTACTGAGTGGGTATTTCAAGCTCTTCCTATTGTGTAGCATATCAAATGTCATTATCTGGGAGTTCATCTTGTACCTCACATCCTCCCAAGCTTGTCAAACTGAGCTCCATTTAAGACTCACTCCACGCCTTCCACCTTTTGAGAAGACCCTTCTGCTCCCACAATCAGAGGGCCCCAAGTTTAGTGCTCAGCCTATACTCAGGTCCTATCTGCCTCAGCTGTTATGATTTAATCTGCTAATTTCTGACACTTTGTCTCTTCAAAAACAATGTGACAACCTTTAAACTTGATTTTTGCTTCATCTGTATTTTGTTTGTTCAATAGCTCCCTAAGAATTTAATATAACTAGTATGTTACGTACACTAAAACAAATCATTTCTAACTCTGTCCTTAGTCCTTTATTTAAAACTTTTTACATTGGATATGTTTATAGAATTTGGAACTTTAAAAACAACATCTTATAAAGGGGACAAGAGCACGTACTATACTGCATATAACAACCCCATCAGGATCTAGGCACATACTATATCTTTACAGCAAAATATATGAATAGTCACCTAGGAACAAAGTTAAAATAAAGGTTCCCATCCATTCAAGTCAGGAGCAACCATTATTAGTTCAGGTATTTTGCCAAGGAAGTTATGGGAAGCTTATGATTTTCAAACCTTGGGAGAATTCTTCAGATGATATTAAGGGATTCTGGACCTGGGAATAATTTAAATAATTCAGGGACAAGAAAGAGAGGAATCTGTGATACAGTACAGCCATGTAAATCCCATGTTTCCTATCCTCCAAAAGAAAAATACTAGGGGGTACATGAAAAAGCACTTATCCATGTTCACAGTTAACCAACAGCAAAACTAAACTAGAACTCAGTTTTCTGTTTATACTGTACAATTTTCCCCAACAAGCCAATGATGTGGCGACAAGTGAGTTTTTTTCTGTGAATGTCATGTTCATCCTCTTCATTTATCCTCCAACCTGGGGGGGGGTCACATGTAATATCCAGGGGACAGGTGAGGGGAACAAGTCCTGACATCTATATCCATGCAGATAGCAACTGTTAACACTTAATTCCTACCGACATGTCTTTCAGACATTACAGCATGAGAACAAAAGCCGTTTAAGAAAAAAATGGCTAATATTTACAATGCAGTGCTTCTTCACATAACATAATCTGATGTGGTAATGAACAAAACTTGTCTTATTAACAGCATGTTTATTTTTCTCATTTCTGTCTATGTTACACTATGCAATACTCGTCATCCAATTCTAGTAATGATACTAATTTCCTCTCAAAATAAAATCAAAGGCCCAATATGAAGGAAAAGACTGGGCTGGCATGATGGCTTCGTAATTGACGCACTTGCCAATGAAGCTCAGGTTCCATTCCCTAATACCCATGTAACCCAGATATACAAGGTGGCACATGTGTTTGAAGTTTGTTTGCAGTGGCTAGAGACCCCTGCATGTCAATTCTCATTTTGTTTCCCTTCTCTCTATGCTTACACATAAACAAATTTTTAAAACTAAAGGAAAAGATTAAACAATGCTGGTACCAGCGGCATTGGGACGTAATATGTGTGGATAAAATTTGGAAAAATGTCGTTTGCAAAAAGACATTCTTTCCGGTGAGAAAGGGTTAAAAGAGAGCCAGCAGTATTTGTGTCAGTTCATCTCAAAGGAGAATGTCAAAATATTTTTCATGCCCTGGCATACATTTTAAAAAAATGATTAAGTAGCCAGGCATAGTGGTGCATACCTTTAATTCCAGCACTTGGGAGGCAGAGGTAGTAGGAGGATCTCTGTGAGTTTGAGGACACCCTGAGACTGTAGCCTGGGCTAGAGCAAGATCCTACCTTGAAGAAAAAAAATGATTAAGAGATAAATAGATATGACTGGTGATGGCAGAGAGAAAGATGGCTGGAGCATCCTGGCTCTCTTGACTTTTCTGGCTGCCAAAGAAGCAAAGGTTGGGTTCGAAACCTTTGAGGACTTCTCGGCAGCCATTAGAAGACTATGGACCTCTGAGGGCCAAGCCAGAGAATCAGGAACCCCTAGAAGGCAGCCCTTTCTGAAAGCAGGTGAGGCACTGACAGGCCATTCTGATCACTGCCAGGTAAAGGAAGACAGTCCGTCCACCCTCACAGGCATACGGAGGGAGCCATACATTTCACTCAAAGTCAAAACCAATTGCTCTTTCAGGAACCCACGTTGAAATCAGAAAACTGATTTTCATGAGTGAGAATCTCATACTGTAAATTAAGATCTCATAAAGCAAAAGTCAACAGCCTATAGATTATTATGTAGTCAGGTGCCACTAAACTATTAACCTAAGTTGTCAGAAGATTGGGCAAGAGGCATGGTTATTCTACAAGTTAGACCTTGCATGTCTCCAGACAGAACACTGCAAGGGCTCGAGCATCTGGTAGCTATGATGACCCCCTGAGAGGACACCACCACGTGCTAGCGTCTGGGGTTATTCAAGGTTGTAGACACCCGTATTTGTCCTGGTGGAGGACTACTCTGAGAGGCAAGTTAGAGAAAAGAGGCGACTCAGCAAACAGCATGAGATAAATTTTGGCTGGCTTCAGGTTATCTCAGTGCAAGGTCACTTGACTGCTCTCCTCTGTTTTGTATCTCTAAATGGGTAACAAAATTCTAGGAAATAGTAGAATAAAAGTCCTTTATCCCACCTCACCTATATATTCCTGTCCCTAATTATTACCTAAAAGTTAAAACAAACAAATGAATAAAAACTGA
Source organism: Jaculus jaculus (assembly GCF_020740685.1). Taxonomy (NCBI): domain Eukaryota; kingdom Metazoa; phylum Chordata; class Mammalia; order Rodentia; family Dipodidae; genus Jaculus; species Jaculus jaculus. The sequence continues at coordinate 82,046,568 of NC_059105.1, read as the reverse complement.
CATTATTTTAATGAATATGCAAGTTTCCCCTAGTACAATCCATCTGTTCAAACCTTACTACACCCTACAGCAGAGAATTAAGACCATGAAACACACTGGGTGGGAAGCTGTTGAAGAGACAAGTTGTCATGGTTTCCATATACAAATCCATTGTGCTGAGGAGCAGAAGCACACGGGCTCCCTGGCAAGCTCAAGGATTCATCCAAAGAGGTTTGCCCAAACTATGTGTGCCAAACATACGCTTACTCTAACAAGCATTTCCGAGTCCCCACCCCGCAAGAGGTGCAACGTGGCCAGCCAGGGCTCTTTCTGTGATACATGAATATTTTCTGACAAGTCTCTCATCACAAGACAATCAAAACAGTGAAACAAGGGTGTTTCTACAAAGCCTTCCTTTGGCCAGGAGTGAAAGGAAAGTGGAATATGGGGACAAATAGGAGACAGTGAGAGGTGGGAAAGGTGGTGACTAAGATCTGCAGGGTCCTGGAAATTTTCCCTTTCAAACGGGAAATAACCAAAAAGGGGAACCAATGCACTCACTACATGCCAGACACATTGTGGGTGCTTTACTGACATGATTTCACTTAATCACCATGACCTTTCCAAGTGTTATTATGATCAGTGCTTTTAAATGATGAAACTAATTTAAATGACAGAATCAGAGTATAATCTCAAAGCCTGGAATATGACTCATTCTCCAGCCCCCAGTGAGCCCAGGAGAAGCACTACCCAGCACTGGAGGCACCATTCACACAGGCTTTTGTGTGCAGTGCCACAAGCCCGGAGACCCAGGGCCCACAGCAGAAAGCTACGTAGCCACCAAATGCCAGTCACAGAGCCTTGCCCTCTCCTACAAGCATTTGCCTTCTTGGGATTCTGTATTCACAAAAGTGCATATTCAGAACCTTAGTTTCACGTTTTCCATCCTTAACTACTGTGACTCAGTGAACACTGGGAACACTGGAGGAAAGTCCAATGCACACTGCAGCGCTGGAACTAGTGATCTGAGCACCACTACCTTTAGTGCAGATACGCTCACAGCAAAGGTGGGAAAACAACTTTCTTCTCTACCAATTCTAAATTCAGTGTCCATTCAAAAAGATATTACTGAGGGCTTCTTAAACTGTGAAAATGGACTTAACTCTCATTTCCTGTACAGAAACTGCATGAAGGTTATCATTAGTGGAAAATAAATGTAAGATTTCAATAAAAGTACAAAATACTATATATTTTTATGCTCATGGTTCACTTGAGTATCATATTACTACTCCAAGAGAACTATCAGGTCATCAATTTCTCTAATGACTCAAGAACTCCAAGGACATATAATTATAATAACCTACTTAATGTAAGATATCATATATTTAAATGAGGCACATTTTAAATATAATAATTTTTTTTCTTTTAATGACAGTTCCTGAAGGTGGCAAGAAAGCAAATAGGTGTATCACACCCTGGGGTAAGGGAAATGTAAGTTAGAACAGGCCTTATGGAAAGCAATTTGGCAACGTGTGTCATGCTGTAAAAATGTGTATATTCTGTCCTATTAAATCTATTTCTTTCAGATTAGGCATTAATTTTTACATATACAAAAGTCATATGCACAAAAATGTCTACTACAGATCTCAAGTGGAAGAGATAGGATGTTTATCAATATCATGAGACTATCTAAGAGATTAACATTACAAAAACACACAAAACACTGGTAACAACTAAGTTTTAAAAAACAAATGGGGACTAGGTAGATGGCTCAGCAGTTTAAAAGGGCTGCTTTCAGGCCGGAGAGAGAGCATAGCAGTTAAGGCCACTCCTGCAAAACTTAGGGGATCCAGGTTTGATAACCCAGGACCCATATAAGCCAGATGCACAAGATGGTATATGGACCTGGAGTTCGTTTGCTGTGGCTCTGGCATCTCTTTCTCTATGTCTCTTTCTCTCTCTGTCTCATGCAAATAAATAAAATTAAAAAATTGTTAAAGGGTTGGAGAAATGGCTTAGTGGTTCAGGAATTTGCCAGTTGAGGTCTAAAAACACAAGTTTAATTGACCATTACCCATGTAAACCAGATGCACCAGATGGCACATGCATCTGGAGTTCCTTTTCAGTGGCTAGAAGCCCTACCCATTCTCTCTCCCTCCCTCTCTCAAATAAGTAAAATATTTTTAAAAAAGTAAAATAAGATAAATATTTTTAATTGCTGCTTGCAAAGCCTGTGAGCCTGGGCTCAATTCCCCAGCACGCTGGTAAAGTGGCACATGAGCCTGTGATCCCAAATGCCTGTCACAGTGGGAAGTGGAGCCAGGAGAACCCAAAGTTCCTGAGCTACCTAGTCTGCCTCCTTTTACCCCCTAGTCTGGCAGTTTGTCTGCAAGTAGTAAGAGGCGGTCTCAACAGGGTGGAGCACAGGCACCTCCAAGCTGTCCTCTGACCTACACACATACTCCATGGCGCACACACACCCGTACATACCAAATATGTAAAGGGAAAAAGTGGAGGCCCAGCGAAATGAACAGAAACAAGAATGCTAGAATTTGAAGGCAAAAATGTCCCTCCTACCTTCTTGATATTTTCTTTGTTTTGAAGGAATCATAATTAAAATAATGTTAATAAAATTAGCTTTTCAAGAAGTACTGACAATCTTCAAGCTTTAGCTTAGATAAGTCAATTTGTGACGTGTGTGTGTGTGTGTGTGTGTGTGTGTGTGTGTGTGACTGTTCATGGAAGAAGAGCAACTAGAGAAAGAGATCCCAGAGAGATGAATTTAGTCACTGCCAGAAGACAAGGCTTACTGTAAAATAAGACATGAGGTACTCTTATGTCCCCTTCCTTAACATAATCCAACTACATCACAGAACAGAAGCTCAGCCCATAATATTTTAAGGAATAGCTAGCAGTCTAAATGATGTACAGGAGGGGGGGGGAGGGAGGGAATAAACCAAATCAAACAACAAACAATCCTCCTTCCTCTGTTATCCACCACTATTTTTTCAGAAAAAAAAAAATCACAGGATCTATCAATCTAACATTTGTTGAGCCAAATTTGAAATGGATAATTCTAACTTGAAACTTACTACTATTAATCACAGCTGATCTTTAAAAGCCATTTGGGAGCTGGAGAAATAGCTTAGCAGTTAAATAACTTGCCTGCAAAGCCTAAAGATCTAGGTTCAATTCCCCAGAACCCAGGTAAGTCAGATGCACATGCTGGCACATGCATCTGGAGTTCATCTACAGTGGCTAGAGGCCTTGGTGTGCCCATTCTCACTTTCTCTTTCTAATAAATAACTAAACAAAAATAAAAGCCACTTGGGTGGAAGTCTGTGACACAGAAACAAGTGTGCAATGTGCATTCTTTCAAAGCCCAGACCCTAGGTTCCTGCCCAGCAGGTCTCAGTGGCTCTGGCCAATCTGCTCACAACTAGAAATGCTACTGGGCCGGCCCCCATCACAAAGTTTAATCTAGGGCTGGGGAGATGGCTTAGCGGTTAAGCGCTTGCCTGTGAAGCCTAAGGACCCCAGTTCGAGGCTCGGTTCCCCAGGTCCCACGTTAGCCAGATGCACAAGGGGGCGCACGCGTCTGGAGTTCGTTTGCAGAGGCTGGAAGCCCTGGTGCGCCCATTCTCTCTCTCTCCCTCTATCTGTCTTTCTATCTGTGTCTGTCGCTCTCAAATAAAAAAAAAAAATTTAAAAAAAACAAAGTTTAATCTAGCAGCAATCCTCTAAACTCTGTTACAATAAACTGAGCAGAATTAGATTAGATTCTTCCCCTTAGTTATGAGGCACTCAAAAAATGATTGGGGGACTGGAGAGATGGTTAGTTGTTAAGGCGCTTGCTTACAAAGTTAAAGAATCCAGGTTCAATTCCCCAGCACCCAGGTAAAGCCAGATGCACAAGGTGGTGCAGGCATCTGGAGTTCGTTTGCAGAGGCTGGAGGCTCTAGTATGTCAATTCTCTTTCTCTCCCTGCCTCCCTCATTCCCTAGTAAATTTTTAAAATAAAATAAATCATGGATTTAAAAAAAAAATGATTGGGGAGGGGTGAGAAAATGAGGTCCATGTGCAATTTCAGGCAAAGTTCAGAGCTTTATAAATCAGCAAAGTAACCGCTCTGTCGTAAACAAGTCTCAGGGCACTTCAATGGCACTGAATGCAAGGCGGCAGATTGAGAAACGATTACCAAGAAAATGTTCATGGCACGATTAAAAAAAAAATAAGTACTTCAAAAGAACTGCCAAGTTACTAAACATGTATATTTAATCTGAAACATTTGCTTTAATATCCTCAGAGGGTGGTTCAAAGCAGACATACTGATGTCAAAAAAAAAAAAAAAAAACAGCCCCCATGAAGGCATTCTGACTTCAATCACCATATACTGAAACAATATCAAATTACCAACTCCTCATCTCTCACAGAAACTCCTATCTCTGGCTGTGTTAGTCATGAAAACTATAATTGCTTCACAAATCTCATTCCTTAGAAAAAAGTATCAGTGGATGGTGGATGGAAGACAGATGTTAAAGAGTTTATGTATTATTTCTTGAATATTTCATATCTAGGATTTCAATGGCTCAAAGGAGGGTAAAATGTAAAATAACTTTTGAAAATGAATAACAACTTAAACATACTGCATTTTTCCTGTTTTCCTGAAGTAAGTTCAGACATATGTTCTGTAAAAAATATGATGTGAAATATGAACAGGTTCATCAAGTTGATTTTGCTATAAAAACCACTTTGTGGGTTGCTGGGTCTTTCCTCACTTGGAGAAATAAATAGTGTTTTCCAAAAGGAATGTACTCAAGGTTCCAAAATGTAAGGCTGATTTAAGTACCTAGAAACAAGACTGGAAGCACACTGTAGGATCCAGGTCAACATGATGCTTCACTAACAGCTAAGATAACACCACTTCATAAAATCTCCTAACAGATCAACCTAAGCCACCTATGCAGGGTCCCTTAACTTTACAGTTGACTCATTCAGAAGGTACTATATGTCTTATAAAAGAATGTCTTCAAAGTGTGAGAACATATACTTTTCCCAGTACTCCAGTCAGAAGCAGCAACAATACCCACAGCAGTAGAACCTGCTCTTAGGCTTACCTGAACATTCTCCTTAAGCTTGTTCAGCCTAGCTTGTGAGAAGAAAGAGGGAAGGACAGCGAGAAGGAAACCCAATAGGAAGACAAAGAAGAAAGAAATATTAACTGGCTTTAATTGTGATGGTTCACAATGGTGAACCCAGTGCTTGGGAAGCAGATAGGTGGATCTCTTTTGAGTTCAAAGCCAGCCTGGTCTGCATAGGAAGCTCTAGGTACCCAGAGGCATTGAGTTAGACCTGCCAACAAAAACAAGGAAAGGTGGACCAATCCAAAACTATTTTTTTCACTGTCATTTTCTCTCTTGTATTTCAAACACAATGCCATTACACCTCCATAAGTCAAATCCACGTGTGACTGAAGAGACAATATGGGCTTCCAAAACTTACCAGAAGAATAAGGGACAAGGACCAGACTTTGTAGGACACTTACCATTGCTCACCATCCGCCTGGCCACTTCCCACAAAACAAGGCCAAAGGCCCAAATATCCACCCTCTTGTAGGAATCAAAGCAATCCACTTGGATGGTTTCATCTAGAACTTCTGGGGCCATATAGCGCTTGGTCCCCACCCGGGGGTTGTTTCCCACATCAAGCTGGTTGGTGCTCTGGGAATGCATGACTGCCAGGCCTAAAAGGAAGAACACAGCACTGTAATTAGCTCACTTCCTTTCTCATAGAGGGCGGCTGAAGGATTTTGAATCCGCCCCAACCGAACGCGCCCTCTGGTGGTATGTCTGGTCACTGTTGTTACAGAATAATGCCTGGATTACTTGGGACTTTTGGGGTGACAGCAGGAAAAAGTACTAATGAAAGGGTCACTATGGGCTACTAGGTTAATTAATACATGAACTTCTAGGAGACTAAAAGGTTTGGGCAAGCAGCAGACCAATGCCCTAAGGTGATACAAGGCCAGGGTTAGGAAGCCACATGTTAAATGTGAGCCTCTGAGTGTTAACACCAACAACAATAAAACTAAGTTCTCAACTTCCACCACTGCTTCCACTAGTCTCCAAAACCAATTCTTAACAGCCTAAGGCCAAAATGTGAGGCAGTTTATCATCCCATAAAAGACAGGCTGCTTGGCTGCTCTGTGCCTAAGAGAAGTTTGCTTGGGATCAAACAGGCTGACCAAACCCACAGGCCTCCTCTAGTGTCATGGCAACAGGCCGCTGCACTGGACCTCAAGTCACAGTGCAGGTCTCTTGTTAAATGGTATAAAAACCCACACTATGACTCATTTCTGAATGCCTCAAGTCAATAATTTTAGTCCCGGCATTCTTCACCAGCCAGTGGGGATAGATCAACCCATGCAGTTTATTTCAGGAGAATTACTGATTGATGCAGTATATGGCCAAGTGAAAATGATTCCTGCAACACTCAATAGAATAAAAAGTGCCAAACTGTACTCAGCTGCCCCTGAAAACTCTGCATATCAAGATCCTCTAGAAATCCCTCAAGGCGTCTCTAGTGAATGCTTCTCCTCCAGTCCATGGTTTTGAATGTGTGTGAGGATGACTCCACAGAACACCGGGGAGATAGGACATGTTATCTATCTCTCCCTCCATAATTAGCGAAGATATTGGCAACTGCCTTCAATTAAAACAAGTTGGTTCTTCTTTCCTCTGCTTTGATCAACCACTCTAAGTTTCTATGTTCAGCTTGGCCATTCCCCAAATTAGGTATGTCCCTTCACCAGTCCTAGAACCAGAGTCAGAATATCATAATGACTCCTGTTATTATAATCCTATCAATTTCCATCAAAGTATCCTGGTGGTTATATGTGGTATTGTTTACAGTGTTACCATTACACAAATAAATAATCAATGTTAAAATTTTTTAAAAATCATAATGTTTAATAGGTGCAGTAGTTTAATTAGAACATGTCATACCAACTGTGATGCTTTTTAAAATATGTTGCAAGTTCAGGCTGGTTTCATGAAAAGAATATGACCAAAGCAATCATGTATGTCTTTAAAATTAGGATGTAAAAGGCATTACAAAGGCTTCCTGATTGTTCTTTTGGCTCATTCATCATGTTAAGAAGCCACTAAGTAGCCCTGTGGTGAGGTCCATGTGGCAAGGAATGGAAGCTATCTGCCAAGAGCCTTGTGGGTGTGCCATCCTGATGGGCTGTCCAGCCCTAGTCAAGACTTCAGTGGCTGCAGCCCTGACAACAGTTTGACTTAAGGTCCCATGAGACCCTCCGCCTGAATCACACAGGTCCCTCCAAGATTCCTTATCCTTAAAGGAATGTGTAATAATAAATTTGTATTGTGTTAAAATACTTAGCATTACTGGGCATTTGGAAGGCAAAGGCAGGAGTTTCACTGTAAGTTCATGCCAGCCTGATCTATATAATGAGTTCCAGACTGGCCTGGGCTAAATAGTGAGACCCTGGCTCAAAAAAACATTTTTATTTATTTATTTATTTGAGAGCAACAGACACAGAGAGAAAGAGAGAGAGAGAGAATGGGCGCGCCAGGGCTTCCAGCCTCTGCAAACGAACTCCAGACACGTGCGCCCCCTTGTGCATCTGGCTAACGTGGGACCTGGGGAACCGAGCCTCGAACCGGGGTCCTTAGGCTTCACAGGCAAGCGCTTAACCGCTAAGCCATCTCTCCAGCCCCATTTTTTTTTTTTTTTTTAAGTACAGACAGGTGAAACAACTCTTGCTACACAAGCACAAAGGCTTTGAGAAGGCCTGGATTTGATGTTCAATCCCCTGCACACACATAAAAAGCTGAACATGGGCACACATGCCTGTACCCCTGATCCTGCAGGGATCAGAGATTAGAAAAATCAATGGGGCTCAAAGGTCAGCCAGTCTGACCCAAAACAAAGACTCCATTTCAAGAACACAATGAGGAAAAGCAATAGGGGAGGACATTCCCCTTTAGTTTCCATGTGCATGCATGAAACATGTCCATGCACCTGCACACGCACGCACACTCACACATGCACACACACACCACATACTACCTACACTACACACACAAATATGCAATTTTTTTAAACCCAAAAGATGCTATGTTTTACAGAAAACTCATTACCTACTAGTAATCATGACATTAAAATGAAAACATTCAAATGCAATGTGTGAGCCTTGCCTGGATTATCTGGAAAAGCTGAAGAGTAGCTGTCAAGTGTGACAGCTACAACTCAGGGGCTGAGAGCGGAGGACTGATCACAAGTTCCAGGCCAGACTGGGTTACAAAGTGAAGACCCTGTCTCAAAAAATAAAAATTAACATGGATATTGAAGGATATTAAAAATTATCAGACAGTTTTAGGTTGAGGAAATACATTTTGAGGTATTTGTAAGATATACATTTTGAATTATTTAGGAGTGAAGTGTTGTACTATCAGCAACATAATTCTAAATATTAGCAAATATATCCATACAACCATACATAAAGCAAATGTGGTAAATTTTTCACCATTTTGAATCTAGGTGTGGGGTTTAAAATGGTTATCATATTTTTTTCAAACCTTTTATATGTTTAAATTTTTTTTAATTAAAAGAAAATTTGGAGTTGGGTATGGTGGCACATTCCTATAATCTCAGCATTGCATTGGGGAGAAAGAGACAGAGGCAGAAGCAGGAGGATTAGTGAGTTCGAGGCCAGGCTGGGCCTACAGAGTAAATTCCAGGTCAACCTGAGCTACAATGAGACCCTTCCTCAGAAAAGAAAGAAAGAAAGAGAGAGAGAGAGGGAGGGAGGGAGGGAGGGAGGGAGGGAGGGAGGGAGGGAGGGAGGGAGGGAAGGGGGAAGGAAGGAGGAGGGAAGGGAGGAGGGAAGGGAGGGAGAGGGGAAAGAAGGGAGGGGGTAAGGGAAGGAGGAGGGGAGAATGGAGGGAGGAAAGACAGACAGACAGAAAAATTAGAGGCTGGGGAGATAGCTGGCTAATTTAAAAAAATGTTTGATTGGGGGCTGGAGAGATGGCTTAGTGGTTAAGTGCTTGCCTGTGAAGCCTAAGGACCCCAATTTGAGGTTAGATTCTCCAGGACCCACGTTAACCAGATGCACAAGTCTGGAGTTCATTTGCAGTGGCTGGAAGCCCTGGCATGCCAATTCTCTTTCCCTCTCTCTCTCTCCCTCTCAAATAAATAAATAAAAACGAACAAAAAGTTGTTTTAAAAAAGAAATGTTTGCTTGGGCTGGAGAGATGGCTTAGCAGTTAAGGCGTTTGCCTGCAAAGCCTAAGGATCCTGGTTCAATTCTCCAGAACCCACATAAGCCAGATGCACAAGGGGGCACATGTGTCTTGAGTTCGTTTGCAGTGGCTGGAGGCCCTGGCGTGCCCATTCTCTCTCTCTCTAATAAATAAATAAAACATATTTTTAAAAATTTTTAAAATGTTTGTTTGCAAAGCCTGCTGGGCCAGATTCAAGTCTCAGTACCCACAAAAAGCAAAATATACAAAGTGGCACATGGATCTGGAATGTGTTTGCAGTGGCAGGAGGCCCTGGTATGCCCATACTCTCTTTCTCTTCCCTCCTTTCCTCCATTTCTCTCTCTCATATCAACAAATAAAAATACTTTAAAAATAAAAATATAAACCGGGTGTGGTGGTACACACCTTTAATCCCAGCACTCAGAAGGCAGAGGTAGGAGGATCGCCATAAATTCGAGGCCGCTCTGAGAATACAGAGTGAATTCCAGGTCAGCCTGGGCTACAGTGAAGCTCTACTTTGAAAAAATATATATATAAAGACAATCAAATGGGAAGCAGTATTAATAAAATTTGGAAGTATTAATAATAAAACACTATTTCTAATCTAACATGTGGTCTTTAATTTCTGGTGTGACATGAAAACATATGATGGCCTTATAGAGCTATTCTCTACATAGCATTATCAATACCCTGCCATCATTACTTGTTAACAAAGATTTTATAACAACCAATATGGTTAGCTGGAAGGCTTCAGACAAAAAGAAATATGGCTAAAGAATTAATTAGCTGGATTTAACTGCAAAAGTCCCTCACTCCTTCCTCACCAAGTCTCATAAACCAAAACCAAAAGCTGCCTTAATTCTTCCATCCTCCAAGATCACTGGACTAAAACAACTATTATTTGAATCCTCACTTGTGACACATTTCTTTTTTTTTAATTTTTTTTTGTTTTTTTAAAATTTATTTATTTGAGAGTGACAGAGAAAGAGGCAGAGAGAGAGAGAGAGAGAGAGAGAGAGAATGGGTGCACCAGGGCTTCCAGCCACTGCAGACGAATTCCAGATGCGTGCACCCCCTTGTGCATCTGGCTAATGTGGGTCCTGGGGAATCGAGCCTTGAACCGGGGTCCTTAGGCTTCACAGGCAAGCGCTTAACCGCTAAAGCCATCTCTCCAGCCCTTGTGAGACATTTCTAATAGCTCCTGCATTGAATCAAAATCCTAAGAGGTAGTCTGTTTAGTACTTGAGACAGACATGAACACATTATATGAAGATTCTCAAAAAATGTAGAAGTCTGATGCATGGTATTAAACACGGGAGTGCCCCTGTGGCTAAGGCACCCTTTGCCCTTGAGTTCAGTGGAAGGAGTGCCAGCATTTGGGCCCAGTAAACACACAGGTAAATAAAGGTGTAAAATCACCAGATAAATAATAGGGACAGTCAGAATTCAAAGCAAAATGGCCCTGGCTCTAAGAGCCATAACATAAGCCATGAAAGTTTCCTCCACTACAACTAAACTGCCTGCAAAAGCACTTCGGGACCACACTCGTCTCAGGAAACACTGTCTCAACATGAAAGCAAAGATTTGAGAGGGATTCAAAAGGAGTAAATTGTCCTAGCATGTCAAATCCCCTGTGCTGAAAAGCAAACAAAAATAAACTAAACTTATTTTTCATATGATTAAAGCTAATTTTGGCTAAACCCTTATTAGAATAAGGAACCTCAGTAGTCCCTCTATACATGAATAAACAACATTATAATTCAGTTCTTATCAGCACACTTATTGACTCCATATTCTAGATTCTACAGTGAATATCATTTCATATAAAATGTCACCATACATGAAAATAGTCATGTTTATAGTGCAATTAAACCTACACCAGCAGTGCCATAATATCTTTAGAGTGAGAGACTCCAGCAAGACAAAAGGTGAATCCAAGCTGATTAGTTTGCTTTGGTTACAGAAGAATGCTTCCAGATACTTTGAAAAGAAAAATTCATTCATTTCATTCTGCACCTACTTTCATGTAAAAGTCACATGAATCAGAACACACCAGTATTGATTGCATCTCAAGAATGGGGAAAATTGGAAATGACTTAAAGAATCTATGGTGACTTTGAAGATATGGGAAAGCCTAAACATTAAGATTTGGAGCTTACAGCTTTTGTCACGATTTGTGTGTTCCATGGCATGAAAGTTTTACCTGATAAGAAAGAAGAATGGTATACTAACACCCATGTTGACGTTGTCAGAGTACCTGACACAGTTGCAAACTGTGAAGTCCTTTCAAACTTCTCTAAATATTTGAAACATTTTGGCATAACATGTTACGGGGAAAAAGAGGTACAACTTGGCTAAGATGGAGTACAGCATTAGTAAAAGTGGCAATTACCATATTTTTAAGAAACTGGGAAGAAAGATCGGTGGGTCAGTGTGTGCCCACACACACGAGAACATGAGCTTGGGTCCCCAGTACTCACATTACCAAGTTAATAACAAAAGGCATGGAGATGCAAATCTGCAATCCCAGCACCAAGGAGGCAGACACAGTTAATCCGGGGCTCACTGGCTAACTGGTCTAGCTGAATCAGTGAGCCCCAAGTTCAGCAAGAGACCCTGCTCAGAGGATAAGGTGAAGAGTGGCTAAGAAGACACTGTCGGATGACCTGTGGCCTCCACAGGCACACACACATATGTGCATGCACCTGTACCCAAATGTGCACCCATGCCCACACAAACATGCATGGGTACTATACACACATAAACATGCAATTTTCTTTAATTTACCCAAATCTGCTATGCAACACTGTCCATTCTTCTTTACCAGGATGTTTTTGCTCTTTAAATCTCGATGGGCAATGGCTGGCTTCCCTTGGGTCCCAAATATTTCTATGTGCAAATGTGCGAGTCCACTAGCTATAGACAGCACTATTCGAAGGCAGCTGACTGTATCCAGAGTCGTGAGCTGAAGGTAGTCATACAAGGAGCCCATTTCATGGTAATGTGTAATTAACCACAACTGAGTACTGGAGTGTCTGGACGTCATATCTGAAGCAATGAAACCTAGAGAGAAGAACACATTAAGAACACATGAAAATCCACACCATAACCTGTAGTGTCCAGAGTCACACAGAAGCCCAGAAATGGAATTATCATAGTTCAGAGAAGGCAAGCTACTGCCAGGCCTGCTGTACTCTGAAGTGTGCTAATAAACTTGCCTTTAAATAAATAAATAAATACATATCACTGGGAGCATATATGATGATAGATTCCCAGAAGTGGCATCTCAACTGGTCTTAACAAATGTGGATAGAGAGAAGCTACCTCCTAGACATTGTAAGGAAACTTTTGAGCACATTAAAGGAACCCTTAGTTGTTATTAACATTCCCCAAAATAAAGATCCCAGATCATAAAAGCACTCAACAGAAACCTAATTGCTAATACATATCTGTGTAGCCTCTAATGACTTCTTCCCTCAGGGAATGATAATATGTAATATGCAAATTTTTATTCTCACCTTCCCTAAGGCCCTTAGGTCTTAAAGAAAGATTCTGTTTGCCCCATTCATTATGTTCAACCATCAGGAAAAATGACTTTGAAACAAGCAGGAGCTTTTCCAACTCTGTCAGGTTTATAGGACTGTATTTCCCTCACAATGCTGGAGCATTGCCATTGGATATTTGTGGTTGGGAATGAAAGCACTCTATTGTTGAGAGGCTGAATAGGTGTCCAGAGGTTGGGAGTCTAGCACAGACACACAGGTTTCTAACACAGGGAGAAAGTGACTTGGCCAAATGCCTCTTGGTTCAGTCAGAGACATCCTCACTGGCTTCCCAAGAAGCAAAATAAAGCAAGTCTTAAGTGGAGATCAACACCCTGTGAACTTTCAGGGCCAATGCTCTCAGGAACCAGCTGCTCTGAGCAGCTGCTGAGAGTGGAGATGTGAGACCACTAAGGCTGGGTCTCAAGGCTAAACTCACACTGGCTTCACCATCCCTGAGCTGGATGGTTCCGACCAAGTCATGTAAAATCCAAACCCTGGTTTCTTCATTTACAAGATGAGGATAATGGCATTTATCCAAAAGGGTAATTATGAAAGTAAGTGATATTGCATGCACAATGCTTAATACAATACCTAATATATATATAGTAATTATTTAAAAATAGCTCTTTATGATTTTCTTTTAAAATAGCCCATGGCTCAATGAAAATCATAAAAGCTTTATAAGTTAACAATGTTCAGAGCAAGTTTGCATCACTCTTAATTAATCACAAGAAATTCTGACTGGTTAAACAGTCAGTAGGACTCTTTTCAGAGCACAAGACAATTCCAGAATTAAATAATAGTGAGAGTTATACAACAATGCAAATGCATTTAATGTCACTGAACTGTCTGCTTAAAATGTATAAAATGATAACTGTTATGTACATTTTACTATAATTTTTTAAGAGTATGAAATGAGGACTGGGAAGATGACCCAAAAGTTAAAGGTACTTGTTTACAAAACCTGCCAGCCTGGATTAAATTTCCCAGCACCCACGTAAAGCCAGATGCAAAGTGGCACATGCATTGGTAATCCCAATGCATCTAAGACAAGAGGAGGTAGAACAAGGAGAATCCAAAGGTCACAGGTCTGATGCTCCTTTCAGTCTAGTCTGGCAGATCATTTGCATTTACAGTGCCAAGAGACCTTCTCAAAGAAGGTGGAGCAAAGACACCTCAGTGAATATGAAACTGAACTTGGAGTAGCTTCCTATATTCATCAAATGCCTCAGTTTCACTGATGGAGAAATAATGCTCAGACTCAACAGTGAGCCTCCTAGAGTTCCCAAATTAGAAAGCAGTTTCCCAATATCATATGGCTCAGTGCTGCTTGGGCCACTTACATGCTGACTCCCATACTAGAGTAGAAGTCAGGCTTAAGATTGAAGGCAGCCCATTTGAAAGATACTATTATCCAGGTTTAATTCAGGGAATAAACAATGAGGGCCCAGACTTCTCTGTGGGAGTGTGTGGAAGGAATGCTGACAGGATAAGTAGAATTTAACTGTATGTTCTGGGAGCTAGAATTAACAAACTCCTAGGTGGGAGGGGCCATGATCTGATAAAAACAACACAAGTATATAAAAGCTGGGCACAGTGTAGCATGTGCCTGTAGTCCCAATGATTTGGAGGCTGGGGCCTGAGAGGTGCTTAAGCCCAAGAGTTTGGAGCCAATATGGGTAACACAGCCAAAACCTGTCTCAAGAAACAAGTAAAGTAAAAAATAAGGAGGAGGGAGGGGAGAAACCTATTCAAAACACAGTATGCTCTTTTAATAGAAAGCAAAATGATCACAGAAAATAGAGCATGTCCAGAAAACTTTTAAAGCAAGGGGGCTGGAGAAATGGCTTAGCGGTTAAGCACTTGCCTGTGAAGCCTAAGGACCCCAGTTCAAGCCTCAACTCCCCAGGACCCACGTTAGCCAGAAGCACAAGGGGGCGCACATGTCTGGAGTTCGTATGCAGTGGCTGGAGGCCCTGGTGTGCCCATTCTCTCTGTGTCTCTCTCTCTGCCTCTTTCTCACTCTGTCTGTTGCTCTCAAATAAATAAATAAACAAAGAAAAAAAAAAGCTTTCTTATAAAAAAAAAAAACTGTTAAAGCAAGGGAAAATGTGTAATTGTTTAACTGAAAAAAAAAAATGTCCATTTCTATGAGCTTTCTCAACTGTAGGAACCCTAACCTCCATACAGCTTTGTGATGTGGATAGAAGGCTCTCATGAATTCAGAATTTCTACATGCTGCTGGTAAGAAGAAACAGGCAGTACTTGACACTATGTGGTCACACCACGGGAATCTAACTTCTCATACATATGAATTCACTACTGCAAAGTTACCTTCCAAATGTCCCTTGAAATCAAATCCAATTTAGTAAATATTTTCCTGGGTATTAGCATGGGGTGGGTTATGGTGTGAATGCAAGCACAGTGGAAGTGAGTTGTGTCCTTGGTGTAAAATACATGGAATCACAAGTCATGCAATTCCCGTGCCTGGATAAGAGACAATCTGCAAAGCACAGCGAGATCTGGAGCACTCTGTGCACTGGGCGGGTGACCAGAAGTATGAGAGAGGATGTGTAGATGCACCTTTCCTTCAACAGGACTCACGCCTCACAAGCTTCCTAAGAGTGTGTGAGTCGTCCATGAAGAGAAGCTCCATGTTTACACACTCTATGGCTTCCAACACAACGAGGCGTGCACCTCAGCCTGGCCCGTGGTAGAGGGCAGGCTGGGCATTTGAGGGGAATTCTGATGAACGTTCAGCCCCTGCTCTGAGTCCACAATCTGAGAAGCAACTCTTCCGCTATGTGGCCATCTGGCACACAGCAGTGAACTGTGGTTAAGTGACTGGCTAGGGTGGCTAAGGGGATGGCTCAGGGGATAAAGCATCCACTACCTGAGTACCTGAGTTCAATCCTCTCCAGACCCCAAGGAAGAAGTGAGAAGATGTGAGAAAGCAATCCTGTGTAATCCCAGCATGCAGTTGATGAAATGGAAGGGGGAGACAGGAAAATTTCCCCGAAACTCACAGCAAATATAGCAAACAACAATAGAGCTAGGTCCACAGAGAGAAACCCTGCCTCAAATGCAGTGAAGGGCAAGGGCTGACTCCTAAAAATTGACCCCTGACCACCATCGGTGTGCAGTGGTATGTGTGCACACTCATTACGAACACACATTACACTGACTAGCATGGCTCCCGGCTCCCTATTTCTCTTCACTGAGCAGAACACCCTCATCAGTTACAACTGGGATAAAGAGAGCACCTTCCCTGTTCTGGCATGGTGAAGAGAGCCCACGCAGGAAGCCCGCAGAGCCCAGTGCAGAGTAAACAGGCCACCATCATTCTTGGTGGTGGTGTTATGGCTGTCATTACTGCTTTACACATGGACCCAAAATGCCACACAGGCAGTGAAAGATACGTTTCATTAGACTACCATGTGAAGGCGTGCAGATAATACCACTGGGAGGAACCAGCAGGGACTGAGATGTTTTAGTGGAGGGCGGAATGGTCAGAGAGTGGAAAGAGGACCGGGGATGAGCAAGAACAATCCAGAGGTGCAGAGATGGCTTAGTAGGTAAAGCACAGGATGGGTAGCCATGAAGACCTGAGTTCAGATCACAGGAATCTATGTAAAGCCAGACACAGCAGTGAGTCTGTAATTCCAGCCCTCCTCCAGCAAGATGGGAGGTGAGGTCAGGAGAACCCCAGAAGCTTGTGGGCCTGCTGTTTATAGCAGTGAATAAGAGATGCTGGCTCAAACAAGGTGGATGGCAAGGACTGACCCTTGGGGCTATCCTGTAGCCTCTGCATGTATGCCATTGTATGTGTGCACCCTCATTCATATACACGATCATATGTACACACACAAACATTAAAACAAAAGAATATCCCTAGTGTTAATAAATACAAGCTCACCCGAACATGTGAGGCAGTCACTCCCACTGAATAGCAAATACTGTTGTAGCCATGTGTGAATGTGTTTGTAGCTGAAGCTTAAGGAACTCCTTAGAATTCAAAAATAGCAAGTGAGGAATGTCAGGTCTGGAAGTCATCAATGCTGCAGGGCTCTCTCTGCTCCCCAAAGGGAAAGAATTGTGTGTGGAGTGAAGGGTCAGAAACAGGAAGCTGACAGCAACCTCCTCAGAGAGAAGCATTTGCAGATGACGGGACCTGAAAAGCAGGGGTAGGGAGGGATCAGCAGCTGACTCTGAAGACATTCTGAGAGGCAGCATCACCACCATGCTGCAGAGCTGTGGGCCACCGCCTTACTATTCCTTACTAGCAACGCGACTCAGATTTGAATGCTGAATTGACAGGAGTCAGGTAGAAGTGAATTATACAATGGTCTTATGATTGGCTAGACCTAATCCAGCAGCCAAACAGCGGCCAACACTACCCTATCCAGTCAGTTCTACACAAGCTTTACCTCTACTGCCGCACTCTAGGCAGCATTCATCATACATCCATTAGCATAAATCCATTTAGAGAGACTTCCAAATATACAAGTCAATAGGACTGGGGAATATGTTCACCCTCTCTCCTGTCATCACAGGATTTCAGTGGGCACTTTACAGATTTCTGAAGTGTTGCTAAGCTATAGAGATAAGATGATGAAAATTCATCTATAGCTTGTGAGCCACAGAAGTATGAGAGGAATTTCCAAGTTAAAATGGATGCTGAGTCCCTCTGTAAATCTGGGTCTTTAAAAAATGACGCCTCGTGTAAGGGAATGTGCATCTAATTATGATGTCCCTGGGAGCTGTGAATCTCCAGGAAAGAATCCAAAGACCTTTCTTAGTTTGATTCACGTATTAAGTATTCAGGAAAGGTGGGGTAAGTAGAACAGCCCATGATGCCTTGAAGTGAACAATATGGGGCAAGTGTTTGTTGCTGAAATACCCATCTGCAGATGTAGAATAAGAATGAGCAATAGCAGATTTCGTTTTTACCTCGCAGAGACTCTCAGAACTTATTTGAAGATTCAAACAAGAAATAGGTGCTAAAATAAAATGAAATAGCATATAAATGTTGAGGGTCCTGATGTCACTTCCTAGAAGAGAACTTAAAATTCAGGTCTGGCAAAGCAACAAGGGGCAAGGGCGGGCAATGACGGCTGAAAAGCCAGTGCATGAGAGACTTGTCCTAGTACTTACCTAAAATATTCTCGTGCCTCAGCATGACGGTGTTGTACAGTTCTGTCTCCCTGAACCATGACTTTTCATCGCGGGAGGAGAAGATCTTTACAGCGACATTTTCCCCTTGCCAGCTGCCTCTCCACACCTCTCCATACCTGCCTTTCCCTGTGGACAGTGAGACAGAGATGACACAAGGACACAGCCAGCCTGAAGCACCATAAGCCTAGTGCCTGAAACTCTCCATCACAGCCCTCCTTTGCCGGGGAAAGGCAGTTCGGGGATATGACCACTTCTGTCTATAAAGACATCCAAATCTGCCCCTCCCCGACCATCCTACCGTGATAAGAGGGTGCCTTCTGAACTGAATTGCTGAGTTCATATTCAAATTTCAGAAAGGTATGCACACATACGATTTTTTAAGAGGCATGAGTTAATAAAATTTAGAAAATGGTACAGATGATTAGATTTAAAGTGGTGCTGAAACCACAGCGGAAGGAAAGAGGAAGGGGGAGATAGCTAAGCAACTGAATGGTTTCTGATTCATAGGAGAACCACAGGCAAATCTGCAAGCACATATGCATTTCTTTTCACCGAGACTGTCTGAGATATGTGTTCTGAGGCTCAAAAGCATAAACAAAACTATCAGAATGCAGTGCTGTGTAGGAGATCATCAAATGTGCTGTCCCTAAAGGAATTTTTGGAGGAAGGTCTATTTCCAGAGGGGATCTGCAGTCTTGAACAGATATTCCCAGAACAGTTCTGCTTGCTGACACTGGTCATGAGTGTTTGTGTATTACATACTCCCTGTGACACATGTGGACTCTGCTGAAAAGGCTGCTGGGAGAGCATATTTTGAGACTTGTGATCTGACCCATCTGACCAAATCCCTCCCCACCCCCGCCCCCGCCTTCTTGCCGCGACCACATACTTTTCAGCTCTTCCTTAATTATAGGTAGGGGTGTTTGGGGAAGTTAGACTGAGGAGGTAATTATCCCAAGGCTATGGGTATCAACACGGGGTATACCCTGCCTGGACAGCGATGCAGTGGGAGATAAACTGCAGGGAAGAGGGGCTTCTGCCCAGGCATGTGGTGGCTGCAGGGATCACAAGGCTGTAATAAGCAGCTGCAGTCCCACCTGCATACGAGGAGAATACAGATGTGTGCAGGAAAACAAAGCCTCTGAGAAACCAAGCACAGAAAGAAAGCAGTTGCAAACCGCTGGCTCAGGCTGGGGGTATGGCCTGATGGTCAAGCACTTGCCTCGCATGTGTTGAGGCCCTGGGTTCCATGTACAGCACTGGGAGTGGTCTTGGTAATGTGGAAGGTTCCCTGATAATAACCAATGACCCTATTCATAGCAATGACTATTTTCAAAATATCTAAGTATGGCCAGTTAGTGCTCTTCGTGAGACTGACAAAGTCAGAGGAACTGCTCTGCATTTGCAACCCAGGATGAGGATTAGCACTAAGATGTTACAATGTCCATGACTGCTAAAATGATATGCTAATCTGCTGCTGCCAGTGAGTATCTCTGATCTCCCTCTGCCTTCAGTGTTCCACTGGGAAGGAAAGAAAACCATCCCTGAGTTGTCTCAAATCCCTTTTCCTTTGAACAAAAGAAAACAGAAGGGATGTGACATGACGGAACAAGAAAATTAAAACAGAAACCTATTACAATAGTTTTCGAATGTTTTTAGGTTGTCACATGCTTTTGAACAAATACAACTTCATGTAGAAACCCCTAAAACAGGAAGAGGTGCCCAGAAGCCATGGTAAGGAAGCCCCATAAAGGGTGTGCCCAAGGCACCTGACATTTAGAGGCCACAGGGCATAGATCTGAGTCAACTCAGGTATTTGAACGAAAATGCTCATCTACATTTTTATTCAAAACTGTACCATGCAAACACTACCAACTTCTTTTCCTCCTTAAAAAATTGTGGGGCTGGAGAAATGGCTTAGTACCTAAGCACTTGCCTGTGAAGCCTAAGGACCCCAGTTCAAGGCTCAGTTCCCCAGGACCCACATAAGCCAGATGCACAAGGGGGCGTATGCATCTGGAGTTCATCTGCAGTGGTTGGAAGGCCTAGTGCACCCATTCTCATTCTCTCTCTCTCTCTCTCTCTCTCTCACTCACTCTCTTTCTCCCCCTTTCTCTCTCTGTCTGTCATTCTCAAATAAATAAATAGAAATAAACAAAAAAAATTAATTGTGTGTACGTACACCATGCAGGCCCCGAGTGCACACCACAGAAGTCAGAGGAAAATGTCAAGCATCCTCCTCTATCACTCTGATGTTCTTTATTTCTCCGAGACAATGTCTCTCACCAAAGTCAGTTATACTGGCTGACCAGGGAGTTCCAGCAACCCTCCAGCCGGCTCTCCCGGCCCCTCACCAGTGCTGGGGTCACAGGACTGAACGCCAGCCTTCGTGCCTGCGCAGCAGCGCTCGCCCTCACTGAGCCAGCTCCGCAGCTCTGAGGCGCTGTCTTCCTCAAAGTCTTGGCGGCCGACCACCAAAGTGCAGTCCATCAACTTTACACTAGTTCAGAAATGTTGAAGAATATCTACCAAATTAAAAATTGCACACATGCTTACAGGTGCAATTGGACTCTGGAGCTAATCTTGAGGGCCAACCTAGATGAACAGCACCGTCCTGTGAGTGAGCAGAGTGAATGGCGAGTGACTGAGCAGAGGGGAGAAGGCGAGCAAGATAGGTGTACCCCTTCACTGCCTTCCCACCATTACCCAGGCATTCCCGTTCATTGCCAAACAGGGTGCTAGTTAGTGCAAGAAAACAATTCTGACTGTAGGTAGTAAGCACATCTGGGATTTTTCTATCTTTCTCTAGTTTCAGCCCCATGTGGAATTTTGCACAGTGGGAAAACAGTGGTGGTAGATTTAGACCTAGAAAAAAGGTCACAGGAGCTCCTGAAGGTCACCTGACTGCTTCCCATCCCATTTCCTACTTCTCAGAGTGTCAGTGTCCCCCTTTCAGAGCACGAAGTGATGGAGGCAGCTTATAACGACCAGCAGCCTCCCCAAAACAAAAGGTGAGGGGCAGGAGCTGTAACATCCTCCTCCCAAACAAGGCCTGAGCACTGGGAAGACAGCGATGGAGACAGTGCCACACCAGTGCTGCTACTGCGGCCATCCCTGCTTGTCACCTCAACAAGAAACTAATGAAAACTTGTTGTGCTACCTGGAAGTATTAACTCTCTACAAGAACTCTGGCTGACCATGGTGGTCCATGCCTAGACTCCCAAAAGTCAGCTTTTGTTACATACTGAGTTCTAGACCAGCCTAGGCTATATGAGACTCTGTGCCCTCCCCACAAAAAAGAAGAAAGGCACTTTTCACCATTGTCCTGTAGTATATATAAAGTCATAAAAATTCACGTTTGACTCAGAGACCCCCAAATTAACAGGAATTCATTCTGCTCAAGAGAGGAAGAATGTGTGCAAGATCTTATTCAACATAACAGTCAATTACTATGCAGTCTTTTAAAATACTTCTGATGTGCACAAATACAGGGGAAGGTGTGTGGGCTTAACTGGAGAAAAGAGCATGAATTATACACATACCATTAAGACATCAACTTAAAAATTGTTTCCAATATGGAGAAAATGATAAAATGTATAGTTTTTAATAAGGGAGTAGTTATAAAAGCACCGTACATAAAAATTCCTTTCAGGTTTTTCAAGGATATATAGCATTTTGTTTTTAGTTGACACATAGTAATTAGACATACTATAATTTCTTTTTAAAGGAAGGAGAATCTTGACTAGATCATTCAGTAGTAGAGCATGAGACTCTTAAAGGGAAGGGAGGTTGGAGAGATGGTACAGTGGCTACAGGTACTATAGGTTTTGCAAGCCTGCAGACAAGAGTTCAGATCACTAGCACCCATGTAAAGCCAGAAGCAAAGTGGTGCACATAACTATAGTCCCAACACACCTGTAACCATGGGAAGCCAATTAGTCTGACCTTCCCAGCAACAACCTGTCTCAGACAAGGCAAAAGGAGAGGACTAATTCCCTAAGGGTGTCTGACCTACACACACACACACAAACACACACATACACACTTTCTTTCTCTCTCTCTCTCTCTCTCTCTCTCTCTCTCTCTCTCTCTCTCTCTGTCTCTCTTTCTATAATAATAACTTAAGTGTGGGGATAGCAGGAAGGAGCACTGTGGTAAATGACATCACTATCTAAAATCTTACTTACCTGGTCATTCAAGCCCTATAATAAGGAACAGCTGTATCTGTTTATTTTAATATTTCCCATCACCCACTTCTCTATCCTAGATAGCACAGTACAGACCCCTTTAACAAACTTCAATGTGTTTGGGAGTTCAAGCAGGAGTCACAGAGAACCCATGACTATCTCAGATCCCCTCAAGTTTAGTAAGCTATTCCACAGGGCTGAATGGCGCCTCCTGAGTTTAATAAGGAGGCAACAGGCAACAAGAAGCAGACTGTCCGTGTTCTATTCTCCTTCCATAACTACAACTAACTTGGTCTGTTACTCAGAAAGAAAGCGGAAGAAAGAATTACCGACACACTCCAACAGTGTAATCTGGCGAGCCACTGTTCTTTGTACCAGGAAAGGAAGGCCAGAGCCACTCCCCGATGTACACGAATGATCCAATAAATCCTGTATTTTTAGACAAAGAAGAGAAAGAAGTCACTGAGCAATGGCTCCTGGTCTGGAGTATTATATGTATGCTATGATAACACACATGAAGAACACCAACCCTGGACACATGGTCTGTTCACATGCCTTGAAGGCTGGTTATATTTCTTGGGAAAATTAGAGGGATAACCCAATGGGTTTTCCTAAGGGATAATCAGTCCTTTCTTACTTAAACCCCCAGAGTTTTAGAATAAAATACACGAGGAAAGAAGATGAGCCAAGCTGATTGGCACATGAGAACGTTTAAGAGGCAGAGCTACACACAAGGGCACAGTAGAAAGAACAAGAGGAGGGGGCTTCAACTGGAAGAGCTGCATGCCATTTACCACATTCCGCTCTGCTCAGCGCACGTCTAACAAATGATCCACTTTAGTTGACACCGAAACTAAGGAAGCCCAATTAGGAACAAATAAGTTAGAAACAGAAACAACCAGCTGTGATTTTGGAATGGGGAGACTCCAATAACCATGTGGACCATTAAACTGGTATACTCAGGCAAGGATGGAATCTGTGTATGGAGGTTAATTTCCAGGTGATAGAGGAATAAAAAAAATCACTCAATTAACATCTAACTTGTCATTTCTTAATGTGAATCATTAACAAATTAGAAAACAAAAATAAGACAAAGTTTTAATGTTTTGTTAAAAATATAAAGTCAGAGCCCCAAACTGACTTCTACAAATGAACATGTCAGCCAAGAAAAAGATTTCCAGCTAGATCATTCATAAAGTTTTCCTCTTATTCTCAACAGGCCAAAAAGCAGAAGTCCTTTGGAATCAGGCCTGGATTATCTGTGCTAAGCAATACTGGGCCCATGGTGATGGTGGGAGAGCTTCAGTTGAACTAACACTCGCTACAGCACTTCCTTTCCTAACTTGTAAGCTGGCCTACTAAAGTGATACATAGATTTCTCTGAATTTCATCTTCTTTCACTTCCGTTGAGCACCACTGCAAAATACTGTTGATCGGCAAAATTACCCAAAGCTGAAAATTCAACGGAAGAAATTCAGAACCCTTAAAAACCATAAAAAGGATAATCAACGAGAAATGAATGCAGATGAAGTAGGGTTCACATCTCCCTCATGAGTCTCTTTTACTTCTCTCTTCCTTTCTGTCCCCTCAGTTGTTTTATGAGAAAAACGATTCTGTAAATTAAACTGTTGCTTTTTTTTCAGAATGTACAGTTTTGACTGTCAGCTCAGTTTGTAAATTTAAGGAAAAAAGAAATCAAAGACTAATAAATGTCAATCTTAACTCCTGGGTTCTCAGCTGTAGGCCAGCAATATAATTAATACTTTCTGCTAAACTACTAAAATGAATAATTGTTTTCTTTCTTTTCAAGATTGGGTCTCACTCTAACCCAGGCTTACCTGGAAGTCACTCTGTAGTCTCAGGGTGGCCTAAACTCATGGTGATCCTCCTACCTCTGCCTCCCAAGTGCTGGGATTAAAAGTGTGCACCACCACGCCTGGTGAATATATTGTTTAAATAAGCAAGTATATAGGCCTATAAGGACAACTTGTTTTAAAAACTGTATTCCTCCATATGTTACCATATCATGATATACTATCACCTGACATGTGGGGCTTATAAGTCTTCTGGCATATGCTTTCTTTCCTATTTCAGCATCCTAAAAGCTATTTGAATGGTAACTTACACTTGATATTCTGATTATTACTCTGGGTAATTAGTGATGTTACATCTCTGAGGGAGAAATTCTATTTTAGAACCCCACTTTGCTGAAGCTTTGTCAGGATCCATCATCATGTCTTCCTGCTACAAACTCAACAAGCTCATTTGAGTTTCCTTACAGCTTGGAAAAAACTTGAGCAAATTTCTAAAGAACAAAGCCTATTTCTCATTTCTGAAGCAGCATGTCCTTCAGCCCTCTTCCCACAGCTCTCCTGTGCCATGATTAACGTGGGTAACTAAAAGAACAATCAAAATTCTAGGTCACATGCTCCTTTCATGGAAAAATGCATCACATTGGTGGCACAGTGAAGGAGCCAGAAAGATGGTCCCAGCCCGTGTCAGCCACCATCCAATGTTCTGTCAACTGGCTAAAGGCGGAACCAAGTGTATGTGAACAGCACCGGTGGCAAGTGGTCATTTTCTCTAGCACAGAAAGGGGTGTAAGGTAAGTCTATTACCGAACTGTTGGTTACTTACAGGATTGACATTTAGTAAAGGAAGCCTAACGCACAGTGATTCTGGATGATGCAGCATTAGCTAACACTGAGTCACATCAGAAAGTGCGCCTGCCCCACCTCACACCCACAGCTCTGTGTCTTCTCCGGCGGGTCCGTACTGGATCCATGGAGAATGTTATTGCCGTTTTCTTTGTCATTTTATAGTAAACCTACTACTTATGGCAAGTGACCTACTTCCCCTGAAGTTTAAGGTTTCTTTCACTAAAACTCAACAAAAGTTCTTAAAAGTAACTAAAAGAAGACATTACTTTTAATGTGATGCCCTAGCTTTAAAATGTAGATGAGTAATTTTTAAATGTGTAAATGCAATGTTTTCTATGTTGAGGAAGTAAATTGTGGCTAGTCTATATAAATACATGGTATAAATGTAACATAAGATTTTGAAACTTAGCCCAAAAATGTAAAATATCTCAGTAATTTCTGATTCTATGTTTAAATGATTAAAATTATGAGCGTTTTGCTGTTTTTTCTCTTTAGTTTAGTTTTTTTTTTTTTTTTTTTTTTTTGCCAAGGTGGCAACTTGGGCGTCTTCAAGTTCTTGGAGGGCACTGGCTCAGTCTACTGACTGTACTCCACCAGGGGGCAGCACGGGAGCATAAAAAGTTTAACGACTTCTTTTTTGGATATCAATTTTTTTTAAAGTCTTAAATTATAGGGTGTTGAAATAATCTAGAGGGGAAATTGATTTTTTTCATTATTAAGCAAAAGTTGCTTCATTTAAAAACACTTATTGCTAAAAATAGAGTAACTGAATACCACCATTCCAAGTCTTCCAAAATTACAGGCAGGAAAGTAACTAGTAGGAATCTTCTAAAATAAGTTCCTCAACCCCCTTACTTCAAGGTCTGTATGAAATGGATGATGTGATGTACAGATGACTTCCTGGTGCTTAGTCTGGACAAAGTGACCAATGGTACACATGTGAACTGTCCATGTACTGTAGCTTTCCATGCTCCAAACAAGAAAGTGTCCCCACTCTTTGCTGTTCTTAGGAAGCCCTGGGGGTCCCAAACTCACCGCTAAAGTGCTGTCTCCAACATTGGTGGTAATGAGCCCTTCAATGGTACCATACTCCACATCTCGGGGGTTGAGGCGCTCTTGGTTGCGCCTTTTGAACTTTCTGAGAGCGACTCCCAGGAGGCAAGCTAGAAGGCATACTGCGAACACCACAGAGAGAATGATAAGGCCAACCTCCAGCTGGAAGTTCTGCGATCCAGGGAAGGATTTCCCTGGAGAACGGGAAGAAAAAGGCACGTGGTTGTCAAAACCACAGTGTGCTTGTTCTTCTGTATAAGCAATATCCTAAGTAACTCCTGATCCCAACCATGATTTCCCAATCAGAGTCTAAAAGCTCAAAAGCCTAAGGATCCAGAAGCGATTCCCCAGGACCCATGTAAGCCAGATGTACAAGGTGGCACATGTGCCTAGAGTTTGCTTACAGTGGCTAGAGGTACTGGAATGCCCATTCCCCCTCTCTCTCCTCTCTCTCGCTCAATAAACAAATAAAATATTTTGAAAACTTAGTTGGACAATGAGAACCTGTAATTAGAGTATCTAAGGGATAATCACCTGTGAATTTCAGACCCCTTCAGGACATTATGTCACAAAGTCCTGTTCTTTCTGACATTTCTTTCACCTATTTCAATATCCCCTGCCTCTTAGCAATCCAGTTTCTAAGCATCCTTTACATTGAATTTCTTTAACTTCCTAAGTCCAAATAACTTGGTACCCATAACACTCCAGAGAGCATGTCATTTACATAATAAAGTGTAAAAACTATTAGATACAACAGATGAGAAACTCCATAAATACAGTAAGTCAGTATCCTGTTAAGGCTTAGGGTGTAGCAGGGTGTTCTGTATAGGAACTTCATGCTACTGACAATTTTTGCAGAAGTACAGACATTCCTTCATGTTCATATTCTCAGATAGTAAATATTTAACTCAAGAAGCACAAGAGATGTACTCCATTAATTTAAATATTTAAATATTTATTCTCTCTTTCAAACTGTTTATTGAAGCCTATTTGCTTATTTCTATCAGTCTTGAGGTGATCACAATAATGTTAAAATATGTGACCTCCTGTTGGCTTGATGCTCAGCCTCCTCCCTGCACTAACTGCCCAGCAGGGGATGTTCCTGCTGGCCTCTCCTATTGCACTTGTGTTTTTAATTATGCCATGAGTACAAAATTAAATAATTATATCTACTAAAAGTACTATATATTAAGAGAATAAATTTGGTTTGGAATGAGTCTCTGTTAATCTTTGTAAGACCTTCAAATGGCAATTTAGGGCCCATTTCATGGGGGAACAGTTTCAGAGGCAGGCACAATAAGTACATGAGTGAGAATAACTACAGAGTTCATTAAAACAAACTGGCTTCCAGTTTCCATGATATAAGGCCAGGAATTAGAGCAAGAACATGGCAAGCATGTCTGTCTTTCTTCTGGAAGAGACCTACCTCAGAACAAAGGAAAGGCATTTCAATCCAGCACTGGGGTGGTGTTCTGCCTCCCTCCCAACTCACGTGACTACAGAACAGATATTATGAAAGACCCAGAGACCCTTCAGAAGACTGGTCTCTCTCGCCTAGGTAGATGTCACTTATTCACTGTTCCTGCAAATATGCACCCTTCTTTTAGATTCCAAACTCCACGTCTGTCTCCTTCTTACCCAAAGCAACCTTCCACAGCCCATCAGCACTGGTTCAGAGTAGGAGGAAAACCTTGTGGCTGCACAGGTCCTTAACCCACACACACTTAGGACAACACTAATAAAACATCTTGATCTAGAAACAAAAGAGGCCATGGGAACCTTTAGTGGGCAGCTGGGCCGTGATGTTCCTGTTACACCAGTCCCCTTGGCAGCACTCCACGGCTTGGCCCGGTGATGGTGGGGTTTTACAAGTCATCTTCCCCTGTTCGTAAACCTGGAAGCAGCCCTTTTGGTAGACGTGGAAGCCATCATTGATGCTCAGTGAGGAAAAGCACTGCTGGCCTTCACAATGGTCCTCATTCCCACAGGATAGGCCTTCACACACACACATGTAAAGTTTAGTGTTGACCTTGGGCTTCTCATCTGCAAAAGAGAGATAAGAAATAAAAACAATTCACTTGTGTGAGTTTTGCCCTCACTGAACAAAGAACACATGTCTCTAGGGCCACTCCAAACACACTTCCAGAGCCATCACCACCGGCCACAATGTCTACATTCTTGGCATTGTCATTTGACAAAGTAATAATCATATTCTAGACTCTGAGTGCAGTTGCCTAAATTGTATGCCCTCTTTAAGATCATGCTGGGCCAGACATTGGTCATGGCCTAACACAGAGCTTCTCCCATTTTGGCTTTTATGTACTTTTCATTTGAAAGGTTCTCCTATCCCAATTATTGCACCCAAATAAAATGTTTTATTAGAATATAAGTATTGCCTTTATTTTATACCAATATAGCTCCTATATAAATGGCAACTACTAACACCAGTTTCTGCCAGCTCTGGCCAGTGAGTAAGCAAGCTAAGCTTTGGAAGATGACTGCTTCCAATATACATGTATAGTAAGAGTTTTTAAGTTTGCAGTCTATAGCTACAAATCCATGTATCAATTACCAGCTTTACCTGGAAAATAGACACCTATGCCTAGATGAACTTCCCAGTAATAATGATACACTATAGCTGTTACAGTGATTAAAATGGAAGTTAAAGTGCTTAAGACTTTGTGGTAGTTTAAATAAATAACGCCCAATAGATTCAGGAGTTTGTTAAAACTTCTCGAATTTCCAGCCACCTGGCTGGAGGAGGAGTCACTGGTTAGATCTTAGGATCCAGCCCTAAGGTGTGGTGATGGATTTGAAATTCCAATGTAAAGATATACAAAGTGTTAAGTTCAGCCTAAAATTCCTAAGTGTGTTTGTGTGTGGTATGGCCTTTTAGGTTTTTGGCTTGTGGCTTTTCTCACTCTGCTTGGTCCTGTGAGAGAGGGCCAACTTCTTCCGCCATTGTGGAACTTCTCCTGGATCTGTAAGCTTCAATAAATATCCCTTCCTCCATAAGTGTGCCTGGTTTAGAAGTTCATCTCAGTGACCGACGCTGTCTACGACAGACTTCATCTGGTAGGGGGTGGGGGGAACTGGCATCAAAAACTCAAGATGAGTACACAAGGAGATAAGAAGAAATGAAACTGTCTTGAAATAATAAGGCAGGAGGTAGGCCCAAATAAACAACCCACAGTTCCCAGTGATACCAAGATGCAATGGGAAGAGAGAGAGAAATAGATTAAGAAAGTAGACTGCCACACATCTGAATTGTCTCCACCTGAAAACATTTTATCCCCCCATCCCCCCCCAACCCGTTCCGTCCCTTGCTGGGATGATCAGCTGAGACTCGCTGGTTTCAACAGTTTGCCGCAGTAGGGAAGGAAAGTGATGTGAGAACTCACAGTCTAGTCCTAGTGGCTACTGACTGATTAGTTAGCCAAGGCCACTGTCACCACCGCACCATTTACCTGAGGCAGTCCAGCCTTCAAGGCTCCCTCTCAAGGCCAGTTGACTGAAAGGAAGCCCTCTAATCCCTGAACCCCACAATAGCAGGTCCATGAAAAGACTGCCAGTTTCTTAAAATAACAGGTCGGGTAGCTGTGCTTTCAAGAGAAGACCTCAAGGTGAGGTCTTTAAAAATGTCAAGTTCATTTACACAGATTTGTGTGGGTGTGTGAACAGATGTGAGTTATCTCAAAAACAGAAAAGTCTTCTTAATCTCTCTTCTTCCCTCTTCAAAGAAGTGGAACTATTCACTGCCCGCTGTCATGTGGGTGCCTCATCCCACAGGGTAAGTACATGCACACACACAGCCTTCTATTTATAATTGACTTGCTAGCTCTTCTGAAAACCACAAGGGGCTCATCCAAAAGCAAAGACATGCCTGAAAGCAGAAAATCCAAAAGAGCCACTGCCAGTGTTATATATGTCACCAGTCTCACCCCTGAGAATTAAGAGCCCTTAGACATGTTTAATGAGCACAAACGGCAAACAGCATCGACGTAGTCTTTCTATTCCCTGCCTAGAGAAATTCAAGAGCTATCCCAGCACCAGTCTATTTCTATGAGGGTAAGAAACATATATATCTGCTGACATAATCCATCATAAAGTTTACACTTGCCAAAAGAGTTGAAAGATAGTATTTCCAAGGAGTCTAGACATGCTCGCCACTCTTGCATGGCACAAAGCTGGGCTAAGGGCTGCCAACTATGCCGCCCAACAGGTGATGGTTCTTTGGAAGGAGATGGATGAATGGAGAAAGGGAGGATGAGTTAATGATGCCATATCGATTGGTTTGTAATCTGCAGCACAGAATTAAATGACTGTATTTTTAAGACTATGAAATAAGTCAACTGATAGACATTTGAAACACAAACATGTACTTAAGCTATAAATTTTTATCATATATATCCAAGGATATGTACCTACATATTCCTAACACATAGACATGTACTCACAGCTGACACTGGGTTAAGGATAAGGCATCACTGTTGGGATGGAGAGGTAAAATGAAAATAAAGTAGGGAGGTGGATATTTATGGGTCAATGATGGGTAACAGAAAATTATTCATTCAAGGTACTGCATACAAGATCCATCAGGGACAATAAGTACAAACAAGTAACTCCATACTATGCAAAGTACATTCATTATTGATCCTATAAAAATGGAAGGTAAAAGGATGAGGGGGCCGGGCATGGTGGTACATGCCTTTAATCCCAGCACTTAGGAGACAGAGGTAGCAGGATCACTGTGAGTTCGAGGCCACCCTGAGAATACAGAGTGAATTCCAGGTCAACCTAGGCTAGAGCAAGACCCTACCTCGAAAAAACAAAAACAAAAACAAAAAAGGATGGGGGTGTACCTCATGGTAAGGGGCCCTGAGTTTTATTCAGAGCATTAAAATAATTAATTTTAATGGCTAAAATAAGCAATTTGAGTGTCTCTGCTAATACGTACTTAGTATAAACTATTTTTAAAGTTGCAGCTGGAATTAAACTCCAAGTCCAATCATGGGAAGGGATACTTTTCCCAGGGTCTCCAGTGTACAACATGACATACAGATAATCTGACAGATGTTTGAACTGGAACCTTAAGAATTTTGCCTCAAGCAAGAAGCCTCAAGTAATTATCCCATTTTGTCAAATTCAACTCACTAAGCCCACCTCTTCCGTATACACAGGCATGAAGCAACATTGACCTCAATCATCTCTTAATCCCACAGAATTATAAACTAAGCCAACGGGGTCCATCCTTTGTGAAATGCTCTTCTCCAACCTCCCATAACCTTATATTCTTGTAGTTATAAAGAGGTGAATGGGGCTGATGGCTTTTCAGTTGGTGATTCTTTCCAATCAAATGTCAAAACCCAGGATTTGCATATCCTACCCTTTACACTCAAGACAAAGCAAAAAGGTAATTAAAAAAAAAAAGCTACAAATGCTGTGTAATAATTAACTCAACCTTTGATATAGGAAAACTATGAGTCCAAGATGAGTACAAAACCTTCATGGACTTTTGTCTCTATTGCTCTTCATTCAACATTTCGTTTGTTTAATTGGTACATTCCCATAAAACTAATTAGCAGAGTGCTTCATGTATTTATCTTTTATATACACACAAATATAAAGGAAGAACCTAAGTCCTTAAGAATATAATTACCAGAACACGAACATGAGCATGAACGAATGTGTACAGGAGAGACAGAGACAAACAGAGGGAGAGAGAGAAACCAGTAATATGCCACTATGGCAATCTCATCTGACAGACGAGGTAAGTTTGAAGAGATACCAAAAGGATTGCTGAGTGAGCTACGATTACTAACTCAACAGAGGTTAAAAGCAAGGCGGAACATTCTCGGATTTTAATATCCACAATTCTCAGGAATACAAGCTTCAAAATGCCCATGACTCACTTTTTTCAGTTTTGTCAAATTTAGGATTCACCATAACATGCATGGACCTGTAATATTTTATTTGGGATGGCTGTGAGGATAAGTGGATCCTTTAAGGCCCACACATAAGAATGTGTGGACCTCTACCTTCTGGGGCTGTGATATAAATATAGTATACATCAAGCAGCTGATAACCCAGTCCTGTGAGGCTCCTTCACAGGACAAACAGGAAGCTCAGTATCTGATGTGAATGAAGTACTTTACACCTGCCTGAACAGAATAACCAGGAAGTGCCCCAGCAAAAGGCAGCCAGCCTGCTCCTTCTAATTGACATTCATTTAAATAATTCAGTAATTTAAATGTCAAGCCAGAGGTATTCCCTCTTCACAGCGCTCACCCACATTGTTTGTTCTAGAAGGCACCTCCTGGCATTACTCAGTGTTATGGCTGGCTCCCTCTGCCCTCTGTATCACCAGAACTGAGTCCCGGTGCTGGCTGGGAAAGGAGGCAAATTCTGACCACAAGAGGTGGCTGTTTCTTCACAAGGGGGAAGGGCACCAGGGTGGCAGAAGATTCAGGCTGTTCCACAAGCCAGACACAGGCTGGAAATCCTAGGAGTTCACCTTGGCCAAATCTTTAAAAATATTTTTTTTTGTTTGTTTTGGGCAAGGCTCAGCTCACCATCTGGACACACCTACTCAGAGATAATCCTAGACTGGCAGAGGACAAGGCAGAGCAAAGAGCATCATGGACTTTTAGAAACTGCTCAGAGTTGGGGATAATCTTGTAAATCCATAGTAAAAATATTCGTAGTGATGTTGAAGTAGGACTTCAGCAATAGACTTATCTGTCCCCACCTGCCTACACTTGCGCTCTGTAATGCTTTAAGGCATTTGAACAGATTATCATTCTAAATGGTGCATAAAAGCCCACATTTCCTACTAAGATCATTGATACAAGACAAATGAGAAAACTGCAAATAAACTAGTCTGTAGCCAGGATCTACGCTGGGGGTCAGCAGAAGGAACAGCCTAAGTATTTAACAGGCTCACCTCAAAGCAGCACAAAGAATAATGTAGTAATTAGACTGTAATTATAAAAGCCCAACAGCTTAGAACTTGTATGGCTAAAAAGGGAACTCCAAACATCCTTGGCCTCCTTCCAACAGTCCAAACAATTCACTCATTTGAAACGGCAGCTTATATTAGGTTTATAGATTATGGGAGTCCTTACACCATTTCCTAATCCGGGAGCCAAGTTTGGCACTCCTCCAGAATCTGCAAGCATTTGAGATCTCTGGCATTAAACAAAGGCTTAAGGAAGGATTTTGCAATGCCAGGTTTCATTGCCAGCAAGCCTGCTCCCTAAGACAGAAACACAAAGGTCCATCCGGAATGCCTACTGAAGGGTGCTTGATTCTCTGGCAAGAAAGCATGCTATATGCTCAGGGATAAAACACATCAGAGGCCAAAATGCCCTCTCATTCTAAGCACTTGTTTTGGGAAACCACATTTTTTTTTAAATCAGGAGACTGATAATAAAATCATGAAGCCAAGAAGCAAATACATTCCAAGAGTTATAAGAGAGAAAGGAAGCATCCAAATGAGATTGCATACCAACTTGAATAAACAGCAAGAGAAAGATTTTGAACTCATGGTGCCTCTGATCCAAATGTGTTCTCCCCAGCATGCTCTTGCTGGATGAATGGCATCTTCATTCACTCAGCTGCACAGCTTGATTCTCCTTGGCTTTATCACACGTAAAGACCAGAGCCTTAGCCCTCCAGCACTTCAGCCTCTCCTCTGAAGGCCTTCAGGTTCTCGAAAAGTCTTCTTCCTGCTTCAGGAGCCAACACGCTTCTGAGTGGACCTCACTTGCTCCTCGCCAGCACCATATGTACCTAGTGGATCTCACTTGCCTGTTTGTGGGTAGCTGGGCCAGTCTGTGTTCTCAGGGCTTTGAACTCCCAGCCTTTTGCTTAAACTGTAACAAGCAGCATGAGGGCGGGACCTGCATCTACGGTGCTCAAGATTAAGATTTCCAGCAATGAGTCTTGGTATGTGGTGGACAAAACCAAGATAGATCTTTGCTGTGGAATATAGAAGATTCTTCATAGAAACACCTGGAGGTGGAGAGAAAGGCCTCATGCTGGTTTTCAGTGCTGAGTGAATCCACAAAGTCGTCAAATGTTAGCATGGATCTTCAGAAAGGCTTAGTCACCGGCCGGCATGTCTATGCAAACCATTTCTTCCTAGAGGAGCCTGCTGCACAGTCACATCTGTTCACTACTCTGGCTCCCATGGGTGGAAAATGCATCTGTCTTGTGAGAACATAGGCTTCGTGAATTTGTTTGGATGTCAGAAGAGAAAAGTAAAATATAAGCACTCCTAAACTAAAGAACTCTTTAGCACACTAACAGAACATCTGGGCCGTGTGGGTGGTCCTCCGTGGGCTGGCAGCTTTGAGGACTCAAGGCTGCTGTGATGCCCCTGTGAGTGATCAAGGTCATCAGCACACAGAAGTGCTTCGAGGCCAGTCAACTTCAGTGATGCAGGCAGCACCTGGCTGCCTGGCGAAGAAAACTCTCCCTGGTCTTTGCTGCCATTTTTGTTTCCCTATCAGTGAAGTAACAGTGCGTTCAGAAGGAAATGGAGAAGAATGAATTACATCACCTCCCCACCTTGCTTTGCTGAAGGTGATGAGGATTCCTCAGTCCTCCTGCACTTAACTGCTGAAGGCCAGAAGAAGGAAAAAAAAAAAAAAAAAACCAGTACCATCTGTTTACTTTGTGTCTAGGATGACTCCTCTGTGAAATAATCCCTGTAAATTAAGCTTACTGCACCAGCCACACCTTCAGTTCCAAAGCCAGAAACTCAGTCTGTGCTCAAGTGACTAACAGATTCAAGGGCTCGGTGGGGTAATGACCCAACGCAATGCTGACCTGTCTTTTCCATGCTTTTGATGATTCTCTCGGGGTAGAAAAGACTTGTCTAACACACGTGCCCTATCTGTGAAGCTGGTCCTTACTGTGGTAGAAAATAGTAACTTCACTTTGTCCTCAAGCTTGTTGAAGCTGAGCTTCATGGAAACAAAGGGTACAGGCCTACAGGGTATTATGCACACTGGGATATTTGCATAGGCCAGAACATATTCTTGCTACTGGAAGGCCAATGCCCATGTCTGAAGAAAGCTCCAGTTTAGACCATGGAGGAAAAGGAAGAAGCTAGTCCCAGTGAACTATGAATGGCTCAGAGAGCAAGCACTCCATAGTTCATCTTAGAAGAGAGGATGTGCAGAGTCCATGAATTTTCCATATCAGGCTGAAGTTGTCCACAGTGGGGAAGAAGTTATTCCAGCTTATTCATTTACTTCTGACTGCTTCCTCCATTTCCTTAGAGCTGGCCACTGAGGTTTCCCGGGATCCAAACTGAAACCTTCAATATGGAGCTCTAGGGGTGCTGGTCCAGGGAAGAAGGACCGACAACAGGGAGAAAGCTCCAGGGTTGCAGGTCCAGGGATACAGGAATGACAGAGTGCTCTGGTGCCTTGCTCTTTGCCTCCTCTTCTCCTTTACGTCCTTTTTCGACTTTCTCTCTGAGTCAAGAGCCAGCCTTCTCCAGGAAAGGCAAATGGGCTCTCTATACCACCAAAAGTGTCCACCACACCCCTTCACCCTTTTGGCTTTCGGGAAGTTTTCAAACCACATAGGTAAACCTTCCCAACATTGGGCAGGGCCCCAACTTGCTTAATAACAGTCTTGGAATGTGGCCTCTGCAAACTGTGGCACCCAAAACTAATGGTAAAAATGTCCTGAATTAGTAAATTCCCCTTCCCTAACTCCCCACCCTGTCCCACCATAGAGAAGTAGAGCAAGGTAACTTCCAAACTACTTTCTTTCCACCCCAGAGGAAGACAGTGTGATTAAAAGTTAAGAAGGGAAACCCCGGAGCAGAGCCCAGGCATCTGATAGGCCATTTCTCTGTCTGACAATTTCCCTGTCCATTTCCTAAGGAATTATTGTCCCAAGCTCCATGGAAGGTTCATAAAAACAGGAATTTTGTGTTGTTGGTCCTATAAATGCACGCTTTGTGTGCCTGGGTATCAGCCTGCTCATCTAGCTTTGCCTCACTTATCTTCTTGCCCCATCAGGTGAATAAACATGGTCTAACAGAACCCATTAACTGCAAATTCAATACATTCAAGACAAATGGCTGACCAGTCATAGCATAAATGCATCATGGTCACAAGAAGGTCAGGACTGGGTCTTTCTAAGCTGCTGCTTTTTAGCCCAACTCCACAAAATTGCTCCAGGTGCCTACACTCACAGTGGAAATAGAAACAGGAAGCATTTCTTCACAGTGCTGGACACCAGGACTGCTTTTTAAGGTCTCCACCTCTACCTCTGAAGCACAACGAGCCATTCCCAGCTTCTACAATCATCTTGGTCCTGGTCCTTGGCAGAAGAAAGCCGGCTAAATCCGAGATGTATCACGAGGCTCCTGGCTGGGGAGCAAGAATATCTAAACACAACAGGCAAAAGTTTCCACAGACGCCCTTTGGCTCCTGGAGCTGCAGATCAGTGACGCCCTAAAGATAACCCAAGTGTCTGTGAAGGGTCATTTTTAAGTAGTAGCTTTAATGCCAGCAGTCATGGCAAAAGCATTTCCTTCCACAGCCTGCTTCCATCCACATTGGTGTGCCAAGCTTGT
This sequence comes from Jaculus jaculus, assembly GCF_020740685.1. NCBI lineage: Eukaryota > Metazoa > Chordata > Mammalia > Rodentia > Dipodidae > Jaculus > Jaculus jaculus. The sequence continues at coordinate 82,010,079 of NC_059105.1, read as the reverse complement.
CCCACAACAGTAGACCCACAAAGAAATGGAAGGAGTCCTGAAGGAACAGAGAAAATCTGTGTGCATCCACCCATCCAACGGTGGGAGAAATAATGATGTTTCAGGGAGACATTATATACAGATGCCATCTATTGTATATCACTGGGGATTAAAGTGCAGGTATAAACTGAAACCTTGGGAGGCAGAGGTAGGAGGATCACTGTAAGTCTGAGGCCAGCCTGGAACTACATAATGAATTTCAGGTCAGCCTGCGCTTGAGTGAGACCCCACCTCAAAAAAAAAAAAAAAAAAAAAAAAGGAAAAGAAAAAGAAAACAAGCTACCACTTATCTCAACACTTCCCCCTTCTTCTCAAGCTCAAACTCAGAAACCATGCTTGCTTACATGCAGGGGACTTTACAAAAACTTTTCCTTCCAAGAGAAGACTCACACCTTAGGCTAGCAGACCATTGTTTAGCTTAGCAAGCAGAACAATATGGACACTTCAGACACGCACTGCGCCCACGCAGCAGCCGTGGCCCAGTCAGCCACACCAGTGCCAAATGGGCCTGTCAGAAACCTGCTGTCCTTCTTTTCTTCAAGTAAGGCCAAAGTCCACATTTCTTCCTAACAATCACTCAAATGTGCTCAGCACCTCACCTGTCTGTCTACCCAGTGAGTCCACACTGTCCCAGTGGCAGCCAGCACTGGTGTACCAGGGACAGGTGCTCGAGGGCTATTTTCAGATGCTTTCAGCTCAGTTGGAGCTGCACATGCTCAGGAGACGGGCAAGCCTTGGTCGTGTTTCAAACTCTGGGCAGCCAACAGACACACACCTTGCCCAGCTGCCAGGACAACCAGCTGCCTGGTGCTCCTCCCAAGACGGGAGCAAGGAAAACAGTGTAACCTGGCAGGCCAGCATGCCAGTGAGTGAGCAGTCCCCTCCCTTCCCTGCTCGGGTTATTCTGAGCTTGCTTACCGACACTCCATGGCAACCCAGGAACAAAGGGCCAGCTAAGAAGGCTTACATGCCTCGCAAAAGTTGCTAGAAAAGTCAGGAGGCTAGCCTTCTGCTTGCCTTAAAAAAAATCAGTGATAGAATTATTATTAAACAATTAAGGTTTGGGGGCTATTGCTTTATGAGCCTGTAATGAAGCTCTACTACATTTTTTGCTTGTCTCCACTTAACTGGGATACCTTTGAAAGAGCAGCGTGTGGAATGGCTTGCCCCCACACTGCCGGAAGACTAGTTTTTCTTATTACTTTCTCCCTCATCTTGCCACAGTCCTTAATCTACTCATATCGTAACATTCTTTCAAAAATGCACAAATTGCTTCTACTTGATCTGAGTGGCCTTCCACTGCCCTTGGAATATAAGACAAACTCCTCAGACACAAGCTGGACAGACAAGGGGTCTCAAATGTCCACCTTAAGAAATCCCTTCTCCTGACTTGGTGGTGCTTCTCTGGGATCTACCCTTCCCCTGCCTCAAATGCCCTTCTTTGCTGGTGTAATGTCTGTTGTCTTGCAAAATCCTGCCTCCCCAGGACTGCCACCCTCAAAACCCCCATGAGATGAAGGTCTTTCCTATAAGGGCAGTACTAGTACCATGTTGTAACCCCTGGTTTATCCAACTAGGTTGTGGACAACAAAACCACTTCCCTACATTTACACTGCTAGTACTGGAGGCTGGCATTCGTGGCAACTTCCCAACTGAAAGAATGCACAAGTCATCTTATAACTAATTCTTTTGCCAAACTCAAGATAAACTTTTTAGATATTTGTACTCATTTGCGTGTGCACGCGCGCGCGCGTGCACGTGTGTGTGTGTGTGTGTGTGTGTGTGTGTGTGTGTGTGTGTGTGTGTGTACAGGTTTGCCAGGGTTCCCTGACACTGTACACAAACACTAGACTCATGCACCAATGTTTGCCTCGTTGGGAAATCAAACTCACACCAACAGGCTTTGTAAGCAAGTGCCTTTAACCACTGTGCCATCTCCTTGATACCTCAAAATAAACTTCTTAAAAGAGTGAGAATGCTCTCTTATTTCCACAGACCAGATCAGCCCTTAAGTCTCTTACAATGCTACCATTTTTATATTCAGTAGCCATTATTGTAGCCAACATTATTTATTCATTTGTCAGATATTTATTAAGCACTAACAACATAACAGGAAGTCTCTTAGACACTCAGCTTCTCACAGTTAGGGATCACTCTGCAAACAATCTGTCACATACATTCCCCATGACTCCTTGCAACAAGGTAGGTGCGTGGACTGTCTCCTCCATCAGAACACATGATGAAAAGCACAGGCAGGTGAGGAGATGACACCAAACATTGTAAAGAAGATGGCTAATAATGGGGAATGACTGTGTCTCTTTCCTGAGGAAAGCTCAGTTCCTACAGCACCAAGACCCTTCATTAGGAAGATTCATTTTGATGTTGACAAGCAATACCATCAGATCATGAAAAATTATCCTAAGCTGGACAGGGGAGATGGCTCAGTCAGTAAAGTCCATGCCTATCCTCCCAAGTAAGAGCACCTGAGTTCATAAAATGTTCCAGGTGCACCCTGTAATGCTGAGAAGGGAAGCAGACAGGAGGATTCCGGGAGTTAGCTCACAGACCAGCTCGTCCCGCCTATTGGTGGTCAGCTCTACCTAAGGAACGACACTCAAGGATGTCCTCTAGTCGCCATGCACACACATGCCACCCCCACCCTCACACACAACAACAACAAAGGAGCTCACCTTCTGCAATGTTGAAAATGTGCAGTACATTAACCAGGACAAGAAATGAAAGAGGAAGAGAAGTCATGTTTGTGGAAGTATATGACAGTCTACAACATTTTATATATGACATGAGTCAAATTGTAGGCTGGACTGTGACTTCTTTTTTTTGTTTTGGCTTCTTTTTTTCCCCCCTATTCTTCCTAACTTTTCTTAGTGAATCTCTTGGTGTTTTTTATTGGCTCATTTTCAATCTGTCTTGGGTATCAGAATTCAAAAGACAAAACAAATGTAGGAGAGGAAAACAAGGAAGGCTATTGCCACACCACTCCCCCACCAAAACCATCAGCTAAATAAAAACTACAGGAAGGATTGTTTTTGAGGTACAGTCTCACTCTAGCCCAAGTTGACCTGGAATGTAGTCTTGGGCTGGCCTCAAACTTACAGTGATCCTCCTACCTCTGCCTCCTAGGAGTAAGAGGTGTGCTCCATCACACCCAGCTAGCATTGTTTGTTTGTTTGTTTGTTTTTTAAGGTAAATTTCACCACCATTTCCCTTGGATAAATTGTTCATCCTTTCTGTTTTTCCTTCTTTTCTTCCAGTACATCCTAACTATACATATCCTGGAAAGTCTATGTTCTGTTCTAATCCATAACACCATTAGCTAGCTCTAGAAACACCCTGTTCCCTGCGCTTTGCCCCAGCTGATTAGGATCAGGTCCCAGCTGCCCCAGTGTCATGCCCAGGCTGAGAAGGTACAAATGTAAGCTTCCTTCTTCCTGTCAAGTCACCAGGCTGGCTTCAGTGAGACACAAACCAGGAGACCAAGGGTCAGGAATCTCAGCTTCCAGTGGAGGGGAGCAGGAACTTCTGAGCAAGAAACGTGGGAGCCGACTGGCAATTCTTTATTAAACTCTGAGTTTTGACCCTTCAGTGGAGAGTGAAATCAAATTTGTCTTTGTAAGTGACCATATATATACATATGGATTGAAATAACAAAAGAAAAGAGGAATAGTAACTTCTGCTCTGTGCCTCTATCCTTTCAGATGTACAGGTCCTTACATATGCCCTGAGTCCTACACCAAAATGTTTCTTGCCATGAGTCACAGTCAGAATTGGGAAAACCACCACCCGGCCCTGTGTCAGACACAGTCTTGAAATGACATGAGTTCTGGGTAATTACCCCAATTATGAATAATCATTATCTATGGAAGCTTGCCTGAGGTCATTCCAGGATGTGAGAGGAGGTTCTGAGGACAGTTAGCAGTGTTTGGAGAGCTGCAAATTAATTTCTAAATGGGGTTTATTTTCCACTGTAGGCATTTTTCCCCCCAAAAAGTGAAAGTTGCTTACAAAACCATCTGACAAGCCTTCTGTGTAACTGTTTTCTCTGTACAGAAAACAGTGGCATCTCTCTTCTCACTCTTGAGCTCATCTTTATGAAAGGGAACACTTAGACACTATTGTCCCGCATGCTACAGTTGACCACGTGTGTAGTCATTTGAATGTACGCCCCCTATAGACTCAGGTACTTTACTAAGGCTTGTCTCCTGCAGCCTGGATGGAAGAGGGGACACTGGGGGGGCGGGTCCTGGAGCCCAGCCCTAGGTTATGTTAGAGGATAATCTAAATTCGTGTCAAAAGATATGCAGAGAGGTCTGAGCTCTGCTGAGGCCCCTGCTTATTGCTTGCGTTTTTGTGCCTTTGTTTACTGGGTAGTGATGGTTTTTTTTCTGCTTGGATGTATGGAAGAAGGTTCTTCTGCCACAAGGAGGCGTCCCCCCTGCATCTGTGAGCTTGAAATAAATCTTTCTCCGTTACAACTGTGCCTGGTTTGGATGTTCATCCCAGCAACATGGAACTGACTACAACATGCAAATCATTGCAGGCACTTGTGTCTTGGACTTGTCTGCCCATCCGTCCAATACTCAAATGGTTTTTAAGTGCCACCCAATCCCTCTTAAATTCTCCACTTTAAGAAGTAAATGGATGTAGCTCTGGTTCACCCACAACAGAAACAAGCACTTCCCAGGGAGAAAGAATGAAAGGAACCTTTGTTATAGCTCACCTTGCAGTAGCTCGTAAGAAAACCTGAAACAGAAACAACACTGGGAAGAGTGCACGGCTGTATTTTAGGCCCTCTTAGCGGCAGATAGCCCACTACATCTCAGTTCTCTCCCTAAGAGAGGTCTCTAATTTGATGATAGAGTAAAGAGAAAGATTTTAGTCTTGACAAAAGGGATAACTGAGAGTAATGAGAAATGAGAACAACAAATTTAATACTGAGACATTTCTTTTACATTCATTCACCCCATCAAGAACTTCCTGAAGCCTCAATAATGAGAAATTCAAAGAAAGGCTTATTCTATTCTTCCCCCCACTGGCAAAGAGGGGGGCACCTTTGTGGGCCCTTAACAAAAAGTCTATTGAGTTTACCCCCTTCTCTCCTTCACTGGGTAATTGGGCTGCAACGTCTGAGTGGTGAAGGCTTTGGAAACACTCAAATCCAGTCAACACCGAAAATCATGTAGGACCTACCAATCTTCCCTGAGACGGCCCCAAATCTCTTGCAACAAAACTGCATAACTCCAACCTTTGTTGCTATTATAAACTCTAACTGTGGTTTGTCGATTTAATAAAATGTAGGCTGTCTTTGCTTTGAAATATTTCCAAAGAAGCTACACTCCATTTTAATGTCTGTGGCCTGATCTCCACCTGCACATGCACGTAGGGACGGAAGGAAAGCCAAATGTGGTGGCTCTGTCTTCTCCTTGCTGGCATCATGGCAGTGTTAGAGCATGATTAGTCTTATTAGAGGGAAGGAAAGGGAAGAGTATACAGGTAATTAGGACTCAAGTGCTCTTCTCTGTGCGAACAAACAAAACTCTTCCTGCAGCTACGGTTGTGCAGATAATGAACATGAGAGATGATTACTGGCAGAAGAGACAAGGGATGTGAAAAACACAACCCCAGGTGAGGGGGCCTCATCCCTTGTACTGCACACTCTCTTCTCGCCCTCGCCAACGAAACTGGATTGAGCTGGATCCTCACATACACCAAACAGGTAGTGAATATAGATGGGCATCACTAGCTTGGCATAAAAAAAAATTAATGCAAAATTTTGAAGAGGATTAATAATGACTGCTGTCCATGAGCATCATTCCTCATAACATGTCCTGTATGGCATGGAACTCTGCACTCTAACCAATCCACAGTATATCCAAAATACCTCCTGTCTTGTTAAGACAATTGAAAAGATTATGGGAAAGAAAAAACAATTAACATGGGAACAAGTGTAAAGCAGCCCAACAACTGGTATATATTACATACTCAATAAATGTTACCAAGAACTGGCAAAAGGGTACCTATTATTTCATGAATTTGGGAGGGAAAACAGTCATTTTATTTTGTTTTGTTTTGTTTTGTTTGCCCTAATTTTTTACGGTGTCACAGATTTGGGGAAATAGTCGTTAGTGCACTCAAACTCTACTAAAATCATTGTTTTGGACATACTACTTGAAGTGTTATCATTTTTAATCAATGTAAGAAACATTTGGTCACCAGCACCACAGGAGTGGGTAAGGGAAGACTGGAGGGAAGGAGGGACAGAAGAAACATTTAAGAAACAAAGCAATAAAGGGGGTGCTGGCAGATAGAAATTATACCCATGTCCCAGTGCTATGTGATATTACAATATACAATCAAGAGTAAGATATCTATGTCCTCACACACTATCACTGCAGTGTGACAAAAACATTCAACTATTCAAAGTTCTTCCTCCTAGCTTTCTTTGAAACATACATTATCAATTATCCCCCTACCAAACTTTATTTCTCCCATCTTACTATAACTTCCACTGACCAGTCTTTCTTGTCCTTCTTTGTATGTTTATTTAAAGCACTTCTGGCTTCAAGCAATCTTCTCATCTCAGTATCCCAAGTAGCTAGGATGATAGGTGCATGTCAACATGTCTGGCCTTTGTTGTTTTTTAAAATGTTCTTAAATACAACAAAATATATCCGAACAAGATTTATATTTCTTTCATATATGTCCCACAAATGTCATCTGGCATCCCCAATGCACATTTAATAAAGTGCTTTTGCTGTTCTGTAAACATTAAATATGAATCTATTTTCTTTTCAGCTTGAAGTCCATGAAGCTCCGTACCAGGCAAAAATTCTACAATCTTTCCTATAGTTATCTCTTTACTTACATATGTGGTACTTTAAAATTGCTAAATTGTTATACATATAACAATAACATAAATTGTTATATATATTAAGGTATATACAATGATGAGTTTTTTTATGTTTTCATCCCCAGTAAATATGTAAAACCAAGACTGAGAGCCAGAGAGATTATTCAGGGGTTAAACACACTTGTCTGCAAAGCTTGCTGGCAAGGGTTCAATTCCCCAGTATCCACTTAAAGCCAGATGCACAAAGTGGTGCATATGTCTAGAGTTTGTGTCATTAAGAGTCCCTGGCATGCCCATATTCTCTTTATCGCTCTTTCTTTCCATCTTTCTTTCTTTCTTTCTCTCTCTCTCTCTCTCTCTCTCTCTCTCTCTCTCTCTCTGTCAAATAAAAATATTTTAAAAAAACAAAAGGTTGTCTTTTCTAGGATATTTTCATAACATGGAACAAAGTTTATCTCAAGAAAGGAAATGGTGGCACACACCTTTAATCCCAGCACTCGGGAGGCAGATCACCATGAGTTTGAGGCTACCCTGAGACTACATAGTGAATTCCAGGTCAGCCTGGGCTACAGTGAGACCCTACATAGAAAAATGAAAAAAAGAAAGAGAGAGAGACAGAGAGAGAGAGAGAAATAAGGTCAGCAACAACTAACCCAGCTGTTTTTTGTTTTTTTTTTTTTAATGACAGGACACTATAGCTCAGGACGCTGAGTATGGGAGAGCGTAGTGCAGTCTAGCTTGGGTCACTCACTAGCTGTTCTGTGGGAAGGGAAAAATAAGCATTTCAGCCCAAAGATGATGTGTTCATTCCCACATTCAAACACTCATGTCTCCATCTGTACACAGCATAATGGTAGAGGTCTACTGAATAGTAAAATTGTAGTGACAAGTCATTCCTCTATCAGCAAAAAATAACTGGTTTCATTACTTATTCCACAATGGTATTAAGAGTTCACTGGCCTGTCTAGGGAAATAAATGAGAAGGGAGAAGAGAATGGGGAGGAGGTGAATATGGTCAAAGTACTTGATACACTTTTTGTATGAAAATGTCTTTATGAAACCTATCACTGTACAATTAATATATGCCAATCAATCAATGCAATGAAATAGAAATGATTATGTTAGGGAAATAGAAACAAATGTGTCAAAGCCCAAGAACTTTGGGAGTGGGGGAAAAAAAAACAACAAAAACAAGTTACAGAAACACCCAAATGACGTGATATAATTTATATAAATTTCACTTTTTAACTTTATTTTATTTATTTATTTGAGAGAGGCAGAGAGAGGGAGACAGAGAATGGGTGTGCCAAGGGCTCTAGTCACTGCAAACGAACCCCAGACACATGCATCCCCTTGTGCATCTGACTTATGTTGATCCTGGGGAATTGAACCAAGGTCCTTTAGCTTTGCAGACAAACACCTTAACCGCTAAGCCATCTCTCCAGCCCAAATTTCATTTTTTTTTTTTTTTAACAAAATAGGTCATAGGACTCTGGATAGCTTAAGTGTTGGAAGCAGGGAAAAATAACCAAGGACAAGGTTGTTAATGGTGATGCATAAATGTCATTTTCCTCCTCTTTTTCCTTTCTTTAACCTTCCTTCTCTTATCACACACTGGACAACTCTACTTCTCTTCTGCTCTCCTCCTCTTGTATGCTATTTCCATCCCACATCTGTCCATGACACCAGTGGAAGCCAAAAAGCACTACGTAATATCATATGGAATTGATAAGATACCGAGGGAATATGAAGACAATTCAGCCCTCTAGATTCTTAAAAGACTTGTAGTAGTAAGCAATTTAAGTGATCTACAAGAAGAGAGGAAATCCTAGAAACATGCTTGATACAAACTTCCTCGGAAACTGCCAAGTAATCCCTGATGGGTAAGAGTGCTGTCAGCTGAAAGTCACTGCTGACTCAACGAATCCTTTCAGCTTTAATAATGAGCCCACTTTCTCTTATTACTTCCTCCAATATTGACGAGCCCAGTTCTTCGTGACACAGCCACCCTGGTATTGCAGTATCAGAGCAGTCTGACACCCCAGCACTGTAACAAAGTAAGAGCCACCATATATAATTCTAAAGTTTCTCACAGTGAGAACAAAAAGTGAAACTTACGTCTTTTTTATTATTATTATCTTCAAAGCCCTATTTGTATCTTACACTTACAGTCCACTTCTAACTATTACCTGCACTGCAGGCTCCCAACAAGAACAGGGAAGATCTATGTGTCAATGAACATGGAAAGTAAGAACAGATCAAATAGAATAAGGCAAAAAAAAAAAAAATGAGATTTCTATTGTATTAAATACCAGCTTTTGCACAGAATTGGCTATGCTAACTTATTAAATTATATCTCCTTGAAAGCTCACTGATTATACTAAATAGGCCACTAAACCCCAAACAACGTATAACAGGGTCATATACATTATGTCCCGTCTGATTACAATGGCTGAGAGTCACATTCTCAACAGTGGTCTTCCTGGAGGACCCTGTGTAAACAGAACGGGCACGTCTCAAGGCAAATAAAGACAGAATCTATGCCTTCTAGTGACATGCCAACCTGCTAAAGGCAGGATATACAATGGATAGAATTATGTATAACTTGTTTGCTTTCTCTCTTGGTTATCTATTTTGTGGCTTTCAAACACAGCAATTGCACTCATAGGCAGCTTTCTAGAAATAGAGTAGGGAGCAGGTAAGCCCGCCAGGAACCAGAAGACCTGCTGCTAAACCCCACTTTTACAGCCCCCACCTCTTCACAACAGCCCCAGCCCATGCCTTTATCTCATGGTAGCTCACTTCAGATCAAACTATCAAAGAGGCAATGACATTCTACCAAAATTTGATCATTGATCTGGAAAATTCTGACTGGCAATGACTGAAGTTAAGAGCCCTTGCAACTCAGCCGCCAATACAACACAACATAAAAGTACCAATCTGTTTTTGAAGACGTATATGACTGTGATGTAAAGAGATACAAGCATGTAGTATAACCCTGTTTCCTTGAGGAATAGGTTCTGACATATTCTGAAACTACAGATGACATCAAACATTAAGCAGAGTTTATTTTTTCCTATACCCCTTGCTAACAGTGATCAATAAGAATTAGCAATACTAAAATAACATAAAAATAAAAAAATTAAGTAGTACTAAAACAGAAGTACTGTAATAAATACAATTTCATAATAAAATTATTAACCAGTTTATTACTGCAATTTCCATTTTGTATTTTTGGACCACGACTGAACATGGGCAACTAGAACTAAGGGAAGGGAGACTGTAGGCCAGTAGGCAGGGACCCCACTGGACTTCATTTTGTCTTCTAAAGTACTCACATATGACTCTTGACAGAATACAGTACCTTTGTTTATACATATTAACTACTTCATCGTTAATTATAGAATTGTCTCTTTAATAACTCCTTTACTTGTGACAGGATATAATGTGGAATTTTTTAAAGATATATATTCATACATAAATTAAGATATAGTATGTATCTGAATTGAATTTCAAAACAGACAGCAGACACTATCCCAAGTATTTATTATGAAGAGTGTATGCTAAGACTGAAAGGATTAAGAATCAAAAGGCTTCCAGTAAGCCAAACAATACACACTCCACTTATCCTAACACAAACAGCTATGAGTCACGTACCTTCCATACTTGGGGAAGGGAAAGCCATCATCATCAGCACGGAGAGAATCATCACTCCATCTACCATGGTATGACTGTGGAGACGAAAGAAAAAATGTAAGTGAAACAAAAATCAAGTGCATGCTGACAGTAAATCATGCATATTATACCTTCACACTGCCACTGACAGCCCTTAATAAAAATCTCTCTAACATATATTGCCTTATATTCCATTGTACTTGTCTATGTCCTTTTCATGGCTCTAAGTCAATCTTCTAGGAGGTAGATTTCCCTTAGACCAGCGGCCTCTCTGAGGCTACTTTTAGCACTTCTTATAAAGAACTTAGTAAGAAAACACAGGGAATAGAGGCATAAGGGTTGAACATAAGCATTTCCCAAGATTCTAGGTTTAAATTTTATCTTACCCAACTGAACACAATGTTGGACATACTAGAAGCCCTGAGAGGAATGAGTCCATCATTCTAATGTGATCTTAAAGATGCAAAACTGAGTAATTAAGGCCAAATTAATATGCCTGAGTCTTACTTCTCCTTTATGAGTTTAGTAGTACAGAACCTATATCATCACATAACTCAAAAAGACAAACATGAGTTGGGTGTGGTGGCACATGCCTTTAATACCAGCACTTGGGAGGCAGAGGTAGGAAGATCGCCGTGAATTCGAGGCCACTCTCAGACCTCAGAATGAATTCCAGGTTGGCCTGGGCTAGAGAGAGACCCTACCTTGAAAAAAGAAAAAAAAAATTTTAAAGGAGAAACAAAATCCCTCACCCCTCATGTGTTGCAAAGCAATGCATTTCTACATTAATCTTGAAATTAATAAGGTTAAAAATTAAGACAGGGATACTCTTAAAATAAGAAATCATATAAATGTGCAGTACATGAAAACGCTGCTGAGAAGAAGAGAAGACAGCTGACAGAGAGGTCAAGCTGATGTTGATCTAGAACTCCATTAACAGAAGCTCGATGTCCGGAGTTAAGGTCTTTTCTATTTGCATAATGCCCAAGTGTCAGGAGGATAGTGGGAGTCTGGTAAGGTGTACCTTCCTGGAGCGCAAAGTTGAAAACACTGGTTCACTATGAACGGACCAGCATGCTGCCTTTTACTCTCACAGCTTGGGCACAGAGGGCAAAAGCCTGTAACATGTTTACATTGGACAGCTTCTAGCTCCTGTCACTTAGAGGAGTGGGATTCCAACACATCATCTCTCACTTTGGTTTGTTTTTGTCTTTCTCATCATCATATTTAATCTACCCCTTTTCTAATAAAAAGGAGGTGGGCCTGTACTTTCCTTTTAGACTTTTAAAGAACATGAAACTTATTGAGGCTCTCTTACACTGCCTGCCTCTTACTTCTACGTTCACCTCAGTCTTTTCTAAAGTAGGTTTCTTCTGTGACTTACAAATCATCCACTTTGGCGCCTCACAAGCAAAGGCTGACTCCACCCCCACCATCTCAAGCCTTTAAACAGGAGATGAAGCCCAGCCCTCTGCTTTGCACGGGCCCAAGTCTCCTCCTCTACCCCTCTCTCTTCCCCTTCTCCGGCCCCACTTGAGCTTGTTCAAAATGCAAATACTTGGTGCCTTGGGCAGCAATTAGAATCAGAGGAGGATATGGCAGTGAAGGTGACCATGATAGCTTTTATTTTTAAACATTTTTTGTTTTCTCATTTATTTATTTATGAGAGAGAGACAGAAAGGCAGAGAGAGAGAGAGAGAGAACTTCCAGACACATGTGTCACACTGTGCATCTGGCTTACATGGGTACTCAGGAATAGAATCTGGGTCCTTAGGCTTTTCAGGCAAGCACTTAACTGCTAAGCCATCTCTCCAGCCCTCACTTCCTCTTTTTAAGAAGCCATCATGGGGCTGGAGAGATGGCTTAGCGGTTAAGGCACTTGCCTGAAAAGCCTAAGGATCCCAGTTCGAGGCTTGATTCTCCAGGACCCACATTAGCCAGTTGCACAAGGGGGCACATGGGTCTGGAGCTCGTTTGCAGTGGCTGGAGGCCCTGGCGCACCCCTTCTTTCTCCCTCTCCCTCTATCTCTGTCGCCCTCAAATAAATAAATAATAAAAGAGGAAGTGACAGCTAAGTAAGCACCCTTGCTGACCTTACTGGCATGTGCCCTGCTAGGTTACAATGCAACATGGAGGCCTCTGTCGTATGCTGAGCAGGTACTTGAGCCATGCTCCGGGACTCTACATCAATTTAGTTTTTTTTTTGGTGGGGGGTGGGTAGGATTTCACTTTGTAGCCCAAGCTGGTGGAGTACTTACTGTATAGACGAGGCTGGCCTCAAATGTATAATGACCCTCCGCTTCTGCCTCTCAAGGGCTGTGGTTACAGGCATGTACTACCATGCCCAGCCTAAAAAGAAATTCCTTAACCAAATATGTGGTACAAGGCTATAATCCTAGCTATTTGAGAGGTGAGGGTATTTGAGAGGACTTCACATTCAGAGTCAGCCTGGGCCAGACCAAAACAAACAAACAAAAGGGTAAATGGTATCTTTTCTTTCTAAATTATCTGTCTATGGTATTGTACTACAGCAACAGAAACCAGATTAACACTAACACTTGGGAAAACCCCCTCCACCTGAAATGACCTCAGCACCCCCGCCCCCCGCTTGGGTCTTCCGCTGGCTGGAACCGTGTTGATGGCAGTACCCAGCAACAGCCACGTAACTCCCAAATGGTGCAGGCTTCTAAAGCTCGCGCAACACAACTCTCTGAGCTATGGAATAAAACGCCAAGATCTCTTTTTCATAAAGGTGTTTAATAAAGTAGTAAATAACTGACAGCTTTATCTGGCATCTATCTCAGCTGCCTCTGACAGTCAAGGCAGCGTAAGAGGTATCTTTCAAAAAGAGTGGGAGTTGTATAATGAAAGGGTAGGCATGGTTTGCTTATAAAGCCCATTGAGGTCTACTTAAGTGGAATTATAGGTTATGCTGGCTCTTTATCATGAAATGAACCCTCCCCAAATGGCAAGTCCTCTGAAATCAGTAAAGAAACTAGAGATTAATTATGCTGGTTATACAGGCACCAGGAAAGAGTAAGAAAACAGAGACTCTGACATCATCCATCCCAGGTGGTTCTTCCAGAGAACAGGAAAAATTCAGGTCAGTTTGACCTAAAGAAGTCCCCTCGAGCTCAACATTGTAAAATATCTGAAAAATGGCTTTGTAGCCACTGTCATATTTAGTAAACACATTTAGTGCCTTGAGATTTTCATTAGTAATATGATGCCATTACCATTAGCAACATGTTAAATATTTCATCTTGAGTTATTTAAAATCTGTCTGCTATAATGTGGATGTTTCCCAAAAGCCCATGTGCTTTGAAGGCCTGGAGTGGCACTAATGTGAGGGGTGCACTCTTTAAGAGGTAAAGCATAGGGTGTCCTAGGTCACTGAGAAAGTACCCTCAAAGTGGATCAGGTGACTCTGACTCCTCCTCCTTCCTCCTTGGCCTGCTGGCCATGAAGTGAATGATTTTCTTGACCACAGCCTCCATGCCACTGCCATTCAGCACCCCCATTAGAGGTTCAAAAACAACAGATCCATCCAAACTAAATCCTTTCATTTTACCCTTCACTATTACAGGTAATGTTGCAATGACAGAAAGCTGGGTGGGGAATATGTTCTATAATATCTACTTGGTAGTTGTATCAACATATATATATTAACAGGTGTGTTAAAAATATTAACCTCAGCCAGGCGTGGTGGTGCATGCCTTTAATCCCAGTGCTCGGGCTGGGCCTGTGAGATTGGATATGATGGCACACACCTTTAATCCCTGCATTTAGGAGGCAGAGGCTGGTGGATCGCTGTAAATTCGAGGCCAGCCTGGGACTACATAGTGAATTCCAGGTCAGCCTTGGCTACAGCGAAACCCTACCTCAAAAACAAACAACAACAACAAAAGCCTCTAAAACTAAACAATATTTTTTTGGTTTCTTGAGATAAGGTCTTACATAGTCCAGGCTGGCTTCAAACCCCAGATCCTCTTGGCACAGACTCCTGACTACTGGAAAGTCAGAGGTGTACCACCATATCCAACTTAAACTATTTATCACAATCTTTTCCTTAAATTCGAACTTCTTCAATCATTTATTCCTTCAAGCACTCTTTAAATATTTTATTTATTTATTTTAAAAAAGAGAATGAATCAATCAATGGGTGTGCCAGGACCTCATGCCACTGCAATGGAACTCCAGACATATGTGCCTCTTTGTACAGCTGGCTTTACATGGGGACTGGAAATGTGAACCTGGCCCTGCAGGCTTTGCAATGAAGCAATCACCCCAGCCCCCTAAACATACTTTTGATAGTCGACTATATAGTGTAATTAGAAACTTTACATGATAGAGATATATATTAATGTGGCCCTTGCTATTATAGAGCCTATAATGTAGGTCTATGGTGGTAATCATATAACCATCCAAAAGACTCTTAATCAAAATGTAAAGTGGAGAGTGACTGAGAAAGACACGGGACATCTGACTTCTGGCTGTTACACAAACATGCACAATACACACATGCATGCACAACACATACACATACACAAACACAGAAAGAAAACAAGACTAGCATGGTGGCACACACAGTTTCAGTCCCAGCACTCCCAGTATTTAAGAGGCTGAAACAGAAGAATTGAAAATGCAAAGCCAGCCTGAGCTACACGGCAAAAGTAATCTCAAAAAAGGGGGTGGGGGAGATAAAGAAAATCAGGCCAGGCATGGTGGCACACACTTCTAATCCCAGCACTTGGAAGGTCAAGGTAGGAGGATCACAGTGAGTTTGAGTTCTGCCTGAGGGAGGGAGGGAGGGAGGGAGGGAGGGAGGGAGGGAGGGAGGGAGGGAGGGAGGAAGGAGAGAAACTTACTTAAAAAAAACATATAGAGGAAATGTATCATTGTTTAGCATTTGCCAAATCTCTGTGCTGGTCTTAGAAGAAAGCTTGATTTTCATCTACAATTCTACATCCAACCCATTACAACATGGTGTAGTAGTCAAAGTCCACATAGAGCCCAGCCTTGGACACATCATTGGAAAAGAAGGATCTTGCAATACTACTAAGAACATCTTGAGGGGAGGGTCAAAGATTCTTGGGCCACATTTTGAAAGCTACTCCTCTCTCCATGTATGCTCAATTGTACTCTACCACATATGATGACAACAGGTACTTTGGAATGAATGAGCGCTTGCCCAATACCTGATAATGATGCTACAGAGTTTCAGAAATCACAGTAGCCATGCCAATATTAAGGAAATCTAACAGTCAAGGAAGAATGCATTGGATATTTTTTAATGTAGGAGTAACATTTTATATAGACAACTAAAGATTTTAAACGAGGTAAAAAGTTATGCTCACAACTGTTCATCTCATTCAAAAATCATAGGGTAGGGGATTGCAAAATATTATCTGCAGGGTTCAGAGTATTAATTTTTACCTATAATGTATCTATCCAACTCCACTTCTATTCTTGGCAAAGCCCTTCCATCCCTGGTAACTAACCTTGGTACTTCAGACATAGTGAGGTAGCTATTCAAAGAACAGTTAAGGACCTCCCATCTAAGTGAGGGGCCCTCTAAGTCAGTGTCATCTCTTACAATGTCCCAGAACTACCCTCTGTGAGATAGAGCATTCCCATGACACTCTACTTAAAAACAGAGAATCACCAGGGCTGAGAGAACCACTTTCCAAATCCCATGGTACTTTTCAAGCTCCATTTATAGATCAGAGGGATAGCTAAGGAGCCAGTGCTTAGCTCGCTTTCTAACACATGTTGGCTTCAGACCAAGTTCAACACTTCTTTTGCTCATCACAATTTGACAGATGGATAAAATCACAGATATTCTTTATCACCTAAACAAAAATTATTTTGATGTTGGCTGCATGTGGTGGTTTGATTCAGGTGTCCCCATCAACTTAGGTGTTCTGCATGCTGGGTTCCCAGGTGATAAAGATTGGGGAACTGATGCTTCCTGAAAGCAATGTGTTGTTGGGGGCGGGCTTATGGGTGTTATAGCCAATGTCTCCTTGCTGGTATTTGGCACACTCTACTGTTGCTATTGTCCACCTTATGTTGACCAGGGGGTGATGTCCAACCTTTGCTCATGCCATCATTTCACCTCCCATCAGGGAGCTTCCCCTTGAGTCGATAAGCCAAAATAAACCCTTTTTTCCTACAAGCTGCTCTTGTGATTTCTGCAACAATGCAAACCTGACTGCAACACCACAGAAACAGTCAGAGTATAATGTGCTTCTTTATTCAACTGTGCAGCCCATACTAGATGCTCTAGATGAAAAACTACTGACAGGTAATAAAGGACAGTACTAAAATATAGACTTCTGAGCAGCACATGTATTGTCCATAAGAGGATAGTTATCAAAAAATAACAAAATGTTCCCTTGTCCAATTGGTGGCCTAAACACATCTGATGGGTCCATTCATTCAATATGTAATTTACTGAGTACACCTAAGTATTCAATATGGATTTTATTACATGATTTGACTTTTAAAAATCTCTCTTAAGAATCCTGAAAGAGGGGCTGGAGAGATGGCGTAGCGGTTAAGCGCTTGCCTGTGAAGCCTAAGGACCCCGGTTCAAGGCTCGGTTCCCCAGGTCCCACGTTAGCCAGATGCACAAGGGGGCGCACGCGTCTGGAGTTCGTTTGCAGAGGCTGGAAGCCCTGGCGCGCCCATTCTCTCTCTCTCCCTCTATCTGTCTTTCTCTCTGTGTCTGTCGCTCTCAAATAATAAATAAATAAAAAATGGACAAAAAAATATTTACAAAAAAAAAAAGAATCCTGAAAGATAGCTAAACAAGCATCCATTCCAGTTTTAAGTGACTTATATACCACCCAAGAGAAGACATTCCTAACCCACACCTGTTCACGACTCTTAACTGCTAGTCCATGATGGCTTTTTGTTGTTCTGTCAAGGTACAATCTCACTCTGGCCCAGGCTGACCTAAAATTCACAATGTAGTCTCAGGATGGCCTCAGACTCATGGTGATCCTCCTACCTCTGCCTCCCTGAGTGCCCGGCCTTCATGATGGCTTTTGTTTTTCCATTATGTTTTCATGCTGTCTGTGCTATGCCTTCTACCTTGGAGGTGGAGGTGGGAAGAACCTTCTATTTAACATAAAAGGCAAGGCAGAAAAAAAAAATCAAAGGAAATCTGGTTTCTTGTAGTCACTTATCAACATTATGTCATTGTCACCATAAATACTTACAGTACTATTTCAAAAATAAGAAAATGGATGCATTCTCATTTAACCCAAGGCCAAGCACATAAGCTCAAACCCAAGACCATCTGACTAGAATTTAGAGGCCTTAATCAACCTAACACAACCTCCAAAGAACTGGCCAGCCCACTGGAGATGATTCAGCAATCCAGTTTTGCCATCAGTGTTTGACCCCAGCTTTCCATTGTGAGTTTCAACAACCTTGATTAGAAAATGATCTACCCATGGTTATTTGAGGCACTTTTCAATCTTGTCTCCTTTCCTTTTCTCTACACTCAAAATTAATTTCATTTACTCTTTAACTTCTAATTCTCTCCCTCACTCCCCCTGCCTCCCAGACCAAAAAAAAAAAAAAAATCTCATTGTCAAGCAAAGCTATTTGAGGGTGAGGGCTGAAAGAAAACAAAGCTTTCTTGCAATTGGTTTCTTGCACCCAGCCACACCCAACTCATTCATCAATTCTCTCATAATTCATGCCTCAAAATAAAAACAGAACTTAGTATAAAGCATGTCTGGGACAGAGTTAAACCCCCTAAGGCATATTCTAAAAACAGACTTTGAAGGAAAACACATTACAACCACCACTCTCCATCTAGGTCCAACAAAACCTGACCATGATATCCAATGAGATAATATAAAACCAGTGATCGATAGACAAAGAGCTAGCCAAGGGTAGTTTGCTCTAAACTACTTGGATCTTTGGGAAGAATGAAAGAGATGAGCTGTCAATAATAGCTGCAAAGAAAGGCTAAACCAAAGGCATCATACCAAATAAGTTAAGCCAGGTTCTTTTCTGCAGTCACAAATGACCTGTTAAATATTTTTAACACCACACTCTGTCTGAACTGGTGATGTTGTTGCCGGGACCTGGTTTTATATAGACTTCACTGCTATGGCAGCATTTCTCGTGGGTGCTACTTTCAGAATATTAGCATGTAATTTGATCTTTTGCAAAAGAGGAATACAAATAGCTTCTTGGACAAGTCCTATAGAACTGAAAACCAGCCCCTGGATCGGTTCATCCTGTGGTTAGAGGAAATAATTATAGATCATTTCAGGAAAGAAAGGGTTTTGACTAAAAGAGTTACACTACAAACATTCCAGCTGTGACAGATGGACCCCCAGATATGGTTCCAGGAGAGGAAAGGGGGGATGAAAATATAATCTGTAAATGGGAGGGATAGCTTGATTGAATGAAAATAAGCGAACATTTTAGCTTAGGCTGCCATGACAGAAACAAAAAATTCTCCATAAATTTGCTTTAATTGTATACAGAACAAAACTGACTTGGCTGCACCCTCTGAGATATACAGATAAATACTCAGCTAAGCTTCTAAGAGCTCAGAGTCCGTTGTTGTTGTTGGTTTGTTTTTTCAAGGTAGGGTCTCACTCTAGCTCAGGCTGATCTGGAACTCATAACAATCTTCCGACCTCTTCCTCCTAAGTGCTGGGATTAAAGGTGTACGCCACCACACCCGACCCAGTCTTAATGATCTGCTGTATGCTTTATGAGTACCTCAAAACTAGGGTTTTAATTTATTTGAGAAAGAGACAGAGAAAGAGCCAGATAGAGAAAAAGTCAGAGAATGGGTATGCCAGGGGCTATAGTCACTGCAAATGAACTCCAGACACATGCACCACCTTGCACATCTAGTTTACATGGGTACTGGGGAATTAAACCTGGGTCCTTAGGCCTCAACACCTCAAGAGCTAAGCCATCTCTCCAGCCCAAAACTAGGTGTAACTATGACATCATTCCCTCTGGGACACACAGCCAGAGCCACCAGCTTTGTCTCAGCCAACAGGAGCCCACCATCTCCCACCTGTCTTGTTATATTCTCGCTGGAGCTCAGGGCCACTCTCCTTCTCCCTTCAGTTTACGAACTCTACTGGAAACAAGATTTGAAAAGCCTGTGGGTAAAACGTGCTCCCTTAGTCCCTCCCTAAAGCATTTATATTTGGACCCCTGGGTCCATTTAAAATTTGGCTTTCTCCCTTATTGCTCAGTTATAGGCTCTTCCTGCCCTTGGTCTCATTTCTAAATGGCACAGAGTGGACAAAAAGTGTTGCAAACTGACTCAGTTCTAAGGTTTGCTCTTTTCTTCATTGGTCTTTTCAGACAGGATCTAACAGCCTGAGCTGGCTTGGTACTCACTATGTAGTGAAGCTGGCCTTGACTGTGGTGGAACGGGTATCAGGGTGGGGTGAGCCATCACTTTCATGTCCTTCCTCTCTCTGCTCTCCCTTTCCCTCTTTCTCTACCCTCTCAAACCTTCCCTCCATTCCTCCTTCCCTCCCTCAGGAATACATTTGAGGAAGAAAACCCTTTTTATAGTCTTTTTCTATTCTACAGTCTCTCTCACCCTTGCTATCTCCTCATACTCCAAGACCATTCCTGTGTCAGACCATGGCCCCACACACTTCACAGGCCCCTGCTGCATCTTCCTCCGAGGGCTTCACTCTGAGCAAAACAGGCCACGTATTTGCTGCTTTTCTTTCACTGCCACCCCTTTCCACATACCAACACAGAAGCAGCACGAGCGTTCAAGTCTGCACAGTGTCTTCCCCAGAAAAGGCACCTACCGGGCACTGAAAATCAACTAAAACAGTAGTTTTAATACTCAGTCCATGTTTGGGTGAGCGGAGGTGAAGTTTAAGCCTAGCAAGGAAGTGACTGGGGGAGGGGCTCTATGACCTCCATTTAACAGAGTAGCAACTAGGTACTGGGGGTAAATTTAGAGGCATCATTTCTAACTGGGATTCCAGCTTTCCTGGGTGGAGCCTGACAGAAAGGCGCTGGCAGACAGTGGGTGCAGAGGCAGCTCCATGGTGGACAATAGCCCATTTGGAAATGCCTGCTTGGATGTCTGATTGCAGACACCAGCTGATATACCCACAGCCATCGCCAGTGACCTCTGGGACAGCTTTGGTAACTTAAAAGCACATCTTCTACATGTTAAAAATTGACATATTATTCCCCCCACATGTCTTCTAATAGTTATTGATGTGATTTGCAAAGCCAGGCTTCCATGCCTATAAATAACTTTCAGAAAGAACCCGGAAGTGTCAAGAGGAAAATAGATCTGGCTGGTAGAAACCAAAGACTCGACCAGAGATTACAGTTAGCAATTAGTATATTTGAGAAAAAGGAAAAGAAAGAAGTAACATGTTCTGTATTTGATGCTATCTGTCCAGGAGTCTTAAAACAAAGTACTCAGCCAGTGAGTCAAGAACCCAGATAGATCATTACAGAACAGGAACTCTTTTAGGACTCCTTTATCTATTTAAAGAGACCATCATTGGCAAGGAACTGTCAGCACAACAATTATTTCAGTGAATTTTGCCTGCAAAGCTGATATCATTAAGCCTTTTACAGTTATTTACACCTTTGTGCAGTTTCTCCAAGTGACACACTAAATAGCAACTAGAACAACCTGCTCTAAACAATGGAATCACTAATTAATCTTTACAAAGACTCTTCATAGGGGTCTTTCTCCTCTGCCCTCCCCTTGAAGAATGTGATTAATGGAATTCTCTCACAATTCCACTTGAAATATGCTTTAGCTATTCAGGCAGCTACAGCAGAATCAGATAATTGTGGTATGACTCAACAAACGCACAGCTGTTCATTTAAATATATCCATCAAAAGTATAAATACGATCATGAGAGTGCAAAGGAGTCATGGACCAGGGTCAGTGTACAAGTTGAACCGGTTAGAGTCCAAGTAACCACAACAGAAAATGAGGAGGAGCTGGGTAGATTGTGGGGGAGGGGTGCCAAATAGATACTGGATGGAACAGAGACCAGACACTGGATGCAGGACTGGGAAGATAGGTCAGAGGTTAAAGGCACTTGCTTGCAAAGCCTACCAGCCTTGATCTGATTCTCCAGCACTCGCACAAAGTCAGATGCACATGGTGGTGCATGTGTCTGGAGACCGTAGGGACACATTCACATAAATAAATAAATAAATAAATAAATAAATAAATAGGGCCGGAGAGATAGCTGAACAGTTAAGGAGCTTGCCTGAAAAGCCAAAGGAACCAGGACCAAGTCCCCAGGACACATATAACCAGACGCACAAGATAGTACATGCATCAGAAGTTCATTTGCAGCAGCTAGAGGACCTGGTGCACCCATTCTCCCTCTCCCTATCTTAAATAGAAATAATTATGTAAAATAAATAATTTTTAATTTTTAATATTTTTATTATTTCCAACTTCTATAATTATAGACAATAAACCATGATAATTCCCTCCCCCCGACTTTCCCCTTCACAACTCCACTTTCCTTCATATCCCCTCCCCTCTCTATCAGTCTCTCTTTTATTTTGATAACATATTATCCTCTCATTATAATATAAGGATCTTGTGTTGGTAGTGCCAGGCACTGCAAGATCGTGAATGTAACAGGATATTTTGTGTCTGGAAAAATGCTTTCTAAGCAGTCCTACCCTTCCTTTGGCTCTTACATTCTTTCCACCACCTCTTGCACAATGGACCCTGAGCCTTGGAAGGTGTGATAGAGATGTTTCAATGCTTAGCACTCCTCTGTCACTTCCTCTCAGCACTATGGTGCCTTTGGGTCATCCCAGAGGCCACGGCCATGTGAAAAGAGAAGCTTCTCTAACCAAAAGTGGGAGTAGCATTAATATATGGGTATGAACATTAAGAGAAGTGCTTACCAGGAAGTTTGGTAAGCATAGTATATGTACTTAACCAGAACCAGCAGGTGTTACACCCCTAGGGTTCATGACTTTCAGTATCGGGCATGTATTCCCTCCCATGGAATGTCCTCCAGTCCAGTTAGAGAACAGTTGGTTTCCCCAGTAACCAACATGCCACTATTGCACCTGTTGGCTCAATTGGCCTGGCTGGCCAAGATTAAGGCTTGCAGTGTCGTTTGCTGGTTATCTCCAGTTATGACTTCTCTTTGTCCCATGGAACTGCATATAGCATAGCTTTTTCCAGCTTTCTGTCAGCCGATCTACACAAAAGGAGGTTTTCAGCCCAGCTCCAGCAAGATTTCTCAGTAACCTTGCAGCCCAACATGTGGAGTCTTCAGCAATAGGACCTTACCATCTATCCTTGTGAGAAACTAAGAGCATTGGCAATGGCCTGTAATGTTTGGGGGGCATCAGGGATCTCCCTGTCTAACAACTCACTGAAGTTATCCCATTCCTGACACTGAAATTTTTCTAGTAACAATCTATATAGCTTCTGGGTGTGCTACTGTCCGAAAAAGAAGGTTTCCATATGACTTATTCATACCCTCTTAGATTTTGATTAACCCTTCCCCCACCTTTCCTTTACTCAATCTCTTCCCCTGGCCTCACTTAGGCCTTTCAACCCCCAGTAATCTGTCCTTCTACTTACATATACAATGCCGTCCTCTTAAGTCCTCCCCTCTCCTCCCTCGCTTATAGCCCCTTTCTAGCTTACTGACCTCTGCTACTGAGTTTTATTCTAACTCACATACAAGTCCAAACATTTGTAGCTGGGATCCACATATGAGAGAAAACATGTGACACTTGGCTTTCTGGGTCTGGGTTACCTCACTAAATATAATCCTTTCCAGGTCCATCCATTTCCCTGCAAATTTCATAATTTCATTGGTTTTGTTTTTTTTTTTAACCACTGAGTAGAACTCCACTGTATAATATACCACATCTTCATTATCCACTCATCAACAGAGAGACATCTAAGCTGGTTCAATTTCTTAGCTATTGTGAATAGAGCAGCAATAAACATGGCTATGCAAGTATCTCTAAGGTAGTGTGACAAGTCCTTAGAATATATGCCTAGGAGTGCTATAGGTACGTTATATGGTAAATCTAGTTTTAGCTGTCTCAGGAACCTCCACACTGATGTCCACAATGGCTGGACCAGATTATATTCCCATCAACAGTGTAGAAGAGTTCCTCTTTGCTCACATCCTTACCAGCATTTATTGTCATTTATTTCTTGATAATAGCCATTCTGACAGGAATGAGATGGAATCCAGACCATTTTATTAGTAGTCTATAGGCCATTTGTATTTCTTCTTTTGAGAACTCTCTATTTAGCTCCATAGTCTATTTCTTAACTGGGTTGTTTGATTTCTTATTTAGTTTTTGGACTTCTTTGTATATCCTGGATATTAATCCGCTGTCAGATGTAGAGCTGACAAGGATTATCCCCATTCTGTAGATTGGATCTTTGTTCTATTCACAGTGTCCTTTGCTATACAAAAGCTTTGTAATTTCATGAGATCCTAGTGGTTTATAGTGGGTTTATTTCCTGAGCAACTGGGGTTATATTTAAGAAGTCGTTGCCTATGCCAAGATGTTGAAGGGTTTCCCCTAATTTTTTTTCTAGCAGTTTCAGAGTTTCAGGTCTGATATTAAGGTCTTTGATCCATTTGGGCTTAATTCTTGACATGGAGAGAAATAGGATCTATTTTCATCCTTTTACAGATACATATCCAGTTTTCCCAATATCATTTGCTGAAGAGGCTGTCTTTTCTCCAGTGAGTATTTTTGGCATTTTTATCAAAGAGCAGGCGGCTGTACTTGCCCAGACTTACGTCTGGGTCCTCTATTCTATTCTATTGATCTATGTGTCTGTTTTTGTGCCAGTATCATACTGCTTTTGTTACTATGGTTCTGTAATATAGCTTAAAATCAGATAAAATAGCCAGGTGTGGTGGAGCACGCCTTTAATCCCAGCACTTGGGAGGCAGAGGTAGAAGGATCACCATGAGTTCAAGGCCACTCTGAGACTCCATAGTGAATTCCAGGTCAGCCTGAGCTAGAGTGAGACCCTACCTTGAAAAACCAAAAAGCTTTGCTTTTGTTGCTCAAAATTGTTTTGGGGACTGGAGAGATGGCTTAGTAGTTAAGGTGCTTGCCTGCAAAGCCTAAGGACCCGTATTTGACTCTCCAGATCCCACATTAGCCAGACACACAAAAGTGAGGCAAGTGTAGGGTTGCACATGCCCACTAGGTCATGCAAGCATCTGTAGTTCAGCTGCCGTGGCTGAGGCCCTGATGTGCCAATCTGCCCCCACCCTGTGTGTGTGTGTGTGTGTGTGTGTGTGTGTGTGTGTGTGTGTGTGTGTATCTGTCTGTCTGTCTGTCTGTCTCTGTCTCTATCTCCCTCTGTCTGTCTAAAAAAAAAAGTTGCTTTGGATATTCAAGCTTATTTGTGCTTCCAAATGAATTTTAAGATTTTTTTTAATCTGTTTCCATTTTACTGGCCACTATGGCATGATGACCCAACCAGGCAATGTTAAAAGCAAAGTTAAATGCACTGTATTAAATGAGGAAAAAGAAATAATCTTTTAAAAATAGATGACATCCCTAAGTACATAGAAGTAGAAAACCTACAGGGGAGAAAAAGATGAATCCCATTTGTTATGAAAACAAAGACCCAGGGTAAGAAGAAAGAGGAGTGGCAGGGTGACATCGTGGTCCTGACCAACACTGATGTGAACTCATGGATGTGTGTGAATCTCTCCAGGAGACCCAAGTACAGATAATCCCTGATGAAAGATTTCCATTTGACAATGGTGAAAATGTGAGCTACACTCAGTAGAAATGGTGAGCTCTTCTTGGGGTAGCACCCTGGGGCACAGTCCTCTCTCTGATGAGCAGCTTCCTTCCCCACATGATTACAAAGGCAAACACTTCACACTCCACATAGGACTACTGCACAGTTAGGATGGATGTTCTAGATTAGGTGTTTTGAATTCATTTTAAATTGTGATTTGGGACATGATCACATTATAAGTCAAGAAGCCTATGTATGGATCTCCATACCAGAAAACCCCCTGTGGAGGTTCCACATTGAAAATGTTAGCAGAGGCAAGGAAATGGAGACAAAGAAAACTGTAGGGAGGCTCCTCCCAGGGATCCAGACACCACCCGTTCATACTTCCTGGGGGTCGGGCCAAGAGGCCCAAGAAGAACGTGGGACACGAAGGCCCTGAGAAGACTTGGGTGCCAGTCCTCTGCTAAAGGGTCACTCAAAATGATAGCAAAGTACCCAGGTGTGGTGATGTATGCCTTTAATCCCAGAAGGCTGAGGTTGGAGGATCACCATGAATTTGAGGCCAACCTGGACTACAGTGTGAGTTCCCTCAACCTGGACTAAAATGAGCCCCTGCCTCAAAAATGAACAAAGAAAAAAACAGTACAAATGAACATAAGATCTAATCCATTTTGATGATTTCCAAGCTTTCCATGAATCAGCAAAATCCCCCCCCACACACACACACACAATTCCTCCCTAAGTGATCCTTCTGACAGTAAAAGGAACTAAGCACATCACAGGCCTCCAACATCCCATATTGAGGACAATTTACATTCCTCCAACTTAGAGGCAACCTCCCTTGTTCTGTCATAAATAAGCACAAAGAACGCCAATGATTAGCAGCTGTGTCAGCCTCAAGTCTTCCCCTGTGCCCCTCTGCATTCTTTTGTAGGGCACATTACAAGAACCTTCTAGACTGGCTACCTCCACAAGCTCCACCCCATCTTCCCTCCAGAGCTCTGCCTCAGTGTCACATTCACTATGGCTATACCTCTTTCCTTATGTTAGTTTTCTCTCCATAAGGAGTTACTTCAACATACCATTCTGAGTTCTAGAAGTTGCCCATCGCCCTCCACCAGAAGTAGCATCCCAGGTAATGCTGTCCACTTCGTAGGATGGAGGTGTTGAAAATTCCCTTCTTCCTTGGGTCATACCTAGCAGAGGTTCATAAGCTCCTGTGTCTGATATCTGTTCTTTAATGCTCTGTTCTTCATTGGGTTGTTTTAAGGGGCTATTCTTTTGCCATTGTTCCATAAAGCTTGGTTTACTCAAGGCCCAACACCTCAGTCTTCTCTTCCTCTTTCTCACAACAGTGTCCATTTTCTTAGGTTTGGGGTCCATGGTAGGCTGCCAGTCTAAGCCATCAGTTGGAGAATGCAATCAACTTCTTTTTAGTTCCCCCACCTATTCCTTCCTCACTACCTTTTCTCCCATATGTTCTTGTCTTTTCATAATTAATAAAATTAATCTTTAAAATATTATAGATATTTAAAATCAAACAGAAATAGAAAAGTATTTTTAAAAATCACTTTTTAGCCAGGCATGGTGGCACACGCCTTTCATCCCAGCACTCGGGAGGCAGAGGTAGGAAGATCTCTGTGAGTTCAAGGCTACCCTGAGACTCCATAGTGAATTCCAGGTTAGCCTAGGCTAGAGTGAGACTCTACCTCAAAAAACAAAAACAAAATCATTTTTTTACCTTCTAGTTTTAAAAATAAGCAACAGCCTACTCTAGTTCTAATATATGTAAACTTATTTTTCCATTTCTTCCTGAGGTGTTTTAATGAGAATCCCAAGTATCATATCATTTCTCCCACAAGTTCTCTAATAGGCTCAGACCACTTCTACATATATATACAAACCCAGCATCTAACCTAAGGAAGGTTACATATTTCATCCTCCAAATGTCATCTAACATCAAATCTGTGTTTAGTTCTGGTAAATTTTCAACTATTAAAAACTTCCTCCCAGGCCAAAAAATGATAAGTAAAAAAAAAAAAAATTATGAAGACTAGAGACAACATAAAAACAAACACCCTCCTGGTTTCTAAGCCTCACTCACAAGTAGTGCTACTGTGTTAGGACAGTGATAGCACAGGCGACAGGACACACACGATACTGACGAAACAAGCAACAATGGCCTATGCCAATTCTCACACATCCTGTTGTTTCTAATAATCAGAATTGCCCGCATGGAATAAAAGAGATAGTGGCGTAGCACAGAAAAGGTTAAGCAAAAACATTTAAAACTTAATTTAAAATGAAAATATGAGTATGACGTAATTCTAGGTCTTGTCCACAAAAGTGGGGAATTCCAAATAATGTCCTATCTAGTGATGATAAGCATTTCTGGTTCTCAGATTGTGCTATTAAGATACTATTTCCAGGTTGGAGATGGCTCAGCAGTTTGAAAGCACTGCTTTCAAACCACTGACCCAGGTTCAATTCCCTAGTGCCAATGTAAAGCCAGATACACGAAATGGTCCATGCACCTGGAGTTCATTTGCAGTAGCAGGAAGCCCTGGCACACCATATCCTTTCTCTCTCTGCCCTCCCCTTTCTGTCTCTGTCATAAGTTAATTAATTAATATTATTTCCCAGTAAAGTAATCTGAACTGAACCTTGAGGGCACAAACACTCAGTTCCAGTCGATAAGAAACTAGAAGTCTAAAATCCAGGTTCTTCAGTAGATAAACTGAGATGAAAAGAATGGGCTATAGAAGAAAACTAAAATTTTGGAAACTTAAAAGGCATGCCAAAAGAGAGGGAGAGGCCTGCAAAGATTGCTCAGTAGTTAAAGGTGCTTTCTTTTTTTTTTTTTAATTTTTACTTATTTATTTGAAAGTGGCAGAGAAAGGTAGATAAATAGAGAAAGAGAGAGAGAGAGAGAAAGAGAAAGAGAATGGGCATGCCAGGGCCTCCAGCCACTGCAAACGAACTCCAGATGCGTGCGCCCCCTTGTGCATCTGGCTAATGTGGGTCCTGGGGAATCGAGCCTCGAACCGGGGTCCTTAGGCTTCACAGGCAAGCGTTTAACCGCTAAGCCATCTCTCCAGCCTAAAGGTGCTTTCTTGAAAAGCCTACCCAAAGCCCAGGTTTAATTCCCAAGCCACCGATGTAAAAGCCAGATTCAAGCTTCTGGTATTCACTTACAGTGGTAGGAGGCCCTGGCATGTCCATACATACATACATACACACGCACACGCACGCATGCACACATGCATGCACAAAGATAAATACATAAAACTTGCTTAAAGGAGGGAGCAAAAGTGAACTCTGCTGCCAGGTACAAACTCCTGGTGTTATAACCACAAAGAAAGCAATCACAACGTACACGTGCACACTCCTCACATCGTGTGTACACTACCCAATGTGCTATTTTTTTGACCTGTCTAGAGGTCACAAAAAATATTTACCTTATAATAACTAACTAAGCTCTATATGCTTCCATAGTAAATCTTGAATTCTGCAGTAACAAATAAAAAGCCTGTCTAAGACAAGAACTGACACACAGAAGTAACAAGTACTGTGCAGCATATATGGTTTAGGTAAACTGTGTCCAGGTTTGTGTGTTCCAAACACACAAACTTTTGACATGTCACCTATTCCTGACCTGCAAACTCAGGAAATAGATTTTTCAAGACCTACACTTATCTTTAAATATTCGTGTTTGTTTGTTTATTTAAGAGAAAGAGGCAGGGAGAGTAAGTACAAAACATCAGGGACCTCTTGCTGCTGCAAATGAGCTCCAGATGTGTGTGCCACTTTGTGCTTCTGGCTTTACGTGAGTACTAGGAAATCCAACCCAGACCAGCAGGCTTTGCAAGCAAATGCCTTTAACCACTGAGCCATCTCTCCAGCCCCATCTAAATTTATTTTGAATGGAAGAGAAAAATGAGTATCAGTTTCCTAGCTATAAACAGAAATTATATATAAGAGAAAAACGAGTATCCATTTCCTAGCTATAAACAGAAATTATATATTAAAATAAAATCAATACATCATATAAGTTGGTCCTTCCTCCCACCTACTTCAATTAAGTTTCAATTAAGATCAGTGTTTCTCAAAGGAGCAATGCAACACTGTGACCAAGCAAGAAAACTAACACTTTAAAGGCACACATGCTCTCTAGCAAAGTTTGTATCAAATCCCAATAATAATAATAACAGATTTTCTTCTTTCCTGGAAGGAGGAAATAGAGACTAGATATGACTACCTTAAATTTTATATTCAAAAAACATATTAAACCTCATGAAGTAATATTGAAATCTTATAGAGTAAGACTTAAGACCGGAGACTATCCCTACTAAAAAAAGAAAATAAAGCCATTTTATCTTCAAGAGTTAAAATGGTATGATTCTGATATACACACAGACAGATTAATGAAGCTAAATGTAATCCCAGAAACCGACCAAAATACAAGTAGGGATTCATAGTATAAAAGTCACCAAAGAAGGGCTGGAGAGATGGCTCAGCAGTTAAGGTGCTTGTCTGTAAAATCTTAACAACCCAGGTTCAATTCCCCAGTATCCGCATAACGCCAGATGCACAAAGTGGCGCATACATCTGGACTTCTTTTGCAGTGACTAGAGGCCCTGGAGCAAACATGTGTACATGCACTCTCTATCTACCTAAAAACTCACTCACTCACTCACTCACTCACTCAATCTCTCTGCTTACAAATAAATGAATAAAATATTTTTAAAGTCACCAAATGAAAACTAAGGGGGGGTGAGGGACTCAAGCCAATAATCTCAATTCTAAGGATAACAGTGGGCCAGATAGGGACAGCTGGTGGCAGGAGGGCATCAGGACAGTATTGGTACCATGAGGCCACTATGTGTAGAAGTTGCTAATTTTCCACTAAAATTCCTTTTTCTCTTCTTCTTTGGTACCAAGTGACCAGTAGAGTCATCCTCTCCTAACTTCCCCTGAAGTAAGCTGTACCCACACGACTAAGTTCTCCCCAGAGACATCTGCAAGCTCTGATCACTTGCCCTCAACTTTTTGCTCTTCCCAATGTAGGAACCCAGAGCACAGCATGCAGTCTGCAGTCATGACTACTGGCACAAAAGAACAGAAGAAATCCAAGTCTTAGAATGCCCAGTGTGGATGCGCTGTCCTAGTCACCCGTTTACTTCACACTTGGAACTGCTAAGTGAGGAAAAACTAAACTTCTGTGTTCTTTGAACCATAGCACATTTCAATTCCTTGGTTACAGCAACTCAGCCTTGAACTAATTAATAGAGCACCTAGGGAAAAATTAAGTTGGATTATACCTAACATTCCAGATGGATCAAAGACAAATCTACAAAAAGAACCGTACCACACCAGCAAGAACCAGAGATGGTTTTTAAATCTATAACTGGGAAAAGAGTCATTAACTGTGCCACAAAGTCTGAAATGACAAAAAGGCTGAGTCTGTATTTATTTCTATAAATCTGTTAGCTCATGTTTTATCAAACATCTCCTCCACCAGAATCCATGTTTCACAGAGCAAGAGTTGGGGTCTGCTTTCATCACTTCTGTGTAATGGGGTATCTAGAATCAGTTCCAAACATGTAAAAGACATTAATAAATATTCATTGAATGAATAAATGGGTCAATTTAACCTTGAAAACTCTTTAATAGCCAGAACAGCTATACTTACACACACACACACACACACCCACACACACACACATAGTATTGTGTATACATACATACATATATACATATTAAACCAAAGACCAAACAAAAATACAACTAGCATAAACCACAAGAAAACAAGGAGGTGAGCTGAAGACATGGCTCAGTGGTTAAAGGCACTTGTCAGCAAGGCCTGATGGCCTTGGGTTTGATTCCTCAGTACCCACCTAAAGACAGATGCACAAAGTGACGCATGCATCTGGAGTTCATTTGTAGTATGAAGCTCTGGTATGCCCATACTCTTTCTGTCAGGCTTTTTCTGTCCCATGAATAAATAAATTAAATAAATAAATAAATTTTAAAAAGAAAATAAGGAGGCAATATGAACTGATCATGAAAATTCATGTTTTGAAGACAATATTTTGATTATAAAAACAGCCCAACAGGAAACTAATTTTAAAAAAAAAATGAGACAGAGAAAGAGAGACAAGAACCAGATACATTAATGGCTTTTAACCTATAAAATCCAAAAAA
Source organism: Jaculus jaculus (assembly GCF_020740685.1). Lineage (NCBI taxonomy): Eukaryota > Metazoa > Chordata > Mammalia > Rodentia > Dipodidae > Jaculus > Jaculus jaculus. The sequence goes on along the minus strand of NC_059105.1, from coordinate 81,978,525 downwards.
TGGAACTTAAAGCTATGCAATTTGATACTTTCTACCTATCAATTTGATCAAGGGAAAAACAGCCTATCAATGATACTGTGATTGGCAAAGGTATAAATAAAGAGGATATTCGCATCTACCACTAGTGAAATCTAAAACTTTTTAAGCAGTACAAACAAAGCAACTGGCAGTAAATTTCTACCAAAATCAAAATATACATAGCCTTTGACCCAGCAATTCTACTAGAAATGGGTCCTCCAGATTCTTCCCCTGTGTTTGAAATGACGTATGCACAGGGTTATTCCTTACAGCCTCATTCATGATCATCAAAACTGCCTGTGCATCAGTGGCACAGGTTAAGTAAATTACAGCCACTCTTACAGTGGAATTCCAGGCATCCATTGAAAATTCATGCAGTGTTCACATGGGAGAACTTCCAAGAAACATTCTGTAAATGAAAAGGGATGAAAACCTTGCATATTATTACCATTTGTGTACAATTTAAATGTTTGTATATTATATATGGTCTGAAAAAAAGTCCTCAGAAATTTAACAATGGCTGCCTGGAAGAATAAATGGAAAGAAGAGGCATTTTCACCCTGCATTCCCACATTCTTGTGTCTTGTGTCTTTTGTTTATTTTTATTTACTTATTTGAGAGTGACAGAGAGAGAGAGAGAGAGAGAGAGAGAGAAAGAGAATGGGTGTGCCAGGGCCTCCAGCCACTGCAAATGAACTACAAACGCATGTGACCCCCTTGTCCATCTGGCTAACATGGCTCCTGGAGAATCGAGCCTTGAACTGGGGTCCTTAGGCTTCACAGGCAAGTGTTTAACCAGTAAGCCATCTCTCCAGCCCTGTCTTGTATCTTGCATACACTGATTACCTTTTTACCTTTCTAAAAACCAGTACTTTATACAAGAATCATAGACAAAAAATATTCATTCCCAATGCAAGATATCTAAAAATTTTTCTGGCGATTCTTACTGCTGGTCACATGAAGAAAACATTAAGCTCAATAATGTTAACCCCATTTCATAATTAAGCCTACAGCCATCATCTCTTCCTCTCCTCCAACAAATAACTATACAATATATAGTTAAGTCTCTTAATGACACCCTTGTTATTCATTACTTCTTAAAACTAATTCAATCAAGGCTGGACAGATGGCTCAGCAGTTAAGGCACTTGTCCACAAAGCCTAATGCTCAGGGTTCAATTCCCCAGTACCCATGTAAAGCCAGATACACCATGGCACATGTGTCTGGAGTTCATTTGCAAATAATTTTTTAAAAAATAGTTTAAAAATGAATTCAATCACACACCTTTCATAATGTGGTGGTGGTTTGATTCAGGTGCCCCATCAACCTAGGAATTCTTAATGCTAGGTTCCAAACTGATGGAGATTTGGGAATTAACACCTCTTGGAGGCAGTGTATTGTTGGGGGAGGGCTTATGGTTGTTATAGCCAGTTGCCCCTCACCAGAGTTTTGTACAATCTCCTGTTGCTATTATGCACCTTATGTTGGCCAGGGGGTGACATCCACCCTCTGCTCCTGCCATTGTTTTCCCCTGCCATCATGCAACTTCCCCTCAAGTCTATAAGCCAAAATAACCCCCCCCACACAAGCTGCTCATGGTCAGGTGATTTCTGTCAGTAATGCAAACCTGATAGCAACACATGGGCATAAACATATCTCAAAAGGCTCAAAGAATGGTATCCAAGACTTACAATTTTGCTTATAAATTAACAGTCTCAAGAAAACATAAATAGGACAGAATTCGTACCGCAGCAACTGCCCAGTAGTGCATTACAGCCTTAGGACACACCAACTCCCAGTAGCAATAGGCACGGTCTTGTTCTGATCCCCAGTGTGAGAGTTATTCTCGCCTCCCACACCCTTTAAATTACAGGCTCACCCCTCATGGAGGGCTCGTTATTACTATGTTACAGTCATACAAAGAACACATAACAAGCATATTTACACTGAAATGAAGTTCTACTTAGAAGGAAAATGTCCACAATGGAGCAAGTGGAGGGGAAAAACGAGATGTAAAATGAAATGGGTAATTATGTTTCATCAGCTTTAAAACAAAGTTAATATATGCACGTTTTGTACACAAAACATGCCTTTAAATAAACAGATTCATCTGTGGAAAAGGAAAGAAGGAAAAAAATAAATGACGTGACCCTAACGGGAAAAGGCATGGCAGAAGCATTTTCTATGTAGGGAAATAGTAGTAGTATTTAAATAATAGCCATGCAGATGCAACCCATCCAGGAAACACAAGAATTAAGCAGTGCTAGGCTACTCCCAACTGTCTTCCATTAGATTCACATACAAAAACAAAAGTCATCACTTGTGGCAAGGGACTTACCCTGTAGATCTGATCTGTGCCAGACAGCATTAAAAGAGGCAATTTGTTGAAGCAGTTGCACTGTCTGCTCTGGCAAGATGCTTCGAGAGCTCCTGGGGAAGGCAGACTCAGCTACTTTACAGCCAGCTCTGGGTCACATCCATCCAAGTTCCTTCAAGCAGCATGCCCCAGTGCCCTCCTGCAGGGCTTCACCAGCTCTATTCAGCTGCAGACTTGAGCAGTGGGACAGGTGCTCCTGGAGCCTTCTAGAGTTAGTTGTCCAGAACTCTTCCCACAGCAGTGCAGTGGCTACAAGCGCTTGCTCAGGGCTATGGAAGGAAAGAAGAAAGAAACCCAGCTTCAGTGAAGTCTACCGCTGTGGCTGTACTGGTTAAAGGAAGTACACACTTGATAAGCTTTTCCACTGGGACCATGAACTGAAAGCCGATTTACAAGGATGGAAAATTTGAAAACGCTAATATGGAGTATGCTGAGGTCATGGTTCTCCATGGGTCCTTAAATATTTTTGTAAGTGACACAAACCCAGTATGACATGAGTAAGTTTCAGTCAAATTCCTTTATAACCCACATACCAACCAAGTACTCCAAACCATCATGAAAAATGATTATGAATATTAGTTATATATGTTTGTTGGGGGGGGGTCTGAACAGTATGAAAGATGAAGTCTTCTTCCCCTTCCACCACCCCCCCCCCCCGGTCCCTCCTAAAGACATTAGTACACTAACAAAACCACTGAGCCACAGCTGGGTTCGGTCCTTTACATGCACACCATTCTCCGTGGCAGATAATGTAGTTCACAGAGCATAAAACAATGGTGGGGACAGAGCACAGAGCGGAAGGGAAGGGGCGCTCCAGATAACTAACAGAAAACAAAACACCACCCAAACTCCCTTTTCCTTGAGGAAGACTGGAAAAACATCAACATTTGCCAAAGGAAGAGGAAATTTTTATTAGACGCAAACTTTCCCATTCAAATCACTAGGAACACAAAGCATTGGACCCCACATTCCTTTTGGAACCCCAGCTCCTTTTTTTAAGCTCAAAGAGCACTTTGCCAAGAAAACTCAAGTAAATAAATCAGGCAGAAAACAAACCCACAATACAGCATTCCTAAATAATTATGTGGAAAAGAAAATCTTCCCATCTACTTTGGAATTCAAGAGAAAAGTTTTACAAGATACTATCGAACCAATTCTTGCTTCAGCTTCAATTGAGGGTCCCAAGTTACTTGAAAAGAAAATCTAGACACATAAAAGGCACACTAAAAATAGGAAAGCATCAAAAGATCTCCCTGTGGTGAGGTCAACTAGAAATTTGCCATTTTCTGCAGTACTAAGCAAAGTTAAAGAGGAAAAATCTGTCCTACAGGGGCACCTCAAAACAGCTCTCCTGAGTGGCACCCACAAGCCTGGAGTTTATATAGAAGCTGTTGAAACACTCGTATTTTCTGAGCGACTGATGCCAGAGAAACTTGGTGGGGGTCACATGAAGGTTACTTTACCCTCTGCCAAGGATTAACACAGGACTGACCAGGATGAAGCTGCCCAGCTACTGTTCATCATATCTCCAAGACATGGGTACTATTGTTAAGGAGAGCTTTAGACAGCAAAGAAATACATGCATGTTGCTGGTCTAGTTCTTTTTCCAACTCTGTTTAAAAATCAGCTCCTTTTGATGGTCTAGCTATTAAAGATGATTGTGAAAAATAAAATAAAATAAAATAAAATAAAATAAAATAAAATAAAATAAAATAAAATAAAATAAAATAAAATAAAAATCAGCTCCAAGGGCTGGAGAGATGGCTTACCAGTTAATGTGCTTGCCTGTGAAGCCTCAGGGCCCAGATTCAATTCCCCAGTATCCACATAAAGCCAGCTGCACAAGGTGGCACATGTGTCTGGAGTTCATCTGCAATGGCAGAGAGAATGATGCACCCATTCTCATTCTCTCTCTCTCTCTCATTCTCTCTCCTCTCTTTGTCTCTCTCCCTCTCTCCCTCTCTGTGTCTCTCTCACTCCTTCACTCTCTTGTCTGCCTCTCTCTCAAATCAATAAATACTTGTAAAGAAATCAGAACTGAGGTGGATGGGTTTCACTCTTTTGTTTGCTACCAACAGCCTCACTCTGAACTTCCTGTCCCTGAGCCCCTTTCAAAGGGCTACATTCCTACTCTGTCACCTTCACTCTACTTTCCCATCCTTCAACACACTGTTCACACTCCCCTGCCTTGAATCAGCCTTCTCTGAAGATTTTTATATTTTCCATATCTTTTGCACTGTAATTCTCAGGCATTTATACTCTATATAACTCAGTCTGGTACCCAATTCTATAATATCAACTGGGTCTGTCTCAAGCCCAATTTTAAAACAGGTGCAGGGGGCTGGGGAGAAGGCTCGGAAGTCTTTAAGGGACTTGCTTGCAAAGCTTGCCAGCCCAGGTTCAACCCCCCAGCTGCCCACATAAAGCCACACATGTGTGCACACAGATATACATAAGTAAGTACAGATCTCATGCTGCTCTTCTGTTCTCTCTCTCCTCCACAGCACCTAGTGTACAGCCGGTACTCAAAAGCTACAGGATAAAAGTCAAATATGAGGGACTGGAGAGATGGCTTCGCAGTTAAGCGCTTGCCTGTGACCCCAGTTCAAGGCTCAATTCAGGACCTATGTAAGCCAGATGCACAAGGTGGCACATGCATCTGGAGTTCATTTGCAGTGACTGGAGGTCCTGGTGTGCCCAATTCTCTATCTACCTGCCTCTTTCTCTCTCTGTCACTCTCAAATAAAAAAAAATAAACAACAAATTTATTTTTTAAAAAAATCAAATCTGAGATAGGCATGGTGGTACACGCCTTTAATCCCAGCACTTGGGAGGCAGAGGTAGAAGGATCACCATGAGTTCAATGCCACCCTATGACTACATACTGAACTCCAGGTCATCCTGGGCCAAAGTGAGGCCCTACCTCGAAAAACATATATATATGCACACACACACACACACACACACACACACACACACATACATACACATATACATATATATTTATCTGAACAGTAAGTGTAATTTAACATTTGTTTAAAAATGTATTAGTCTCTTGCATAGCCTGTAGATTAAAGCCAAAACTGAAGTATACTATAAGAAAGAAAGGGCTGGAAAATAAGAATTTTTAAGTGTTGAACAAATCCTAAAACTTAAACTTTTCAGGTATCCTACTTAGAACTTGTATCCCCACAAATAAACTTGATGTCCATAAGCCAAGTGGGCAGCAATGAAAGGAAATCTCTCAAAATGTAGAGAGATTTAAATAACAACAACAAATGCCTTGGGTACAAATTAACATCAATGCTATAAGTTAAGCACCAAAATAACACACTCCAGCAACTTGGCACTAGACTTCATTGACATAAGTTGTTCCAAAACTGAGGCCAAACATTTGTCTGTCTATGGAGTTCTAACTATTGGCAGCTAATTGAGCTGTGTGAAAATCTGACCCATGCAGGTCAAAGACACATTCCCCTGAAGGAGGGAAGAGTGGCCACAAGGAAGGAAAAAGAGAAATCCAGGCCAACTTGCTGATTTTAAGGCCTTAGTACAGTCACCTGTACGTCTTTAACCCGAGTCAGGAGAGCACGCATACCTTCTTAGGAATACTTACAATATGAGGATACCTGACTAACTGCGAGCATAAAAAGTACTTAAAATCAAAGAAGTTCTTCGGAGTCAACACAGTAGCTAAGCAACAGGAAGGACAAAACTAGGACAAGTCTTCTCAACTTTGTAGTTACACTACATCCTTAGCTTCTAATTATTGTGATTCAAAATATTGCAAATCTTTGCCTTTTCAAAAGCCATCCCATACTTTCACATCCTGTCCACCCTGCACCATCACGCAAATAAGCCATGGTGCACCATGCTATGGAGTAAGCATTAACCAAAATTACTCCAAGAAGTGACATACGGTAGATAGCAAGATCATGGACTTAGCCAGCAGCTGAGCAGACTTTTCCAGCCTACAACATGTGACCTTCACACATCACTTAACCTCTGTGAATTTCGATTTCCTTTTCCATGAAACAGGCTAGACAGCCTTCACCTTTGACAGTCGCTGAGAATCATTCAGCTCCAACCACATTATTTGCATTGTCTGACCTAATCCAAACAATAATAAAACTGATACAAAGTACAGTCCCCACCTTATACATTAAAGAGGGTGGGGAGCTGGAGAGATAGATAGCTTAGCGGTTAAGGCATTTGCTGGCAAAGCCCATGGCCCCACATAAGCCAGATGCACAAGGTGGTGAGTGCTTCTGGAATTTGTTCGCAGTGGTTACAGGCCCTGGCACACCCATTCTGTCTCTTGTTTTCTTTCCCCCTTGCTCTTAAATATATAAATAAATATTCAGACAAGCTGAAGTTTCCAAGGTCATATTTTTTAGTAAAAGGTAAAACCAGACATCAGTTTGAATCTTTCTGACTCTAAAAATCTGTGCTCTGGGGCTAGGGAGATGGCTTAGCGGTTAAGCGCTTGCCTGTGAAGCCTAAGGACCCCGGTTCGAGGCTCAGTTCCCCAGGTCCCATGTTAGCCAGATGCACAAGGGGGCGCACGCGTCTGGATTTCGTTTGCAGTGGCTGGAAGCCCTGGCGCGCCCATCCTCTCTCTCTCCCTCTATCTGTCTTTCTCCCTGTGTCTGTCACTCTCAAATAATAAATAAATAAATAAATGAACAAAAAAATCTGTGCTCTGGGGCTGAAGAGATGGATTACTGGTTAAGGTGCTTGCCTGCAAAGCCTAAAGACCCAAGTTTGATTTCCCAGTACCCACATAAGCCAGATGCACAGGGTGGCATATGCATCTGGAGTTTGTTTGCAGTGGCTACAGGCCCAGGCATGTCCATTCTCCCCCTACCCCCTACTTTCTGGCACTCTCTCTCAAATAAATAAAAGATTTTCCTTAAAATCTATGCTCTGAATAACCCCCAAGTTAAATTGTCTCTTGCCTGTGAATATCAAGTTGATTGCTCAGAAGCGATTATTCTTAGTCCCCCCCCCCTCCTGATTTAGTAAAGAATCATTGTAACAGAAGTATCAAACATATGAATGCCAAACAATCGCATAAATCATTAGCTCAATGCTAGAAAGATCTTGTTACTCCAATTCTACAATAACATGCAGGCTGCAGCTGTAGCTCAGTGATACAATGCTCACTGAGTATCCACGAGGCTCTGGGTTTGAGGTCCAGTATTGCAAAAAGAAAAAAATGGCTGATAATTTGAATACACTCACACATATAAATGTTGAGTATTCTTGAATCGAGAATAATCTACTCAAGATACCTAACTATGAAGGTAGGGCAAGTCTGACCTATTAATCACTAACAGAATTGCTACTGGAGGAAAGGTGGGAAGATACGAGAAAATCACCCAAGGTTCTTGAGTGCTGTGGGGGTGGGGGGGATAAGTCACGGCCTTAAGGAACACTATGAAGAAGGCAGGCAACATTAAGTTGGGACCACCAGTGCCAATTCAGTCAGAAGTACGGAAGAGACAGCAACTCCCTGACTATGGGAGTTTCCAACAAATATTAATCTTTAGATTTGGGGATGAGAAATGAGTATTTCCAAGAATTACTCTTATCATTCTGAAAAATCTATCACTGTTAAAATATTTCCAGGCTGGAAGGATTGCTTAGTGGTTAAGGCACTTCACTGCAAAGCCAAAGGACCCAGGTTCAATTCCCCAGGACCGAAGTAAACCAGATGCAAAAGATGGCGCATGAGTCTGGAGTATGTTTGCAGTGGCTAGAAGCCCGCGTGCACACATTCTCATTCTCTCTCTCTTTTTCTCTTAAATGAACAAACAAAACAAATATTTTAAAAAATATTTCCAAATAAGTCAGGTATGGTGGCAGCTACTTGGGAAGCTGAGACAGAAGCTTGAGCCCAGAAATTGGAGACAGTGTCAAAAACTAAAATATAAAGCTGGCATGGTGGCACACACCTTTAATTCCAACACTTGGAAGGCTGAGGTCGGAGTATTTTCATGAGTTCTAGACCAGCCTGGGATTAGAGAGTGAGTTCCAGATCATCCTGAGCTACCTTGAAAAAATAAAATAAAATAAAATAAAGTAGACTTTAAAACTCTAAAATTTCAGCCAGGTGTAGTGGAATATGCCTTTATTTCCAGCACTCAGGAGGCAGGGGTAGGAGAATCGCCATAAGTTCAAGGCCACCCTGAGACTACACTGTGAATTACAGGTTGGCATGGGCCAGGGTGAGACATTACCTTAACGACCCCCCCCAAAAAATAATCTAGTTTCTTTCTTTCTGGATATCAAAAGATAGTGTTAAATAAAATAAAGTACTTGGTATTTGTGAAGAATTGTTGGTTATAGCAAATACTGAAATAAAAAAAAGATGCCAGCAAACATTACTGAACAGTATTCCAATACTGGACAAAATGCAACCCATGGTCTAGTCTGATTTTCTAAACAAAAGTTGCACTGGAAAAAAACACATTTGTTCATTTCACATATAGGCTGCAGTGGCTTTCACATTGTAATTACAGGGTTGATCATTGCGAAAGAGACTAATGACTTGCAAAGCCTAAAATATTTACTATCTAGCCCTTAGAAAGAATGTTTGCTGACCCATTCAATGACCTACATTTCAATCTATAAGCAAAGTTAACAGTATTATGCATAATCACACATGGTAACTGCCAAGTTACAGATGTATTTTGCTTCTGAAACTTAATTCTTGGAACACCATGCATAAGACTTATATACAGTATGCTGTGCATGTAAACTTAATTTAACTTGCAAGGATGACTCACCAATACTAGCAGACTGGGCCACAAACACACATTACAACATAGCAGCAGCTACAAGCAACTGTGACCAACGCTCCTGTGCACCTCTATGCTACCATGACTGAGAAATGTCTCCTTTTCCAACTCCACGGGTCATCTTTTCCTGATCCTGCTCACTAGTTGAAATCAGCAAGTTCCTTCTACATATCAACGTCTTTAAGTTAACCACTGTAGTTCTCACAAGGTTACTATATTTTTTCTACTTCTCTGATAACTAATTTTTTTTTTTAGGATTGAAAACATACAGTACCTAGTCCAAGAAGTCATAGGAAAGAATTCTACTACAGAAACACTAGTCTATCTCCAAGTGTGGATCAAGATACCAAGTAGGAATCAAACACTAGACTTTTAAAGGATTAAGGAAAAAGTGCTGAGGAGACATGGCAGAACATGACAAAAACTAAAATCTTCAAGGTGCTTTAAGGAAAAGGTGGAGGTCTGCTTTCTACTCTAAAGCACCAGCCAAAGAGAAGATACAATGACGGTGGCACATTCCATAAATATCAGAGCACCTTTCTCCTCTAGAATTTAACATCATTTGTCTAAGAGAAGAGGGATCCATGGTAGATTACTTAATTACTGAGTGCAATTAAGTACCAGACTGCACTTGTGAAGATAACCTGCTTCTACACTGTAACCTCAGAACCCTCCACTGAAGTGGTTTGGCGGTCTGTCAAATCCCTTTCATTTGTCCAGCCAAAGACATTTACTTGTGCCAGAAATATGAAGAAAGAAGATCAAGGATAAAACTTCAGGGAACAAAGGCAGCAGGCTAGAGTAGACCATGAGAGTTCCAGGCCTGCACCACAGTTCTAGGTTGAATCCCAGCTGTGCCAAACTCTATTTGTGTGGCTTGAGCCAATGGATCCTGAAGCAGAAACCCCCAGCCAGGCAAAATGGGCGCTGTGATTCCCTGTGGAGTAGTCACATTGAAAGGGTAAGGCATACTATACAGTAAAGTTTATTATAATAAATTACCATAAACTGTGTATTTAAGGAATAAGAACAGAACATAGTGAAGATGACTCTGAATCATATGAAATAGCTAAGATTTGACCATTCTAACTCAAAAGATTGCTATTTTTAAGAATTATAAAGGGTTCCACACAAAAACCTGAAAAGAGGGACCATGACAGACCATAGACAAGTCCTAAACCCATTTCTCCCCTAGTAGGAGCTCAAAGGAATTCTTAAGACCCCATACTAAAATGAACACCCCCTCCACTCCTGTCATCCTCCTCACTAGGCAGGGGATGAGACCTCAAGGAAGGCTCCATCTAAGACAGAAAGACACACATACCACTCTAGATAGCCCACATAACTCACTCCTTTCTCTGTCTTTTCCTTCCTGATCCCAGTCCCCTCACTTTTGTGCCCAGTGGTGTCTTGTCAATCCATTTGAGGGGCCAGACACCATACTCCTGCCAGACATGACCAATTCCACAGCAAGCTTTCTGTAGGAGATGCAGAGCCATGGGTAGCTTAACAGAGAAATCCAATGGATCTATTGCCCATTCCCCCATGTTTCCTTATCTACCCTTCAAACCAGGTGTGATTTATTTTTAATCCCCTTATCCCTCACCCCATTAAGGAGACTGTAGTTGATCCATGCAGTCAGCTTGATCCCTGGGTGAGAAGTGAGGTCCTGGACATCAACCCCTACCCCCCACCACCACCAAGTATAATCCCAAATCACTGGATCCCAGCTGTATCTGAATCTCACAGAGGTGCAGTGAGAAAGTAAACCCTATATGGAGAGGGATTAAGGACAAACAGAGAAAGCCACAGGAGCCTGTCATTTCTTCCATCCTCCCAGCCCAGTACCCTGTGAACAGAATCAGACTTGAACAGTAATTATAGCACCTTCCCAGTCTGCTTTCCTGGCAGTGCATCCCACCCCCTCCCTGAGTATGAGATCATGTTTGAACTGTTGACTCACAGGTAATTCTTGATGACTGCCTTCACACATGCTACCATCCAGGCTTTCATCAGCTCCTGATCTCAAAGTACCTTTACAAGAGTTCGCAGAGATGCCACCCACTAGGTCAGGACCTGCTTTTCTTGTTTCCTAATGGGGTGCCTGGCATTGTGATTCTTCTAAGCTTTCCTCTGGAGCAGTTTTCCTCCAGAGCACTTGTTTCTGTTCACCTCAGGACACACGTCTCTTGGCAAAGCATCCAGGAGGACCCCTTGAAGGTAGAGAATATGTGTAGCATCTTGCTGCATCTAACTGCCTGGTGTAACCTCACAACTGATTTAAATACATGGAATGGATGAAGTTCAACATATAGAAAAGCCAAAAGCAGTAATGTTAAATGTGTAAATTGGTATCAAACCCTTTCATTAACATTGATGTCAGCTACCAACCTAAATAAGATCCTCAAACAGATCATTCTCCCTAATTAAGCTTCAACAAGAATAAACTAAGTAAAAGTTAATCCACATTGTTTTCCCAATTGTTTGGCTGAAATTATTATATGCCCACAGGCATATAGTCATTCCCAAGACAACTTGACCCTGTGCTAAGGAAAGGAGAAGAGAGCAAGGGAGGGGAAGCAGGGGGGAGGAAGAAGAAAGGGAGAAGCAATGAGGGGTGGAGAGGGGAGGGGAGGAAAAGAAATCCAATAAAGTTTAAAAAAATAAATAAAATGCTCCAGACATGTAGCACACGACTTTAATCCCAGCACTTGGGAGGCAGAGGTAGGAGGATCACCATGAGTTTAAAGTCACCCTGAAACAACATACTGAATTCAAGGTCAGCCTGGGCTAGAGAGAAACCCTGCCTCAAAAAATCAATCAATCAATAAATAAAATAAAAACAAAAGGTGAACAAAGATTTGTGTAGCCCCTAATTCTTGTTGTGGTGTTTTGGTCTTTGGTTTGTTTGTTTTATTCTGTGTGTGTGTGTGTGTGTTTGTGTATTTGTGTGTGTTTACTACCTCTCCATATCTGTTTCAAACAAGCCATGTACTTGACAAGCAATTCCAGTCCTTTAATGAGCTACCTCAAGAAGTATTCAGCTATCTTCTTGACGAGAAACAAAACCTCAAAAGCTAGGTGTGGTGTCTCATGCCTGTAAATTCTATCACTTGAGAGACTGAGGAAAGATGACAGCCCAGGCTACATAGTAAATTCCAGGCCAGCCTGGGCTATATATAATATGTGAATCTGTTTCAAAAATAAAGGGAAATACAGACCCTTGGTTACAATTTGTTTCATTTTGAGATAGGGCCTTGCTATGTAGTACAAGTTGGCCTCAAACTCTTCTTCCTCTAGTCTCCCAAGTGCTGAGATAATAAAATGTGCTGGCTCTCTTCTTTGTCTTGCTTTTGTAAAGTGGGTAGTATCCTTTCTAAGTCAAATTATTACCAAGAACTTGTTAACCCTATGTACGCCAAGTACATGCGAAACAAGAGTCAAGAAGTAGGTAACTGGTCTACCACTGATGAGTGGTCCTGAGCCCAGCATTCTTCACACACCATCCTTCCATCTCTGTGAGATTATGAGGGGGATTCATCAAGGTCTGAACTTAAGAACTAATGTTTCCCAGCCTCTTCTGTGTGGTTGTGGAAGTCACTTACTCTTTCTGATATCCATCTTCCCTAACTATAAACTGCAGATCCCAAATCACTTCATTTCCCTCTAGCTCAAAGATTCTCTGTTTAGATATTCTCTTTACTATTACTAGCAGGATTCTTCAGGAATCATGCTAAAAAGGGATATTCTTTAATTAAATGTAGTTTTCCAACATTTTCCTGTACTAAGGATGGCATCCAACCCACTCATTAAAGAAAACAGTAAAAATATTTTTCATGTAATTTAGCAATTCAGTTCTTCACTCACAGGATCACTTTTAATTTAATTTGCTTATCACTTGAAAGGTATTTGAGTAAGAGAACACAAAAGGAAAGTATAAATATAGTGGGTGCCTATGGTGTATAGTAAGAATGTAAGAATACTTGCAGTGTCCAGAAACTTGTTATTCTACCTCAGTAAGCATCCCAACCCTGCGGACTGTCCTCCTTCCATCATGTCCTAGCCTCTGCCATGGAACCGATCAGCCCTGACAGCCTACCAGGAACCAAGTTCATCTCATGTCATTCCTGACCTCTCCCCACCAGTGCCATATAAAAGTCCTCCATGGGAACCCCAGTTGAACAATACAAAGGTAAACAGGTAATGGGTAGTTAGTTGAGTTGGTAAAGTGCTTGCCACACAAGCATGAGGACCTGAGTTTGGGCCCCAGAACCAATGTAAAGATGAAATGCAATCCCAGTACTAGCAAGGAGGAGATGGGGATCGCCAGGGCTCACTGGCCAGCTATTCTCACCTAATTAGCAAGCTCCTAGCCTATGCCCTTGTTCAGAAAGGTGGGCTACAAGTTTCCATGGAGGGTTAGAAACACATGCCCTGCAACCGTAGCACCAAATACTGCCATCCCTTCCTTAAGGGAGGCTGCAGATGTCCCCAGGTCCTCACGTGGCAACCACCATCTCACCCTGACCTGTGGCTCTCTAGTCCCTCTCCAAAGGCTCATTCCCACCTACTTGTTCATGATGGTTGTTAGCATTCACAGGGCAAGGTCCCTGCCTCCACCCCTCCTCCTGGCCCACTCAGCAATAGTCCCCCTTCCTCCTCAGATACCCAGGATGTAGATAATGTACAAAGGTTTCAAAATCCCTTTTCTTTTTTATTTGAGAATCAGTTCACATGTGGGAGTCCCTCCCCCCCCAAAAAAAGAAATAAAGTCTGTCAATGACTGGAAAAAAAAAAAAGGTAGATGGCATTCCTGAGGAATGACACCTAAAGTTGTCCTCTGGCCTCCACGTGTGTTGTGCATGCATACATGCACTAAAACAACAAAACAAACAGGAGCTATGGATAGGGCTAAGTTGGCAGAGAGCTTGATTAGCATGCACAAAGCCCTGGGTTCAATCTCCAGTACCACATACACTGGATATAGTGGTACATGCCTGTAATCCCAGCACTCAGAAAGTAGAAGCAGAGGGTCAAAAGCTCAAGGTCAGGGTTTGGGGGATGGCTTAGTGGTTAAGGCACTTGCCTGCAAAGGCAAAGGACCCAGGTTCAATTCTTCAGGACCCATGCAAGCCAGATGCACAAGGTGGCACATGCATCTGGAGTTCGTTCGCAGTGTATGGAGACCTTGGCATGCCCATTCTCTCCCTTCCCATCTCTCTCTCAAATAAATAAGCTCAAGGTCAGGGCTGGAGGGATAGCTCAATGGTTATGGCGTTTGCCTACAATGCCTAATGACCCACGTTCAATTCCCCAGTACCCACGTAAAGCCTGATGTACAACGTGGAGTTCATCTGGAGTTCATTTTCAATGGCTAGAGGTCCTAGAGCACAGATTATTTCTCTTTCTTTCTTTCTCTCTCTCTCTCTTTCCCCTCCCCACCCCATGCAAATAAATTAAAAATAAGCAATTGAAATACTCAAGCAATACATGATTTAAAACAACCAGGGAAAAGGAATGTGGTGATTTGATTCAGGTGTCCCCCAGGTGTTAATAATGCTAGGTTCCCAGCTGATGGAGATTTGGGAATTAATGCCTCCTACAGGTGGTGTATTGTTAGGGGCAGGCTTATGGATGTTACAGCCAGCTTACCCCTTGCTAGTGTTTGGCACACTCTCCTGTTGTTTGTCCAACTGATGTTGGCCAGGGGGTGATGTCCACCCTCTGCTCATGTCGTCATTTTCCCTGCCACCATGGAGTTTCCCCTCAAGCCTGTAAGCCAAAATAAGCCTCTTTTTTCCCACAAGCTGCACTTGGTTGGGTGACTTCTACCAGCAATGAAAACCTAAGTACAACAGAAGACAATCAACCAATCAATCACTAAATAAATAAGACAGTGAAGAATCACGTCTCAAGCCAATCTACCTGAAATGAGGTGGGGGTCTCAGGAATCCTCTGTGACGTTCTGCTGAGACAGGAAGGGGGTGAGGGTAAATGTGGGCCCTTTCCAGAATTGCATGCTATTATCAAAACTGCATCATCTTTGATACTTGAATCTCTGGATTCCTTAACTCAAGTAATTTAATATAAGCAACCACAAAGCAGACATTTTCCATACTTTAATCTCCTCATGTCATTAAGTATTCACTCCACTAACAGAATTATAGCCTTCTGATTTGTGTTACTATTAATTAAAACATAGCTTAGCATAGAGATTCATCTTTTATAGATGGATTCTATAAAATGAAACATGCCTACAGTTGGTTGTGTCTCAGGCTTTTCATCACAAGCCTCAAGATTCCATACCTGTGATTCATTTACATTAGCACAAGTTGAAACATTAGCTTTGCTGCCATTTGTAATATTGTAACTCTTAAGAAACACTTTACCTGACAAGGCAAATTATATTTACCATGAATAACCCAAATCCTAAAATGTGGCAGAATGTCTAATATGAATTCATTGTTTTGTTTGTTTTGTTTCTTTCAGTGCTGGGGATTGAACACAGGACCTTTTGCAACCAAGCAAGTGCTATATTCCTAGCTCCAAAACTAATTCATGGATCTCACTATACAGCCTAGTCTGGCTTTGAGCTTGTCATGTGGCCCAGGATGGCCTAGAACACACAATCCTCTTTCCTTAGCCTCCCAAGTGCTAAATTAGGCATGTACCACCATTCCCAGATTCACAGAGATTTGAACACCATTTTTATTAAAAACATGCTTTATTTGCCTAAGCATACTTACAAAAAAAAAAAACCCATAGATGTATGTATATACACATGTACATAGGGGTATACATGTGTGTGTGTACTTGACTGCATTATATATTTATAAGGCACAAGAGTAAATGCAGGAATATGTGTATACATAAACTTCATGCTAATATGAGTCTAAAAAGAAGTCAGGGCCAGGCATGGTGGCACACGCCTTTAATCCCAGCACTTGGCAGTGAGAGGTAGTAGGATCACTGTGAGTTTCAGGCTACCCTGAGACTACACAGGTGAATTCCAGGTCAACCTGTGCTAGAATGAGATTTTACCTCAAAAAGAAAAGAAAAAAGTCATAGGGATAGGGGTGTACCTCAGTGGAAGAATACATGTCTAGCATGTGTAAGACCCTAGGTGTGATCCCAAACATCACAAAATAAAATTTTTTAAAAATTCAAGAGATGGGGCTGAGGAGATGGCTCAGCAGTTAAAGACACTTGCAAAGCCTGCTAGCCCAGGTTTGACTCTTCAGTACCGACATACAACATGATGCATTCATCTGGAGTTTGTGCAGCAGCAAAAGGCTCTGGTATGCCCATATCTCCCCCACCCTTATAAATGAATAAAAATATTTTTTTTTTTAGTTTCAAGAGATGTCATAAAGGGAGTCCATAAGCCCCATCTTCCCCAAACAGAGGAGTTAAATGCTTTTACTGAAAACTCCAGAGACCATCCAAACTAAGACTCAGGCCACACAAGTTAGCTTCCTGGATCCTGGCACACTAGATGCTTATAACATATGTGAAGGAGGAGGGCAGGCAAGGATTACCCAGAACACTAGGGAACAAAGGACAGATGGAGTCCACTGATCCCCATCTGAGGCTGTACACACACAGGTGGTGGGTAGTCTGCAGGTGACTCAAAGCAAGAGTGTTGGTGAGAAACACAAAAGCGAGTTAACACCCTCAGAAATGTTGCAATTAGAAGACAGGGCAGGAATGGACAATGAATATAAAAAGGAAATAAAAATACTAGCAATTGGGCTGAAGAAATGGCTTAGTGGTTAAGTCACTTGCCTGCAAAGCCTAAGGACCCAGGTTCAATTCCCAAGTACCCACATAAGCCAGATGCACAAGACGGTACATGCATCTGAAGTTCATCTGCAGCAGGAAGAGGCCTGGTGCACCCATATTCATTCTCTCTCTCCCTCCCTCCCTCCCTCTCTCTCTCTCCCTCTCTCTCTCTCTCTGAAAAATAAATAAATAAATATTTTTAAAATATAGTAGCAATCACCAATAATTAGCATTCACAATGCCAACAATTCTGAGGAAAAGTCTCCAGATTTTAGGTGGCTAGACCTGGTCCCCTTCATAAGCACCAGTCTCCTGGACTTTTCTTTCCCACTTTGGAAATCCCAGAGAGAAGTGATAATCTGCAAGTTTTAAAATAACCGGAAGGAAAGGACTAGCTTTCACTCTGGAAGCACTGAGTGTGGGGACGGGCTCAGACAAGTTCTGTGAAGTTTCTGAGTTGGACTGTGCAGCACTGCTGTTGGTTCTGCATGAACTGCCGAGTAGCCAGGCTTATTCTTAAGACAGCATACCCACTGCTTCCACAGAGTCTCTTAGAACTTGTCACCAGGTTTAGACTGGCTTGCCACAACCATGAAGCATCTTTCTATTGTTGTATGTTTTGGACACATGAGAAGTAGGTCACAAACATCTCTAGAAACTATTTTACTTTAAATGTAACTTGGGTGGACTTTCCTATCACACACACCAAAAAAAAAAAAAAAAAAAAAAAATCATTTCTACTTCTGGCATAGTTAATTATGTGGTTAATTAACATAGTTAATTCCTAGTGCTTCTGGCAAAGACAAATCCAGTATTTTAAGATCTTTTTGTTTGTCTGTTTTGTATTTTGTTAAGAAAAAAAAAAAAAAAAAAACAAATAAATGGGAAGACTCCATAGAAGTAGTGGCATGCTTAGACTGGAAAAGCTCCTATGTATGAGTAAGTGCTCTCTCTCAAGCTAGATGAGTGGCTTCCCAACTGTAGGGTTTATTGTTCACTAAACTACAAAAGTGGCAAAAAAGGGACTGGAAAGATGGCTCAGTGGTTAAAGGCACTTGCTTACAAACCCTACTAGCCAGGGTTCAGTGCTCCAACATCCACATAAAGCTGGTCACAACCTAGTGGTACATACATTTGGCATTTGTTTGTAGAGGCAAAAGACCCTGGCATGCCCCATACATGCTCCACACACACACACACAGACACACACACACACAAAGTAAAAAGATGAATAAAATTTTTAAGATGAATGGAAAAGAATCTAGTATCTCACCCTCCCATTTACTGCCATTCCTCAGAAACACTGTAAGTTAATGGATACAGATATAGTTATATAACTCTTATATATTACATGAATACATATGTTCTTCAAACCATGGTATTGAACCTATGACCCCCTAAAATCCACATGCTAAAATCTAATCACCAGTGTGATTAGATTAGGAAGCAAGCCTCTAAGAGACGAGTAGATCATGAACATGGAATTTCATGGTTTAGTGCCCTTGTGGCTAAATAAGGCCCCATAGAGAGCTGTCGTGTGCCTGTCTTCCACCACGTAAGGACACAGCAAAATGTCCCATCAGACACTAAGTTTGCCTATTCTTAGATTTACCAACCCTAAAAAGTTTAAGGAATAAATTTTTTGTGCTTTATAAACTGCTTAGGCTCTAGTATTTTGTTAAAGGGCCTCAAATGGTTAAAATAATCTATAAATAATAAAATTGTGACTGAAACTATTAGTGAGAATCCTAATTAGTTTCATTGCCGGGGAGGGACTTTTTTTGTTTTTTTAGGAAATTGCCAACACTTTGCTTGTTCCTCCATAGGTCCTCAGTCACAGCCCTTTTTCTTCCCCTACACTGTGGTTAAAACCTATTCAGAGGCAGACAGTCTGAGTTAGAATTCCTGACATTTGCTACCTATGAGGCCGGAGGCGCTAAATGTGCCTCAGTTCCTTAATCTGTAAAATTTACATTAAAAACTGCACCTACCTCACAGAGTTATAAGCTTTGAAGAAGCTAATATGCACGAAGCACTCAGAGCGGAGCCTCATGCGAGCACCATTACAGACAAGTTGTTACTACTGCTGATGATCCATAACCATAGCCCTTGACTTTCTTCTTTCACTTAATAGATTTTTTTTGTACCCTCTACCAACTAAAAAGTCGGTACTTTGACTTGTGTCTGCTAACTTCCCTTCTCTTCCCACTCTGAAAGACGCGACAGAAGGCAGTGGAGAGTCTGGCGCTGAATCAGCTCTAACGTATGTCAAAACTTCTTACCTCGATAATGAATAATAAATCAGTTGGCAATACTCACACTGGACTGCAATTCAGCTCTGCCCCACAGTGGGGCTGACAAGGACAAGAACGGCAAGAACAAGGACCCCCACAACCAGCGGCGTGTGGCAGCAGAACAAAGGGAAATCTTCAAATGAATAACCAGTGCGTGGATTCCCAGTCACATTCCCAGCATCTGCTAGCAAACAGAAAACTGAAAGGGAGTCACCACCACCCAGCCTGCCAGTCCTTTAATATGCCTCAGTCTTCTACATCAACATGGATGCACAGCCGCATCTGCAAAAGAACATTCTGGAGCCTTTTAAACTACTATGAAGTGTTAAACTGGTAAACCAAACTGTCATACCTGGAACTCACCCACGTCCTTTAAACATATGAAGTTGACACAGTGACGGCCTGACATTTAGAGGAGGACAGGATGCACAGAAGAGCAGCATGACATGTTAAAGGCCACTCAATACCTAATATTCATCACCAAAGGGCCATATTGCCTCGGAACTCTCTCTCTACTCTGCCATCTAAATCAAAACTATACCATATGCTTTTCAAAAGACGCCTACCATAAAGGTTTTATCTAAAAGAACACAGTTTGTTCACAGACTGGGACTTGTCATCTTTAGTCACAAGTGACAAAACCATGCTTGGGATATTACAGCCACTTGGTATGACCTGCCAAGGAAAAGTCAGTGGCCGGGAACCTTGAGACAATTCGGGGTCCACAAGCAGTCTGGAGAAGGACGAGCAGCTTGCTCCTAAAAACATTCTTGAATCTCTCCCCACCGCATCTGCTCCGAGGTCTTCCAGCCTGCCATTTCAAGAACTAAACAGGAAGTGAGTGCTTCACACCCAGGTGAGCCTATGAGCAGGTATTTTTCTTAAGATTCATCTCCCCCAAGGCACTTGGGTACCCACTTTGTCACTTTGTCTTCCTCTAGCCTGGCTTTGCCCATCAGCAAACAATTGTCACCCTCTGATAGCAGAAGGTCTTTGATCCTAAGTCCCCAACCCCAGGCAGAGTGCCTGACACAGGGAACATCTCTCTCTCTCTCTCTCTCTCTCTCTCTCTCTCTCTCTCTCTCTCTCTTCTTTGGGGTGTCCACTGCAACTATGTGCAATAAATCTCAGCCTATGGGGGTCTTGGCACAGGCTCCCTTCCAGTTGAAGCCACAAAGAGGAGCTTCATATTTCTTCCACCTGTAAAATGAGGCTACAGCTACCAATTCGTAAGCCACATAAGACTGCAGTCCAGAAGGTAAGAGAAATAAATACTCAGCTATCTATCCTCGCCCCTTTCCTATACTGTGAATCCAAGTCAAAGTGATGAGGGGCATAGGCATCACTCAGGGGCAGAAGGGGTTTGATCCCAGCACCATTTTTGGAACAAAATAACTTGGGGTTAAAGTTACAGGTAACAGACAGGTAGAAGACAAAACTAGGTATGGGGTCACCTCTCTCTCTCAAAGTCGACAGGAATGTGTCTGCTCAGCTCAAACATTGTATCTTTCCTTCCTTCCCTCTTTTGGATACCTAAGAGCTTTTGAGACCATGAGACTGCATTTTCCCAAAGTAATGTGGTCTCTACACAGAGCTCAACTTGGCCCAGCATCTAAGGAGGGCTTCAGTGACAAAAAAGGGACTGAGGAGGAACACAGAGTGAGCACTGATGAAGCCAGAATTTGCTGTTCTCCATGTTTTCTAGAATGAGATAATTGTTTGTTTTACTATTCATTCTGAACAAGATAGTCAGAGACACTGGAGGAGAAAAGAAATACAGTGTTTCCTGTGAAAGGGACTCTTTGATCAAGCTTTAGGGAACTTAGCTTTTGAATACATTTTGTATAAATTAACATTTCGATAATTACAAATTTAAACTAACCCAGACAAATAAGTTTGGAAACTGTCAGCCAACTTCATTCTGTGAGTAACCATTAAGTTTTAATCAGATGTGGTTCAATTTCTGGAACAGTGAGCAATAAGAGGGGCTCATCATGGAAAATGGGCAAAAGTAGGAGGAATAGAGGAGAAAGAGGGACAGGGGGGGAGGAGGAGAGGGAAGAAGATGAGAAGGAAGAAGAGGGAAAGAGAACAAATGAACTGCCCCCCAACCAATAAGGGACACAGCCACTGACTGGAACACTTCCACCCCCGCCCCCCCCGCAGCTGTTGTCTCCTGCAGTTGGCACTAAGATCTGCCAGTCTGGGACTGGCTTCCAGGGAGGACAGCATTGTTTTATTGGCTACTTAGGCAGTGCACACACCATTAATGGAGTTTTTATCTCTCCTTTTTCCTGTCAGTACAGAACCAGCCAGTCTGACTCTGTTATTATCATTAAGAAAGCTTTTTTTTTTCCTCTCCCCACACACTCTAATCCAAACAACATCCGGGAAACTCCTGCCTGTATCATGTAAAAAGGAAACAGACATAAAAGGTAAAGCAGAAAAAGTACAATTACAGCCACAAAACAACTTCCAAATTCAAACAAATTTGTCTTGTCCACCCTCTGCCCAAGGCAGTACCTCTAAAATGCTGTTGGCTTCAGAAAGGAAACTCATCATGTCACTTTAAACTGTGGCAAAACCCCTTGCCACTATGAGAGGTAGCATTTCTCAAAAAAAAAAAAAAAAACTGAAAATTAATTTTTTCCTCCGGGCTGGAGAAATGGCTTAGCAGTTAAGGCACTTGCTTGTGAAGCCTAAGAACGTTTGTTCCAATTTTCAGGCCCCACATAGCCACACACAAGTGACACAAGTGTGCAATATCACATATGTGCACAAGGGGGCTCACATGTCTGGAGTTTGTTCACAGCGGTTGAAAGACCCTGGCATACCCATTCTCTCTCTCTTTCTCTCTCTCTCTCTTTCTCTGCCTCCTTTTCCCTCTGTCTGTCTCTCTCTCAAAATTAAAAAATAAAAATATAGGTTTCTTTGCCTTAAAAAAAATTTTCCAAGCCAGGCGTGGTGGCGCACACCTTTAATCCCAGCACTCAGGAGGCAGAGGTAGGATGACTGCCGAGTGCTTAAGGCCACCCTAAGACTAAGTAGTAAATTCCAGGTCAGCCTGGGCTAGAATGAGACCTTACCTGGAAAAAAAATTGCTAGGAAGCCCAGTCAAAAATGATATTTAAGGGAGCTGGAGAGATGGCTTAGTGGTTAAGGCACTTGCCTGCGAAGCCTAACGTCCCAGGTTTGATTATCCAGATCCCACAAAAGCCAGTTGCAGAAGGTAGCACATGCATCTGAAGTTCATTTGCAGTGGCTAAAGTCCCTGGTTTGCCCATTCTCTCTCCCTGTCACCTTCTCTCTGTCTCTAATAAATAAATAAAAATAAAATCTTTTTTAAAAACTGACATTTAAGGCTGCGGAGATGGTCCAGTGGTTAAGGCACTTGCCTGCAAAGCTTAAGGACTGGGGTTTGATTCTCCAGTACTCACATAAAGCCAGATACACAAAGTGGCACATGTGTCTGGAGTTCGTTTGCAGCAGCTAGTGGCCCTGGTGTGTCCATGGCATGCCCATATTCACTCATTCATATTCTCTCTCTTCCTTGCTCACTCTGTGTGTGTGTGTCTATCTCTCTTTGTCTCTCTCTTTCTCTCTGCTTGCAAATAATTTTTTTTAATTTAAAAATAAAATAATATTTATAAATTTATTCCTAAAGACTTTTCTCTGAGGCTGCAGAAATGCAGTTGGCAGTTAAATGTACTTGCTTGCACAGCCTGCTGATCCAGGTCTGATTCCCCAGTACTCTCATAATGCCAGATGAAAAAGTGGTATATATGTCTGGAGTTTATTTGCAGCAGCAAGAGATGCACATACAAACACACACACACACACATACACACACACACACACACACACACAAATATTTTTAAAGGTTTTTTTTTTCTCAAAATGGGAAATATAAAGATTTGTGGTGAGTGCATCACTACTGAACAAACTAACAGAAAAACCTGGCGCCATGAGCCCCAGAAAATATGTCCTCCTGCAACAGACAGCTGTCTCCTCTGAGCTGAAGAGGGCTTTTTACTTAGATCATGCTCCGTGAGTCATGGAATCAGTCCAGCAAAGCACAGAGCCAGCCACACTGCAAGCCACACAGCTTCTGGCCCCTTTCCTCGCCCTTGCTGCAACTGGGGATGCACACCCTTGTCTCTCATGCACGACTAAACACGGCTGGCTCATGGGATCGCCAGGGTTAGTCTCTTCAGCATTGACCTTATCCCACACCCCTTCTCCACCCATTTTTAAAAGTTTTTCGAATGCACCAGTAACGACCCCATGAAGGTTGAAAGGATGTACCTTCCCCAGAAACGTTCCTCAACCCGCAGAAGACATATGAGAACCGAACGTGAGTGTCAGCAAATGTTAGCAGTTTATTTTTAATTTTTGTTGTGGTTGTTGTTCCATTCAGCTAAAAAAAATGAGGACAATCACCAAGTGTCTAAGCCACAGGCTGGTGCTCCCTGGAAGCTGCGCCTCGGAGCCCCTGGCAGTCTGTCGTTAATGACAGTCTCAGTAACGTGATCTTCTCACAGTGGGAGACTTGAGTAAGCACTGGCCTTTCTCTGGTCTCGCCTTTCTATTGTCCCACCCTGCAGGGCCAGCTGTTTCTGACAGCCAAATTGCTGCGTGCTAAGCAGCGAATGCTGTCAGAGAAGGAATTTTCATTTCTATAATGCATAGGCCTCCATGGACAAATTATACAGCTTATGGGGCTGGCTGCAGGATGCTGCTTCAGGCTTGAAGTGCTGCCAAAACACAGCCCATCCTCCCCTCTCCCGAGGCCCAGGCTGACAAGACAGTCACCCAAAATGAATCTAAATGGCCAGCGAGAAATGAAACATGTGTTTTCAGAGACAAACAAAACATGTATGGGGAACCGCCATCCTGCAACAATCCGCCATGTGATGGCACACAGTAACACCCCCCCCCCCAGATGAAGTCCACTGAGACCTACTGTAATCAGACAGCCTGCCATGAACGGCCCTAGGGCCGCAGCAGAGTCATCCCAGGCTCCCTGCTTCTGGGGAAAGCTAGCCCTACCCAGAACACCTAGTGAAGTCCAAGAACAGTACTCCCTCATGGTAAAGGCCTCAATGTGTGCTCTATGAAACCATTCTGTACCACTTTCCTCCCCAGCTGTCCACCTAGCTTTCCAATAAACAACCTCTGAATCCGGTCTGCGATACATGTGACGCCATGCTGATGGACTTCACCAAACAGCACAGTGAGTTAGATTTTGGGGTGGGATGTGACCGAGAATGATCCAGAGTGATCTCTGGGATCTTATACTCATTTTGCTAGTGTGTGAGAATGTCATAGCTGCCAGAGACAGAAGCTGAAGGAAAAATTTGGGAAAAACAGACCAAAGGTCTCAGGCAGGGGCACTGCTTGCGCACTGCTCAGCCCAGATCTGACACTTGCTCTACACTGGACTCTGCAGAAAGGCAGCTATTCAACATCATCTTCCCAAAGTGAGTACAGGTTGCACTGGCCATCACTTAACAAGGTAAACAAAACACAGAAACCCTCAGCCTACTCTAAAAGCACCCAAATACAATGTCCTTGACTGAAAACCACACAGGCTTTTCTTTTATCGTAGAGTGCAAGCTGAAACGTGAAGTGTCCCCTGATCTGAGCCTGTTTTGTAAGGCAGAGAAAAACGAGCAAGCCAAATTCATGATCTGCATTTTTCTTTGATGTTATCAATCTTAACATGGCACCAGTGGTGTAAAGAAAGTGAACTAGGCTGGGCGTGGTGGCACACGCCTTTAATCCCAGCACTCGGGAGGCAGAGGTAGTTGGATCAATGTGAGTTTGAGGCCACCATGAGATTACATAGTTAGCCTGGGCTAGAGTGAGACCCTCCCCTCAAAAACTAAAAAGAGAGGGAGGAAGGGAGGGGAGGGAGGGGAGGGAAGGAAGGAGGGAGGGAGGGAGGGAGGGAGGGAGGGAGGGAGGGAGGGAGGGAGGGAGGGAGGGAGGGAGGGAGGGGAATGGGATTAGGTGGTGGAATCAACTCACACCTATAATCTCAACAATTAAGGAGGCTGAAGAGGAAGAACTATTGGGAGTTTGAGGTGACCCTGGGTTACAAAGTGAGACTCTTATCTCAAGAAAAGCAGCTTCAGGGTTACTTTAGGTCCACCCACCCTGTATCTAGGCAGAAGGTGGGGAACAGAGCAGGAAAGGGGACACCTGCTCCTTGCAGGACACTCAGGTCAGTCAAAACACAAGTACCTGCAGGCTGTAAGCCACCAAGGCCATCACACGCCATGTCCTGCAACAGTCCACTTTATCATTAACTACTGTCTGTCTAGCCAACAAGGGCAGGGTCCAGGTCAAGAACAGGAGGAACTTTCAGACAGGAGGCATATCCAGAACCAGGGTGGGCTCACAGCCACTCAGGGCAGACTATAAATATCCTTCTGGCTGCAGTCCCAGCAGAGCCACAAATCCCTTCCCCTGTTGGTAACAGAACTGCAGGCAGGCCTTTACCCCAAGAAATTCAGAACTAACCAAGCATGGCAAAATTGTGAAATGTGCATATAAGCTTATTCAGTGACCTGGCCGGCCTTGTACCTCACTCTCTTCTTATTCTCCAAGAGATGCTACAATTGAAAATGTTCTAATAAATATCACACGTTGGGACTGAGAATAAACGGTACCCAGAGAATCACAGTGCCACAGGAAGGGGAGAAAAGGAATAAAAAGACTAACTCTGGGCTGGAGGGATGGCTTAGCAGTTAAGGTGTATGCCTGCAAACTCAAAAGGACCCAGGTTCGATTCCCTAGGACCCACATTAGCCAGATGCACAAGGGGGCACACACACCTGGGGTTCATGTGCAGAGGCTGGACACCCTGGCAGTCCATTCTCTCATTCTCTCTCTCTCTCTCTCTCTCTCTCTCTCTCTCTCTCTCTCTCTCTGCCTCCCTCTTTATCTGTCAAATAAATAAAATATTTTTAAAACTTTTTAAAAAACCAACTCTCACCCCTTCTCCTTTAAGATACTCATAGAGATTCAGAGTTCACCCAGCTGTAGAGGAAGACATTCTTGGGGAATATTCCCTCTGACATGCACTGAAGAAAGAAAAAAGGAGGGCTGGAGAGATGGCGTAGCGGTTAAGCACTTGCCTGTGAAGCCTAAGGACCCCGGTTTGAGGCTCGGTTCCCCAGGTCCCACGTTAGCCAGATGCACAAGGGGGCGCACGCGTCTGGAGTTCGTTTGCAGAGGCTGGAAGCCCTGGCGCGCCCATTCTCTCTCTCTCCCTCTACCTGTCTTTCTCTCTGTGTCTGTCGCTCTCAAATAAATAAATAAAAAAAATTTAAAAAAAAAAAAAAGAAAGAAAGAAAAAA
Source organism: Jaculus jaculus (assembly GCF_020740685.1). NCBI lineage: Eukaryota > Metazoa > Chordata > Mammalia > Rodentia > Dipodidae > Jaculus > Jaculus jaculus. The sequence goes on along the minus strand of NC_059105.1, from coordinate 81,951,887 downwards.
GGAAATGGAGGAAGAAAGGAAGGGAGGGAAGGAGGAAGGGAGGGCAACTTCCCACAGTCTAGAACTGTAGCACTGGAGAATATCTTCTTACCATCTCATCACTAGCACCTGGCAAAGTGCTGGCATTCATCTGGTGCTCCAAAATGTGGACAGATCTATTCAACCAACTTCCTGACCCTTAGCAAAGGCCACACTAGAAATAAACTCCACAGAGAACAGAGGGTGTCCTGGTTGGGGTCACTGTCTTTCCTATCCATATTCATGCATGGCCGCCCCAAAATGAACCTAGCATCTGTGGCAGGCAGTTCTAGGCACCAAAGGCATGACAGCAAATGTTACCAATCTCCTGCTTTCGTGGGGTTTACCAAGCATGAAATGTCCATCAATCTAACCATGCGACTCTTGCTGAGAGATCCCGAACCTGAGAATACCCTTTCCATGTAGGAAGACATGCCCTACACCAAATATCCCTGGAGTCACAAGCCAGCCCACTCTAGCCATGTCCTTAACATCCAGCCACATCAATACTCAAAGTTAGATAATGATATTTTATCCATATTTTCCTCCACATACTCCTGGGGCAGGAGGGGGAAGCATAAATAATATAATACACACACTAGAAGCTAAGAAAAGCCATTTTAAACAAAATTTTAATTCCTAGACTGGAGTCTGTTCTAAGGTTCGCCTCCTAACTTTTTTTTCTTTGACCTCAAAAGTGGACAGGCACTATGTGAATTCAAGGTTTTCTAGTATAAAAGAGGACATCATTATTCACATCTCTATTGTAGAAGCCACAGGATACAGAATGTATCTCTGACATTAACAAATACAGCCATTTCTTGAATGACTATGAATAAATATTAATTTAGGGCAGGGATCTGGTTCAGGGTGGAGCATTTGCCACTCTATCACCCAGCATCACAGCAAAGTAATAATGATGCTAACTAAAGTAAACCCCATCATGCCACTAAGTTTAGAGGTAGAACTAAAGGCAAGTGGAGCTTCAGAGAGAGCATGACACATGAGTCAAATGAGTAAGGAAGCTCACTCATGCAGTTATGTATATTGTTTGCTTTCTGCAAACTAACTTAACAAATACCACATACCCAATACAGCATTACCCATCAAGTTAGAAGTTTACTGTAGGTGACTTGGAAGCATTCCTAAATTGGTTTCCCTGCAACATAAATACTAGTAGACATGATATTTTGAATTCTTACCAGATACTGTGGGAAGATGTTTGTCTGCAAATTATCACACTTTATCATCCCAACACAGGTGATGATGCAATTGCACTTATCCTCTCCTTTTCAGAGGTGAAGAAAGTTTCAAGTTCACAGAGGTTAAATTACTTTCCCTGTGTCACAACCTAAGAGATGGTACAGCAGGATTCAGCACAACTGCCTGACACCACGGGCAACTTGTACCCACTATGTTATGGTCTTTGTATGCTTTCTGAGGCACGATGCCATGAGAGGGCTAGCATGTACCTTATGGGCATGTCTACTGCAATGGAATGCTGTCACTGCAAGTAATGGGTGCATTACAGGGACATTAGCAGTTACTGGATCATGGGTTAAAGTAAAACTCTAAATGAAAATGATCACCAGCCGGAAAATACCAGTAAGGCTAAAGTTAGTCACCTTCAAATGTTTTGTTCAAAAACCATCAAGAGCACCACGTAAACCTTCACAGGGCTGGACTGTGAGCATCCATTCAACATATGACTGAGACAAAAGGAAAAAGAAACAGGATACTATCAGATAACCTTGAAACTAAACCAAATAAAGCAGAGAATAATTAGGAAAACAGCCAAAGACCTGTGTTCATGGGCAGGCTCTGAAGAGCAGCTGGGCTTACATGGAGGCAGAGTAGAGCCTGTCTGGCAGGGAACACTGGGAAGCCAAGCCACCTCACAGGGGCCCTCTTCCCCGCCGCCCAGCCCTCCACTGCACACACACGGGCCAAGAAGGCCTACAAGCATCTTCTGGGTTTGGTGGGCAGTGATGGATCCTGTCATCCCAGCACTCTGGAGGCCAAGGCAAAAATTCATGTAGGGGGCGGGGTGGCTCACTGGATAAGACTGCTTGCTACACATGCATGAGGACCTGAGTTGGATCCCCAACAGCCACATAAACAGCAAGGCACAACCACTGCCAACTGTAGCCCAACACTGAGGGTGATTGCTGGCACTCACTGGTCAGCCAATCTAGCCAAATATATATATATATATATATATATGAGCCCCAGGTTTAGTGAGAGATCCTGTCTCAAGGAAATAAGGCAGAAGAGTGATGGAAGACATCTAAATCCTCCTCTAGCGTGCATGTGCGTACACACATACACACACACACACACACACACACACACACACACACAGGAATGAACTTCTGCACACCACGTTCATACACAGGTATGCACTCATACACATAAAACATATACACACATTAAAAGAAAAGAAGAGAAAGAAAAAAAGACTTCCAAGTGACTGAGACAAATTTCCAAGTAACAGTCATGGCTGTGCCAGAAGATTGCAAAACTTTACCCAGCAGATCTAGAAGGCACTGCCCCAGCCAGGTTGCCCGGCTTTCCTGTGCTCAGCTACTGAATCACCTCTGCTTCCTACTAACCACCCACTTAAGGTTCCAGAGGTACACAGAGCAGTTCATTGCTCCTGCCAGAAAGAAGAGGACTAGACATTAATAGCAAAGAAACAAGGAAGGGAAAGGAAAGGAGAAGCAGAAAGACAGACAGATTGACACAGATGCAGGGAGAAAAATTACCCGATATTTTTCAAAAAATACTTCAGCATCCACACGGGATTGGTTCTAGAATTCACTGTGGAATCTGTAATAATCAAGTCCTGCATATAAAACAGTAGAACCTTTACATACAACCTATTCACATTTTCCTGTATATCTGAATCATGTTTAGATGACTCAGAATATGTAAAACAATTAAAATGCTGTATGTAGTCATTACATTGTATTGATTAGGAAACAGTGGAAGAGAAAAAAAGGTTTAAACATGTTTAGCACAAATGCAACTTTCTGCTTGTGTATGTGTGTGTATGGTTTATCTATATGCACGTGTGTACAACACATGTACATGTATGCAGATATATGTGGGGGCTAAGAGTCATTGTCACCATCAGCTGTCTTCCTCAATCACTCCCCACCTTATTCTATTATTTTTATTTTTTATTTTTTTGTTTTTCGAGGTAAGGTCTCACTCTAGTCCAGGCTGACCGAGAATTCATTATGCAGTCTCAAGAGGCCTCGAACTCATGGTGATCCTTCTACTTCTGCCTCCTGAGTGCTGGGATTGAAGACATGCGCTACCGCACCTGGTTTCCCCACCTTATTTTAATTTATTTATTAATTTATTTGAGAGAGAGAGAATGAGCATGTCAGGGCCTCCAGCTACTGCAAACTCCAGATGCATGCGGCCCCTTGCACATCTGGCTTACGTGGGTCCTGGGGAATAGAGCGGGGGTCCTTTGACTTTGCACACAAATGCCCTAACCACTAAGCAATCTCTCCAGGCCCCCGACCTTATTTTAATTTTTTTCTTGACAACTTTTCTGAGTTTAGACAATAAACCATAATTTCCTTCCCAACACTCCCATTGTTTCCTTCTCAAATCCACGCTCTATTGAAACCCTTCTTTCCAGTCTCGCCTCTATTTTGATGTCATCATTTTTCCCCTCCCATTATGAAGATTTTGTGTAGGTAGTGTTAGGCACTGTGAGGTCATGAATATCAAGGCCATTTTGTGTCTGGAAGATTGCATTCCATTGTAAGCTCTTACATTCTTTCCACTACCTCTTCCACAATGGACCCTAAGCCTTAGAGGGAGTGGTAGAGATGTCTCAATGCTAAACATTCCCCTGTCACTTTATTATCATGGTGGCTCAATGGTAACTGCCATCTGAACAAAAGTTTGTCTAACCAAAAGCTCTCATTATTCGAGACAGGGTCTCTCACTGAACCTGGAATTCACCAATTCAGCTACACTAGCGAGTAGCAAGCTACACAGACACTTCCCTGCCTCCACTTCCCTTGAGCTGGAATCTCAGGTATTTGCCACCATAGCCAGCTTTTTTATGAGTGTTAAGAATGAATTCCCACAAATGAATTGTTAAGAGTAAAATAAAATAAAAATATTTGGGGGCAATAGGGGGATAGCTCAATGGATAAAGTACTTACCATGCAAGTGTAAGTACTTCAGTTTGGATTCCCAGACCCCACATGTCAAAAGCCAAAAGCCACGGCGAACTTCTGTAATCCCAGCATGCTGCTGGTGGGACGGGGCGGGGGGAGGGCAAAGACAACTAACCTGATAATCCTAGTGGGAAACAATGAAAACAAGAGACCCTGCCTTGAAATGAGGTGGAAGAGTTGATCTTTGACCTCCACACGTGCACCATGGCACACATGCAACACACACACACATGTAAGACTGCAGGCATGTGATGTACTAATAGCTACCTTCCTGTTGGTGGGACAAAACACCCACCAGAAGCAGCTTAGGAAAGGAAAGGATTTATTTGCATCTTGCATTTTCAAAGGGAAGTATCATCATGGGGGGTGGACATGGAAAGAGAAGACAGTTGGGAGTCACATCTCCACGGCACCGGGAAGGGCGATAGAAATCGCTAGCACTGGCGTGCAGAGCTGAACTATAAAATCCCAAGGTCCTCCCCCAGTGACACACCCCCTCCAGCAAGGCTCTACCTCCCAAGGGTTTCACCAGCTAGGGATCAAGCTTGAAGCTTAATCACAAACATAGGAGGCTATGGGGGACATTTTAACTTCAAACCAACTTAGAGTCAATCCACCACACACACACATACATATATATGTATGCTATGTATGTGGCATATTATGCACGCACGTGTGTGCACACATGCGCGTGCGCATGCACGCACGCGCGCACACACACACACACACACACACACACACACGAGTCAGTTGAACCCACAACGCAAGACCCTAGATATAGAACCTATAGATAGAGAGAGCTTGCTTCAGCATCCTCACAACCCCCATGCTATCATGTTTACTTGCCACCTTCCAGACTTCTCAATGAAATGTTGCTATCAGATAAATGTTTCTTAAGCATCATATAACTAGATACTCAGCTAAGAACTGAGGGCTTCAGAACAACAACAACAAAAAAAATCTTTCTTTGCCTTAAGAGTTGCTGTGATCAGGATGTTGCAGGTCCTCTCAAAATTTATTGTTGGAACCTAAAACCAATATGACAGTATTAAGAAGTGGGAGCTTTTGGAAAATAATTAGGTCATGTGGGCTTCGCCCTCAGGAATGGGATCTCTATGTTTATAAAAGATGCTCCAGGTAGTTCCTTTTCTCCCCTCTGCCACATGAAGACAAGAAGGGAAAGCTACCATCTTTAAATCAGAAGATAAGGCTTTACCAGACATTTGTCCTGCTGGCTTAAGTCTCTAGATCTTAAAGTAAGTCTTAAATACTGCAAACAATAGGTTTCTATTGTGTATGTTACACAGCCTGAAGCATTTGAACATAGAAGCCCAGAGATTCTCATCTGATCCAAGATGCAAGGATTACGTAAAAGGAGTAGGACACGGACGATGGGGTATCAGTAAGCTGTGTAAGAACACCAATACCACCCCGAGATCGAAGGAGCAAGCCATGACTTCTGGCAAAGGTGACAGAGGAGTTCAGTAGTGTTACCTAACAAGTAGGTCCAAAGTCTTATCCTATAGCCCGTTAATGTGAGCTAGTCTTGGTTCGTGTAGGAAGTGTGCCCCTAAAAGCTCACGCACTGAAGGCTTATCCCCAAGCTGATGGCTCTGATCTCTGAAAGGTAAATGGATCACAAGGGCTTCAATTTAGCAGATTAATCCACAGATGGAGTCACAATTTGACGCTGTTATTGGGAGGTGGTAGACACTAGGAAGTGGGCCTACAGCCTGCTGATCATGAACTATGCATCAAAAGAAATCTTTTCCATCTGCACAAGACCCGCCCAATATTGGCCTACTCAACATGTCACTGTGGATGATAGAAGAGGATAACAAAAAGAAAGAAGAGCCCTCAAAACAAAGGAGGGACTATTTGGAAAAAAAGAGGTTCATCAATGGAGGAAGGGGGACAAAACACGTAGTGGGAGGAGGAATATGATCAAAATATATTCTGTACATGAATAAAAACTGTCAATAGTTTTTCTTAAATAAAAAATAAATCTTTCTTCCTTCAAATTGTTTCTTTTAGATATCTGTCACAGCCACAAAAGGACTAACAGAGCTTATTTGGGAAAGGGTCTTTACAAATTAATTACAGTAATTAGATTAAGGAGCTCAAACTGAGATCATCCTGGATTATCTGGGTGGGTCTTCAGTCCAGTGACAAGTATCCTTAACAAAAGATGCCTGAAAAGAAACATGGAGAAAAGACAGTCTTGTGAAGAGTGAGCAGAAGCTTGAAATAAGCAGTGACAAACCAGGAAGAGCTGGAGGCAGCAGTAACAGGAAGCAGCAAGGAAGGAGTCTCCCATGCAGACATGAAGACCCCAGCACTGATGGCACCTTCACTGGGCACTTCAGGCCTTCACAACAGGGACAGTCTTCATCCCAAGTCCTCAAGTGTGTGTAGATTTCTTACTGAAATTATAGGAATCCAACAGGAGACAGAGAAGAAATTGCTGCAAGGGACACAGAGAGGACCGGGGCTCTCCAGGAAGGAGGAAGAAACAGCAAGAAAAGAGTCAAGGTAGCCCACAAAGACACACTGAGGAAGGACAGAAGGTAAAGCCAGCAAAGGAAATGGAGCTTAATTCACAGTTGGGGCTAAATGCGACCTGAAAGTCAGCCTAGGCACTGTTCATTTTGTTAAATGATGGGGATTCACCAAGCATCATGCTTCAGCAAGGAAATGTACCCACAGCACACTATTGCAGGAATATCATCTTGACACTAGAAAAAGCAGAGCGAACTAGCATCAAATTTCTGACAGACCTTGCCTCTGTGAAGAAAGACCCTTAAAAAACACAAACCAAGTGTTCTAATCTCCAGGACTCGTGAATGTTGCCTTCTAAGACAAAGAGACTTTGCAAATGTGATTAAATGTGGATTTAGAGATGAGCTGATTATCCTAGATTACCCTGGTCGGTACTAAATATAACCACAAGCTCCCTTAAGAAGGTGACAGGGAAACTGAACCTCAGAGGGAAAAGGTGATGTGTCGAGAAAGCAGAGATTGAAGCAGAGAGCTTTACAGGTAGAGGGAGGGACCACAAGCTCAAGAAAGTGGATTCTCCTGAAAGTCTCCAAAATGAGAACAAATTTGTGTTTCTAGATTTAAAAAAAAAAAAAAATTAAGGCATGATTTAACATAGCAGTAATAACAAAGTCTTATGTTTGCCTCCTGAAACTCAAGTAATCTTTTCTTCCCTCACTTCTTCCTGAACTGATTTCTTCTCATTTCACCCGTGAGCTCAGCCAAGGTAATCCCCCTGAATTCTTTCAGAGCTTTCAGTCAACATGCCATCTTTCTCTTCATACTCCCAAACTCAGGTGCTTCAGACCTATGTGACTTTCAAAACTAACATCACTATAGCCATCCACCCTTCTCTGAGGGGAAACATCCCAGATTCCCAGTGGCTGCCTGAAACTCCCAGATCATGCCAACACCTACAAAAAATTTTTTTCACCTCCTCCACATAGAGACCTATGAGAAGTTTAATTTGTAAATTAGGCTCAGTAAGAGATTAACAGCAATAACAAATAACACGAAGATACTATATTAAAGTATCAGGACAATTACTCTTGCTCTTTGGGGCCAGTACTAAATGGAATAAGGGTTTCTGAAATACCACCACAGAGGGTCTGATAACTATGATAGTTCCTAAATGACTAATGGGCAGGTGGCACACACAGCATCGGTACTCTGTGTAGGGATAATTCATTCCCAGCGGGATAGAACGTTACAGCACAAGACCACATCACACTACTCAAAACAACCACGACTGAAAATGCATGGCTTGTTTACTTCCAGCGTTTTCCAGCAGTAACTGAAGTTGCAGGAAGAAAAACTGCAAGAAAGGAAGGGAATACCATGCCAAATGTGCCATACAGTGCCCTCAGAGAGAGCCCACACATATACTCACACAGCCACCTTGTTCAAGAGAGAATTGAAGAAGAAACTTATTCTTAAGAATACACACCGCTTAGGAGATGAAAACAGAAATACATGCTTATATGGGCAAATGCAGCTGCAAAAAAATTCATTGAGCTGTGTACTTAGGAATTGTGCCCTTGGCTATAGGGATGCTACATATGAGGGCCTCAGGGTGCTCTCCAGCACCCAGGTACAATGCCAGGCATAGTGGCACCTGCCTATAATCATAGCTCTGGAGAGGCAGAGACTAGCAGATCACTGGAGTTCACTGGCCAGTCAGTCTAGCCTAACTGGTGAGCTCCGGGCCAAAGGAAGAGAGAGCATTTCTGAGAATGGCATTTAAGGTTATTCCCTGGCCTCCACATTTACAAGCATTTACGTACCTTCACACGCATAATCACACATAATGGACAGATACAATAATAAAAAAAAATTTAAAGAACAGAAAAAGAAAATAAACTGAGTTCACCTAGCTTGAGAGCAGGAGAATGGGTTCAAAGTCTTCAAAGGGGTTGGAAAGATGGCTTAGTGGTTAAGCACTTGCCTGTGAAGCCTAAGGACCCCGGTTTTGAGGCTTGATTCCCCAGAACCCACGTTGGCCAGATGTACAAGGGGGCGCACACATCTGGAATTCATTTCCAGTGGCTGGAAGCCCTGGAACGCCCATTCTTTCCCTCTCTCCCTCCCTCTCTCTCTCACACAAACTCTTTCTCTCTCTCCTCCTCCTCCTCTCTGTCACTCTCAAATAAGTAAATAAAAAAACAAAACAATAAAAGTCTTCAAAGAAGAGGGGTACAAACTTTTGGGGGTAGGGCTGGCCTGGTACTCCTAATCTTCCAGCCTCCAACTTCTCAAGAGCTGGGATTAGAGGCAAATTCCACCACACCTGGCAGGAAACTGAGGGGTAAAAAAATAAGGCAGCCTACTTCTTTATAACCTAATTAAAATGCAACTTAAAGAATACAGCGTTTGAAAGAAGGCAGCCTTCATGGGTAGATTAAGCTGCTCCCAAAAGCCACAGGTTATGAAAGAAAATCCCAGTGCCAGGGGTGAGATGCCTCCTTATGAGTTGCTGGCCAGAAAAATGCCATGGAGGCCCCTAAATTAATACAATGCTCTTGGTTTGCCCACCAAACCTAGATGGTAAGTCCCCACTACTGAAAATATCACATGTTTAGTTGCAAGAGAGAGAGAGAGAGAGAAATCAAACTGCAGTGAGCAGAGGATAATGTAGACACACATATCTGACCAAGTACTAAGAATAAATGACTACTGTTTGCTTAGCCCTCACCAGGACATCTCTATCACAGCCTTCAAGACTCGGAGAAGATCGATCATGGGAGAGGGGGCAGAAGAATGTAAGCACCCAAAGGATGTGGGGAGGGAGTGCTGTTGACGCTGTTCTCTGAGCAGAACATGGCCGTGTTACACTCATGATCTCAGCAGCTGTGCTTTCCTGCAGAAGACTGAGCCAATCAATGTTCCATCTCAGGTGAGTGAGGGGTTCAGGAGGCCCACACTTCTCCCAGAGAAGTTACTAATTGCTAAGAGAGGGACAGTCTTGCTGTTTAGTGGAGTAGCCACAGACCAGTAAGTTGCCCATTCTATAGTAAATAATGACCCACCCAAGCCCACTAATTAATGGACCCTAATTAAACTCAAGGCACTAAAAAAAAAGGCATGAAAATAGTCAGGAGACTAGCTGGTAAGAAGGGGTTTAACAGGAGTGGGAGGTAGATAAAAGAGGAAAATGGATGAAGAATATCAAAATATATGCATGTATGAAATTGGAAAAAAGAAAATAAAAATATTTAAAGGGTGGGGAGGTAAAGCAGGAGAAAAACTGTTGATCACAAAAACATGCACATATGTCCTCAGAAGGGACCTGCAGATAAAAATCTTGGGAAAGGACTTGGGAAAGACTGACCTTAGAGGAAAAGAAGAAATGAATCACAAGATCCAAGTTTACAAGATGGTTACAGAGAAGAGTACCTTGGAAAATCAGACTTGAATTTTAAAAAGAAAATGTATCTTATAGTTCACCTCATGCATGGCACATGTGTAGGTATAAAACTGAAAAATTCATGAAATAATTCTTATCCTTTGAAAAAACAAATTTCATAAATATTTTATTTATGTATATATTTATTTAAGAGAGAAAAAGAAAGGAGCAGATAGAGAGAGAGAGAGAGAGAATGGGTGCTCTAGCCACTGCAAACTAACTCCAGATGCATGTCCCACCTTGCGCATCTGGCTTCCATAGGCACTGGGGAATCCAACCTGGGCTTCACAGGCAAGCACCTTCATTGCTATACCATCTCTCCCGCTCACAAACTGTTATTCAAACCTCCTATTTCCTTTCATTTCCAGTCTTGGATATAATTTGCTAAACTGACCCAGTAATGGAGTAAGATCGACAGTTTATCAAAACACTAAGGTTAAAGATAGACCTGGGCAGAAAACAGATGTCTAAAAAACTCTTTTTAATTTGACAACAATAGGAGGGTTCAGTCATTTTGCTTCATGAGAGAAAGCAGTTTTTGTTAAAGCTTTAAAATACACCAGAAATAATCTGTATTCCATGGACAGTTTTTAATCTGTTCATTACTAACCAATGCTACATCCTATCCCATCTGGGTCTCAAATTTGACAGTGAATAGTTGATGTTCTATTCAAGGACTTGTCTGCTGTGAAGCACGCAAAGGTAAACAAGAGCTGGTCCTCACCTTCAGAAACTTTATAAACCACTGAAAAGGAGCTACACATGAATTAAAGAGTAATGCTATGGGACACACAAGAGGGATAAGCCAGGCTGCATGGGGGAAAAGATGGCACTGGGCCTGGGGAGGAGACCATGAGTGCAGTGGTGGGGAGATGGCCACTGACCTACAGAGAGGCATCAGAAGCTTAAAACGTGGTCCCAAAATTCTCTAGCTCTCCACTCATCAAGAGAGGTGAGACTGTATGCAGGTTGTAGGACAGCTTGGCAAATAGAACATGGTGGAAGTAACACAGTAACAGTTTCTAGGACCAGGTCCTGGGAAACTAGCAGCTTCCATTTCCTGTCTCTTGAGACACTTGCTCTTGGCACTGAGCCACCACGCTCTGAGGAAGCTCCCAACAGCCGTGTGGAGGAGCCCCGCGTGGTTGTTTCGGCTGACAGCCCCAGCAGAGCTCCCCACAGACAGCATCAACGGCCAGACGTGAGAGAATGGAAAGAATGAGCTTCGGAGGAAGCCAGAGCCCAACCTCCACATTTTCCCAGCTGAGACCCAGACATCACAGGGCAGAGAAAAGCTGCCCCTGCTGTGCATATCCCAAACCCCTGACTCACTCAACTGTGAGTATAATAAAACGGCTGTCACTTCATGCCACTATGTTTGGGTGGTTTATTGTGCAAAAATGGGTTGACTAAGACAGTAGCAATCTAGTTGGGCTATGGGCTGAGTCTAAGAGAATGTGATGGAAGATGACCCTGGAGAGGCATTTGGAAGGAAATGCCACCATCTTAAAAGTCAACTTAAGCAGTTTGAAATTTCTTCTGTGCACATTAGTAGCCAGCTGATGGTCACTCAAGGGACTTGTAAAATCAGACTAGGAAGATTATATTGACAACAATGTAGAAGAAGGGTTTCCAACAAGTTCAAGAAATATCTAACATAGATGATGCAATCCCGAGTGTGGTTATCATAACCAGACCCATGTTACCAACGAACCATAGGAGGGGAACACATAATCGAGAATAATCTGACAACCAATCCTACAGCAATTCTCACTGGCCCTACCATCGGTGTATCCCATTCCAATCAGCCTTTTCCTACAGTTCATGCACAGTCTAAAGCAATCACTCTCACACCAAGACATGCAGTTATCCAAGTCTACTTAAGATCCCTAAAGGACCAAACACTGGAAACACTGAAAACACCCACATTCAGTGAGTTAAACCCACTGATCACATGTTCAGTTGCAGCCATGCCAAATGGCCATAATGTCCTCTGAAACACTTGGGTCTCAATTTCTGTAACTATCACAGTACAGGTGAGGAGCAATTCGTTCTTAGAACAAGAAGCACTACAGAACAGTTTCCAAATTTCACAGATATTAATCTTTAGAACTTGAATTTTTTAAATCACAGTTTATGGAAATTACTGAAATCACAAATTATTTTCAAAATATTTCAAAACTGTGCTGGAGTGATGAAGGCGCCTGCTTGAGAAATCTATGGACCCAGGTTCAGTTCCCCAGTACCCACATAAGCCAGATGCACAAGGTAGCACATGGATCTGGAGTTCATTTGCAGCGGCTAGAGGCCCTGGCACACCCATTCTCTGTATCTGCACCACCTCCTCCTTCTTCTTCCTATCTTTCTTTTCTCTCAAATAAATAAATATTCCAAAAATTCTTTATTCACTATTTTGATTATCTTTTAAAACTATTTACTAAATAAGAAATAATCACCTTAGGGCTGAAGAGCTAGCTCAGCAGTTAAGGTACATGCCTGCAAAGCCTAAGGATCCAGGTTCAATTCTCCAGGTCCCATTTAAGCCAGATGCACATGGTGGCACCTGCATCTGGAGTTTGTTTGTAGTGGCTGAAAGCCTTGGTGCGTCCATTCTTACTCTCTATCTCTCTCTCCCTCTCTGTCTCTAATAAATAAAAAATAAATCTTTTTAAAAAAAGAAAGATATATTCAACTATGTAGTAGTCACAAACACCCAAGCAGTGGGTAGTGCATGCAAAAGTTATTGTATAGTGTTCAAATAACCCAGCAAGGTTAGCAGCACAACATGGACCCACATATCAGAACTGTTAACTCAAGGACTTAATTTGCTTTCAAAACTCAGTGTCTCTTAGCACATTACTCTCAGGATTTTATACAAAATATAAATTATTCATATTTACTTTATATGCAAAAATGACTGTAAGTAGAAGACAGGCCCACAAACATACCCAAGTAACCTGGCAAGAGTCATGTACAAGTTGAACTGCTTAGATCATGGCCACTGTGCTTCGTCCCAGAATAGTCAACCTTAACCTTCTACTCCAGAGATCAGCATCTCCTGCAATGACTTTCAACTTGAACTGAGTAGATACATCAAAGAATCTGCAATGTTGACTGTGGCTACTAAGTACCTGACTGAACAATGAATACACAGAGAATCTTCAAGGATGGAACTTTACAAAGAGAGGGAAAGCAATTTTTAAAATTTCAAAATCTGGAGAAAGAGGAATCAACAAAGAAACACTGGAAGCCCACATAATGGTATGTCTTTGATCCCAGCACTAGGGAGGCTGGTGTATGAGGATCACCATGAATTGGAGGCCAGCATGGACTACAGAATGAGTTCCAAGACAGCCTGAGCTATAGTGAGACCATTCCTCAAAAAAAAAAAAAAAAAGAAGGGCTGGAGAGATAGTATAGCACTTAAGGCACTTGCCTGCAAAGCCGAAGGACCCAGGTTTGACTCCCCAAGTCCCATGTAAGTCAGATGCACAAGGTAGTGCATGTGTCTGGAGTTCTTTTGCCAGCACTGGTGACCCTGATGTGCCCATTCTCTCTCTCTCTCTCTCTCTCTTTCTCCCCTGCCCCTTGCTCTTTCTCTCTCAAATAAATGAAAAATAAAATATTTTTAAAAGAAAGAAAAGAAAAACAAAAGAAAGAAACGTGATCTGACCTAGGTGCTTCAGAAGAATGACAATGAGGCAAGAAAGCCTAGGGAATTTGCAAACACCAAACAACAGCCCCAAGCAAGATCTGGGAATGGATTATAAATCTTTAGACAGTGGTAATCCGTGGGAACACTGATAGAAAGATTGATAGTTTTCCTTTCTCAATTAAGAGTCCTCACCTGGCAGTCAGGAACACATCTGGATTTTAGTAAAGCATGCTATGAAATATTGCCGGTTAATATAAGCAAAAAGAAGTACATGTAAAGTATACTGGTCAGACTACGTTATCTTCCCTAAAATGCTGGGATTTAAAAAAAAAAAAAAAAGCCCAGTGTTATATGTAGGGCCAAACTGAAAAACAACCCAGTTAAACAGACGGTCCCGCATCCAGTAAAGAGAATAAAAGACAAGGGCACAAGTGACAAGCAGAGGGAAAGGAGGCTAGCAAGAGCATGCATCCATGGGCAGTCAGCGAGTAGGACAATGTGACCCTCCCAAGTGCAGCAGTTTGAACAACATACAGTAAGCACGGAAGCAAAAACGGACAGCTCAAAAATAGCTCAGGGCTGGAAGAATGGCTCAGCAGTTAAGTGTGATTCCTGTCACGAGGATTTGAGGGGACCTGAGACTGCAGAAGTTCGATTCTCCAGAACCCATGTATACAATCTGGCATGGCCACACACATCAGTAACTCCCATCCTGTGAGGAGCAGACACCAGAGAATCACTCGGGCTTGCAAATGACAAGCCTCAGAATCATTAAGAAAATCTGTGGCAAGGAAAACTGCGGGATGCATGACGGAGGAGGACACCCGACATCATTCTCCAGCCACCACAAGCAAGTGCACTGGGAATAGGCAAGTGCACAGGTGCTGCACATGCACACACACACACACCACATCGATGACATACAGGAAAAAAAAACTTCAAAAGCTTTCAGTTGCATGCAATACAAAGTACTGTAATGCTGTATCATGCCTTCCTGCCGTGTCTATTATCCGATCAACTCTCTGTACCATGGTGCTTGTGTTCAAGTAGCCCCATTTTACTTAATAATGGCCCCAAAGCTCATGAGAAGTGATGCCACCAATTCGGATGTGCCAAAGAGAAGCCGTGAAGTGCTTCCTTTAAGTGAAAAGGTGAAAACTCTCAACTTGCTAAGGAAAAAAGCATGTATGCTGAGATTGCTAGATCTGTGCTCAGAGCAAGTCATCCATCACAAAACTGTGATGAAGGAAAAAGAAATCCATGCTAGCTTTGCTGTCGCACCTCAAAGAGTAAAGTTATGGCCACTGTGCCTACATGTTTCAGTGACATTCAGTGCATGAGTAGAACGAAGGCATGAAGAGAAAATGTGGTTTGACTAGTAGCAACACACATCATAAAAACATTGTGCCTAGAGTCCGGTATGGTGGTACATGCCTTTAATCCCAGCAGTCAGGAAGCAGAGGTCAGAGAATTGCCTTGAGTTCCAGGCTACCCTGAGACTCTATAGTGAATTCCAGGTCAGCTTGGGCTAGAGCGAGACCCTACCTCAAAAAAGGGGGGGCCTATAAAATTAATTAATTAAGGTGTGGTATAACGCAAGGTTTGGTGTTATTTGCTTCCAGTTACCCATCAGAGTCCTTAGGCCAAATCCCTATGGATAAGGGTGGACAACCACAGTAGGTTGCACTGGTCAGCCCAGGGAACCATCACAAAACACCATAGTGTGGATACCTTGAACAAAAGGTGTCTATTTTCTCACAGTTCTAGAAGCTAAAGGCAAGGGTTCAAAGGATGGAGTCATGGTTAAGGTGCTTTCGTGCAAAGCCTAATGACCCAGGTTAGATTCCCCAGTACCCATGTAAAGCTGGATGTACAAGGCGGTGCATGCATCTGAAGTTCATTCATTTGCAGTGGCTAGAGGCCCTGGCATGCCCATTCTCTCTCACTTGGGAGGTACAGGTAGGAGGACTGCTCTGAGTTTGAGGCCACCCTCAGATGACACAGGTCACTCGTCCTCCTTCCTGCTTCTGTGCAACTGTGACGACCAGGTGTTTGCTTGGCCACGCTGAATCTTCCCCTCAAAGCCGTAAGCCTTAAAGAAACCCTTCCTCTCATAAGTTCCTTCTGATGAGGTATTTTGTTTCCCAGCAAGGAGAGGATTAGCAGCTACATGGACAGATACAAAACTTTATTTTTGGTAGCAATTTATGTTTTAATTGTTATGATAAAGTTATCAAGTTTATGTTTACTCTTTTAGTCCACGGGGTTTCCATCTAGCTGCCTGAAACAAAGACTCCACTCTGAATTTACAAGTCTCACGTGGTACTTGGAGAACACTGACTACCAGACCACTTCCAGTCACCAAGGAATCAGCATCAGCGAGACAGCTTATTTCTAAGGCAGCATCTTTCCATGTATCCTAGGCTGACCTACAACTCTCAGTCCCCTTCCTGAGCACTGGGGTGACAGGGACATCCCACAGCACCTGCAGCAGATAAAGGTCATCCTCAAAATTGCTCCTAGTGATTATTCTGAAATCCAAATCTCATCATATCTCTTTCCTGTCTGAAAATTCCCCATTAGATAACATACAAATACTGGTCTGAAGTTTTAGCAAACAGTAAGTAGGCTTGGTGATGTATCCTCCCACTGCCTTTATGGCTGTGATAGTTTGAATGTATATTCACCATAGTCTCAGTTGTTTTATTAAAGCTTATAACTTGGGGGTCTCCAGCCACCTGATTGGAAGAGGTGTCACTGGGGGAAGATCCTGGGGTCCAGCCCTAAGGTGTATTTGAGGCAGATCTGATTTCCAGCCCAAAGGTATGCAAAGCAGTCTGGGCTCTGGTCCCCTGCTGCTTGCTGCCTATTTGTGTTTGTTGCTTTTGGTGTTTGCTGTCTGGTGAAGACTTCTCTCTTTCTTTTATAGAAGTACAGAAGCAGCTTCTTCCATCAATGATGGAACTTCCCCTGGACCTGTAAGCTTGACATAAATCTCTTCTTCGAAAACTGTGTCTAGCTTGGATGTTCATTCCAGCAATGTGGAGCTGTCTACAATACCGGCAGAGCACCACATCAGTTTTCACATCCTAAACTGGATTTGAACTAAGCTACCATTAGTTCCCAACATGCACCATGCTCTTCCTATTCCCTTGGCCTTCGTGTAGAATGTTCTTCAAATCGGAACACCCTTCCTTACATCACCAGGCATGCTTGCCACTCATTCTCTATGCACATATAGTACTTCCCAGAACCTTACCTACATCTTTTCCCAAAGAGCAGACTGTGGTTCACTGCTGCATGACCTCTGATGAGTGGGCTGTACACTTGCTGCACTGGCCAAAATGTAATGCAGCCACCTACTATGAGTGATTTCTCCTGGGGCCAGAAACAGCACCTTTGGACCTGTGTCACCAGCACAGAGCCTGACACACATAACTATTATGCAAAAAAAATTAATAATAAAGAAAAAGCATGAATCAAACCCTAATATGACATAAAGGAGAAAAGATTAAGGCATTTTGTGTTCCTAACATTTCACACTCATCTCTCATAGACATATTTCTAACTGTCTCCCTTGATTTACACAAATATCTGATGAATGTTTCAATCTCCATTAAACTAGAGCACAGCATGGAATTCACTGATAGAGGGGCCAAGAGCTGCCATGGCAGGACAATGACTCTTTGCCACAGTGCTGGCAAATCCAAAGTACACCTTTGAAAAGTGTCATTATTCATAAAACAAACTTTACGCCCCACAATGTTGTGAGCTAGTTTAGTTTTTAACAGTTTCCGACCAACTAACAGACTGCTCATGAAGAAGAAAGCTGCCCCGGTCAAAAGCAGATAACACTTTTAGGTTTTAAATTGACTAAAGCATGTTCCCTGAATGAACAACTCATGTGTACCCTGCTCATTAGAAGTGCCAACAAGTGACAAGTGAGCATGGTAGCTCATTCCTGTAATCCCAGCACTACAGGGGGAGGGACTGAGACAGAAGGACAGCTGCAAGTTCAAAGCCAGCCTGGGCTACATAGTGAGTTCCAAGCCAGCTTGAATGACAATGTGAGACCCTAGAGCAGGTAGCCCTACACCATGAAGTCCACTACAAATGGTAGCAGGCATAACCATCCAAGTTATACTTGCAGAGTGGATGGTCCTTCAGTAGGAGGGTACTGAATCAAGTGGGGAGAAATGACTTAATATTCTGTGTGACTCATATTTTGCCCTTTTCTCATCCCAGAAGAAAAACGCTCCTCATGGTTCATCTTTTGATGACCAAACATTAACTCATCCACCTAAATCTCTTTTATGACTAACATGTTCCATCATTCATAATGAAACAGCCTTAGATTTTAATAAGTAAAAGGAGTACATTTTTGTACTTTCCTCATCCCAAGATGATTCAAAAAATAAAAATCTTCAATGTAGACTAAAGTATAGATTCTTGGACATCACTCCATAAAAAAAGATTATACCCTACTCACCCTTAGTAGAGGTGTAGAGGCAAGAAAAGTGTGTGTGTGTGTGTGTGTGTGTGTGTGTGTGTGTGTACTTTAGCCTTCGGCTATAACTAAGGCTAGAAAAAGCCTATATTATTATCCCTTTTAAGACACTGTGCTGAGTTACTTCTATCTCATCCTCACATCACACTGATGTGCAAAAGTTCTTCCACATATTTTCAGCTTCCTGAGTAACTCCTGCATTCAGCTGTTCAATGCTCATTAAAAAAAAAAAAACCTGTCATCTCTTAGCCAGGTGTGGTAGCACATGCTTTTAATCGCAGAGGCAGAAGGATCACCATGAGTTCAAGGCCACCCTGAGACAACAGTTCGGTATGGCCTAAAGTGAGACCCTACCTCAAAATAACAACAACAAAAAAAAAAAACTCATCCTAAAAAACATACCATTTATTTATTTATTTAATTTGGTTTTTGAGGTAGGGTCTTACTCTGGCCCAAGCTGACCTGGAATTAACTACGTAGTCTCAGGGTGACCTCAACCTCTCAGCGATCATATCTCTGCCTCCCAAGTACTGGGACTAAGGCATGCACCACTACACCCGGCCTCCTTCTCCAAATCTTAACACTGACTCTTTAATGACTTGTGGGAAAGATCATTAAAAAAGAATACTTGAAAGTATTTTATTGTGATAAGAATGTGTAACACAAAATAAGGCTTCCCTCACATTTAATGTGCCCCGCAAGTCGTTACTGAACAGGATCGGCTTTCTTGGACTGAATGCTGCCTGAGGGGCTGGGTCTCCCCGTCCCTTCACATAGCTTGTCCAAAGAGCGCGTACAGAGGCCCCTTCAAGTCCAGTGAGGTTTGCGCTTCTACTAGGATAGATAATTTAGAGTACTTAAACACACATAGTGCTAGTTTAAAATGGTTCATCTTATGGCTCTTTTTACTTTACAATTATATAAAAGTAATATGTATTCAGTAGTCTCATCCTGAGAAATTTACACTTTCTCTTTTCCCAGGCACTATATATGGTAAGAGACTCCCTCTCCCTCTGCCAGCCACACGCTCACGAGGGCAAGCAGCTGAATCTGTGATACGCTGTGTGGCTGCAGTCTTGGTGTATTAAGTGCATTTTTGACTTAAGATATTTTCAATTTATGCTGAGTCTACTAAGACATACCCCATTGTAAATTTAAGGCCACCTGAATAAAGAATGCTGAAACAGGGTAACAAAAGTTGGTATGTTTTAAATATTTATAAAATATGTAAAACAATAGCACGGGGCTGATCAAGGGCTGGAGAGATGGCTAAGTAGTTGAAGCACTATCATGCAAAGTCTAACCATCTGAGTTCAATTCCCCAGTTCCCACATAAAGCCAGACACACAAAGTGGCACATGCATCTGGAGTTCATTTGCAGTGGCTGGAGGACCTGGTGCACCCATTCTCTCTGTCTCTCTCTCTTCTATCTCTGTCTGCTTGCAAATAAATAAATAAAAATGTTTTATTGAAAAAAGAAATAGGGCTGGACAGATGGCTTAGCAGTTAAGGTACTTGCCTACAAAGCCAAAGGACCCAGGTTCAATACCCCAGGACCCACATAAGCCAGGTACACAAGGTGGTGAATGTGTCTGGAGTTCATTTGCAGTGTCTAAAGGCCTTGGCGCACCCATTCTCTCTCTGTCTGTCTGTCTGTCTCTCTTTCTCTCTCTCTCTCCCTCCCTCCCTCTTTCTCTCTCTCAAATAAATAAAACAATTATATTAAAAATAAATAAATAATGATCCAATTATGAGACTCAAGTTCAGAACTATATGTTCCATCAATCCTGCTGGTATATTGCTGGGACTCTATCACTGTAAGGCAATGGAAGGCATCTTATGAGTAGGAAATCACCCTCCTACACAACACCTATATCACCCAAGGTCTCAGTGAATGAATGAGTAAATTAATAATTCAGCAATGAACACTCTTCTCTACCCTAAGGGATTTATGAATTAATTGAAAAAAAAATAAGACATCTTCCCCAATAACATGATGAGAAAAAAAAATGCTGGACCAAAAGTCAGGATTCTGAGATGGAGGGATTGCTTAGCAGTTAAAGGTAACTATTTGCGAAGCCTGAGGATCTGGGTTCAATTCTCCAGTACTCATGTAAAGCCAGATACAAAGTGGTGCATGAATCTGGAATTCGTTTGCAATGGCAAGAGGCCCTGGCTTGCCTCTCCCCACCTCTCCCTCTCTCTTCTCTTACTTTCTCGCTCTCTTTACAAATAAACAAACAAGTTAGAATTCCAAACTAGACCCATCCTGAAATCATTAATCACCAACAAGCCCTTACTATATTTAAACTGTAGGGCATTCTTGCATTCTTTCCTGAAAAGTGGACTACTCTGTCCTGCTTTCCTCCTAGAACATGAGTGACATTGTAAGTGACATCAGGACAAAGACTAAACACTTTATCAGATGCTATCTTATCAGCAACATAAAAAGGATCTTGGGGCTGGAGAGAGATTCAGCAGCTAAGGAGCTTACATGCAAAGCAACACAGGTTCAATACTCCAGTACCCATGAAAATCCAGATGCACAAAGTGGTACAAGCATCTGGAGTTTGTTTGTGGCAACTGGAGGCCCTGGCATGCCCATTCTCTATCTCTATCTCTTTCTCTCTGCTTGTAAACAAATAAATAAAACATTTTTAAAAGGATCTTTAAAGATAAACATATAAATTTAGACTTTGAGATTGTTTTATCCAGAGAATAACAGGGCAGTTTCAGGTAGGAAGGAAGAAGATAAGTTGACTACATCAGAAAGTAAAAAAGTTTTATGACGCCCTCGAGGGCTCAGCAGCTCCTCTGAATGTATTTGACTATTCCTTGTTGTCTTTCCTCCTAGTGGAAATATCTCCATGAGTAAACAGGTGACGACTTCTTAACAAATCAAGCAACTTCTGTATGATTTACATTTTAAAAAACATTCATGGTAAATGTCTAAAAAATAGTAAAATATGACCCTTAAGACCCCATACCACCAAGGCTCTTTCCTTCATTGTAAGTTCTAAAAAAGTCCTTGGCCTAGGTATCTCTTCCTTAGCCCACTATAATCTGACTTAGTCCATCATGGCATGATTACCAAAACATCACTAACAAACTCCTTAATGACCAACACTAACTGTCCTCTTGAGCACTAGCCCTTTGTGCAACAGCTACCTCCAGACTGTCACCACACACTCAGGCCAGGCTCCAGACCAGAACTACCCTCTGCTCTTTGTCCCAGTGGGATCTGATCTGCACTTGAACTCCACTGAAGCCTGGGTCAGGACAAGCTCTCCTCTGTCACTGGCCTGGCAATAACCACTGAGAAGCTCTACCAAGTGTCCCAATGCCCCCCCCCCCAGTACAAGTTATAAAATTAAGCCTGTCACTTTCCAGGATTCCCCACGGTTGGCCTACACAATCAGATCAGCCACCACATCTCTTCAGCTCAGCCTCCCAACTGGTCTTAAAATCTTCACCTTCCTCTTACGTCACTCCTGTCACAAGCAGGCTCCTCACCACTCGCCAAGCTGGTCTCTATTCCTGAGTTTTCCCATAGTGTGGAACGTGGATGACTGCCCATTCTCTGACATGCTAAGTACTGTTTCAGCTCATTTTGATGGGTAATGTTTTTCTATTAAATATTAAAATAAACCAATAAGAACCACAGTCAGACTGCATTTCCACAGGTTTAATTCCTTTGAACCAACTTACATACACAGTAGAGTATCCTAGGAAGACTTTTGAAACATTTCACTCCATACCCCAGACTAACTTAATCACAAGTTTATAGGGTGGGGTCCAGCAATGCAAACAAGGTTAAGGACCACTCCACTAGAACAGCCTAGAAACAGTCTTTGTAAAAACAAAACAATAATAATAATAATGATAAAAGGGCTGGAGAGACGGCTTGGTGGTTAAGGCATTTGCCTGTGAAGCCTAAAGACCCAGATTTGATTGCCCAGTACTCGCATAAGCCAGATGCACAGGGTGGCACACACATCTGGAGTTCTTTACAGAGGCTAGAGGCCCTAACACAGCCATCCCCCCCCCCCATTTTCCTCCTCCTCTCTCTCTCTCAAAATAAATACATAAAATATTTAAAAAATAATATAGGCATGGATAAACAAACAGATAAGGAGCCAACTTTTTTTCCCTTAAGACTTCAATATGAAAGTCCAGCATCCTGGGACATCCCCAAGTCCAAGGCAAACCCAGACAGCTGGCCATCCTACATGGTTAAAACCATGTCTGAAGTTTGGGAGGCAGCATTGGCATTTCCCAGAATGTGCTCAGCAGAATGCAGCCTGCTAAGCCTGGGGTGCTAACAGCTGCACTGGGTTCCTCTGCAAATAAATCTGGAAGACCCCAGGGATGTCCAAGTACAAGTGATTAAGTTAATGATTTTTGCTCACTACTGACATTTTAGGACTTTCAGTGTATCTCACACTACCTGAGAAGGACTTTATTTGTAGAATACCCTTTCTTATGATTGCAGTTCAAGAAACTTTCATAGAAAAGACTGTCCTAGGAGTACTTCTAGACACATTTTTAGAAAGTATGTATCTGATGTTATGAATGCATTATCAAATCTGTGCTTTAAAAAATAAGTAAATAAAACCAGTGGCTACAGAGATGGCTCAGTAAGTAAAGCACTTGCCATGTAAGCACAAGGACTTGATTTGATCCTCAGAACCCACAAAAAAGCTAGGTGAGGCAGCGCTCATCATCAAGCACTGGGGAGAAACAGACAGGCAGATCTCTGGGATCTGCTGGCCAATCAGTCTAGCCTACTTAGCAAACTTCAAGCCAACGAGACATCTTGTCTCAAAACAAGAAGGTATGGCTGAACAGTTAAGGTGCTTGCCTACAAACCCTAAGGACTCAGGTTCAATACCCTAGTACCCATGTAAACCTGGATACACCCAATGGCACAAGCATCTAGAGTTTGTCTGCAGTGGCTAGAGGCCCTGGCACTTCCATTATCTTTCTATCTCCTCTTTTTCTCTGTCAAATAAAGAAAGCAATGCACCATGTTCCTAAGAAAGGACACCTAATTTGTCCTCTGGCCTCCACACACATACACACAAACACAAATGCACACGCGCAAGTAAAATGTAAACAAAAATCAATATTCCTCAGCAGGTAGTCTGTTTTTCGCCAGCTCTCTCACCTTTTAACCTTGGCTATACTTTGTCAATGTTTCTCAGACTTCTAGAATCATTCAAGTCCCCCCCCCCATACCACCACAAAGTTGGTTCCAGTTCATTAGGATTCAAGGTTGGCCTAACACTGCATTTCTTTTTTTTTTTTTTTTTTTTGGAGGGGGGTTTCAAGGTAGGGTCTCGCTGTAGCTCAGGCTGACCTGGAATTCACTATGTAGTCTCAGGGTGGCCTTGAACTCTCAGCAATACTCCTACCTCTGCCTCCTGGAGTTCTGGAATTAGAGGCATGTGCCACCACATCCGGCTGCTAACACTGCATTTCTAATGACAGCACCACCACCTCCGACCCAAGTAGCACACACTGAGAAGCAGGATAGGTTCTCACACCTAAGAAGTCCTCCTGTTAGCCTCTGCCTTAGATGAATAACCTGCTATACCATTCCCCTGAGAGGATGACCCAGGCCTGATGCCCGCTTCAGCAGAAATGCACATCCCAACTTTACTTCATGGCTACAGCTCCATTCTGGTGCTTCTCTGCTACACCTTGGCTATTTGTTTTTCAGCCAAGCTGAGTTCCACAAAAGCCTCAGGGTCAATCCACTCATTATCTGGCATACAGTAGGTACTCATGGAAGGAGATAATACATGAAAAGGAGATAAACAATACTTGAGCATTTCTTAGGGAAACATAGACCATAAGGCTGGGGCTAGGAATATAGCTCAGTTGTACAGCATCTATTTAGCATGTACAAAGCTCTGGGTTCCACTCCCAGCAGGAAAGGGGGAAAGGGAAGAAAAGTGGAGCATAGAAATATGCAAGAAAAGAAAAGGAAAAGACTGGGTTGGTTTGGTGGCTCCTGCTTATAATTCTAACACTTTGGAGGCTGAGGCAAGAGGACAGCCAGGCTGGACTGCATCATAAAATAAGACCCTATCTCAAAAGCAAAAACAATCTCCAGGCATGGTATGTGCCTTTAATCCTAGTACTTGGCAAGTAGAGGCAGGATGATCAGGAGTTAATGGTCACCCATCCTCCTGTGCTAAATGGGACTACCCAGCAAGTTGGAGGCCAACATGCACTACATAAGACCCTATCACAAAGATAAATAAATAAATAAATAGGAGACCTCATTTGTCAGGCATGATAGCTCACACACGTTTAATCCCAGCACTCAGGAGGCAAAGGTGGGAGGATCACCATGAGTTCAAGGCCACCCTGAGACTACATAGTGTATTCCAGGTCAGCCTGGGCTAGAGCGAGACCCTACCTCAAAAAAACAGCAAAGAAAAAGAAATCCAAAATTTAAAAAACAGAGACATCATTCAAAGAGTGTCATGTAACAACTAGTTATGTGGCTAGAGACTCTCAGCAGGAAAACTTCACAGAATCTATGTTAGCACTGCAGAGTTAAATCATAAAAGAATAGTGTCACTTTTTTTAACTATACAAAAAATAAAATGAAATTTCTAGGTTTCTTGAAAAGTAAACCCAGATGTTCTTCTGATTAACATCTAACAGACTAAAAATCAACAGGCACAGTTGGATATGAACCACCATTTCACCTCTAAGTCTACGCTCATCTACTTTACTGAGAAGTCTTCTGACAATTGTAAGTTTAAACAAGCCTTTGTGAAGAGTACTGTGGCAGGTTTAATGCAGGCACAGCTGTCAAAATCATGGGCAATGTATCACACTTAAGAGAGCATTTGAAAATGTGTCAATAATTATAATTAGACACTTGTACCAGATCTAACATACTTTCACTACCCTTTAACTTTAACTGATGTGAAATTAAAACCAGTTTCTCAAAAGTGCAACTCTCAGATCATAATTTAATCCTGAAGTAGATATAAAAGCTGTCACTACAGAGCTGCAGTACATTGTACTCAAGAGGAGACAAGGCCATGGGATTGTAATACATCATTCTGGTAAGGTGACCACCTTTAATGCTGAAGAGTACAATACATTATGGAGGTGACATGATGTTCCAATACTTACTTCACTCACTTGTATTTAGAGTGTCTCTTCAAAATTATGCATGACCCACAGCCCAGAGATGGTTGTTGTTGTATTTTATTTGACTATTAGTCTTTCCCCTATTATATCCATATATAAGCACAAACATGAAAAGTACTACACTTTATGTTTATGGCATTGGTGATAATGTATGTGAGTGGAATGATGCTATGTTCTTAGTATCCTGCTTTCCCTACTTAATGTTATTTTGTGTGCTCTTATGGTCATGCATTTATTTAAAACATCTCTTTATATCTCCTATGGATAAGACACACACATGTTGTGCTAAATAAACAAAGGACTGGTTCTCCTACACATGTTCTCCACAAACGCACTGATGGTATATATGGGGCAAAACACAGAAAAGAACTAAGGATCTAACCAGAGGGAATAACCAACAAAACTATGTGGTAATTTTAATCAAATGTCACCATAAATTTATGCGTTCTGAAAGCTTGGTCCCCAGCTAGTAGCACTTTGGGTGGTGGAGTCTTGCTGAAGGAGTTGTGCTGCTGGGGGTGGATCTTGAGGCCCTAGCTTGCCAGTGTTAAGTCAGCTCACTCTCTTGCTGCTGTTTCCCACCTGCTGCGGAAGAGGTGATGTCCAGCCTCTGCTCATGCCATGCTTTCCCCTGCCAGCATGAAGCTTCCTCCGCAGACTCTAAGCCAAAATAAAAAAACTTTCCTCCCATTAGCTGCTTTTGGTCAGGAGTTTTGTCCCTGCAAGGAGAAGATAACTACATCAGTTTATGTGTGAAGGAAACTTTTAAAGTGTGATCCAGGACTAGGTGCAGTGGCTTGACATATAGCTTAGTAACAGTACGCATGCACAAGACCCTGGGTTCAATATCCAGAACCACAAAGAAAAAAGAAACTGATTAAATGCTTCCAAATTACATCCTACTTTACCCTCTTTGTATTATGAAGTGATCTAACACTGTCTGCTCTGGTCTGCTCCAAAGTCATAAATAAAATTTTGCTGTTTCTTAAAGACTGTCTATCAAGTCTATTGCTTCTTTTAAAGCTATTTTAAAAATAAAACTTTTTCCTTAAGTCTAAAAATCCATTGTCTCTATTATTGATCAATAATAAAAAGCTGACTATACAAGTTTCTTGTTCACTAAATGCCTACTTACCACTCACCATATTTTAAAAAATTTTTAAAAAAAATGCCATAGAAGCTCTGCTTTTACCATAAAGCACTAGCAGATGTGGTGCTTTAAAACAATCAGAGTAAAGCTGTGGTTTGCAAGGCTTCCAAAGCCCAGAGTTATTCAGACTCATACTTATTGGGGGTGGGGGAGAAATGACCAAGCTTCATTTACTGGAAACACCAAAAGAGAGAAAGACTGAGAAGAGAATAAGCAAAAGGAGAAGCCTTCAGAAGCACTGATCTAAACCTCCCCAACCCCCCACCCATGACAGACAAGGAAGCAAGCCCCACCAAGAAGGTGACTCTGGGTGACGGCTTGACCACATCAGCTTACAACAAAGTCAGATGGCTGCAGTCAGAGTTGTGAGTTCCCAAAAGGAGTCAACAGAAGAATTGCTCTCCTGGAAGGTTTCCATGCATACCATCCACATCTGAGAAAGAGGCACCCCACCTGTCAATAGAAAGACCTAAAACAATAAGACCTTGAGAGATCAAAGAGGACCACATGAGAGAAAGGCAGAGAGCTGAGGTGGACCTGGCTAATTAAGAAACAATAGTTTGGGGGGAATCTGGAGCAAACATGCCAAGAGGGGGATTTCATCTGAATTTATCAAAGAACATTCCACTCATAGCCAGCTAAAAGCCAAAATAAATCTCCAGCAGAGTCACTACCCCCTTCTTAGAACTTCAGTAACCATTTTTTCCATCATCTGTGATATAAAAATAAATATATAAATACTTAAAAATTAAAAACAGAAGTCACTGTTAAGACACTGTTGAGTAAGTTAAAAAGGAGACATAAAGGGAAGAGAAAGGAAGGGAGGAGGATACTTAATAGGTTGATATTGTATATATGTAAGTACAATGATTGTGATGGGGAGGTAATATGATGGAGAATGGAATTTCAAAGGGGAAAGTTTGGGGGGGGGAGGGAATTACCATAGGATATTTTTTTATAATCAGGGAAAATGCTAATAAAAATTTAAAAAAATAAACTAAAAAGACATTGTTGAGTTTACACATGTATGTAAGTGCCATAGAGACTGCCCAACTCCATTCTATGAGGTAGGTATCATTTCTATTTCCAAAAGTTGTAAACTGTGATTTTACTCCTTTATTGGTAAAAAAAAATCTAATTTATCTGTGAGGCAAGGAACCTAACTCCCAAAAGTCAATTAAAAAAAAAAAAACAAAAAAAAAACTTTGAGCAGTTTGGCCCTGGTTCATTTTGTCAAGCACACCTTGGCCCACTTCTTCCCATTCCCAAAAGGGATCTCCCCTATCCCCACTTTCTCACCAAGCACCAATACAAAAAATTACCACAGAGGTTTTGTTGATTATTCCCTCTGGTTAGATCCTTAGTTCTTTTCTGTGTTTTGCCCCATATATACCATCAGTGCGTTTGTGGAGAACATGTGTAGCAGAACCAGTCCTTTGTTTATTTAGCACAACATGTGTGTGTCTTATCCATAGTAGATATAAAGAGATGTTTCAAATAAATGCATGACCATAAAAGCACACAAAATAACATTTAAGTAGGGAAAGCAGGATACTAAGAACATAGCATCATTCCATTCACATACATTATCACCAATGCCATAAACATAAAGTGTAGTACTTTTCATGTTTGTGCTTACATATGGAAATAATAAGGGAAAGACTAATAGTCAAATAAAATACAAGCAACAACCATCTCTGGGCTGTGGGTCATGCATAATTTTGACAAGACACTCTAAATACAAGTGAGCCCCAAATCCCCACCTCCAGAGTTCTGGTACCATAGCCCAACCTCTCACAGAACTCCCGCAAAGCCTTTTCCATGGTGGGATTCCACTAGAACCTCTGCCCCAACACCCCATTCCACTCCAGGTCAGCTCCTCTTGCTAACACTGCATTTCCTTTTAGGATCAATACCATCCTCCAGTCAACCAAGTCTAAAAGTCAAGATATGTTTGCCCACCTTCTTATCACACGCAGCATAGTCAACAAGCTCTTCGGTGACTACACAAAAGCAAAACCTGCTCCATCTAGTCTTGCCAAGCCCCGGTGTGTAGGAGAAAAGGGGAGAGCTGGGACTTTGGCAAGGACAGCACACATGTCCCCTCACACAGCACAGTCACAGCAGCTCTGGCAGGGTCCAGGAACAGGGTCCAGGTGCCAGCAGTATTCTCAGTATTGCAGCAACAACTGGAAATGTAGAGTTTCTCTTTCTAATGGGATGTCTCCTCATTTTTAAATTGTGGCAACCATTTTGTTCAAATGTTTTTCAAACAATATCCAACAGAACAGAGCTCTGTGGGGTACTCAGCTCAGAACTACCAATTTCCCACATGGTGACCTGGGAACGTACAGCCAGGGTTAAAGTTCAGAGGTGTGACCTCAGACAGGCTAGGCCACCCCATGTGTTTCAGGTTCTCCCTCTGTAAAGCAGAGACAACAACAGTAGGTACTTCAAGTGGGCATGACGGCCACGGACACGACATTATGGGCTGGTGACAGGTAAGGGCGGGCTCAGAGCCTGCTCTCCATGCATTACCTTAGCTTCCAGCCTGCATCCCAGGAACCCTAACACGGCTACACAGCTCCCCCACTTGCCACTTTCTCTGGATCTCACCACAACACACTCCACACAGTCAAGACATATCACAGGCACTGAGACAACCTACCGTTCCTCCAGAGATGCCGCATGTCGCTGTGGAGTCTGATTCCAGTGATTAAAATCTGTGTTCTACAACCTGGCTCCTTCACAAACAAACCTCCTTCCCATTTACTAGCCCCATCCCATGCTCAGAATGTGGGCTGTCCCACAGCTACGCACACCCCACACCCAGATTCCTGTCGCACTGCAAATGTCAAAACGGCGCTTCTTGCCAAGGCTAGCCAAGCAGCTACCTCCTCGGCGGCGCTGAGCTGACCTGCGCGCTGCGGACCTTCCATCAAGGTGCTCTGCCTCCTCCCACGTATGGCGATGTGCAGCGCTTCTCACAGCTACCTCAACACCAAAGTGTTACTGAGCTTCCCAACCCGTGTACAAGAACCCCTGACCAACGTTCAATACATGAAAATCCAAGAGGCAAAAAATGAAGGAGCAAGAACACTGGGAGATTAGATTGAGAAGGTGAGTGACAACAGCTGAACCTGAGTTCGATGCCTTCCCATGCAGAGCAAGCCCTCCACCTTTCGTATTTCATTTCTCAACAACACAGAGTGGCCTTCAGAACCCCATTCCCGCCTTGTCGGTATGTGCATGTATTTCTGTGTTCCTCAGATAGTGAAATCGCCATCCTAGTTAAATGGCATCCATATACACAGACAGCTAATGATCCCTACCACCCATTGAAATTATCCACTCCCACCTTGACAAAGCTGATCTCTCAGTGCTAGTCAAAAGCACACGTTATCACTGGAATCGGAGAACAAGAACACTTTGTTTTTAATTATTTTTAGAGAGAGAGAAAGAGAATGAGTACGCCAGGGCCTCCCACCACTGTAAACAAACTCCGGAAGCATGCGCCACCTTGTGCAGCTGGCTTATGTGGGTACTGGGGAATTGAACCTGGGTCCTTACGCTTTGCAGGCAAGTGACTCAACTGCTAAGCCATGTCTCCAGCCAACAAAGACTCATTTTTTTAAATATTTTATTTATTTATTTATTTATTTATTTATTTGACAGAGAGAAAGAGGGAGAGGGGGAGAGAGAGAGACAGTGTGCATGCCAGGGCCTCTAGCCACTGCAAAGGAACTCCAGATACATGTGCTTCCTTGTACATCTGGCTAAGGTGGGTCCTGGGGAATCAAACCTGGTTCCTTTGGCTTGGCAGGCAAATACCTTAATCTCTAAGCCATCCCTCCAGCCCAGCAAAGGCTCTTATAAACTCAGGAAAGGAACTGGTAGGAAAAAGGGACTAAAGGGGAGCTTTCTGTAGATAACTAAAATTCATGCACAAAGAAACAAAACATTCTCACTCACATTAGCAACTATTCAATAAACAAATTAAGGCTAATTTCCACAATACCTAGAACAGAACAGTTTTTTTTCTAACTGCTGATTAGGACCCATTAGCAAGTTTTGAAATCAATTTAGTGGATAGAGATCAGAATTTTTTAATAAAAATTGAATAGAAATGAGAAAGCATTACAATATTGTCTGGTGAAACTTGTAACTCAGTGTTATTTCTAATATACATGGGTATACTAGATCATAATGAAAAATGTATTGCTAGGAGTCAAAACTCCATTAAAAAAAAACACCAGAGCAAAGTTACATTTCTAGAATGTTATCGCTGCAGAATGAGGTTTTCCATTTTTCACTGGGTCACTCATATTTATTCCAGCTACCTGTTGCTCACAACAGTTCGGGCTCTTCAAGTTAAAAAATTATATATGGAAATATTGTTTGGCCTATTTGTCCCTCACCATTTTCTCTCTGAAAAGAAAGGTAAGGGCTTCTCTAGATAACCATCTATCTTTTTTGCCCAACTGACTAATCCTACATATAATTCGGTCTCATATAAAGAGACACATTCTTAGGCTGAGGAAATGGCTCAGCAGTTAAGGCACTTGCCTGCAAAGCCTAAGGACCCTGGTTCAATTCCGCAGGACCCACATAAGCCAAATGTACAAACGGATGCATGTGTCTGGAGTTCATTTTCAGTGGCTGGAGGCCCTAGCACACCCGTTCTCTCTTTCTCTCTATCTGCCTCTCTCTCTCTCTCTTTCAAATAAATAAATAATAACATATTTTTTTTAAAAAGCGACACATCCAAGTGCTTCAGCACTCTTCGTGTTTGCTCATATGCATTAATTTAAGGGCAGTGGTCAAATATATTTTCTTTTTTTGTTTGCTTGTGTTTGTTTTTGTTTTGCTGTTGTTGTTTTGTTTTTTTGTTGTTGTTGTTGTTTTGCTGTTGTTGTTTTGTTTGATACAGGGTCTCACTCTAGCTCAGGGTGACCTGGAATTTACTACGTAGTCCCAGGGTGGCCTTGAACTCACAGTGATCCACCTACCTCTACCTCCCTAGTGCTGGGATCAAAGGTGTATACCACCATGCCCAGCAAGTATATTTTCTTAATGTTTACTTATATGCAATAACTTTAGAACTGTAAGCAAGTATATTTCATACAGAGAAACAGCATCACTAGAAGACATAGAACTTTTATTTAAAATATCATCTCCGGGCTGTAGAGATGACCTAGTGGTTAAGGTGCTTGCCTGCAAAGCCAAAGGACCCAGGTTCAATTCCCTAGGATGTATGTAAGCTAGATGCACAAGGTGGGATATGCATGTGGAGTTCATTTGCAGCGGCCAGAGGGCCTGGCACGTCCTTTCTTTCTCTCTCTGCCTCTTTCTCTGTCTCTGTCCCAAATAAATAAATAAATATAATACTTTAAAAAAATCTTCCATCATCAGCTAAGCAGAAACAAACCTTAGACAATCTTTTTTTTTCAACAGCCACCATCCTACATGGTAACTCTAAATGGCATCTTGGCTTTCAGAGATGACCAAACCATACAGCCAACCAGTGGTCAAGCCAAACAGTTCGTCATGGTCCTACCCACTCAAAGCAGCCCTTAAAACCCAGTGAAGGAAGAATTTACTTTGGATTCCATCCATTTTCCAAAGAGGCCATCACATTCTTTCACCTCTGGCACAAGCATTACCTAACATTCTGTGTTTTCATTGTCAACTGTTTAGGAAAGAACATACACCACAAAAGAAAACCAGAAAATATCAGGCACACTAAGGTGGTATGGTTATAGATCACAAAAGAATCAAAGAACATAATCCACCAAGTGTTTGGGTCTATATTAACATAGAATTCCTTGATCTTAGGTATATAAGAAAATGGTTCAAATATTCTTGGCCAAAATAGAAATGTCTCTCTTAAATACAAGGGGGGGGGGGCATTGTGGCACACTCCTTTAATCCCAACACTTGGGAGGCAGAGGCAGGAGGATCGCCATGAGTTCACGGCCACCCTGAGACTACATAGTGAATTCCAGGTCAGCCTGGGCTAGAGTGAGACTCTCCCTTGGAAAAAAAAAGGGGGGAGCCAGGCATGGTGGTGCACACCTTTAATCCCCGCACTAAGGAGGCACAGGTAGGAGGATCTCTGTGAGTTTGAGACCAGCCTGGGATTACAGAGTGAGTTCCAGGTCAGCCTGGGCTAGAGTGAAATCCTACCTTGAAACAAGAAATGTACATTGAAAAAAAAATAGAATATTTGTTGAATTCACTAAGTACAAGTTACAGTCAAGAACAAAAACAAGGTATCAGTAGCAGAGCATAGGCTTATTGTAAGGAAGGCCTTGGGTTCAATCACCAGCACAGGAAAAAAAACAAAAGGGAGGGTATACACCAAACACAGTTCCTTCTACCAAGTATGTCTTTCATCTGTTTCCCACTCATACTTAAGTACAGGATAACATGCTTATTATCTTTTCTGAGATTTCCCCACTTCCTAAAGGACAGGGTCCCTTGGCTCCATGCAGTCATCTATTCATTCTCTAAGCAACTAAATTAAAAAAAAAAAAAAAAAAATCTATTGCCTATGTGGTCTGGGCCAGGCATTGTATCAGATGCAAGAGATAAAAAAAAGATCAGTTAAGACACAGTCCCCACACTTAAGGAGCCAGGGGATGAGTTGAAAGGGTTGAAGTTGGTCAAGGGGAATGAATTGCAGAGAATTACAAACTTGCAATATTTCCCCTTACAGAGACCAATCAAGGCCCAGAATGAGGGGTGAGGATGATAAAATGCTTGAAGACTGTCAGAGGGCAAAAATGCAGGAAGCATTCTTGCTTCCAAAGAGATTTCTCT
Organism: Jaculus jaculus; assembly: GCF_020740685.1. Classification (NCBI taxonomy): domain Eukaryota; kingdom Metazoa; phylum Chordata; class Mammalia; order Rodentia; family Dipodidae; genus Jaculus; species Jaculus jaculus. The sequence continues at coordinate 81,918,413 of NC_059105.1, read as the reverse complement.
GAGCCCTGACGGGTCTGGCTTTCTCAGAAGAGGAAAGAAGGCCAGAGCAGCGAAGGACAGGAATGGGAGGCAATCATCAACACTAGACCGGAATCCATCAGGACACCAATGCTGTGGTCTCTCACCTCAACCCATCTCTCCTAAATAACCTTCACCTACTACCTGAACCTCCACAGACTCTGAAAGAGTGAAATCTGAAGTTACTTTCCCAGTCACAGAAATAAAGGCTAAATACCCAGAGTCAACAATGAAGCAACCCCAATGGGCAAAGGGGAATGTTGGTTTTGGTCAGAGACAGAACACCCCAAAAATCAACCAACCAAGTACTGGTAGCTTTGAAAAACAAAGCTCTCAGAATCACCTTGAGCCTTTAGACTTACAAACAAGTTCAGACTTCCAGAGCCGCTCAGAGGCACAGTCTTCAGTTTGTGTATTTGGTGAGTGAGCGTGCTCTATTTGAAAAAGAAACTGATGAGCTTACTTTCTCGATTTCTTTTACTAGCTTTCTCTTTCTTTTTAGTGTTACTGGGATTTAAAACACTACACTATATTCCTGGCCTTTCTTTCTTTCTTTATCTCTCCCTCCTTCTCTCTCTCTCTCTCTCAATCTCACTCTCAATCTCAATCTCAATCTCAATCTCAATCTCAATCTCTCTCCCACACACACTCATTTTCTCACTTGCTCACTTTTTCCCTGATAGGTCTCTTATTACTTAATTTTGACAGGCATAATTTCCTTCCATCTGAATGGATAGCCAGGATGTATCAGCCATACTAACTTGATGCAGCTCTTGACAAAGGAGCCTTTGCCCATTTTGACTCTTCTAATTCTTAAACTAGCACCACAAGCACGAGGTGTCTATGGCCAAGGGCTAAGAAAGAAGAGGTGAATCTTTCATCTGGATCTCCTGTGAGCTGGAATTGGCCACAGAAAGAAACACAAAGTTTGGACTTTCAAAGATCAAAGAGGGTATTTTGTACCAGGAAACCCAATTCCAAATCCTCATTTCCAGGAATAAAACCACAGTGCCCAACATTTGCCTGGGAAAATAAAATAGGAGGCTGTGGATTCCAATTAAAATTTCAGATGGATTCACTTCCCAGCCTCTCCAGCTTAATGTTGTTAACACTTTATCCAGGCACCGCACTAACTTACATACCACTCTGCTCTGAACAGTCGCTTTACCACCATCCTATAACATTTCATGACAGCATTCCATGATCCATCCCAAGTATTAGACATACAAAGCAAGGTGACATTGAAAAGTGCCAACTGCAGCCCAACCTGTGCCTCCCAGGAGATGTCCCAAGAGAGATCTCAGCACTATCCATGCCATCCTTTACTCACAATACTGGGAATGGGAGTTTGAGGAGGAGAAAATAGAGGAGGGACATACCTCAACTTACTCAAGTATAACAAATAATCAGTTAGTTTTACAATTATTATCTGGAGGCCTTACCAACCAGCCAATAGTTCTGGAGTATCTCCTTCAAGCAGAACACCAAGCGATGGCTACAGTTAGCATAGTGCAGTGAAGCATTCCCCAAGTGAACATTATGTTAAAGATTATGTATTTAATTTTACCATTTTCCAGAGAAAAAAAGCATGCATCATGTATGTAGGTTATAAAGAGTAAAAATAAAATCAGTACCCATAAACCCATCACCCAATCCAACAATCAGAACATCACCAGTATTTTCTCATCTGCCCACTCCCTCCATCCTTCTCCCTACAGAATACGCATAACAGGTAATCATGAATTTGAGAGCTCAGTATATGTCTGAATGCATCTTTGAGATCACCGCCTCCCATTCCTGACCAGTGAGTTAGCTTTCCAAATACAGCAACAAATCATTATTTGTTCAAAAAAGATAATGTCGTGATGTTGTTTTTAAAACAAGTAATTAATTGAACCTTTCAAGAAAAATACTGGGTTGAAAGGATGGGTTAGCAGTTAAGGCACTTGCTGGCAAACCCAAAGGACCCAGGTTCGATTCCCCAGAACCTACATTAGCCAGATGCAGTGATTCATGCTTCTGGAGTTCATTTGCAGTGGCTAAAGCCCCTGACATGTCCATTCTCTCTCTTTCTGTCTGCTTCTTTCTCTCTTTCTCTCCCTCCCCCCCCCCCGCCGGTCAAATAAATGAAATAAATAAATAAAAAGTTTAAAGCATATATTAAGTAACTATCAGGTGAGACTTAGCTATGGTAAAATCATGAAGACTGTAAATATGAATGAGTGAAGTTTGGCAGTCACTCACTACAGTAGCCAGAACATGGGTTTTAGAGCTCCAAAGACCTCTATTCAAATCCACAATCCACACTCGAAACTTCTCAATTTCTTTTGGGAAAAGGACATGTGTTATGAAAAGTACATGTTACGTTTCTGAGCACAGTATGTGGCACATACTCAGCATGCCCAACTTATCCTGGCACAAATTTTATATGGATGTATCAAAGGGTTTGAACATCGTTGAAGGCATATCTCCATATTTCCTAGTGAGTTGAATGTGACATCTTTTCACATAAAAATAAATCACCATACAAGGATCCAACAAACTGAGCAAGCCCCAGCTGAGAGAGTTCCAGTCCTACATTGATTCCTTCTTCACTTTGTGACCTTGAAGAGCAAGATCATTTTTCAAATCCATTTCTGTCTTGCCCTCCCTCCTCCAGAATGTAGACTATTCATTCGGCCCTAAGAATCACCTGGAAGCCCACGGTGATCTTCATCGGACAGGGTAAGTCCAGTCTTCGATTATATAAGAGGCAGAACATCAATTCACCAAGTCAGTCACCCTAACCCCTTGCATGGTTGGTGAGGTGGGGGCCAGGGGAAAGCTGTTAAGTCACCACTTAGGGAAAAAAAAAAAAATCACTACAATGCTGTTAATCAAATTAAGTTCCTCACTCCAGAAACTCATTGCATTCTTGAATATGGCATCTTAACTGTGCAACCCTAATATTCTTTTAAATTACTTAGCAATTAGAAGAAATTTATTCAGATTCAAGTGATCACTCTAGGCCAAGGTGCAAATGTTGTAAGACTATTATCCAAATCAAGTTTTACTTAAAACCACTCTCAATTTCGAGTAGAACTCAGCAACACACTTAGAAAAGAACATGAAGCCGATGTATGCTCACCAGTCCCTGATCACTGTCCTCCACCCAAAGCTTAGCTCCACCAACGGCGTCCACCTTTTGTGCTTGTGCCCAAGCAACAGTAAGAGATGCTATTACACACCACAAAATTCCATCAACTTAAGGCATACATTTCAGCTTTATAAGACTTCCATGTGTTAATTCCAGGATGGAAAACAAAAGCGACCAAAATAAGGGATTTGCTCTTAGAGGCCGGTAATCCACATTCTTCCAGACTTAAAATAACCTCCTGACCCCAGTGACCCCACCAGAGAAGGCCGAGTCCTGCATTTCAGATTTAAGCAGTCTACATGTTGTATAGCCACATGGCAAGACTGGTGCCTGAGGTCAGCACAAGTCTGGTGTCTGCTGGCTGCCCAAGCCTGGGCCCCTGGCCAGCAACCCACCTCCAGAGACAAGTGCCAGGACATACTATAGTGTTTCCATTTAAGGCCCGTCACTGGGATCAGCCCATCTCTGAAGTTTCTTAACACCACCTTTCCAGGAAGAATTTTTTGGGGAAAAAAGGAGGTGGTGTCTATTTTTTGCCACCGCCTTCCCTTGGGCTGTTAAGAGCAATCTGCATCTCTGGGACAGGATTCTTTAAAATCACTGAGTTGTGTGTCTCATAAAAAAGACTGTGTGTGTGTGTGTAAACATACACATATACATATACCTATACATACACACGCGCGCGCACACACACACACCTTTATGGATATATGTCTGGGACCAGAGACTTTTGCCATTACCAGCATTTATCACACACACACCCCTCATAGCAAAACCTAATAAAAAGAAGAAATCCACTATATTACCTTCCACCTTTCTCCAAACACCAAATTAATGACAACTTTTTAAACTAATACTTTTCTTCTCCTACTAAATGGAATGTTCTTTCCCAAGTAGCTTCCTCCACAGTCCTCTGCCAGCCAGGAGCGCTCAAAACTCCGGGAGGGGGAGGAGGTGGGGAAGGGTGGGAGACATATCTGGCACAAACTGGACAGAGCAGATCCAGTCTAGAACCAGACGGAAGTCCCTGCATCTAGCGACACCAGAGGCCCCCATGTCTCCCCAGTGCACCCAAGGTTCTAACCTCGCTGTTTCGGTTACAGTGTGGAAGGGTTTTAAACTTGGCAAAGCACCGTGCAACATCTGTAACCACATTTGCCTTCTGGGGATTGGAAGATGAATCCCACATTCCTGGCTTTGAAGCTTTTTGAAACTGCAGCTAGGAAGGACGGAGGGAGGGAGAGAGGGAGTTGAGCAGAGTTTATTGGCTGTCTCCTCCAACAGAAAATTCCTCTTGGAAGGGATGGATATTTTGAGGGTGGGGGAGTTCGCCCATCTCTTTACTCTCTCCACCAAGCTCAAGCTCATCTAGGAAGGTGAGCGCGGTGGCCGGACAGACAGATCGATTTCCAAGTCCCGGGCGCACACCCTCAGGAGTGTGCAGACAGAGACAGACAGACACACACACACACACACACACACACAGAGAGAGAGAGAGAGAGAGAGAGACAGACAGACAGACAGACAGACAGACAGAGAGCGCACACCCGAGACCCAGACCCCCGCTCCATGCCTCTGCCCTCCGCCAGATCCCACCAGCAACTGAGGCCCAAAGCAAGACAGTTTGGTTGCTCGGCTGCTTCCCCCGCCTCGAGGGCATGCAGCTTTGGGGGGGGGGGGGAAGCATGAAAGCGAGGGGGAGGCACCGCAGACGCCCACCCTCCCACCCCCTTCCCGGCCTCTCCCGCCGCTCGGCTCCCTCCCCCCACCTCCCCGCGACCCTGCGGTCCCCCGCGGCGGGGCCGACGACCGGTCCTCACCTCTGGTCCCGCGGGCGGCCGGGCGGGGGGCGCCGAGCCGGGGGAGGCGGAGCAGGCAGCGCCGGGCAGCCGGGGCTCTGCAGGTCTGCGCGGCGCGGCGCGGGGCGGGGCGGGGCGGTGCAGCCGGCGAGGCAGCCCGGAACTCTGCGGGGCTCGGAGCGGCGGCTGCGGGGCGGTGCGGCGGCCGGGGCGGGAGGACCGGCGCGGCTGGCCGACGAGCAGGCTGGCGGCGGTGGCAGCCACCGGGGCGGGGGGGGGGGTGGTGAGCAGCCGGGGGAGGGAGGCGGGGTGTGCGGAGCCCGAGGAGGAGGAGGAAGGGGAGGAGGACGGGCGGAGTAAACTTCCCGAGGCGCGGAGGGAGGCTCTGTGCCCGGGAGGACGGCTGCGGGCCGGGGCGGGCGCCGTGGGAGGCGGCCCCGGGGACGACGATCCCGGAGTAGCAAAGTTCCCCCCCTTCCTCAGCGCCGAGGAGGAGGAGGAGGCTGCGGCGGTGACGGCGGCTGCAAAGAGCAGGAGCCGGAGCGGGAGGAGGAGGAGGAGGAAGTGGCTGCGGAGCGCTCGGCCAATGAGTGTCTGGAGCTGTGATTAACCAGGCAGCAACACATCATTTCCTCCCGGCGCCGATCCAGGGAGCCGGGAGGGAGCGAGGGACGGCGGCGGGGCGGGGCGGTCCCCGCGCCCCCTGCAGGCGCCCGGCCGGGGGGCGAGCGCGCCGAGCCTTTCTGCGTCGCCCCCGGGCCCCTCGGCCGCTGGCTGTACGGCCCGGGCGCGGGAGGCCGCGAGCGCCGCGCCGGCATCGGCGGAGGAGGAGGCGGCCCGGGCCGGGCTCCCGCGGCCCCGGGGGCGGAGAGGCGGCGCGGGTGAGCGGCCAGGTAGGCGCGGGCGGGGCCGTCTGGACAGCTCCCCCGGGGCGCGGGGCTGGCGGCCGGGGAATGCCAGACTTGGCAGATGGAGAGTGGGTTCTCACCCGTGCCCTGTCTTCGAATCCCCTTCCACTCTGCTCATTTCCACGCAGGGGCTGGGGTTATGCAAGCGTTTGCCGTTTTCGCAGTTGGCTTCCTTAGTAATAAAAAGAAGGGGTCTTCTGCAGTCACCTCGCCCTGTCCTAGGCGCCATGGGAGCTTATGTTGGGAAAGAAGGAACACTCCCCCGCCGCAGAGCTGACAGCCTCGGCCCTTGAAAATACACACACACACACACACACACACACACACACACACACACAATAGCCGGTGAGCTTCAAAAAGGCATGCAAAGATCAAATTTTGTATGGTGCCTGCTGAGTGTGAAGAAGCACCAAGCCATTTTCTTTGCCCTCTAGAAGCTTATAATGTACAGGTCCTATCACAAAGCAAAATAAAAGCGTGACACCAATAAATGAGAATACCATAAAGTATTTTTTATCTCTACAGGTCCGTTCATACAGAGGACATTTATTGGATGACTGTCTGCAGTACTGCAAAAGGTTGCAGAGGAAATGGAAGATCTGCTTCTTGCAGATCGGGAATTTACAGTCTTAACTAGTAACACAGGTGCATACGCAAGGAGCACCTAAAAAAATCACCTGTGTGTTACCTAAGTAAGAAGATGGGGAAAGTGGCTTGCTTCTTTTGATGATGCTGGTTTTTGTTTTTTACTTTTTTTTTTTTTTTTCATTAGGAGAAGGACTTTGTTGCCTACAAATTGGTGGCAACCAGGAGTGGAAATTCCATGCGCCAGTGTGTATCCCCGCTATATAGAACAATATTTCAAAGGCCTGGATGTCACTTTGCTGAAGTGTCAGCCCAGTCAACTGACTGTTTTGACCTTGGATACACTGTTAACCTAAGGTGGGAATTAAGGCTGGCTTGAGGGGGTTGGGCAGCTCAGATGCAGCTACCCTTTTCAAGCTACTGTGGACATTTGTTCCTAGATCATGTGCACTTTGAGTCCTCATTTCATAACCTGACCTCTTGTTGGCAACCTCTGAGATCTCCAGGGTGTAAGCTCCATGAGAGCAGGGACCAGATTTGGTTGTCTGTCATGTGTGGCCATCCTAGCAGAGTGGTACATGTGACTGCTCAATAAAGGCTTGCTAAAAACTGTTGACTGAACCAGTTGGTGAATCTTGCCCTGTTTCTGTCATCTGACCCTTAGGTAGTGGTCTGATGCCATGGCCGGCTCAGTGCAAAACCCACCAAATACCCTCCTATGATGTTCCAAGAGGCTGTATGGGAGGATTCTGACTGTACTTATGACCTTGTACTGTAACATGTTTGTGTGTGTCACAACAATACACCCTAAGATACAAGTCTCCACACAAGCCCTATGCATAGGATGTAGCACTTGGGTTTGAACACCTTACTCCAGAATTTCTCATCTTGGACACTTTTGGCATTTAAGGCTGTGCCTTTGATTTGCCATCCTGCACATTAGAAAATGGCAACACCCTTGACCTGTACCCACTAGACAACAATAGGACGCGTTTCGCCCACAGTTTTGACAACCAAATGCTTCCAAGGGTACAAAATCACGCTGTTGAAAATTACGCCAAAACCCAGCCCATTGGTTTAACACCACTAATGTAACTTGGAGGAAATACATTTTCCATTAGAGTAAGGTTGCCTGAGCTCAGTCATGTTTCAGGGAGCTAGGCTCCTTCATTCATTCATTAACTGTCTGCTGCATTGTGAATTGGCATCTCCTGTTTTTTGCATATCCTACTCCTTGATACCTCAACATATTTATGTCTGAAAGGCAGCAGCTTTGAAAAACTATTAGGAAATAGGGTCTTGGGCAACCTAAGAGTGTTGTATGATATTTTCCCATAAAATGTGGGGAATTTATTTCATAAAATGTTACAAACAATTTTGATTTTATAATTAAGAACTTAGATTACAAACAGTAACCACATCCTCACTACACTTGAGATCATAAGCAAGACACAAAATGTAATGTAAAATTATTTCATTTCAAGTATTTAAGTATCTATATTAAGCAGTCTTCATCTTGAAGCCTTCTCCTTTTGGTTCCAGAGAGCTTTTATTTTATGTATTTATTCATTTAAAGAGAAGGAGAATATGAGTGAATGAATGCATAGGCATGCCAGGGCCTCCTGTCGATGCAAACAAACTCCAGATGTATATGCTACTTTGTGCATCTCGCTTTACACAGGTACTGGGGAACTGAACCTGGATTGTTAGGCTTTGGTAGCAAGTGCCTTAACCACTGAGCCATCTCTCCAGCCCACGTTTTCATTTTATAATGGGATAAAGGGGCACATGTTTTCTTAAGACCTTCCAAGCCAAACTGTACTTCGAACTTTCAGAAACAAGTTCTTCCCATGAATATTGGTGGAATGCATGAGAGACAGTAGTTGAAAATCCAAAGGTACTTTTAAAAAATATAAAGGTGAATAGTTGGATCAATGAACAAACACACTGATAGTCTGTTCACTCAGTAGAGATATATAGAACACTTCTAGGCAAAAAAATTTAAAAAAAAAAGAATAGAAGGAGGAGAAAGAAGAGAAAAACAACCTCTTCCTAGTCGGCAGTGGTACTATGGGTGCAATGTAAGCAGACATTTTTTGTTGTTCAGAAAAACAGTATCATTTGTCTCATCAATATGGTTACTTGAAGCATTAGTTTTATTTTGTTCATGCTTAGTTAGGGTTTCATAGATGTGCAATGGTCACAAGCATCTGCAGATTATATTTAGATAAATGTTCATGGTTAAATTGGACATTAAAGGCTGGGCAGGCATTCACACAGCCTGGAAAAAAAGGTACAATTTGAAAGTTCCGTGTGATTTAGGGTAAAATGGGTTTCCAGATTCTGTTGTTTTATGCTAGAATGAGGATATGCATCTCCCGAGTTTTCAGAATCCATGATTTGTGCTCTTGCTGAAATTCCATTGTTTTTAAAAGAATGTCATATGAGGGACTACATCCATGCTCGGCAAATGAGAGCACTTGCTGCACAAGCCTGGGGGTCTGAGTTTGATCCCCAGCATGGCCCCGTATGCCGGAGCAGCCATCCTCCCCCTTCAGCCTCTCAAGAACTGAGATTAAAGGTGTGAGCCACGGTGCCCAGCTTTCAATGATATTTTAATAAAAGTAGATCCATAGGCATTTTTTCCTTTTAAAGGTGTATATGCCATACTTAAATGTGAGAAAAAAAAAAACTGACCTAGATGCATAACTATTTTTGGAGAATGATGAATTAAAAGACCTTAAATTTAGTCCTGATCCAAAAACTATGAAAATCAATATTCTGTTCTGAAGATGAATATGGCTAGATCAAAATAGTAGGAGGTGGAAGAGAAGATCAGAAGCTAAAAAGATCACCAAAAATCATGTTGGAGGGCTGGGGATGTGACTCAGTGGTTAAAGGTGCTTGCTTGCAAAACCTGCCAGCAGGGGTCCAATTCCCCAACACCCACGGAAAGCTGGATGCAAAGTGGTACATGGATCTATGATCTCATCGCACCTACAAGGATGGGAGTGAGAGCCAGGACAGTCTGGATGCTCACAAGCCAGATAGTCTGACATTTGCAGTCTGGCAGTCCGACAGCTTGTTGCATCCACAAGGGACCCTATCTCAAAAGAAGGTGGAACACGGACACCTCAGCTTTGTTCTCTGATCTCTACATGTGCCCCAAAAGAGAAAGTGCTGGTTTAGAGAAAATCATGCCAGGACTGGAGAGGTGGCTCAACACTTAAGCCACTTTCCTGCAATGTCAAAGGAACTAAGTTTGATTCCCCAGAACCCAGGTAAAGCCAGATGTACAGGGTGGGGCATGTGTCCCTGTTCGCAATGACTAGAGACCCTGTCACACTCATTCTCTTTTCCTCTCTCTCTCCCTCTCTAAAATATTTTTTTTTTAATCTGAAAAAAGGGGGTGCTGGAGAGATAGGTCAGAGGTTAGGGCCTTGCTTGCCAAAGCCTAATGACCTGAGTTCAGTTCCCCAGTACCCACATAAGCTTCTCTCTCTTTCTCTCATTCTCTCTCATTTCTCTGCTTTCAAATATATAAAAAATATATTTTATAAAAGATAACAAAAAGTCTTTAAAACTCATGTCAGGAGCCATTTTGTCTCAAGCCTATGATCCCAGAAGTGGGGAAGCTAAGGTAGGATTGTCATGAGCTCTAGGCCAGCCTGAGCTACAGAGTGAGTTCTGGGTTAGCCTGGGCTATAGTGAGACCTTGCCTCAAGAAAACAAAATCATATCAGATTTGGTACCTTTTTTTCCCCTCAAGGTAAATGAAGAGTGAAAATAGTCAAAAGAGACGTTATTTTGGAGTTAAACTTTCCAGGTATATCAATGACTTTGTTAACTGTGCATCTCAACAAGAGTTTATTGGCCATCCACCATATTCAGGTACCTCTGGGTGCCACACAAGAAGTCTTCCACCTGCCCACCAATAAAATGGGAAGCTGATCCAGTTGCTCCTGGCACAAGAGGTTACATGCAGACCAGTGTGCAACTTCGGGCCAACTATGTGATAAAAAGAAGTCTTGCAAAATCATGCAGGAAAAGATTATTCATTAAGCCATGCTGAAGAACTTTGGGAAAACTTAGTGCCTTTCTCACACCATTCCTGAAAATATTTCCAAAGGGAATAGTTTTTTTGTTTTTGTTTTGTTTTGTTTTTCAAGGTAGGGTCTCACTCTAGCTCAGGCTGTCCTGGAATTAACTATGTAGTCTCAGGGTGGCCTCGAACACTCAGCGATCCTCCCACCTCTGCCTCCCAAATGCTGGGATCAAAGATGTACGCCACCACGCCTGGCTTTTTCTTTTTTCTTTCTTTCTTTCTTTTTTTTTTTTTTTTTTTGAGATGGTGTCTTGCTCTGTTTTTGTCCTCACTGGTCTAGACCTGAATGCAAGAGACTCACCATCTCAACCTCTTTCCTAGTCACTGGGACAATAGGTATACACCACTTAGCTAAGAGTTAATTTCTTCATCATAAATTAATTGAAAGAAAGTGTAGATAAATACATATTTTAGATGGGGAAAAGGCTTCCTAAACAATTGATTTGACTATACAAATTTTCCAGAAATTTTCAGGGAACAATAAAATAATGGGAACAGAGAGAATGAAAACATTTACAATATATATTCAGAGTTAAAATCTTTAGTATAGAAGAAACTCTTAAAATCAACCAGGAGGACCTTCTCACTAAAAGTCAAACTTTTTGGCAAATTGAAATTATATATGAGAATTAGAAATGTTTACCCTCGAGCCAGGCGTAGTGGCGCACACCTTTAATCCCAGCACTCGGAAGGCAGAGGCAAAAGGATCGATATGAATTTGAGGCCAACCTGAGACTACATAGTGAATTCCAGGTCAGCCTGGGCTACAGCAAGACCCTACCTCAAAAAGAACAACAACCACAAAAAAATCAAGAAATGTTTACCTTCTAAAGACTGAGGAAAAAGTAAATAAAACTGAGATAAAATATTTCATGCACTTATTTGACACTATCAATAATTGAGCATATTTCTGTTAGGGACTTAAAGGATACAACTGCTGTGAAGAACGTAAACTGGAAACCAATGTCTGGAAGATAATGAGGTGATCTGGATCAAATGTCTTAAAAATATTTGCACCCTTTCATACTTTCAACCTGTTAAGTTTGAGGTTCACAATGGAGGACTAAGATGAATAGTTTCTGGGATCCAAGACTTTATTGTAATGTAGGAAATGGAGAAGGGGCCAGGGAGAGAGGGAATAGAGAAAGAGAGGAAGATAAAAGGGGTGTGTGCACCAGAGAGAAAGAAGGGATAGAAAGAGAGGAGACACGGGGAAGTTGCATACACCTGTACAGTGGAGCAGTAAAGCTGAAAGAGAGGGAATGGGGGCCAGGGAGAAGGTGTTATTGGGGGGAGCCTTGGTGATGTGCAGAGGTGTGGAGAGGAAGGAGGTGACCTTCTCCCCTCTTATCCCAGAGGTATGCTCAATCACCATAACAGGAAGCAGCCCCGGAGTGCTGGCTTGGAAGGTACAAGGGAAGCCTCATGGGATGATGGACTGTGTGATCAACTATCACATATTGGGTCTGGGAGATGACTCAGCAGTTAAGGAACTTGCCTGCAAAGCCTAATGACCCAAGTTTAATTCCCTAGAACCCACATAAAGCCAAATGCACAAGGTGGCACATGTATCTGGAGTTTGCTGCAGCTAGAAGCCCTGGCATGGTCACTCTATTATTCCTTCTCTTCTCTCCTCTCCCCTTCTTTTCTTTTCCTTTATCTGTCTCTCTCTCTGCTTACAAATAAATGAATAAGTTTAAAACATTTCAGGTATTTTTGCTAAGTAAAACATCAATGACAAGGAGATCTTTGTAAAAGGTACCATCATCCTCTAACCTTGGACATGCCAACAGTAAAGTGTATGTTCGGAAAATACAGCCCCACGATGACACTGCAACTCTACGTCCTTACCCTCACACAGACCCAAAGGGAAAAACAAGTTAGAAGAAAATCTCACAGGAAGTTCAGTGCTTATCATGAATTACAGATGACTTTCGTGTTGTGTTTCCTTTAAATAATAACAGCTGTGGTTCACACACACCTGTAATCTCAGCACTCAAGAAGCTGAGACAGGAGGACTACCAAAAGTTTGAGGCCAGTCTGGATACACAGTGAGTTCCAGGATAACGTGAGCTCCAGAATGAGATCCCTTTTGAAGTTTTCACCCCTTATAAAAACAGATTTTTCTATCAACAAGCAATTTGCACACTAGAGAGACAGCCTTCCACACATATCATAAGTGCACTCCCTATGTTTATACATCCCTGTGTTCCAGCCATTCTATAAAATTACTTTTATAAGCAGAAAGAATAAACATTATAAAAATAGAAATGCACATATTTTCGAAGGATCTGACAGCCATGGAACAAAATCTAGCTGGTGAGGAATGCATATGGATTTGTATTTGTGAAGTGGGAGGTGCGGTGTTGAGAATGGAATTCAAATTTGGCATTTTTGTGGTCCTTTTTTTTTTTCCAAAAGGAAATTTCCCAAAGGACTCAGAGCCTTGATCTGCATTCCTTGCCTGGATTTCAGGCCCTTCCTAACCCATTTCCTGGTAGCTTTGAGGGCTAGAAACCCTCAGGCCTTTTTGAGGTCTTGATTCTGAAGTTCTTTGCAGTTCTAAGTTACTTAACTAATGTTAATTTAGCCACATTGTCTAGATATGGATTTCAAAAGCTAGTCCCACATGTGAATGCCTTTAGGTAGATCAAATCAATTTTTTCCTCAACAAATGCATTTCAGATTTCACTGTGGTAGAGCCCTGTAGCACAGTAGCTTTTCATTTTTAGGAAATATTCCTTTACCTGATTGGTCCCTCCGAGCATTGGTAATGTGAAGACATTGCCATAGATAAGAACTCAAATTAATTTTCAAAGTCCTGATGTGGCCCCAATTCTACCAGTATCTAAAATGCTAAAGCTTCCTTTTTATTAACCTACTTTTTTTGAATGAAACTCCAGAGAGCAACTGCTAAGGTTAATTACATGTAGTGGAGAATTAGCCATGTGACCTTGCACAAATAACATCAGATGTCAGAGCCTACTTTCTTCTGTGGAATAAAGCCGGGGCTGGGCTGCATCTTGGAGCTCTGTCAGGTCTGAAATCCAGACCTTAGTTAGAATTTCTATGATGCTAATTATCTGATATTGCTGAAGTTGTATTTGACCTTTATGGGGATGAAGAGCTTACAATGTCTAGGACACACAGAAAGCCTGTTTGACCTGAATGGAATGAAGGTGTGTGGAAAAGGTTATAAAAGGAGAACTGAGGCACCCTGGTCAAATAATGTGAGGTTCACCAGTCATGAGAAGGGAAGTGATCAAGAGGGTTAAAGAAAGGAAGTGAGGAACATGATTTACTAGGCAGTTGATCACTACACCCAATCCATCCACATTGCTTTGTTACCAAGAGACTTTTCCTGATATTTGTTAGCCAAAAGGATGATACAAGGGGCTGCATGTGTACTGCTTTTATAGGGTACATAACCAGCATGTCAAAGCCCTGTGTTCAACCCCTAACACCAAAATAAATGAACACATAAATGATAGAAAATATGTAAACATAATCTGTTAAATGTCATAGAAAGTATAGGTAGTCTATAAAGGGGATTTGATTTCTTAAATATGTGTATTAGAAAAGAAGAAAATAACAATAAATGAGTTTTGATATTCAAGCAAAGACAAAGGAAAAACCTGAGAAAACATAAAAAAGAGAAAATTGTTGTTATGATCTGAATGGGAAATGTCCCTCATAGCGACATATGTTTTGAATACTTGGTCCCATGCTGGTGGCAGTTTGGTATAGTTGTGAAACCTTTGAAAGGTGGCCTTGCTAGAAGAGATGTGTTACCAGAGGCAGACCTTGAGGTCTGTTATTCCAGCCCATTGGGCATTCAGAGCTACCTCACTCAGACCCCTTCCTCCCTGCTGCTGAGGAGTGAAGTGACCTGGGTGTCTGTTCTGCCATGCTTTCCTCGCTATGATGAAACTTCACCTCAAAACTGTAAGCCAAATTAAACCATTTGCTTCCATTGATGTATGTATATATGTATGTATATACCTAAGTATGTATGTATTTAAAAGGATATCTGAGCGTAGTGGCACACGCCTTTAATCTCAGCACTGGGGAGGCAGAGGTAGGAGGATCAGTGAGTTCCAGGGCAGCCTGAGACTACATAATGAATTCCAGGTCATCCTGGGCTAGAGTGAGACCCTACCTCAAAAAACAAACAATCAAACAAAAGGATCAATTGTTTAGTGAAAAGTAAGCTCCAGTAGTTTTCCAAATATCTGCTTCCGTCTTATTGCCAATTTCCATATATCCTTTCAGAAACTTTCTTTGTTTGTTTTCAATCAATATCATGTGTCTTGAAGATCATCAGTCCCCCTATTGACAGTCTTTGCTACTACAACAAAAAAAATGTTACACCCAGGCTGCAGAAATGGCTCTGTGGTTAAGGCGCTTGCCTGCAAAGCCTGATGACATGGGACTGATCTCCCAGTACCCATGTAAAGCCAGATGCACAAAGAGGTGCATGCATCTGGAGTTCATTTGCAGCAGTTGGAGGCCCTGATGTACCTATTTTCTCTGTCTCTTTTCTCTCTGTCTCTCTCTTTTGCAAATAAACAAATAAATAAAATTTTTAAAAAGTTACACCCAGCTAGGTGTGGTGGTGCACGCCTTTAATCCCAGCACTTGGGAGGTAGAGGTAAGTGGATCGCCATGAGTTTGAGGCCACCCTGAGATTACATAGTAAATTCTAGGTCAGCCTGGGCTAGAGTGAGACCCTACCTCAAAAAACAAAAACAAAACAAACAAACAAAAAAAGTTACACCCAAGATTATTTTTACTGTGTTGCCCCAGTAGGAGACATAGAACTCTAGACTGGAAAACGAGGGCAGATTTTAGTCCTCAGCCCTGCCTTTTACACTTGAAAGTTAGTGCCTGAAATGCGTGCAATGTTTCAAGGTCTCACAGCTATTTCAGGCGAGGCAGGAACTAGAACTTGGTTCCCCTAGCCACCCTTCAGTCCAATTTTACTTTTGATTATGAAATTATACATGTTGTAATTAAACATGCATTTTAAGTGGTATGCATGCTGTGACCCAATTTTTATTTTTTAAACAAGCATGAATGCTATACAAAAACTGAATTTAGAAAACTATGCGCTAAGATGGTGACAGTAACAATTTTCAGATTATGTCAATGCACATAGTTTTTATACGTGTATATGGTATGTGTGTGTGTGTGCACTAGGGATTGAATTTGCGTGTGTACTTTACACCTGAGCAGCATATACTCCAGGCCTTATATTTTAATAGCAATATTTGAGCTATAATTTACATAACATGCAATTCATCATATAGTTTAAAGTTTTTTTTTAATTTAATTTATTAGTTTTCTTTTCAGTAAATACAGGCAGTTTGGTACCATTATTTAGGCTCATCTGTGATCTACCCCCTCCCATTAGACCCTCCTTGTTAATGAAAATGGGTCGTGCATTGTGGAGTTAGCCCACAGTTATTGGTATGATAAATGTCTCTGCAAATCATCACCCAACAATGTGACTCTGACATTCTTTCCGCCCCCTCTTCCGCAAAATTTCCCTGAGCCATGTTGGGTTCATTTTTGGTCTGCTTCAGTGCTGAGGTGTTGGGGGCCTCTGAGGCTCTGGCTCTCTGATTTGGTAGGAGTTGATTTTTCTCTGCGTTGATCTCCTTCCCCTTTGTGCTGGTATCCGGTTCACAGGAAAACATCACCCTTGTTTATTTCGCCAGTTGTCCTTAGTTTCAGTTGGGCCCCTTTTGAGGTATGTTGGGGCAGCTCTCTTCTTAGGATCTGCATCTATCTGGAAAAGAGAAGCAGATTCCCCAATGGAGAGTAAGTTAGCACCCGGAAAATTGAGATAACACTTACTTTTTTGATAGACAGTTTGATAGGTGTAGGCCCTCTTATACCCCGTGATTGATGGTAGCTTGATATTGTAGAGTGGGCTTGTGTTTGGGTATGGTTCTGACTTGTTTCCCAGCTCCAGCTATGGGTCTAGTACCACTGAGTGGATCAGTTAGCCAAATCAAGAGCAGTTGGTTCCCCACCATGGCTGTGTGCCACTATTGCACTTGTGTGGGCATCACACCAGGTTATTTGTTGCTAAGTAGGTTAGACCATGAGTTGGTTGGACAGATATTGGTCATTTTCCACAGTCAACCATGTAGCACGTTCTGGCACTAGACACGCTGACTGTCTGGGGACTGACTCTCTCCTGGGTTCCAGCCACATCATTCCATTTTACGCGTCAGCTGCGTATGGAGTCTTCAGCAATAGGGTCTTACAGAATTATGCAACAATACCTGCAAATCAATTTTTTAAAAAAAATCAAGCCAAGCATGGTGGCACATGCCTTAATCCCAGCATCGAGAGGCAGAGGTAGGTAGATTGCCATGAGTTTGAGGCTATCCTGAGATGACATAGCAAATTACAGGTCAGCCTGGGCTACAGTGAGACCCTACCTTGAAAAAACAAACAAACAAAAATTATCACAAAAGAAACCTTGTGCTCATTGGCAATCATCATATTTATAGTTTTTACTCTTGCTTTGTATTTCTTTTTATTATTTAGTTATATACTGATTGATTTGAGGCAGAGAGAGAGAGAGAAAGAGGCAGAAAGAAAGAGAATGAGTATGGCACATCAGGGCCTGCTGTCACTGCAAACAATCTTCAGATGCGTGTGCCACTTTGTGTATCTGGCTTTACATGGAATTGTACCTGGGCCATCAGGCTTTGCAAACAAGTGCCCCTAACCATCATCTTTCCGACCCCTTGCTTTGCATTTCTTAAAATTTCCATAGTAAGCCTGGCATGGTGGCATACACCTTTAATCCCAGCACGCGGGAGGCAGAGGTAGGAGGACTGCATGAGTTTGAGGCCACCCAAAACACAAAACAACAACAACACAAAGGCCCATAGTTTCTTTGACCCTTCTCAGTTGTGTGAGGAGCATTACCTAGGTCAGCAGGTATTCTGAGAGTGGGCCTAAGATCTATGGATAAACCACAACTTTTTAAAATTTTTATTTTTAAGGTAGAGTCTTGCTCTAGCCCAGGCTGATTTGGAATTCACTCTGTAATCTCAGAGTGGCCTCAAATTCTTGGCAATCCTCCTACCTCTGCCTCCTAAATGCTGGAATTAAATGTATGCACCACCAGGCACAGCTAAACCATAACTTTTGATCACATCTCATTATTCCTTTAGGACAGCTTCCTGAGAGAAGGAATTGAGATTATCTTTTTAATTGCTGACTTAAGCCCTGGCTTAAAACTCACTCTGTAGACCAGACCTCTGCCTCCCAAGTGCTAGGATTACAAGCCTGGGCTACCACACACAGCTTTTACCACACTTAATTATCTTTGCAGTACACTTTCTATCATCCTTGCCAACTGGAATTTTAAAATATTTTTTAATACTTTTATTTATTTATTTGCAAGCAGGGAGAGAGTGAGAATGGGTAACTCAGGACCTCTAGCTTCTGCAAAAGAACTCCAGATGCATGAGCCACTTTGTTTTGTTGTTACTGTTTGTTTTGGTTTTTTAAGGCAGGGACTCACTTTAGTTCAGGCTGACCTGGAATTCACTATGTAGTCTCAGGGTGGCCTTGAACTCACAGTGATCCTCCTACCTTTACCTCCTGAGCACTGGGATGAAAGGCATGCAGCATCATGCCCAGATGTATGCACCACTTTGTGCATCTGGCTTTACTGGGGTACTGGGGAATTGAAACCGGGTCATTAGGCTTTGTCAGCAGGTGCCTTAACTGCTGAACCATCTCTCCAGTGCTGCCAAATTGGAAATTTTAAGTTGCCTGTTCTGAACTGGGTGTATAGCACAGTGGTAAAACACTCAGCTATCAAGCTTGAAGCCTGAAACCCACTACCCCAGTGTTTTAGTTTGAATTTATTTGATAATTAATGATATTGGATCTTGCTCATAAAGGTGTTTTATTTCTTTCCAACTTGCCTTCAATTCATGCCTTTTGTTTACTGTCCTATTGGAATATTGGTATTGTTTTTAATTGTTTTTTAATATTTATTTATTTGAGAGAGGAAGGGAGAGAGAGAAGGAGGAAGAGATAAAACAGACACACCAGGGCCTATAGCCATTGCAAACAAACTCCAGACACAGGCAGCACCTTGTGCATCTGGCTTATGTGGGTACTGGGGAATCAAACCTGAGTCCTTAGGCTTTGCAGGCAAGTACCTTAGCCACTAAGCCAACTCTTTAGCCCATTTTATTTTATTTTATTTTATTTTATTTTATTTTATTTTATTTTATTTTATTTTATTTTATTTTATTTTATTTTATTTTATTTTATTTTTGTGCTATGATCTTTTTCTAGCCCAGGCAGACCTGGAATTCACCACTATGTGGTCCCAGGCTGACCTTCAACTCATAATTCTCCTACCTTAGTGTCACAAGTACTGGGACTAAAGGTGTGCACTATCATGTCCAGCTTATTTTTGTTGCTAAGGGTATTATTTGTTTTCCTTACTTCTAAGTAAAAACCGAGTAGAAATTCTAATCTAATTCTAAGCAACTTTTGAATTTGCCCTTACTATTTTGTATATCCTTACAGAGAAGTGGTCACCTTTCCTTGGAGGGCTTTTTTTTTTTTTAGATTTTTATCTATTTATTTATGTATGTATGTATGTATGTATGTATGTATGTATGTATGTATGTATGTATTTATTAGAGACAGAGAGAAGGAGAGAGAGAGAGAGAGAAGGAGGGAAGGAGGGATGAGAATGGGTACACTACATCCTCTCGCCACTGCAAATGAACTCCAGACATATACACCACCTTATGTATCTGGCTTACATGGGTACCAGGGAATCGAACCTGAGTCTTTAGGCTTCACAGGCATACACCTTAACTGCTAAGCCATCTCTCCAGCCTTCCTTGGAGGACTTTTTTTTTTTTCCTTTTTTTTTTTTTTAATTTTTATTAACATTTTCCATGATTATAAAATATATCCCATGGTAATTCCCTCCCTCCCCACCCCCACACTTTCCCATTTGAAATTCCATTCCTTGGAGGACTTTTTAATGGTACTATTTATTGCTAGGAATTAGGGAGAAGGCAGTTTACAAAGTTCCTAAGATATATACTGTGTGTTACCAATAATATAAAAATTGCACTAAATAAGCTTTGATTTTCCTCAGTGGCTAGATAAGCAGTGTCCAACCAAATCCAGCCACCCCTATACAAGGCGACATCCATCCTGAGCCACAGAGCTCCAGAACATGGCCCGGAACTACTTTCATTTCCCAGCTCTCCCCGACAGCAGGAAGTTTTTAAACCAATGAACAGCTGCAGCTTGCCAATGACTGCGTTCCCCCTAGTGCACTAGCAGAGTACGGAAGTTGCCAGATCCTCCAGTTTGTAACACAGAGAGCTGAGGCGGGAAGAAGAAAATGAATGCCCCACTCTTTAACAGTTAAAGATGAGACTGGTTGCATTGAAGAAGCCCATGGCAAGATGCGAAATATGGAAGGCCCTAAATCCCTCTGGGAATGGACATTCGCCTAGGAGTGGAACAGAAACACTATAAAGCAAAGGAAAGTGGTGACAGCAATTAGTCCTGTGCAGAGAAAAGGGAAAGAAGAAAGGCAATTTCTTAGTGGAGCTAACAGTACAGAGACTGCCATGCATGCCTTCTCACAAAGTGAGATGAGTTTTCCATTGGAGACCATGACCCCACTTCTGAGAAAAGTTTATGATTAGATTTGGTAAAAAGGTTTCACCAAAAGTTTTCCCACAGAGCCAAGTGTAGTGGTGCATACCTTGGATCCCAGCACTTGGAGGTAGAGGAAGGAGTATGAGGACTTCAAGGTCATAACTGGTTTTAGGCCAACCTAAGTTATAGTGATTCTTCTCAAAAGCCATTTTAAGGAGGAAGAAGAGGATGTCTTTCCACAAAGAGTCAGAATAACCTTAATATTACTTTTTTGAAATAAAACAAAAATTGCTTTAACAGTCATCATTATTAGGTATTTAGAATAAAATAACAGAAAACTTAGTACTAATTCAATATAGCCTCTACCTTTTTACTTTCTTTGTCTTAAGAAACCGGTAATAGTTGGGGTTCTGTTTAATAAAGCATTCCAAATGTAGACAAAAAGAGAAACAATAGTATAACAAAAAACAAAACAACATAGAAAGATGGGAAATTATGAGGCAGTGAGAAGGGAAAGGGGCCCCTCAACCAGGAATCTGGTTCAAATCTCTAGCTGCTGGTGAAACAATAATTCTAGAGCAAGTGAAATCTGCTTAAGGCCTTTCTCCCTTTCCAACAATAACCCTACAATTTTCTAGTAATCTCACCAAAAAAACTTTTATAATAAAAGGACTTGTTCTGAAACCCTTGTGTAATACCAGTGGATCCCAATTTTACCTGTTCAGATTATAATTCCAACTAAAGTATCTCCAGAGCCACCCTCACTTATCAAAAAGATAAAATCACTTATCAAAAAGGAAAAAAAAAAACAGGAAAAATAGTTTTTGAACAATGTGTTTTTTTAAGGTTATGAAAGACTTTTTAAATTTGTTTCTCCATTTATTTATTTGTTAGAGAGAAAGAGAGAAAATGGGCATTCCAGGACCTCCAGGCACTGCAAACTCCAGACACATGCCCCACAATGTGCATGTGGCTTATGTGGGTTTTGGGGAATCGAACCTGGGTCCTTAAGCTTTGCAGACAAGTGCCTTGACTGCTAAGCCATCTCTCCAGCCCTATTTACTTATTTATATTTGGTTTTTCAAGGTAGGATTGCTCTCTAGCTCAGGCTGATGTGGATTCACTATGCAGCTCAGGCTGGCCTGAAGATCACAAAGATCCTCCTACCTCTGCCTCCAGAGTGCTGGGGTTAAAGGCATGCACCACAATATCCAGCAGACTTATGTTAAGAGAAAATACAAGTGAGTATTGTACTTACTTTCTCATTGCTAGGACAAAGCACCTGACCAAAAGCATCTGATGAGAGGAAAGTTTTTATTTTTGGCGTACAGTGTTGTGGCGAAACTTCAAGATGGCAGGGGAAAGCATGGCATGAGCAGAGGCTGGACATCACCTCGGCCACTACAGGTGGAAAACAGCTGCGGGCGAATGAGCCAAACTCTGGCAAGGAGGAGCTGGCTATGCCACTTCTAAGTCTACCTCCAACAACACATCTCCAGCAAGCTTTCACTTCCCAAACTGCTACTAGTTGGGGACCAAGCATTCAGAACACATGAGTTTATGGGGACATTGATTCAAACAAACAATGAGAGAGAGTAGAAATAAAGCAGAAAGGCTTGCCAGCTGGGAGGCTCCTGAGAAGGAAAATCCCTAAGCATTTTGAGATGTAACTTAAAGCTAGCAAAATGGCATGCATGGGCTGGATGTGGATGAGGTGACGCATGCCTTTAATTGTAGCACTTGAGAGTTAGCTGTAGGAGGATCACAGTAAGTCCAAGTCAGTTCTAGGCCAGCTTGGGGTAGAGAGAGACACTATGTCAGCAGAAGAAAAAAATAGAGAGATATACATGGTTTATGTTAATGAAGGAGGAACAGGAGAAAAATAACTTGCTATAGGCAGTTAGCTGGAGACAAAGGCCCAAGGAGAACATGGACATACCACCTTGCCTGCCCTGGCAGGACTAGAATCTGTGTCTGATCCAATCTCATCCAAGACGGCTTCAGCTAGTTCCTCAGCAATAGCACTTCTGGCTTCTTCCTTCGCCTCTTAAGTCTGCCAACCAATCGGGTGGGTCTCTCTGTTTTGTGCACCTGAGTCGGATGATGAGGCTCATTCTAATTAGGTATTTGACCCTTATGAAGGAATCTAGCCAGTTGTGTAATCGCTCTCGTCTTCACCTTGGCCTCCTACATCCCATGGTTCCATCTAAACACAAGGGTGTAAGGCTGTCTTTCCTCGTTCCCAGCCAAGCTGTTGCCTGGGTATTTTCCTGCTTGCTTCCTACATGCACTTTGCTTCTGGATGTTGTCCTGTGTCACTACATGTGTGATCTCTCTGTAAGCTCTGAGCGCTTTTCTCTCCTATCCCTTAGCTCTTTCTGACCGCTATGTGAGTGTGCAGGTGAAGGGGATCTTTCGGCTTGGGCTCTCATGTCTTGTTTTTCATGTGTGTCTGTGCCTCTCTGGAGGCTTTTCCCCAGAACATTTTTTCTGTGAAGGAGATTCTCTTCTCTCTCTTTCCAGCCAGGCAATGGTGAGAATTCCCTTCTGGTTTGAGTCTTTCTCAGCTAGTCTTCCTTTATCCTACTTTCCCCCAAAATAAACGTCATAATTTACCCATTTTGGAGTCTGCTTTTTCAATTATTTGTTAATGTGGATAAGAACCCAACATGTAAGGCCTGGGATCTCCTGCATCTTTAGGGAATTTACTCCTTTCCTGGACCCAAAATCCTGCTTCACTAAGATGTTGAACTGCTACTTTTTCTTGAGACACCCATAACCAAACTTGGGTATATCTAACTTTCTGTGACTCTCTCTTACAGAAGCCCATACCCAAGCTCTTGGTTGTCCTTTTATTCCTCCATTTGACTGTCTTTAATATCGCTAATAAAATCTCCAAGTTCATACTGGGTCTTTCTAAAAATGTCAAGTCAAGTCTGTGAATTCTGGCTTTGCTTGAGTTGCGGGCCAAAAAAGTCTTAAGGTTACTTCTCAAGCTGCTGAGGGTAACAGTGTGGAGCTATGTCTCATTCTCCTTGCAGCAAAAATAAATATCCATCACACATTGAGCAATGATCAAAGTCTGGCCAAACTCTTCCATACTCCTGTCAGATTCAGAGTTCAACATAGAGGAGACTGGTGACAAATTGATTTGGGGGGGGGGGTCCAAGGCTTTTATTTAATGCCAGGAGAAAATGGGGTGGGGGAGAGATATTCCAGAACAGTGAGTAAGAAGAGTGGGTCTTAAAAGTTATGGAGAGAGGAAGAGGAAAACCAATCATACTGAGGAAAGGGCCTTGTGTGTTAGGACTGAGATGGGGGCTGGGAAAGGGTGGAATTCCCTCTGCTCAGTCTAAGTACTCAATTACTGCAACAGTAGGTAATTCCAAAATCCCAGACCTTATTAAGCATGTCTGGTGGGAGGAAGAGGAGAAGGAGAAGGGGAAGAGACAGCTCTCTAGAACTCTTCCATTTATAACTGTTCTGTTTACATTAAGAAAGAAATCAGATGTGGTAGCTCACAGCTATAATCCTAGCATTAGGGAAGACAAGGAAGGCAGATTGCCATGAGTTCAAGGCTAACCTGACCTACATAGTGGTTTCTGGACAGCGTGGGCTATAGAGTGAGACCCTGTCTCACTATATATATATATATATGTATATATATATATATACACACACATATATACATACATACATATATATATATACACATATACATACATACACACACATACATATACATAATACATACATACATACACACACATACACATACATACATACATACATACATACATATATACATATATATGTCAGAAACAAAACAGAGCTCATGAAGCCTCATGGAATCATGGGGCAACACGATGATATTTCTGCTTTGTGCTACTGGGGCATGGTGGGGTTAGGAGGCCTTCCCATCTCAGAGTATCTGAGTCAGAGGCCAATGTCTATACTTCTGCATTAAGAAGATGAAGAAGTTCATATGGCATGGTGGGGTGGTGGGTGTACAGGGGCTGGATGAATAACATTATGAGACAGAGAAGGGCCTATGGATACAAGAATTAAAATGGCAGACTGGACAGATGGCTCAGTGGCTAAAGGCACTTGCTTGCAAAGCTTGGCAGCCTGGGTTCTCTTCCCCAGTACCTATGTGAAGACAGATGCACATCTGGAGTTTGCTTGCAGTGGCTAAAGACTCTTGTGTGCCCATGCTTGCTCTCGCTCCCTTTCTATCTCACACACAAATAAATAAATAATGTATTTTTTTATTTTTAATTTTTTTTAATTTTTATTAACATTTTCCATGATTATAAAAAAATATCCCATGGTAATTCCCTCCCTCCCCCCCCTTTCCCCTTTGAAATTCCATTATCCATCATATTACCTCCCCATGTCAATCATTGTACTTACATATATACAATATCAATGTAAAATAATGTATTTTTTTAAAGAAGGAATACAAATGGTTATTGAAAATTTAACAAAGGTGTTATAGTTACCTTCTCAATCCAACATCCCTTCATGATAAAAGTCCTACAGAAACTGGGAATAGAAGGAACATATCTCAACATAATGAAGGCTATTTATGACTAACTTAAACCAACATAATACTAAATGGAGAAAAACTTGAAGCTTTTCCACTAAATCAGGAACAAGACAAGGGTGTCTACTGTCCCCACTTTTATTTAATATAGTACGGGAAGTGTTCACCATAGCCCTAAGTCAAGAGACATAACAGGGATACAAATTGGAAAGGGAGAGTTCAAATTATCATTATTTGCATATGATATGATTCTATTCCTAAAGGACCCTAAAGACTCTACCAGCAAACTGTTAGAGCTAATAAACACTTATAGCAATGTAACAGGATACAAAATAAACACACACAAATCAGTAGCCTTCCTATATACTACCAACAAACACACTGAGGATGAAATCAGAGAATCACTCCCATTCACAATTGCATCAATAAAAATAAAGCACCTTGGGATAACCTAGCCATGGAAGTGAAAGATCTCTACAATGAGAACTTTAAAACACTCAGTCAAGAAATTGCAGAAGACACTAGGAAATGGAAAGACATCCCATGTTCTTGGATTGGAAGAATCAATATTGTGAAAATAGCAATTTTACCAAAAGCAATCTACACATTTAATGCAATCCCTATCAAAATTCCAATGGCATTTTTCACAGAAACTGAAAAAAAATCCTAAAATTTATTTAGAGGCACAAAACCCCTCAAATATCTAGAACAATTTTGAGCAACAAAAATAAGGCTGGTGGTATCATCATACCTGATTTTAACCTATATTACAGAGCTATAATAACAAAATAGCACAGTACTGGCACAAAAATAGACACATAGATAAATGGAACAGAATAGATGACCCAGGTGTAAATCCAGCTAGCTACAGCCACCTGCTCTTTGACAAAAATGCCAAAAATATTCACTGGAGAAAAGACAGCCTCTTCAACAAATGGTGCTAGGAAAACTGGATATGTATCAGTAGAAGGATGAAAATAGATCCTTATCCCCCTCCATGCACAAGAATTAAGTCCATGTGCTGGGGGGATGGCTTAGCAGCTAAGGCACTTGCCTGCAAAACCAAATGACCCAGGTTTGATTCCCCAGGACCCACGTTAGCCAGATGCACAAAGGGGCGCAAGCATATGGAGTTTGTTTGCAGTGGCTGGAAGCCCTGGCGTGCCCATTCTCCCTTTCTCTCTCTTCCTTCCTTTTTCTCCCTCAAATAAATAAATAAAATATTTTTAAAACATAATTAAGTCCAAATGGATCAACAACCTTAATATCAGACCTGAAACTGAAATTGCTAGAGGAAAAACTGGGGAAACCCTTAAACATATTGGTAAAGACTTTCTGAATATTATCTGAGTTGCTCTGGACATTAAACCACTGATCAACCACTAGGACCTCATGAAATTAAACAGCTTTTGTATAGCAAAGGACACTGTGAACATAGCAAAGAGAACCTACAGAATGGGAGAAAATCTTTGCCAGCTCTACATCTGACAGAGGATTAATATCCAGGATATATAAAGAACTCACAAAGCTAAATAATAAGAAATCAAACAAGCCAATTAAAAATGGGCTATGGAACTAAATAGAGAGTTCTCAAAAAAAAAAAAAATACAGGTGGCCTATTAACATCTAAAAAAATGTTCTGCATCCTTAGCCATCCGGGAAATGCAAATTAAAACTACTTTGAGATTCCATCTCACTCCTGTCAGAATGGCTACCATCATGAAAACAAATAACAATAAATGCTGGAGAGGATGTGGAAAAAGATGAACCCTTCTACACTGTTGGTAGGAATGTAATCTGGTATAGCTATTATGGAAATGAGTGTGGATGTTCCTGAAACAGCTAAATAAATTTGCCATATGACCCAGCTATACTACTTCTAGGCATATCTCCTAAGGACTCATCTCACTCGCTTAGAGATATTTGCTCAACCATGTTTATTGCCACTCTATTCACAATAACTAGGAAATGGAACTAGCCTAGATGTCCATCAGCTGATGAGTGGATAATGAAGATGTGGTACATTTATACAATGGAGTTCTACTCAGCAGTAAAGAAAAATGAAGTTATGAAATTTGTAAGAAAATGGATGGATCTTTAAAGGACTATACTTACTGAGGTAACCTAGGCCCAGAAAGTCAAACGTTGCATGTTCTCTCTCATATGTGGATCCTAGCTACAAATGACTGGACTTCTATGTGAGTTGGAATAAAACCCAATAGCAGAGGTCAGTAAGCTAGAAAGGGAATATAAAGAGAATAGAAAAGGAGGGAGGAGAGGAGACACTTAAGAGGATGTTATTATATGTATGTCAGTAGTTAGCTTCACATTGTTGGGACAAAACACCTGGCCAAAAGTTGTTGTTTGAAGGACAGGATTCATTTTGGCTTGTAGTCTGGAGGGACGCTTCATGATGGCAAAACAAGAATGGTATAGCAGTGGCTGGACATCACTGCTTGCTACAGAAGCTAGCAGAGAATAGTAAGAGAGTGAGCCCAGCTCTGGCAGAGAAGAGCTGGCTATGACACCCTTAAACCTGCCATCAGCAAGACACCTCCTCCAGCATGGGTTCATCTCCCAAAATGCCATGAGCTGAGGGCCAAACATTCAAAGCACATGAGTTTATGGGGGACATCTGATTCAAGCCACCACAAAGAGGTAATTAAAAAATTATTATTTATTTTATTTGCAAACAGAGAGAGAGAGAGAAAGAGCCAGACAGATAAAGAATGGGTGTGCCAGAGTCTCTAGTCACTGCAAACAAACTCCAGACTCAGGTATCATTTTGTGCATCTGGCTTTACATGGATAGTGGGAAATTGAACCCAGGGTCATTTGGAATTGGACCTGCTGAAATGAACTGTGTAAGTTAAGTGAGTTAAAGACAAACTTGCATTGTTCTAGAAGTATTCATTCTCATGATGTTGGAAAATAGCAATGGCTCAATAAATGTGAGCCCTGGCATACAAAAGAATGACTTTTATCTCAAAGAAAATAAGCAGAGTCTCACGCATCAGTCAACAGAGTATGTTGGGAGGCTGAGGTGGGAGGATTGCTATGAATTCAAGACCAGCCCAGACTACAGAGTGACTTCCATGTCAGCCTGGGCTAGAGTAAGATGCTGCTTTGAAAACACCAAAAAATAAATAAATAAGTAAATAAATAAAAGAATATGTTGAGAATAACCATAACCTAGAATAAGGGGTGGCTCAGCACTAGTCACAGAGGTATAAAGTCATATATAGGGGGAAAGATAATCAGTTGGCTATCTTTAAAACATTTTTTTAAATTTTTTTTCAAATTTTATTTATGTATTTATTTATTTGAGAGCGACAGACACAGAGAGAAAGACAGATAGAGGGAGAGAGAGAGAATGGGCGTGCCAGGGCCTCCAGCCACTGCAAACGAACTCCAGACGCGTGCGCCCCCTTGTGCATCTGGCTAACGTGGGACCTGGGGAACCGAGCCTCAAACCGGGGTCCTTAGGCTTCACAGGCAAGCACTTAACCGCTAAGCCATCTCTCCAGCCCTTAAAACATTTTTTAATGAGAAAGAGAGGGGAGGGGAAGAGAGAGAGAATTGGCTCACCAGGACCTCTAGCCACTGCAATCGAACTGGAGATGCATGCTCCGCCTCATGAACATGTGTGACCTTGCGTTTGTGTCACCTTGTGTGTCTGGCTTATGTGGGATCCACAGAGTTGAACATGAATCCTTAGGCTTCACAAGCAAGTGCCTTAACTGATAAGCCATCTCTCCAGCCATATATATATTGGCTTTTCAAGGTAGGATCTCACTCTAGCCCAGGTTCAACTGGAATTCAGTCTCAGGATGACCTTGAACTCATGATGATCCTCTTACCTCTGCTTCCCAAGTGTGGGGGCTCAAAGGCATGTGCCACTATCCCTGGCTCCCCCCCCACACTTTTTTTGAGGTAGGGTCTCACTCTAGCCTAGGCTGACCTGAAATTCACTATGTAGTATCAGGCTGGCCTTGAACTCATAGCGATCCTCCTATCTCAGCCTCCTGAGTGGTGTGCTAGGGCCTCTAGCCACTACAAATGAATTTCAAATGCATGCACCACTTAGTGCATCTGGGTTTATGTGGATACTGGGGAATTGAACTCAGGTCATTAGGCTTTGCAGGCAAGCACCTTAACCCTGAGCCATTTCTCCAGCCCTGGTTGGCTTTTTTTTAAGACTAAGAAAGCACAAGACAATTTTGGCTCTGGATCTGTAACATTTAATTGTCCACCATTACTGGGATTAGTTATTGAAATTCTCATAATACAAGTGTGGCTTCTTCTGTGACCCTTAACTTTTGGCTCCCTTTTGGCCACACATCACATTTTGTGCATTTGGCAAATATTGTCAATGTCCCATGTTTCTAGGAAGCTTATTCCTTGGGTCTGTTATAAGTGGAACTAAATAGGCAGGAAGGCAGTTCCTCAGAAGAAAGAGGTAATTAACAGCCATTACGATCTAAGTCTTATACATATATTCTTTTTCTGTGCCTGACATGACATTTACATGTGACATATAATAGAAGCATTAAATCTCGGGCTGAGAATAGTAAATAGCATAGGTGATAGGTGAGGAAATAAGGAATATTATCTGTAGATGTAAGGGAAGCAAGCATTCTTATTTGGATAAGAAAAGTTAATTGAGTTTTTTTATTTTTTCTTATGAGAGAGAGCAAGCAAAAGAGAGAAAAAATGGCACAGCGGGACCTCTAGCCACTGTAATCAAACTCTAGATGCATGTGCCACCTTGTGCACATGCATGACCTTGTATGCATCATCACTTTGTACACCTGGCTTACATGAGCCCTAGGGAGTCCAGCCTAGGTCCTTAGGCTTCATAAGCATGTGCCTTACCTGCTAGGCCATTTCTTCAGCCCTTGATTTTTTTTTTTTTTTAATAGAAGACTTGGCTGAGGTAAGGTAAGAAGTATAAGAAATTAATATTAATATTAATATTGGGCTGGAGAGAGGGCTTAGCTGTTAAGCGCTTGCCTGTGAAGCCTAAGGACCCCGGTTCGAGGCTCGGTTCCCCAGGTCCCACGTTAGCCAGATGCACAAGGGGGCGCACGCGTCTGGAGTTCGTTTGCAGAGGCTGGAAGCCCTGGCGTGCCCATTCTCTCTCTCCCTCTATCTGTTTTTCTCTCTGTGTCTGTTGCTCTCAAATAAATAAATAAATAAATAATTTTAAAAAAGAAATTAATATTATTTTTATTGACAAATTAATATTAGCCTCATTTTTTTTGTTGTTTTTTTTTTGGCATTTGGGTTTTTGGTTTTTCTGAGGTAGTGTCTTGCTTGAGCCCAGGCTGACCTGGAATCCACGATGTAGTCTCAGGGTGGCCTCAAACTTGCCTCCCAAGTGCTGAGAGTAAAAGAGTGTGCCACCACATGTGGCTTCACTTTTACCCTTCAAGAATATGTCAAGTGAGCTGGGCGTGGTAGTGCACGCCTTTAGTCCCAGCACTTGGGAGGCAGAGGTCGGAGAATCATTGTGAGTTCAAGAACACCTTGAAACTGCATCATGAATTTCTGGTCAGCCTGAGCTACAATGAGACCCTACCTGGAAAAAACAAACAAACAAAACAACAACAACAACAAAAAATGCGAGCACTTGAAATATCTTGGACAATTCAAAATTATTTAAACTTGAAATAATTTAAGAAGTTAACTGAGGTGGTTTGAATCATATGTCCCCCATCAGGGGTTCTGACTGCTTGGTCTTCAGCACATTGTCAAAATTCTTGCTGCTATTTTCCATCTGCTGTGGCAAGATTGTGATGTCCACCTTTGACTTTACCATTTTTGCTGCCATCATTAAGCTATCCCTCAGGACTGTTAGCTGACGTGAACCTTTTCCTCTCAGCAACAGAAAGTTAGTATCAGAGAAGTGGGGTTGTTGTGGCTAACAACTTAACCACATGGCTTTTGGTCTTTTGAAGCTGATATTTTTATTAATTGAATTTACGCCAATTTGAAAGGTAGGATTAAAGTTTGGCATTTTTGCTTACCCTTGAAACATCTGCTAACGGTTATAGTCAGCATGAAGTAGTTGTAGTTTTTGGACATAAAGATACATAAAGACAAATGATTAACATAAAGATGAGACAACATCTGGCTAGATGAGAAAAAAAATGACATAAATTATGTAACAAAGACTCAAAGAACACAATTGGATTAAAGGGAGAAGGGGAGATGGGATAACTTTTAGTTGGTTTTGAACCGTGGGATGACATTTTAAATGAATAATGGTGGTGGAGAGTGTGAAGCAAGGGCAGTATGTCTGGCAAGAAAGTTCCCAGGGAGTGGGCAGGGGACCCAAAGAGGTGGGGTGGGGCCAAAAAGCATGAAATTTAAAAGTGGTCCAATTTCCCCTTGTCTCTGAGAAGACTGAGCAGCAACCTTGCCTATGGAAATGTATCACAAGGCTAGCATGGCCCAGGGAATGTCTACCCGCCTCAGATTCACCTGGTGAATTAGTGGCTGCTGCCCTCCCAAGTGGGGAGCTTTCACTCTACTCTCTTTGCTAAAATAAAATTTGCATAACTTGCCCTCCTCCTGCGTTTGCAGTCAGCATTCTCTGTGGGTCTTAAAAACTCAAGGAAAATCCCACCTCAGAAGGATTCCCAAGTGAGACCAGCAACCAGAAAGACAGATACTACCATTTGCCATTGTACTCTGTGAGCTTATGTGCTAAAGAAAATCAAGATTTTGAGGAATGACTCACTGTGGGACCTAAGTCTGGAGCTGTTAGTACTGGGAGGGCAAGATGCCAGGTAGAGAGGTAGGCTCTAAATAATCTCTCAGATGGGGAAAAAATAATAAATGCACCCTCACCCGGCTAACCCTGTAGATCTCTATGCATGTAATTTACACACACAAAGAAGCTGAGGGCTGGAGAGTTGGCTTAGTGGTTAAGGCGCTTGCTTGCAAATCCTAAGGACCCATGTTGGACTCTCCAGATCCCACGAAAGCCAGGTGCACAAGATGACACAAGTGTGCAAGGTTGCACGTGGGCACAAGGTGGTGCACGCATCGAGAGTTCAATTATAGTGGTTGGAGGCCCTGGCACAGCAATTCTCTCTTTCACTCTGTTGCTCTCATTATCTCTCATTAAAAAAAAAAAAAAAAAAAAATCTGAGCAAAGACCAAGCATGTTAAAAACTGGTTTTAGAGCAGATGAGGTCCTGAACCTCTGTCCAATGTGGGTATGTATCACCTGGCTTAAGGCTGAGGGCTGAGTGTTTGCAAAGAAGGCAGGCTCCTGGAGATCTGATTAGCTTGCTGGCCAGAGTGGCACTAGGAGAAGCCATGGCAAGGTGGAGGGAGCCCAACAAGCCAGCTAGTACTAGTCCTGGTAGTTCCTCTGTCTGAGTCAGGACACCATTTATGTCAGCGTCAGGGTTTGAGTTAGTGGGACTAGAGACAAACTGTTTCTTGGACCCAAGACTTTTAATGGCAGGAGAAATGGTGGCATCCAAAACAAAAGCAAGAGACAAAGACAGAGGTGTGTGTGTGTGGGGGGGTGTGACAACACTGGATAGAAGGTGGAATTTGGGGGCTGGAGAGATGACTTAGTGGTTAAGCGCTTGCCTGTGAAGCCTAAGGACCCCAGTTCGAGGCTCGATTCTCCAGGACCCACGTTAGCCAGATGCACAAGGGGGCGCATGCGTCTGGAGTTCGTTTGCAATGTCTGGAAGCCCTAGTGCGCCCATTCTCTCTCTCTCTCTCTCTCTCTGCCTTTCTCTCTCTGTGTCTGTTGCTCTCAAATAAATAAATAAAATAAACAAAAAAAATTAAAAAAAAAAAACAAAGTGGAATTTGGGGGAAGTTGGCATGCGCTCCTCTCAGACTTAGGCTGAACATGGCTGGAGGGAGACAAGGGTGAGTGGTGGAGACCACTCAGGAACTCTTGCAGCTTCTTTTTGGGCTTTGTTTTGTTTTCTAAGTACTTTGGTAGAAAGTTCAGCCATCATTCATCGCATCAGTACATTTTTCAGTAAGCATCTCTAAAACATATGTTTTCTTACACAACCATAATGCCATTATCACACCTAACAAAATAAATTATTCCTTAGTGTCACTGAATCCTCATTTCAAACTCTGTCAGAAAGGTGTTTTATAAATTTAGATCCAGACAATTGCCACTCTTTACCTTTGGCTGGTTGGTGCCCTTCCACATTTTCGATGCTGAGATCATTTAGTCCTTCTAAGAGGGGGTTGCAGTTAGGATGACTGGATCCCTGAAAAAAAGGGCAGGAAAGTTTGCACTTGCTAGAAATTAAAAAAACGATCTAATTTCTTACTTCCTGCCTAGTTCCCTAGACCTGTTTTTTTCCACAACCAAACTGAACCCCTTCTGGGAGGGTGGTCTTTCATAGGATTTAAAAATTGTGGTTGATCAAATTCAGCCCCTGGAACTTGGTGTCAGGGATAACCTCTTCCTGAGACAGACCCTGGCCCTGACCAATCAGCTGTCCCTCTGGTTCACCTGCCATGTGGGATCTCTAGCCATGTGGGTGCCTTTTCTTGGCGCTATACTTACCTCAAAAATGTAATAATTTAATAATTATTCTTCTCAGTCTTCTTTTTTTATTCAATTCTCTGATTAAAATTAAAAACAAACCTAGGGTTTGGGGTTCGAGGACTTTCCTGGACCCTTAGCCCTCCATTATACTTCCTCTTTTCTTGCCCAGTTTTGTTACTATTAATGATGGTGACAGGGTCATTGGCTTAACGTGAAACCATTATTCAGTATTTAAAAAAATATTTTTATTACTTATGGATAGACTTAGTCATTATTCAATATTTTAACTGGTTTAAAAAAAGGTTTAAAGAGCTTTGTGGATTCTACTATAAGAGACAGTTCATATAGAACAGACCTCAGATTTTCCAATCTCAGCTTCCCACTTCCACAGATGCCATTTTCTGACAAGTAGTTAGCTAGGGACTGTCCTACAAAAGCATGGTTGCCACCTTTCCTTCTCTGCCAAGAATAGAACCTGTGTGTCACCCAAGATGTCTGTTAGCAACAACTCCTCAGAGGCAGTGCCTCTTCTCAACTTTCCCTGGACTTAACACCTGTGGGTTGTCCCTACCTGAATCAGCTTTTGACCTCATTAATCAATAAGGTCCTCCTTTACATACCAGAGTCTGATGATTTGGCATATTCTTATTGGATGTTTACTACATAGAAATGGGCCTGAAACAATTGTATAAGCCTCTTGGCCCATTCATATATTCTTATCTCCTATGACCCTCCACTCCCTTTTAGCTCTCTCTCTCCCTATGTTAAGATGATCTTCTTGGTCTCCCCTCCCCCTTTCTTGCCAGGCTGAGAAGGTGGAGAATTCCATCATTTGTAGGCTGGAGAGACGGCTTAGCAGTTAAGGCACTTGCCTACAAAGCCAAAGGACCCAGTCTCAAGTCCCCAGGACCCATGTAAGCAAGATGCACAAGGTGGTGCACATGTCTGGAGTTTATTTGCAATGGCTAGAGGCTGCACCCATTCCCTCTATCTCTAATTGCCTCTGTCTCTCTCAAATAAATAAATGAGTAAAAATAAAAATTTCAAATATTTATTTATTTATTTAAGAGAGACAGAGGCAGGAAGAGGCAGAGGGAGAGAATGAGCACACCAGGGCCTCTAGCCACTGCAAACTAATACCAGACGCATGCGCCACCTTGTGTGTCTGGCTTGTGTGAGCATTAGGAAATCAAACCTGGCTCCTTAGACTTTGCAGGCAAGCAACTTAATTGTTAAGCCATCTCTCCTGCCCAGAGAATTGTTTTTGCCTAGCACATCCTGCTTCACTTAGGGTACTTTCCTGCTTTGCTTTCCATGTGTGTGTGAAGCCCTTTGCTGGAGGCTTCTTCCCCTGCAAGGGGGAGAACTTCTTTTGGTTTTTGCCTTCCTTTCCCTCTTAGTTCCCTAAAATAAATCTCATAATTCATAAGTTAACCTCCTCTGTATGTATGTTTTCAGTTCTTTGATAACCTAGACAAAGCCCTGAAGAAGGTCTTGGGGGCCACTGCATCTCTATGGAGATCTAATCACTCCCAGGACTCTAATCTGGCATTACCACCATCTTACACATGTTAGAGTTCTGGTGGTTCAGAAAAAATTATATACTTGCTTTTATTTTATTTATTTATTTATTTAATCTTTTGAGACAAGATCTTACTGTTTTGTACAGGCTGGCCTTTAACTCAAGATCCTCCTGCCTTAGCCTCCCAAGTAATCGTATCATAGATATGCACAATGCCCAACTAAAAGCATTTTAAATTCTTCTTCTATGTTCATTTATATTTATAATTTCTAGTACTTCTTAGCAATTGGTTAGGGTTTAGAATTTTTGACTTCTTAAATTCTCCCAATCTCTTTCTGCCTTTTTTTTCTCTCTTTTTCATCTTCTTCTTTCCAAAGGATGCTGGGCATAGAACCTAGGACTATTACATTCCTAACCCAAGGCTTCTCGCATGCTGGGCAAGTGATCTACCACTGAGCTACATCCTCCAGCTTTCTTTTTTTTTGATGCCTGGCCCATTAACTTAACTCTGTATGACTTTCTTGCGTGTGTGTGTTGGGGGGGCAGTCAAAGTAGGGTCTCACTCTAGCCCAAGCTGACATGGAACTCTGTAGTCCCAGACAGGCCTCAAACTCACAGCAATCCTCCTACTTCTGCCTCGGGGACTTTCTAAAGATATGCCAAAATTAATTGAAAAACCCAAGCTTTCTCAAAACCAAAATAAATAATCTTCATAACAGAGGCATAAAAGTACCAGTGCTTGCACTCAAAATTTGAAGCAAAGTAACCAAGCAAACAAAAATCATGCACACACATACATGCACGTACACTAGTGTGTGCACACTACAAACTTCAAGCACTACAAAATTGAAAACTTCAAAAGGAACTGATAGGTTTTCCCCACTCACTGTGTCCTATCACAGTCAAGCAGGGCATATTC
The DNA here is from genome assembly GCF_020740685.1 of Jaculus jaculus. Lineage (NCBI taxonomy): Eukaryota > Metazoa > Chordata > Mammalia > Rodentia > Dipodidae > Jaculus > Jaculus jaculus. Next base: position 81,882,656 of record NC_059105.1, on the reverse strand, counting down.
TGTTGGTGATAAAAACCAACACCTGCCCGGGCAGTGGTGGCCCATGCCTTTAATCCCAGCACTTGGGAGGCAGAGGTAGGAGGATCGCCATGAGTTCACGGCCACCCTGAGACTCCATAGTGAATTCTAGATCAGCCTAGGCTAGAGCGAGACCCTACCTTGAAAAAACAAAGACAAAAACAAACAAACAAACAAAAAACCCAGCACCTGAAAGCATGTGAGGCAAGGCCTGCCCTTGAGCTCAGGAAGATGGAGGGCCAGGATACCTGTGAGGCTGTAGAACACCATGTTCTTTACCATTAGATCAAAGGCTTCGGACAAGACCCTTTTCATTTGACTAAAGTCAACCAACAAGTCCTTTAAAACAAAAAGTTCTGCTGGGCATGGTGGCACACACCTTTAATTCCAGCACTCGGGGAGGCAGAGGTAGGAGGATTGCTGTGAGTTCGAGGCCAGCCTGAGACTCCACAGTGAATTCCAGTCAGACTGGGCTAGAGTGAGACCCTACCTTGAAAAAAAAAAAAAATTCTACATAATAGTTGCTTATGATCTAGTTTCTTTTCCTTTCCTTTCCTTTCCTTTCCTTTCCTTTCCTTTCCTTTCCTTTCCTTTCCTTTCCTTTCCTTTCCTTTCCTTTCCTTTCCTTCTTCTCTTTCTTCATTCCTTCCTACGTCCACTTCCTTCCCTCCCTTCTTTCCCTGCAAATCTAACCACTGGCGTTTTCAAATACAACTTTTTGACCTGAATGTGAATAATTAATTCTTAGACACACTTCCCCGTCACTCTCATAAAGCTGTTAAACAAGGGTCACCTGCCACATCTTAGTTTTTATCTCAATTATCAGATATGCCTGAAGAGATTTAAAAATATTTGTTATTGTGAAGTAGTTAATGGCTTCTGTATGGTTGCTAATGATTTTTTTTAGAAAGAAAGGAAAAAACACATTGTTTTGGAAAACATGTGTTAAAAATAATTTTATAGCTAGCAGATTTTGTAAACGATCATGTTAATTGTTAGGAGGGGGTTCCCAACCTTGTTAATGTCCCCTTAGCATTAGGCTTTTGTTCCTCAGCCTTGAATATGTCATTTTCTCCCACAGACTGCATTTCTAGGGGTATAATTGCTGTCTCCATGTAAAAGACAACTCATGTGCATAAATTTCCCCTCACTGAAATGAGCCTCTGCCTCCCTCATTTTAATGCAGATGTGATCTAGAGGGTAGAGTTACACTTACTTCCCCAAGCAAATGAAACAGATTACACATTAAATATTGTCTTTGGATCCAGGTGCGCAGAAACAACCAATTACCTCGACAGCTCATCAAGCCCCGATGTGTTTACCACATTGTTTTCTGTTTTCTCTTTAAACATTTGGCGAATTATTCTGAGGCTTTCATTTTTCCGCAATGAACAGAATCTGCTTATTAATAAAGGCCCCTTTTGTGTGATTCACTAACAGTTGACTCACAGAAGCCTTTAAAACCACATTGGAAAGTTTCTGAACTGATCTTAAGTTCCTGGGAAGACAAAGCTTTATTCCTACACAGAGGAAACTGCTGAAGGCACTTCATGGCAAAATAATTGTCATCACAAATGACTGAGAAGAAGAGAGAGTACGTGAATTTGTAGCAGGAAGGTGATGTATGATTCCCATCCTTCTTGAGAGATAGTTTATGACGGATAGTATCCATACAAAAGTATCTTCATTTTTTATGCAGTTTATTGTGTTTTAAGGGGGGCTTTGATAAACCTGCAATGCTTATGAATGCTTCTTTCTGTTATTCCAAGAGACTTCCAGAGGAAGGGCTGTTGTAGATTTCCACAGTCATTAGCTTCCCAAAGAATGTGGAGTATGGAGGGAGAGGGTAAAGTGTAATTGGTGGGAACTTGTAAGAGGACAGAGGCAGGAAACTTTAGTGGAGATGTCTGACAGTGGGCTGCTGGAATGGAGAAGGAAGATGTTATTAGAAAGCCATACAAAGTCTTGGAGAGCAATCACCTGCTGGTTGAGCATCAAGCAGGACTGACTTGTTCTGAGGCCTCCAAGCCCTTAAATGGGTTTAGTCCCAGCTTCCTTTGAAAGGTAGGGGGAGCTCTAAGCAAAGTAGGGGAAAAGACACAACAGGAAGAGCAAAAAAGATCTATACATATGCCTATGGGCAGGGATAAAAAGAACCGAAACTCACTCTCTCTCTCTCTCTCTCTCTCTCTCTCTCTCTCTCTCTTTCTCTCTCTCTCTCTCCCTCCTTTCCTCCCTCCCTTCCTCCCTCTCTTTCTTCCTCTCTCTCTCTTTCTCCCTCTCTCTCTCTCTCTCTCTCTCTCTCTCTCTCTGTGTGTGTGTGTGTGTGTGTGTGTGTGTGTGTGGTGTGCGTGATGTTTGGGATGAAACCCAGGGCCTTGGGCATGCTCCATCTGTGAGCCACATCCACAGCCACTGCGTTTCTGTCTTTTTTTTTTTTTAAGTATTTCTATTTATTTATTTATTTATTGGAGAAAGAGATAATGGGCACACCCGGGCCTCCTGCCATTGCAAACAAACTCCATACACATGTGACATTTTCTGCATCTGTGGGTCCTGGGGAATCGAACCTGGGCCATTAGGCTTTCCAAGCCTGAGCAATCTCTCTAGCCTCTGGTTTTTTTTTCTTTTTCTTTAAAATAATATTTTACTTTATTTATTTGAGAAAGAGAGAGAGAGGAAAAATAATGGGTGTGCCAGGGCCTTCAGCTGTTGCAAATGAACTCCAAACATAGCACCACCTTGGGCATCTGGCTTATGTGGGTCCTGAGGAATTGAACCTGGTCCTTTGGTTTTATAGGTAAGTGCCTTAACTGCTAAGCCATTTCTCCAGTCCTGTGTTTCTTTTCAATAAAGCATTTTGAGACATTTTTGAGAAATAAATCTTTTTTGAAAAAATATTTATTTATTTTTATTTATTTGAGAGAGAGAGAGAATGGGCACATCAGGGCCTCTAGCAAACAAACTCCAGATACATGTGCCACCTTGTGCATCAGGCTTACATAGGTCCTGGGGAATTGAACCTAGGTTCTTTGGCTTTGCAGACAAGGGCCTTAACCACTAAACCATCTCCCCATCTCAAGAAGGTAAAGGTTTTAAATGTGGGAGTAAAATACTCATACATTATGGTCAATATGGAACTTAGTACGTTTTCTTGCAAAAGTATAAACATAGGTACACTTTAACCTTTCATTTCCATTCTATGGATATTTACTACCCATATTCCCACTTAATTGTAAAATGATATCTGTACAAGGTTTTTGTTACAGCACTATATATACATATATAGATAGATAGATAGATAGATAGATAGATAGATAGATAGATAGATAGATAGATAGATGTCTGGCAATGTGACAGATCAGTAAATTATAATTCAGCCTTCCAATGGAACACAATGAAGCATTTGAAAACAGTAATAGGAATTTCTTAATGAGCTCCTCAATATATTGGTAAGTATAAAACCAAAAAAAAAAAAAACTCTGCTCAGGCAAGAAAATTCTTCAAAAAAATTAAATAGAAACTTTGTATGGACAAATCATGTGTGGTACCATTTCCCTCCTCCCTGCCCCCATCCCATTGAGGACACTCCTCAGTGGGGTTACTGGTATTTACCATGGGGTTATGGGTTATGAATTGTGAGAGCAGCAGTCAGTCATTGTGTGAGTATGGGGGGACAGGGGGGGCAGTACCTCTGGAAACTCCTGCCCATCCTATGGCTCTTAGAATCTTTCTACCCCTCTTCTTCAATGTTCCTTGAGCCTTGGTGGGTGTGTTCTAAGTCTACTTTAGTGTTAAGCTCTAGCAACTTCAGAATTTCTGATTTGATATGTCTTGAGTATCCTCAATGTCTATTGCCACCATCCTGGTGCAGGGTGCCAGGCTTGCCTGGAGAGCAGCACTCATGTTTAACTCACTGATTCTTGTGTGGTTTCACCTGGACCTGGCTGACGTGCAAGTGGTGGCTCAGCTGCTTTTTCTTGTCATGTTGATAGATTTGGGTTGTCCCTGGTCTTGACCGCCTTCTGTAAAAGGAAAACAGATTCTCCAGTGGAGATGAGATCAACATAGGTTATTAAGAGAGATTTTGATGGGTGTAGCCTCTCTTTTGGCCAAAGACTAGTGAGAGCTTCTCACTAGAACCCATGACCCTTGTCCCCATTGGATTTTGACTTGGTTCCCAGTACTTTCTATGAGTTCTTTCCCATTGAGCAATTCCCTTAGCCAATCAGAACCACTGGTTACCTACCTAGACTGGGTGCCACTATTGCACAGGTGGGGACATCTTGTCCAGCAGGTTGATTTCATGTAGCAGGATCACCTGCTTGTTCACAATGTTTGTGGTCACTTTTTACCAGCTACTCAAGTAGCACATTCCAGCAATATTCAAGGAAGATCAGACAAGAAAATTCTATGTAACCATTTTACTAAAATATAAAAACAGGGCTGGAGACATGGCTTAGTGTTTAAGTTGGTTGCCTGCAAAACCAAAGGACACAGGTTCGATTTCCCAGGACCCACATAAGCCAGATGCACAAGGTGGCACATGTGTCTGGAGTTTGTCTCCAGTGTCTGGATGCCCTGGCATGCCCATTCTCTCTCTTCCTCTCCCTCTTGCTGCCTCTGTCTCTCAGATAAATAAAAAATAAAATATTAAAATAAATAAATATAAAAATACATACATAAATAAAATGAAGCACATACATCTATAATGGCTGAAATAACTGGACAAAAAATAAATCCCAAAATGGGGTGGAAGCATGGGAACAGCGAGAAGGATAGGAAACATGCTCTAATGTTTTAAATAGAGCTGAAGACTGTGATAAATTAGTTATTCAAACTAAAATAGGGCTGGAGAGATGGTTTAGTGATGAGGGCACTTAACTGCAAAACTTAAGGACTCAGGTTCGATTCCCCAGGACCCACATAAGCCAGATGTACAAGGTGGTGCATGCTTCTAGAATTTGGTTGCAATGGCTGGAGATCCTGGCATACCCATTCTCTCTTTCTCTCTCTGTCTCTCTCTCTCTGAAATAAATAAAAATCAAAATAAATTAAAATATACTAGGCTAGGTGGCCCATTTCTGTAATCCCAGAATTTGGGAAGCTGAGGCAGGAGGATAACAGGTTTGAGGCCTGTCCCAAAATAAAAACAAACCACAAATTAAGTAAAATAAACCAAATATTTATAAGAGAAATACAATCTGGCTAGACCTGGAGTGAGATAGCCTTGGGATTACATACTTGTGTTGGAACGTTGTGACTGTAGCGTTTACTCACCTGGACAGTAGAGTAAATATGACTACGTGCCTTGCGAAGGGCGTGAGAATATAAGATGCGGGCATGCATCTGAGGGCTGGCACCATGCTGCAATGTCTTCAGTAAATACCACTTGTTTGTCATTACTCTTCTGGCCTGGGGGGCTGGCCTACAATTTCAAACTTGGGAGGTAGAGACAGAAAGATTAGTAGTTCAAGGTTACCCTTGGCTACACATTGAGTTTAAGGCCAGCTTTGGCTACATGAGACCATGTTCTGAGAGTCAACAACAACAACAAATGATTAATTTATTAAGTATTCTGAGTGACCAAAGGTAAAAAAAAAAAAAAAAAAAAAAAAAATCCACCATCCTTCTGATTATTACCGGCTTTCTCTCATGAATTGTGGGATATGGAGGAAAAAATTTGAGAGTAAATATGACAGGGAGATATAAGAGAGATTACAAAAGCCCTATCCAGCTCCAAAGACTTTGCTGAGGGAATCAGTATCATCATAGGCACTTTTAGTCCCTGTGTTCACTGAGCGCGTCACAGACTTAACAAGCTAGAACCCACTCTTCAGTCTCACACCATGCATTTCACCAGGAAGCTCTGATGTACGAAACAGAGGGATGCCAGGGCTCTGTGTGGGGCAAGGGTCATTGTTCAACCAATCAACAGCAGGCTTATGACCAGTGGTATTGTCCACAGGTACAACACTATTGGAGTGGGGAGGCACAGATCACAGGGATGAAGAGTTGAGCTGGGCAAGCCCAGCAATAGGTCTCGGACTACAAATTTTTTTTGCAATATTTCTTTGGGGAATGAATTTTGTCAGTACTGTCTACACCTTCACAGTCAGCAAGCTGGGTGCTTTTTCTCTGAGTCTGCAGTGGGGGAAGATGTTTCTTGTAGAAATGTAGAAAATGTGGCTGAAGGGCTCAATTGCTGATCTGTGAACCCAAGAAAGCAGAGCACAAGAGGACACGACCTTGAACACAAGTTCTCTGATCTTTCAGCGGTCTGTAGATTAATACTAAATGATCCTGGGGACATGGAAATTCTATAGACATTTGTATGAATATAGGAATATACATTTTTCCATGGAAACCCACAGAGTTTCATCAGATGGTCAATGGTGATGATAGGCCATGACCTAAGGACTGTGATGAATCTTACTCTGAGTTTAAGGTGGATACAATAAAGGTTTCCTAAAGATGTAAGGAAGAAAAAAAAACAACACTTGGCTCTAATTGTGTCTTTGTGGATGTGGAGCAGGATTTCATGCAGCCCAGACTCATCTCATAATTTACCAAGTAGCCGAGGATAACCTTGAACTCCTGATCCACTGGCCTCCCAAGTGCTGGGATTACGGGTCACAGGTGTGTGTGTGTGTGTGTGTGTGTGTGTGTGTGTGTCGCCACACCCAGTTTTCTGTGGTGTTGTGAATAGAACCCAGGGCTTCCTGCATGTAAGGAAAGCATTCTACCATTTGAGATGCATCCCCAGCTCATCTAATCTAATTGCTTTCTAAGCAGACTTCCTTGTACTTTTTTTTTGTTTTGCCATATTCATGTTTATTATTTACTGAATATTCTTCCTTAAATGTGTTCACTTTTTAAGCTAAATGCCTACTGTAGCTTCATCCTAAGCAAAAAATATCTGTGGCACTGGGAGTATACTGTGCTATTGGCAGTTTTTCTTTCCCTCATGTATATTAGATGAAATTTATTATGGTGGAAATGTGAAGATGTTTGTATCCTTGTCACAATCACTTGGTGCATACACAGAGTGGGGTTATGGTACTTTTGAAGATGGTGTTTCTAAATATTCTAAACATCACATCCGTATTATGGAGAGGATCCTGTGGCACGTGATCATCACTATAACTTATTAGAGACTCAGAACAATCGTGGGGAAAGGAAGTTAGGTTCTGGATGAGGCCAAAGCTATACTGACTCGAGTGTACTTGTCTTACTGCTATGCAGACACTTTAAAGGGGGTTTAAAATACACTTACATTTCCCAGCTAAAGCAAATCAACTAGACTAAAAATTTGATCGATTTAATACTCTGGTAATGATCCCAGCAATTGAGGAAGGGGGTGGGAAGTCAGTGAGTTTCTTTCTACTCAAATTCCATCTCATTTTTTATTTTCTCTTAAAAAAAAATTTTTTTTTTTTGAATCCTAAGTTCCAAAACCTGTCCCCTATTATGCAGTGCAAACGAGAACAGATGGGGAAAAGTTATGTTGGAAAGGGCTTTGGAGGGCCACAGAGAAGAGAAATATGACTACTCAATGTGTCACACACCAACTTGCAGCTGCCACCAGCCCTTCCCCACCCGAGCTGCGTATGGAAGCAGCGCAGAGCCGGGAGGAGCAGGCGTACTGTGCTGCGGGGAAGGAGCGCAATTAGCGAACATTCGCTGCGCTTGTGCTGCCTTCAGATCTGAATAAAGGAGCGGGCCGCGGAGCCAACAAAAGAGATCCGAACCCAAAAGCTAGCCTGGAAACCCCGGAGCTACACCCCGAACTAACCCAACCACGAACGGGTAATTGGCTCCATCCAGCCTTCCTAGATCAAAGAGATGCCTCAGCACGCCTCAGAGCCACCCTTCAGGTCTTCTCTCTGTCGAGGAATTGTTACCCTGGGAAGGTCACTGGCTCACGTGCAGGATGTGCCCTCCCTCCCCCCAGTATTTCTCAGTATTCACAGTGCGCTTAAATATTCCCAGCCAGAGTGGGGCAGCTGACCTGCTTTCACGCTGCTGCTCTGCCCATCACTGGCTGTGAGGCTTCAGGCGTGTCCCCCAGCCTCTCTGAGCCTGGCTCCATCATGGATAACGCAGAGGTCACATGATAACCTTACAGGGCTTGGGTGTTTGAGGTGCTCTATGTGCATGACTGACATCAGTGTATCGCTCAACATAGGGGAACTGTTATTACTGTGATTCTCAGAAAGCATAGATTTCTTTTTCCAAAGTAGCGTCTCACTTTAGCCCAGGCTGACCTGGAATTCACTACTCTCAGGGTGGCCTGGAACTCACGGAGATCCTCCTACCTCTGCCTCCCGAGTGCTGGGACTAAAGATTTGTGCCACCACGAGCGACAAAAATGTTCTCTTAATTCAATAAGACTCTAAGAATACATATAGTCTTAGCCATGTATAAACAAATGTGCATATACATATAATGTATACATGTGGGTAAGATTCCCTGAGGATTTAGCTAAAAGTAATTGTAAGGTTAACATTGGTCAAGGGGTTGGGGATATAGCTTACTTGTGTGAGGCTTTGGCTCTGACTTAACTCTGCAAAAAAAAAAAAAAAAAAAAAAAAGGATATGTTTAGATTATTTGATTCAAATAGTGATTCAGGACATGCAGATGGCTTCTGTGAAGAAATCATAATGTTGTAAGCAGTTGTGCAATTGACTCCTGCAGGAACTCCTCTGAAATTGAACTTGTCATGGCAATGAGTATGCAGAGACTTTGCGCCAGTCTTTCTTTGAGAGTTCATCAGTTCACCTACATACAAACCTTTTGTGCATTTTGTATGTTTTAATTAATTTTAAAAATACTTTACTTTATTTTATTTACCTGCAAGCTCAGAGATAGAGAGACAGACAGACTGGGAGGCGCCAGGGCCTCCAGTGGCTGCAAATGAACTCCAGATGCATGCGCCACCTTGTGCATCTGGCTTTATATGAGTACTGGGGAATTGAACCCACAGTTGCTAGGCATTAAAGACAAGCGCCTTAAAATGGCTGATCCATCTGGCCAGCCCCTAGTTAATTTAATTTTAACAGATAAGTCAAAATATTTACATTCATACTTATAGGGAACTATGTTATATCACAGTACATGCATACATTGTTTGGTCTTTAAATCAGGTGCTCAACCATCTGTCATTTATGGTGAATAGATGAAAAGGCAGGTTAAAATAGTTTCTCTGGCCTGCCTCATAGTATATTTTCAGCATGTCTAAGTAGAGGGTTGGGACCTATTGTAGTTGCATTCTTGTTGCTGGGACAAAACATCTGACTACAAGCAGCTGGTGGAAGGAAAGAGTTTATTCAGCTTACCATCAAGGGCAAGCTTCATTATGGCTGGGAAAACACAGTATGAGCAGGAAACTGGCTCACATGGTCACATATCCACATGGAGACAGGAGAGGGAGAGCAAGCTGAGCTATGAACATCCAGTAAGGCTGGACTAGTAAACTTCAAGGGCTTCCCCTGGTGACAAACCTCCACCAGCAAGGCTCCAAATTGGGACCCAGCATTTAAAACACGTGAGACTATGGGTTGAACTTCACATTCAAACTTCCACGGGACCCACAGTTAAAATAAGATGATTAGTTACTCATTCATTTCTCTCTTTCTCTCTTTTTTATTTTTAATGTGTGTGTGTTGGGTGGGGGTAGAGTGGTCAAAGGTTAGCTATGTGGCCCATGCTAGCTTCAAACTTGTGTTCCTCCTGCCTCAGTTTCAGAAGTGCTGTGATTTTAGGCGTGCATCCCAACACCCAGCCTGATGGGTTATTTTTAAGCACACTGAAGTGCAAGTACCACTTTCTTTTTTGATTTTTTTTTTTTTTTTTGAGGTAGGGTCTCACTCTAGCCTAGCTTATGCTTACCCGGAATTCATTTATGTAGTCTCAGGGTAACCTTGAACTCAGAGTGATCCTCCCACCTCTGCCTTCTGTGTGCTGGGATTAAACATGTGCACCACCACTCCTCGCTTGAATTTTTTGTTTGTTTGGTTTGTTTTTTGTGGGGGTTAGGGTCTTACTCTAGCCCAGGCTGACCTGAAATTCACTATGTGGTCTTAGGGTGGCCTCAAATTCACAGTGATCTTCCTACCTCTGCCTCCGAAATGCTGGATTAAAGGCATGCACCACCATGCCCAGCTCTCTTTGTGCGTGCGTGCGTGTGTGTGTGTGTGTGTGTGTGTGTGTGTATGTGTGCACATGCACATGCCAGGATGTCTTGATACTGCAATCAAATGTCTATCTGGCTTTATGTGGGTGTCTGGGGAATTGAACCTAGGCCAGCAGGCTTTGAATGCAAGTGCCTTTAACAGCTGAGCCATCTCCCTAGCCCCAAGTGTCAATTTCTTAAGGAAAAGCACTTGAGGCTGGGGACTGATTTCCTATTATTTCCTTCTTTCCCAAGTCAAAGCCAGGTCCCCAATGCAGCAATTCTTGTGAGACGCAGGCAGGTTGAAGCGCAGTAGATGAAACTTCTCTTCCCCACCTCCTCAGTTCTTCAGCATTTAGATAAGACTGGACTGTTCAGTCTCCATGTCCTGAGGGGTTTTCCTTGGAGTTTGTCCTAAGCAGGTGGCCATGCATCCCGGTATGGACGCATGGTATTAGCATTCCTTTCTTCCTCAAAGTGGGCTTCGGTAGTAAATTACCTCCTCACTTTAGACCTGGAGGACACTTGATTAGCACATGTAGGGCATGAGTGAGGACTGGCAGACCTGCTAAGATGGGATGTTCTTGATGTAGAAAGATAATTGTAAACACTTTTGGCAACAACCAGACAGTGCTTCCAGCTAATGTGACACAGGAATGAACAGAGAAAAGTATACTCTTTCAATTTATTTTGTAAATTGGCCTCAAGAAAAGCACAGCATGATAAAACTGAATAATGTAAACTGGTTAATACCAGTACTTTCACTCGAGTAGCCTACCATTACCAACTAAAAGCATGACCTTGGCACCATATATGGTTATTTTCTTCATTTTTGCCATCATTTGGGTAAGTTGTTTACAATCTTTCAGGTTTAATTTCCTCATGTGTAAAAGATATGGAGTCTACCTGCCCTGGTGGCACACATCTGTAATCTTAGCACTGGGGAGACTGAGGCAGGAAAATCATTGGCTTGAGGCCAGCCTGGCTTACATGCCAAGTTTCAGTCCTATAACAAAACTTTGTTTCCAAAGCAAGTGCATGAAGCTTACTTAAGTTGTGTGTAGTTCAAATATGTGTATAAAGCATCTAGCCCTGTGGTTGAGTGCTTAATAATGAGAGTTCTTCTATTTTCCCTTCCATCATGGCCTCCAGATATACCAAGGTCATGTGAGTTTAAATACAAAGTCCTCAGGAGAGGACCCATGAGGATACGGTAGAAATGAGAAAAAAAATCTTGTGTCTAAATTCTCTTTCACTCTCTCTTTCCTTCTCTCTTCTCTTCCCTCTCTCAGCAAACTCAAAAATGGTCAACTCTTGTGAGTGGAAACAAAATAAAATGAAAGGCTAAGGGACAAGGAGTAAGTAAAGACTGATCAGCAAAGGAGTAATTATAATCCTAGGTAATACAAAAAGAGGAAAAGAGAGAAGAAGAGAGGAGAGGAGGAGAAAAGAGGGTTGAAAGGAAGAAGGAAAGAAGAAAGGGTGAAGAAAATGACCAACTGTGTTCTCTCTCTTTTTTTATTGAGAACTTTAATATACGAGTATACAGTAATTTGATCATGTTCCCATCCCCTTGTCCTTTATTGTCTCCTTATCCCCAACCCCCTCACCTGAGGACCCTCCTCTTTCAATGCAGTCCTTCCTCTGTCCTGTTGTCTTGTCCCTTTGTCCTCCATGTCAAAATGTTGATGGGCTCAGAACGAGTGTTGTCAGTGTATTGGTAACCACCATGGTCATTGATTAACCACCACAGTTATGAATACACCAGTCGGTTCAGTGCAAACTGTGTTCTCTAGCATTCATCCTTATAGCTGTCCCCAAGGTCTTGCTAGCATTTGTAGGTGGGTGGGTATGGGGGAGGCCCAGCACGCCCTATGGAAAGAATGGTGTTTTTCTGGCAACTGCTGCTTCTCAGCCATCCAGACTGCTGTTTGGGTGGGCGGGATGAAGAAATACTATTCTGTCAAGTGAAGAGCTTTGAAGTGGGGACAAACACAATCTGGTAGTATTACAGAGGCATTATTCACCCGGTGACTCACTCTAAGGCTCCCACACAGCAGAGGCAAGAAGTAACCTTTGTAACCTTGAAGATGTTGGCCAAGTAGAGACCAGCCTCAAGTGCATGTTGAGGTAGACACAAAGAGAGAACAAAGACTGCATGCTAGAGTGCCAGTGCATGATGAACAATCATCAAATAACAACACAAAACCTACTGTACACATCTAACTCAGCTAAGTAATGAGTACTTAAAAGAAATTTCCCCTCGGAGCAGGTGTCTGCTGAAAGCATTGTAAGGCAGTTCAGTGTGGGAACACTTAACGTAAGCATGTTTGCTAGCAGGTAGATATGGAGCCAGTCCCTTTTCCCTGTGCAGACCTCTCCCAACATCACCATTCATCAGGATTCTCTGGGAGTCCAATTTGCTGACAGCCATGTTTTCTGTGTTCCAAGGACACACTGCTCTATGTTCAGAGCCTTGCAGACAAAATTCAAGCAGATGCAGTCACCAGGCCTTTAGAACATGCAATGCAAAGAAGACCATCACGGAAGGTGGCCCAGGACCTCCAGATGTGCAGGCAGCTGAACAAATGACCAACAGGAAAGGCCTTAACCCAGGCAGTGCTTGTGTCTTACTAAAATAATTACATACCTGGAACCCAGCCACAGTTTCAGGTTGACAGAGACAGCTAGTTCATAGAACTGTACACTGAAGCCTGAAAGCAAAACAAAAGCAAAACTGTGAAGTCATTTGAAGCTGATTGGGAAGAAAGGACTATGTAATGAATAGCTGGAAGAGAACTGGGTTGAAACTGTTGTTGGTAATGGCTTGCAGGTAGATCCGAGAGAACCAGCCGCATGCAATCCACTCCTCTTGTAAGTGTCTAGTACTTACACGGTTGTGTTTTATAGGTTATATCGATCCCTCCCTCACTGTGTTTGCTGTATTTAAAGTGCTTACTTTCTATGGACACATATAATTGTTATGGTAGGTAAGGTGCAGCTTGCCTAGAATACATAGCTATAATCAAAACAAACAAATTGAAAGCCTCTTAGGACCTTTCCTCTGCAATTATCAGGAGCCCAACACAAAACAGTGTAAGGAGAAGGGAGACTTTGTTATCAGAAACTTCATGGTTCCCAGTCCCCAAGAACTGGAATGCAGGAGGTTCTCACACACTGAAAATCCTACCAGCGCTGTCTTTTGTCTGACTCACTAACCTGTTGTGGGCACCACTTGTAAGGGCACCCAGTGTGACTGCCAACAAGCCACCAGTTCACGTTTTCTTCCTTTCAAACAGCAGCAAGACTGAGCTCTAACCTTAAACCCAATTCCAAATTCCCGAGAAAGAACTGAGTTTGGCTTGGTTTACGTCAAGGACCCACCTCCAAAGGAATTAACTGTAACCACAGGGACACACTATGTTAATTCCTACCACAACCCTACTTGTTTTGGTGCAAGAAATGGTTCAAGAAAAGCATGTACTGTCTCGACAAACAGTATTTGCCTTCCAAGTTGCTTTTGGCTGTAAGAGGATATTTATTTTCTCATATAACGAAAGTACTCCCTACAATTTGGTGAGCCCAAGATTCAGGTCAGCTTAACCCAACCAGTGTAGATAGCACTCACCATGTTCCATGTGCTAGAGGCTGGAGATGTTTGAGAGAATGCTGAAGACAGTAACTCCTGCCTCAAGGGTGCTCATATTCTGTGGCGGTTAATTCAGTGACTTGACAACATTAAAAGGTCCTTAGCTGGGCATGGTGGCACACGACTATAAGCCCAGAAGTCAGGAGATTGGAGTAGGAGAATCACTGTGAATTTGAAGCCATCATGGGCTACAGAGTGAGTTCCAAGTTAGCCTGGGGTATAGGAGACCCTGCTTCTAAGATAAAACCAAACAAAAAGAACCTAAATGTTTTGATATATATATATTGCTTCTGAACTCTGCCAATGCCAGAATGTTAGCTACCTATCTCTCTTGACATCATGCATTTGCCTAGGCCACACAAGTACTAACTAAAGGATTTTTTTTTTTTTTTTGAGACAGGTCTTATGAAATCAGGACTCAAATTCACTATGTAGCTGAGGATGACCTTGAACTTCTGATCCTCCTGCTTCTGCCTCCCTAATTGTTGGGATTATTGGGTATGTGCCACTATACCTGGCTTAAATAAAGAAATCTTAAATTCAGACTCACTATGTAGCCCAGGTAGGCCTAGAACTCACAACAATCCTCCTGTTTCAGCTTCCTGAGTGTTTATGATTACACATATGAGCCACTACACCCAGGTTCTGAACCTAGAAGTACTCCTGGCTCTTGGAGAGAGGTCTGGACTTGCTAAAGCACATGAGCCTGAAAAAATTCAGGGACTCTTAAGTCAGGGGGAGGTGAGGATGGCTTTTAGACAAAGAACTACAAAACAATTGTCCTGAGACTTCTCAGATCAGGCATAGCTCCAAATCTTAGGACTGATGGAGATGGTAAAAACCACCTATAGCACTTACCTTCTCTTTGCTAGGACGAAACACTAGACCAGAATCAGCTTTGGGAAGAAAGATTTATATTTCAAAGTTACAGATTTGAGGGGGAAGTTTCATCATGGCTGGTGGGAAAAGCTTAGCAGGAGCAGATAACCAGACATCACATCTTCCCATATCAGCAGGGAGGAAGCAGAGAAAGTAAGCAAGCTAGCACTGACAAGTGGGTCTGGACTATGAAAACCCAAGGCCCATCCCCAGTGGCATACCTCCTCTAGCAGGCAGAGCTCTGCCTCCCAAAGGCTCCATTAGCTGGCAATAATGTATAGGCTTCAGCATAAACACATGAAGCTATGGAGACATTTACATTCAAACCACCACACCACATCGTGTATAGTCTAGTTGGAAGCTCTCCCCAAGGTCACAGGAAGGAAACCAGGACAGATGGGAGGTAGCTCACACAAAATGAATGTGACTATAAATCATGTATTTGATTTGCAAAGGGGACTGATGCATATAGAAAGGGTGGGCTGATGGCCTCCTCAGCAATAGCCAGAGAGGCCATTTGGTGTGGATGAAAGCACATCGAATGAAGGCTAGACAATAGATACTCTTGGTATCAACTTCTATAGTGCAATAGCCAGACAGTTTGTAAGGCATACTAGAATGTCATCACTTTGGCAGAGGTTGTGGACAATTGTCTTCATCTGAGTTCAGGCAGGAAATGTGCTCTTGAATCTCAAGTTTCCAGCCTTGGCATGGGGATTACTGTTCAGTGATGGAACCTAGGAACTTCTGGAAAGAAAAGGTGTAAAATGAAACATAATTCTGATAAACTTTAATAATGTAGGAAAAAGAGAAAAAAATCCTAGGTAATTACTTCCATGAAATACAAATTGGAAACACAACATCCTATATAAAGAGAACAATAATAAATCTTCACATGAAGAGACAAATTATGAAGAAAGCTAATAAATACATAAAGAGGACTTTAATGGTATTTGTAAAGTTTTGCTTCATGTTATGAGTGGTGAATACATGAGTGTTTTATTATCTCCATGTCTTTTGTTGTTGTTGTTTTGACATTTAAACAATAGTTTTATTTATTTATTTGAGGAAGAGAGAGAGAATATGGATCTGCTAGGGCTTTTTGTCTCTCATGCACCACTCTGTGTATCTGGAGTTACATGGGCACTTGGGAACTGAACCCAGGCAAGCAAGCTTTGCAAGCAAGCTCCTTTAATTACTGAGCCATATCCCCAGCCCTTGTGATCTTCCTTCCACAGCCTTCTGAGTGCTGGGATTACGGGTATACATTGCTACACAGAGCCTCTCTACTCTGTTTTCACTCTTGAAATATTTTACTTAGGAATAAGATTAAACATCATTTTTCCAGTTTTGAATCCATCACTTGTCCTTGATTCATAGTTAGTGAGTAGGGAGGTGGAGAAAAGGAACTGAATTCTGACATCTTTCTCCTTTTAGAAGAAAGGACCAGATATCGGCTCCCTAATCTCCAGTCATCAGAACAGTTCCTCATTTTTGCAGCAGTGGATATGCCCACCCTCCCTCCCTCTCTTCCTGTCTCCCTACTCCCTTGCTATTTTTTCCCATTACATTTAGGAACTCAGTTGCATCCTACAATTTGCCACTGTCCCAGTTGCAGTGAGGAGTGGGTGTAGTAGACATTCAATATCCACTGCTATGTGTCATTGTTCCTGAGTCAACTTTGCTTTTCAAAAACACAATATGTTATTAAACAAAAATCTCTCCTCTGTTGTGAACAACAAACTGGAGATTGGGTTTTTTTTTTTAATGTATATTGAAGAAAATTGTAAACATACTTAGTCCATGCAAAGGCCAATCACCTGATAAGGTTGATTGGGAGTTGATAGGGTGGGTCCCCTTCCACCCCATACCAACTCTGCAGGCACATAATAACAACGTTTTGCTATAAAAACGCTAACTTCTCTTCTGTTGTACTTCTGCTGTTATTCAAAAAACAGCCAAATGGATGTTATTGAAATCCGGTCCCCAAAAAAAGGTTGAAATTGCTCCCCAGCTGGGCCTGAGACCCTGTGTGCCAAATTTCAGCCTAAAGAGAATTCTTATATTTGAGTCACTGTGAGCAGCTGAAAATATGAGGTTTGGGGTGGAAATGCTAACAGTCTCTTAACTATCATTTTGCAAACCATGTGATTATAACACAATGCAAACCTCCTCTAGAGCAAAGCTCTGGCAAATGCAACAGAAACAAGACGTCTGGGCCATGAAGTTCTGCCTCTACAGGCTTCTGCTAGGCTCACAGCAGGCAGAGGAGGCCTGGAGATGACACTGTCATCTTACAGTGTGTGCGGGTTGAAGGAAAGAAAGGCCCTGTCGGTAAATCCCTGCAGAATAGCAGGAGCGTGTGCAGCTCATTCCTTTACAGGGCTCCTTGGAACAGGGCTTCCGGTCACCCTTGCTTGTTCTGGAAGTGTTATCACCAACACAGTGCTTGATTCCAACCAGACACGAGTTGTTTGCCACCTCTAGTCCCCTTGGCTTAGTTACACTCGCTCCCATTCCAACTTGGCAAAAATGCCCGCACTGCTTGGCCACTTGCTTCTGTCATCTGGCATTTAAATGTGGGCTGAATCTCTCCTTAGTAACATTCAGGGCCACAAAGATGCATTCGTTCCGGGCTTCAAATACATGCCCCACACAAGGAGAGCCCACATGTAGGTAGAGATTCCATAGGCCAATCCATTCATAGAACTCCCCCATGGTAGAGAGGTATCAGAGCTTCCTGGGGGCAGCTCCTCTGAGTTCTGTTTCTAGAAAGGCTCCTCACCACATGTCCCTTTGAGCTAGGCTCCTCTCTAGACCCAGAATAGAAGTTGCTCCCAAAGCCCTAAAGGCTGGAGCTAATTTGTGCCACTTTCCAGCCAACCTATTTTGGCTAAGACCGTGAAGCACACTGAGTCTTTATTTCCTTATCTATACAATGGGGACAATACTTGCCTTCAATCCACTTCTGAAAATCATAAAATGTGAAAGCATTTTCTAAATTGCAAAGTACTATGAACATAGTGAACTGTTATTATCTCTAGAATCTCATCATGTTTTCAAAATTGTAATCTGAGTTAAAGTTACAGTCAAATCAATAGAAAATGGTTTTAAAAGATTGGCTTCAATTACAGATCGCAGACTACAAGTCCTGAAACTCAGTAAGCCATTATTAGATTCCCAATATATGCTCAGTTCTCCAATAAGGACAATGATAGATACATGGTCAATGGAGACAGAATCCCTAACATTAAGAAAAATAGCACTGAATGCATGATCCTTGTAAACAAAATGAGAGATGTTCTAGATAGACATGGAAGTTGTTCTGAGGTGAAGTCACTGTGAAAGCCAGAAACAAGGAGTATATCTGTGTTCATAATGCATGTGATTCTATGTCTATGTCTGTGTCGATTTGTACCCTTCTTTGGGGGCATCTTAGTTTGTTTGGGCTGCCTTAGCAACATCCCTTAGACTGCATAATTTGTAAACTACAGATAGATAAATCTTCCAGCATGAGGGATTAGCAGGTCCAAGTTCAACATATCATCAGATCTGATGTCTGGTCAGAGCTTTCTGTCTGCTTCATACATGGTATGGTCTAGTTGGATCTTCACATGGTTGAGGGGGCAAATGAGCTACCACCTCCTTTTGTAAGAATGCTAAATGCTAATCTCATTTTTGAGCACAAAGCCTTAGGGATTTAGTCATCTCCCAAAGTTCCCGTGTCTTGACACCATCACATTGGGATAAGGCTTCAGATTAGGAGTGGTAGGGAGACTCAAACCTTCAGATCACAGCAAAGGGACTTAGTCTTCAGTGTTGTGTGGTGTTGGGATGGGGGTTGCTAATCCAAAGTACTTTGAGTTTGCCTGTTATACTATCCCATTCCTCCAGTTAGTATGATTGAACAAGGGAAGGGTGCTGGTCCAAATCAATTCATTGAAAGTTCTTCATTGGATTCCTGTAAATGTGGAGCACTAGAGAGAGGCTCTCTCTTGTGGAGTATGTAAATGAATGGATGTTCTCAGAATGGAGTTGTCTGTGGCTCTGTAGCCATCCCTTCGAGTTAGGGGAAGAATGTCTGTAGAAGAGCAAGGAAGTCCATTCCAGTTGATGCAACCTTCACAGGAGATGGGCATGCTGAAAGCACTGTTTGGATCACAGGAATCCCAAGGCAAGCTCTTCTTTTACTTCTGAAATGAAATTTCCCTTTTGTGCCTACTAAAGATCTGAACTGGGAATCCGAAGTCTTAGAAAATGGGATTTGAGTTACATATTTTTTCAAATGAGCAGGATTCTGATACTCCCAGGGAAGAAGACAAGAGCTTTCTGAACATGTGGAGCTCCTTTGATGATGGTCCAGAGTTTGAGGAAGCTGAGAAAATTAGCAACTAAGACAGGAGTCAAGTGGGAAAAGTTAAGTCAGTGGATTGTTAAAGGAGAGAACAGTGTGGGTGTTTCTTCAATGTAGGTAGGAGCTGAGGCTTGATTAGAAGGAAATGACGTTTCTAAAAATAAAATAAAGAAAAGCCATATTTAATGGCAACACTGTAATGCTTGTTGTATTAGTCTGTTGGAGCCATCATAACACATGCCCATAGAATAGCTAACTTAAAAAGGGGGTATCTATTTTGTTACAGTTCTGGAGGCAGCATGCTAGAAAATTCAGTTTCTAGTGAGGGTGCCCATCATGTTAGATGTGGCCTTCTCAGTGTGTCCTCATGTGACCTCTCCTTCATAAATATTAAGGAAGCATACTAGGGTCTCTTCTCTTCTTAGAACATTGATTCTATTACATTAAGCTTTACCTTGTGACCTCATTTATTACCTCCAGATACAATCACATTGGCTGTTGAGGCTTAGCTCATGGATTTGAGGAGGACACAACTTAGTCATCTTATCTGTCAATACGGGGAGTAGGAGAAGTGATGGTAATGGAGAGACTCACATGCAAGTGATGAGCATGCAGAACATTACAACTACCTTCAAGAAAACCACAGGATGTCATCCTGTTGAAACATGAAGATCCAGGATCCAGCAGTTCCACTTTAATTTTGGAAAGTCTTTTGAATGTATGCACTATGAAATACATTAAAAAATGCTAGTCTGGGGAGATGGCTCAGCAGTTAAGGTACTTGACTGAAAATCTAACAACCCTGGTTTGAGTCCCCAGCAACCCACATAAAGCCAGATGCATTTGGAGTTCATTTGCAGTGGAAGGAGGGTCTGGAAGGTCCATTCTCTGCATCTCTCTCTCATCTCTGTCTCTCTCTCTCTCTTTCTCATCTGTCTCTCTCATCTCTGTCTCTATCTTTCTCACCTCTGTCTCTCTCTCATCTCTGTCTCTCTCTCCACTTGCAAATATACTTGTTTGTTTGTTTTGTTTTGTTTGTTATTTTGAGGTAGGGTCTCACCAGCTCAGGCTGACCTGGAACTCACTCTGTATTCTCAGGGTGGCAATCCTCCTACCTCTGCCTCCTGAATACTGGGATTAAAGATGTGTGCCACCACACCTGGCAATGAAAACATTTTTATTAAATGATTGCTGTTTTTTTGAGATAGGGTTTTATGTAGCCCAGGTTTGCCATAAACTCAAAAAGTAGCTGAGGATGACCTTGAAGTTATTTTTGAAAAAAAAAATTATTTATTTATTGGAGAGAGAGGAAGACAGACAGAGGGAAGGAGAAAAAGGAGAATGGGTACACCAGGGCCTCTAGTCACTGCAAACGAGCTCCAGATGCATGTATCACCTTGTTCATATGGCTTACACAGATACTGAGAAACCAAACCTGGGTCCTTGTGCTTCACAGGCAAGTGCCTTTAGTGGCTAAGTCTCTTGTCCAGCCCAGTCTTGTACTTCTTATCTTTCTGCCCTTACTTCCCAAGTTCTGGGATTGTACTCATACACTATCATGCTTGGAGTTTTTTAAATTTTTTTTATTTATTCTATTTATTTATTTGAGAGTGACAGACAGAGAGAGAAAGAGAGAGAGAGAATGGGCGCACCAGGGCCTCCAGCCACTGCAAATAAACTCCAGATGCATGTGCCCCCTTGTGCATCTGGCTAACGTGGCTCCTGGGGAATGGAGCCTCAAACAGGGGTCCTTAGGCTTCACAGGCAAGCGCTTAAATGCTAAGCCATTTCTCCAGCTTGGGTTCATTTTTTGTGTGTGCTGGCAATCAAACTCAGGGCTTTGTGCATGCTAAGCAAACACTCCCAACTGAGTACAACCCCAGCTCACATTTTTACCATTATTGTTATCTTAAAATATTTTTTTATTGTTGTTTATTTATTTGAGAGGGGGAAAGAGAGAGAGGGAGAAAGAGAATGGGTGTGCCAGGGCTTCCAGCCACTACAAGTGAACACCAGACACATACACCACTTGTGTAAATGGCTTATGTGGGTCCTGGGAAATTGAACATGGGTCCTTTGGTTTTGCAGGCAAGTGCTTTAACCACTAAGTCATATCTCCAGCCCTTATTATTATTTTAATATTTATTTATTTTCACGCATGGGGGTAGGCATAGGGGGGTGGGTATGGATGTGCCAGGGCATCTTATCACTGCAATGAATACTACAGGTTGGCTGGTATTTTTTGTCTGGCTTATCTGGTTGGCTTTGGAATTGAACCCAGGCTTGCAGACTTTGCAAGCAAAGATCTTTAACTGCTATCGTCCCAGCACCTTCATTAGTATTTTTCTAATTATTATTATTATTTGGTTTTTAGAGGTAGGATTTCACTCTAGCTTAGGCTGATGGCCTCGAACTCACGGTGATCCTCCCAAAGGCTGGGATTAAAGGTATGCACCACCATGTCCAATTATACATTATTTTTAAAATTAGAAAAAATGGGAGTATCTAAATATCAATTAAAAGGATGAGGAAAAATAAATGTTAGTACATTCATCCAGTCAGTCCTATGTAGCCATGGAAGTGAAAAAAAAAAAAACAACAGAAATGTATGTCTCAACAATGAGTAAATCTCAGAGATAATCATACTGGCCAAAAAAAGAAAGAAAGAAAAGAGAGAAAGAAGGAAAGAAAGAAAGAAAGAAAGTAAGAAAGAAAGAAAGAAAGAGAGAAGGGAAGGGAAGGAAGAAAGAAATGAATGGAGTGCATAGAGCACAACAAATCCGTGTGCTGCTCAAGCTGGTGCGCATCTGTAGGTTCATCTCTTCCCAAGTTGTGGTCACTGACTTCTGTGGGAGCTGGACAGTGGCTGAGGAAGGATTATTTGTACCACAGAAACCAGCAGATGCTTTAAAATTTGAAAAATTAGTTGTTAACTGTTTACAGCACATCACTGGGGGACATTTTAATGAAAATACTTAGGACAATATAATATATTGCAGTACATAGACAAAGCATAGTTGTTTTTATTTATTTGGTTTATTAGAGAGAGAAAGAAGCAAATAGAGAGAGAGGGAGGGAGGGAGAATGGGCTCACCAGGGCTTCTAGTACTGCAAAGGAACTCCAGATGCATATGCCACCTTGTACATCTGGTTTACATAGGTCCTAGGGAATTGAACCTGAGCCCTTTGGCTTTGCAGGCAAGTGCCTTAACTGCCAAGCCATCTCTCCAGCCTTAAAGCCAAGTTTTTGATGTGAGAAACCCCACACTCTAGACACTTATCACCTCTTGAGGGAAGAGAAGGGAAGAAATATATGACTAGGAAGGGAAACATAACAGCTTTAAATGAATTTGAAATACTTTGTTTCTTCTTCTTCTCTGTCTCCCTCCTTCTCTTCCTCTCTGCTTCTTTCCCCTTTCTTTTTATGTTTGGTTAAGGCAGAATCTTGCTGGACATGGTGGCATGTGCCTGCTCTCCCAGTACTTGGAAGATGTTCAGCAATTAAAGGTGCTCGCTTGTGAACCTTCTTGGCCTAGATTCAATTCCCAAGCCATCCGAGCAAGCTAGTTGCAGAAAAAGCAGCCACAGAGGCCTGGTGCATGCTTTCACACATGTGCAGATTTCACAAAATGATGATGGCCCAGTAACAACAGAGGCAGGGTCTTGCCACGTAACGGAGGCTGAACTTGAACTCCCAATCCTTATTCAGCCTCCAAAGCAAAGGGATACAGCAAACCCAGCTTGAAATGCTTCATTTCTTAAATGGGGGAGTATTAATTATTGAGTACTGAGTATTAATTATTGTATACTTGGTACATTTTAGTAGCATTCAATAAATCAGTGCAACATGGAAGCCAATTCTCCCATACACTACAGAGTTACTCAGGTAAAACAGTGTGGCTAGAGGGGCTCTCCATCCTTGTGTGTCTCACAGTTTTGCAGTAAAGAGGGTGGATTCCTGATTCCAGATTTGGCCACTGGGATTTCCAGTTGAATTTACAGCATTCCTAGGGATGCATGCAGATACCCCATTTGCTTTTGAGGGTTCCCAAAGTCAGAATAAATACCAGCACCGGGAGAGCAAAGAGCATTGGTAGGGAACCTTCTGGGCAATTAACCTCATCTCAGCTGTCTGGACTGCCATGCAGGTAGGCATTACTTTTGGTTACTGGCAGAAAATAGCATATGTAGTACAGGTGTCTAATCAACTTGGGTCAGAAGAAAGCCTATGTTTTCACAGGGAGGGACAGGAGAAAGAAATGCCAGGGGTAGAGCCATGGCTGACATGGGTCAGGAGAAGCTGTGAGGTGATGGTTTTGTTCCTGGCAGGAAGATTATCTGTCTGGGTTGGAGACATGGCTTAGTGGTTAAGGCACTTGCCTGCAAAGCCTAAAGACCTAGGTTTGGTTCCCCAGTACCCACATAAGCCATATGCACAAGGTGGCACATTCCCATGGAGTTTGTTTGCAGTTGCTGGAGGCCTGCTGTGCCCATTCTTTCTCTCATAAATAAATAAATAAACAATATTTAAAAAGAAAGAAAGATCATCTGTCCTTATACTGGGGTTTCTGCCATGTTTTCATTCCTAGGCAAGGTGGTAGTGATGGTTAATCTCTTTTTGTCAAATTGGCATGATTTAGAATCACCATGGAAACAAATCTCTGGGCATATCTGTGACAGATTTTCTAGAGTAGGTTAGTTGAAGTGTGAAGAACTATCCTAACTGTGGGTAGCATGAGTTCATGGGCTGGGTCCCTGGTTGAATAAACAGGACAGCACAAGCCGAGTATTCATCTCTATTTGCTTTGTAAGTGTGGACTGGATGTGACCAGATCCTGCTGTCATGATGGACTGGCCCCCCTCAAAGTGGAAGCCCAAACTCCCCACCTCCTTTAGTTGCTTTTCTTCAGTTATTCTGTCTCAACAACAAGAAAGACAACTGTCATGGTCAGCTTCGTATTGCTGGGATGTACTTCCAAATTAGGCACAGGAGGAAAAGGATTTATCGAAGCTTACATATCCAGAGGAAGCTCCATAATGGCAGAAGAAGCTGACCCCCTTTCACAGGTCCAAGCAGAGAGAAATACCACATGCAAACATGTTCCAGAAACCCCAGGTAGAGCTCAAGCACTCTGCATACCTTAGGCTGGCATTCTAGATCCACACCCAAACACATCATAGGGGGGATCTGCCCACAGTGACACCAAGTTACAAGCGTGAATAAAACTCCTGAGTCTAGGGCTGGAGACATGGCTTAGCAGTTAAGCATTTCCCTTTGAGGCTTAAGGACCACGGTTCAAGGTTCAATTCCCCAGGACCCATATAAGCCAGATGCACAAAGGGGCACATGCATCTGAAGTTCGTTTGCAGTGGCTGGAGGCCCTGGTGCACCCATTCTCTATCTATCTGCCTCTTTCTCTCTCTGTCTGTTGCTCTCAAATAAATAAACAAACAAACAAAAATCTCCTGAGTCTATTGCAGGGGCCATCCATTCAATGTACCACCACAACTGATACAATAGTCTAAAATACTGTGTTTGTTCTCAGGACTTCTCTTCAGGCAAGTCACTACAGCACCTATCCACTGGCCTGCATTTTGTGCTTCTTTCTGCCTGCTCTCCCACCTCCCCTTCACATCGGCCACACCACATTCTTTCTGCACATGCTGTTCTCTTCTTGGCACACACCACCCCTTCTATAGTCCTCCCCTTCTTTATGCTGCTTCTTATGAGACCCCCTCCTCACTCCATAGGTTTCCTCAGACATGATCATTTCCCTTCATACCCAGCATGCTTGGTTCCTCTGCTATAACACTGAGCTCCTTCCAGTCAAGGGCATGTGTTATTTAATGTTGTGTCTATCCCCAGGGCCCTGCAAAGAACATAGCATAGACTTTAAGTAGGTGCTTAGTAGGGGAGGGATGAATGGAGGGAGATCTTTCTCTTCTTTATCCAGCCTCTCCTTTACTCATCTTTCCTCTTTCAAACTATCTGATAACACCCATGCAGATTTCTGTTGTGCAGAAAACAAGGCAAGAAGTGGGGTGTGGTGAGGGACCAGGAAACACATACTAGCAAAAAGCAGAAAAGTGCAATTACATGCTTTGTGGAAAATACATTCAATGCATAAAGGCTGGAGATGCATAGAAGACAGGAGTCGGATGATAATCAAGCTCCTGGTACATGTCCTTCCCCTTCAGCTGTGACCTTCAGCTCCGTGTGTGCATGTGTGTGTATGTGTGTCCTGGTCTGGAGTCTCCTGAACTGTGGTCAATAGCTAGCTATTTCATGTGTGTGAAGCCCTGAATTCTGCTCTGAATGCAACTATAGTAGGTTCCACTAATTAATTAAATTGTACTTCATAGACTTGGAGTCAGGTCTCTTGAATACAAGATGCAAATTTATGCAACATATGCAAATCACTCATGTTCTCAAATTTCATGAACAAAATCTGGTAGCCTTGAGATAAAAAAGCCCCTGCCAAGCATCATCTCTCCTAATTATTGCTTAATTTCTCCCCCTTTAACATTGAACTAACACTTTCAGGCTTGGCAGAAACTGGAAGAAACACAAAGAAAGCTGGTTAATAAACAGGAAGTTCCTTAAGGGCAATGATCCTATAATCTATTTATTTTATGATCTCCAGAAGTTCCTAATGTCCTATCAAGCACGCACAGTCTTGGACAGGGTATGCCACCAGGCTTGACTTTGAGATTATAAAATACTCAAATAAGCCAAAGTTGAAAGCCCTGCAAGCTTTATAAAGCACCACATTTAAAACTAGAACCAGAGAAATGATGAGCTGCTCTGTACATGTAGCTATTTATTATTTTTAAATTAATTCAAATTAAATAACTTTAAAAAATCATTTATCAGTCACACAAGCCACATTTCAAATGTCAATAGCTACTTGTAGTCAATGACTTTTTAACTAGGTGGTATAGATACAGAGCACGTAAGTTGGTTTCTTTCTTTACTTTCTTCTTATCCTCTTCCTCTCCCTCTTCTTCCTCTTCCTCCCTCTTCCTCCTTCTTCCTCCTCCTCCTTCCCCTTCTTTTTCTTTTGAGGTGGAGTCTCACTCTAGCCCAGTCTTAACTGGAGCTCACTCTGTATTCCAGGCTAGCCTCAAACTCACAGTGATCCTCCTGCTTCTGCCTCCTGAGTGCTGGGGTTAAGGCGTGTGCCATCTCTCTTGACCAGACTCTTTTTTTGTTGCTGTGAAGAAATAAGCTGACTAGAAGCAACTTAAGGGAGGAAAGGTTTCATTTCAGCTTACTTTTCCAGGACATACATCATGTCAGGAAAAGCATGGCAGAAGGTGTGGAAGGCCAGCTGTTCATAGTCCATACACAGTCAGGACGCAGAGGACAAACAGGAAGTGAGTCTGGGCTGTGAAATCTCAAGGCCTGGTCCCAGTGACCTACTACTTCCTCCACCAAGGCTCCACCTCTTAAAGGAGCCAAACCTCCCAAACAACACCATCAAGCTGAGGACCAAGTGTTCAAACACATGGGCCTGTAAGGGACATTTTATGTTCAAACCACAGCAGAGCATTTTCATTATTATGAGATGACTATTGCCAGCTCATGGGTGTGCATATCACTGTGAGGTTCATTGGTCTGAATAGAAATAAATGATTCTTGGCCTGGAGAGATGGCTTAGTGGTTAAGGCACTTGCCAGAAAAGCCTCAGGACCCAGGTTCAACTCCCCAAGACCCATGTAAGCCAGATGCACCACGTGGTGCATGTGTCTGGAGTTCGTTTGCAATGGCTGGAAGCCCATTTTCTCTATCTGCCTCTTTCTCACTATCTTAAGTAAATAAAATATTCAGTTCTCCCCTTGTGTCTCTTGTTGGTTCTTCCACCAGTCATTTTTGGAGCAAGGCTTCAATCTACTCTACCCTACTTCTTACCTTAGCTTCACTATATCTATAAGAACACCATTTTCAAACACTTCCAAATAAGGTTACCTTGAAGGTACTAGGGATTAGAGCTTTGACTCATCTTTTAGGAAGTTAGAACTGAAACCCATCACAGGAGGGCTAGTGTAGGACTTGATTATCTGCATAAATAACAAGCTCCCAGCTGGTACTAATGCTGCTCCAGAGACCACACTTTGAAAACTATAGTACAACTGTCTATGCAAGCCAGGTTGAGTGATGTAGGCCTATAATCCTAGCTACTTGGAGGATGAGACAGGAGGATCACAAATTCAAGGCCTGATTGGGCTACCATGTGAGTTCTAGGCCAATCTGGGCAATTTAGTGAGACTGTTTCAAACAGTTAAAAAAAAAAAAAAAAAAAGGCACGAGAGATGGCTCAGTGATTAAAGGCATTTGCTTCCAAAAGTTGACAGCCTGGGGTTCAATTCCCCAGTACACACACACAAAAAATCCAGAAGCACAATATGGTGCATGCATCTGGAGTTTGCTTGCAGTGACAAGAAGCTCTGGTATACCTCTCAGTCTCTTTTGTCTGCCTCTTTCTCTTTGCCTCTCTCTTAAATAAATAAAGAAATAAATAGGTAAATAAGTAAAAAGAAGGCTAGAAGTATAGCTCAGTGGCAGAGCCTTTGCCAGCATGCATGAGGTTCAATCTTTAGTAACACAAAAACAAATATACATATAGCACAACTATCTAAACAGCCATGAGGTTTTGTTGGTGATGATGGTGGGTATTATTACTATTCTTTTTGACAGTCTTTGCAGTCCAAGCTAGCCTGAACTCATGATCCTCCTGCCTCACCCTTCCAGGTGCTGGCATGTTCACACACACACACACACACACACACACACACACACACGACTTAAAAGCAGACTTATGGAAATGTAAAAGTTGTAAATAACTGTTTTGTTTCTCAAATAAGCTATCAAAATAGCTGCATTATTATTGTTTTTTTTCTTTTCTAGTATTTTATTTATTTGGTTGAGAGACAGCAAAAGAAGGAGAGAGACAGAAAGAGATAAAATAGGTGCACCAAGGCCCCCAGCCACTGCAAATGAACTCCAGATGCATGTGCCACCTTGTGCATCTGGCTTACATGGGTACTGGAGAATCAAACCTGGGTCCTTAGGCAAGTGCCTTAACTGCTAAGCAGTCTCTCCAGCCCCCTTGTTGTTCTTGAGATGGGATCCCACTATGTTCAGGCTAGACTCAAACTTCTAGGCTTAGGTAATCCTATTGCATTAGCCTCACCAGAAGCTGAGACTACAGATCTAAGCCACCATGTTCAGCCAGAATTCCATTTTAAAGCATACTTGAGAGACAGTCTTCCAGTCTGCTTATGAATATTTCCAAGGACAGGGATGTCATGACTCGTGCAGCAGCCTTACCTGCATCTATGCCTATGAACTGCATGCTTCCAAACTTCCTGAATATCTGATATATCTAGATATCTGATGACAGCCCAATGTGTCAATATTAAATTCTGTATTTTTTCTAAGAGTTCTCAAAATTCTCCAGATTCTGCTTTGCTTTCAAGGGTACACTTATGGAGGATTTTTGGAGTGATAACCTTGTTCTTCGTGGGTTGTGAATTAGTAAGAAATACACACAGGAATCCAGCAGGGGGAGATTCAAAGATCAGATTTATTTCTAGTAAATGGAGACTGAAGAAGAGAATTTGGCTTTATCACAATGAGCCTTCTTATTGTCATCTACCTGATAGAATATATGTCATGCAGTCACTTGTGGAGAAGCAAGACAACTAGGTCTACACCACTGTGCAAACTTCTAGTGCGTGGATTCTAGCCACTGCTGTGTAAAGGAAGCAACCCCCACTGACAACACTAGAAGGAAGGCTGTTCAGCATCTCTTCCCTCACACCCTCACTCAAGAGGGCCTTCCTTCTCCTGGAGTTGCCTACTTACCCTCCATCCCCACTGCTTTCTTCCCTTCAAACAGAATCCCATGTTATGCGCAGAAGATCTCCAAATGTCTCAGGAAACGAACTGGATCCTCAGCTCAAGCCAGTTAGGCTAACACCAATCCCCTTGCAAGTGACTGGGTGTCAAATTTAGCATTCTGTCAATCAGTGCCCTGCATTGACCCCAAGGCTGTTTTTGCCCTGCCTTGTATCTGAGCAGTTGTGTGATAAATGGTGCTTCTCTTTGTAATTTTTTAGACTAAATGGTGGTGATATTTACTGAAGTTCACTTGTATGTAGGAAATTCCAGTCTATAGTTGCCTTTAGTTGAAGTTATGTTAAGCAACTTTTTGGTTTCTAGTTTTTCCTTTGAATTGAGAATTTTCACTGTAATGTAATCATAACCCCCTTTCAGTAGCTTTTTTTGCCCCTCTCCCCCACCCAATTCCACTGAACTCCTTTTCAAACAGTCCCTCTTCTATTTTGAAGTCTCCCCCTTTCTCATCCATTAGGTCATGCTGATGGTTATTTTACAGGTCTTGTGGAGGTAACAGCAGCTGACATGAGGTCATGAATATGATAGTTACTTCATGTCTGGAGGGTAGTGTCCCAAGGTACACCTTCTCACCTTCTGCCTTTTATGTTCTTTGCACCCTCCCCCTCTTGCACAACATTCCCTGAGCCTTGGAGGGCATGGCAGAGTTGTCTCATGTAGTGCTGAGCACTCCATCACTTATTCTCAGTCCTTCAACTAGTCTCTTCAGTATGCACTACCTTTTGCAAAATGAAACTTCTCTGGCCAATGGTGAAAGCAGCACTAATCTATGGCCATAAACATAGTATAAATTTTAGGGAGCAATTTGATGAGAATATTATATCCGTTTAGTGAAATAATAGTAGTAGCTTCATCCCCACCTAGGGTGCATGACCTTCTCAGTCATAGATTTTTGACTAGGTTTTCAGTACTAAGCATGGGTTCCTACCCACAGAATGAGCCTGAGATCCAATCAAAAGAACAGTTGGTTACCCCAATTCCAGTCATGCCACTATTGCACTAGTAGGTACATTATGCTGTCTCAGGCTTGCCTTGAACTCACAGTGATTCTCCTGCCTCTGCCTCTGAGAGTGCTGGGATTAGCCCAGCCTTGTTAATATGTTTTTCAAAGCAGATCTCACTCTAGCCCAGACTGACCTGGAATGTACTCTATAGCCCAGATTGGCCTCAACTCAGAGTGATTCTCCCACCTCAGTCTCCTGAGTGCTGGTCTTAAAGGTGTGTGCCACCATGCCTCCTGTGTATTAAAAAAAGTTGTTTTAAATTTTTTGAGACCACCATCTCACTATGTAGTCCAGGATGTCCTGAACTCACTGTGTAGACTAGGCTGGCCTAGAACTTATGGCCATCTGCTTGCTGCAGCCTCCAGCCTCCTGAAAGCTGGAATTATAAAGGGGAGCTACCATATCTGACTGTTGTTTTTATTTTATTTTAAATTTTTAAATATTTAACTAATTTATTTATCTGAGAGTGAGAAAGAGATAGATAAATGACAGATAGATAGATAGATAGATAGATAGATAGATAGATAGACAGACAGACAGATAGGGACAAATAATGGGCATGCCAGGGCCTCTAGCCTTTGCAAACAAACTCCAGACACATGTGCCACCTTGTGCATCTGGCTTACATGGGTACTTGGGAAATGAACCTGGGTCCTTGGGCTTTGCAGACAAGCTCCTTAACTGCTGAGCCATCTCTCTAGCCCATTTTTATTCATTTATTTGTTTAATTTTTAAAATTAGATATGGACATACTTAGTATGTAAACAACACATGTTGGTACCATCCTTTCCCTCATCCCTGCCACTTTTCTGAACATTCCTTCTTCATTGGGGATTGTGGGTCATGCATTGTGGGGGCAGCAGTCAGTTATGGGGAAAAGGCAATGTCTCTGTGCATAATGTCCCAACTTATGGCTCTAACAATCTTTAAGCCCTATTTATTTAACTTTTATTTACTTATTTGTTAATGAGAGAGAGAATGGGCATGTCAAGGCTTCCAGCCTTTGCAAACAAAATCCAGATCCATATGTCACCTTGTGCATGTGGCTTACATGGGTCCTGGGGAATTGAACCTGGGTCCTTTGCCTTTGCAGGCAAGTGCCTTAACTGCTAAGCCATCTCTCCAGCTCTTGCTTTATTTTGTTAAGACAGGTTCTCGGATAGCCCAGGCTGGTGTCAAGCTCACTGCGTAGTAGAGGATGACCTCTGGAACTCCTGATGCCCCTGACCTCTCCTCTGCAGTGCTGGAGTTGCCGCTGTTCACCACCAAACACAGGTCAGTTGAAGTAATTTTAAGTTTTAGTGCTATCATTCGCTTTGTCACTTTTCTTACTTTGGTATCAACTTCAAAAGAAATATATAATCCTTCAGCATCTTCCTATGGACGTATCAAAAGGCAAAATATTAGGTCAGCAAGAAGAGAGGACTCTGGGCTACTTCCTTACATGGTGGAAGTGTTTATTGTATTCACCTCTGTGCACTTCAAACTTGAACACAAAATAACTTTTGCCCTTCCAAAAACATCAGACTTATACCTTCAGCCACTTTTTTTTTTTTGAGGTAGGGTCTCCCTCTAACCCAGGCTGACCTGGAATTCACTATGGAGTCTCAAGGTGACCTCGAACTCATGGTGATCCTCCTACCTCTGCCACTTTTACTACACTCCATCCATCAACAGTGTTTGTGGTAAATTTTGGTAAAGAATCTGAAAATTCCTGAACAAACCCTCCCTGTATTTTTCTCTGAAAGTACCTTTGTTAGAGACCCAGGCATTCTCCTCTACGCAGCATGGAGCTACCTCTGAAGTGGAGGCACAGGGTGATGTGGTCCTACCGTGTCTATGATCAGAGACAGAACCTAACCAGGGCATTTTAGAATATTAGCAAATATTTTGGGCTGGGTGGTGGGCACATTACAAGCCAAAGTCTCCCACCGGTTTTACCAAACACAGAGGTGGGTGTTTCTCTATCCGGCTGACACCTGTGTTTATTTATCCATTATATCAGAACTTAGACAGTGAAGAGCAATTTGCCAGTAATTGACAGTTCCCAGAGCACCATCTTAATCAACACTCAAGTTTGATTGTTCCACAGCTTCAACTCCATCAAAACATGTTATTATTGAGACCTTCAATATGTTCCAGATGAAGCAGGTCTATGATATTCCCTTCATATGCCAATTTAATAGTCCAAGGAAAAGAGGGAAGGAAATGAGCTTGACTGTTTCAGCTCAAAAGTATGACCTATTTGAATAAATTCATCATAATATGAAGAAATTGTTATTATTATTATTATTTTAGGTTTTCGAGGTAGGATCTTGCTGTAGCCCAGGCTGACCTGGACTTCACTATGTAGTCTCAGGCTGCCTTGAAACTACAGCAATCCGCCTACCTCAGCCTCCTGAGTGCTGGGATTAAAGATGTGCCACCATGTCTGATGGCTATTATGCTCTTTTTATTTTATTTTTTAAGTTTTTAAAAATTTATTTGAGACAGAGGTAGAGAGAATGAGAATGGGCATGCCAGAGCCTCCTCCCACCACTGCCAATGAACTCCAGAAGCATGTGCCACCTTGTGTATCTGGCTTGCATGGGTCCTGGGGAATTGAACCTGGGTTCTTAGGTTTTGCAGACAAGCACCTTAACTGCTAAACCAACTCTCTAGCCCATGTTATTGTTAAATTTGATAATTTATGGAGGGCAATCTTGAGTCAAATGTCTCATGATTGCTAGAGGTCTCATGGACTTTTGTAATTATTAAACCATGCTACAAAAGTCCATGCTTCTTTTGGTGTTAACATTTTTATTCTTTTATGTTTTTATTGTATGCTTCTAAATGCCTAGCCCATTGCCTGGCTGGAGGTGAAGCACTGTGAGATCACTGGGTTGAGGTGCAGGTGAGCTTGTTAGCACTGATTTTCGTTGTTGTTTTCAAGGTAGGCTCTCACTGTAGCCCTGGCTGGCCTGGAATTAACTCTGTATTCTCAGGATGGCCAGCAATCTTCCTACCTCTGGCTACAGGGTGCTGGATTAAAGGCCTGCGCCACCACGCCCAGCTAGCACTGTTTTTCTTTTTTTTTTTTTTTGTTTGTGTGTGTGTGTGTGTGTGTGTGTGTGTGTCCAAGAAGAAGAGATAAAATGGCTCCAGCAAGGGAGAGATTTTTCCAGAAAGAGAAGGGCTAAGGTTTGATGACCCACAATGCCTTTCTCCAGAAGAAGGAGCAAGACAGCAGAGGGCCTGGTTTTCAGGCTCTGTGACTCCAGGCTTCTGCTGACTGTATACTGCCAACAGAGAATAATAGAAGAAAATGTGGCTTAAAGGTAGGCACTTTTGGCAAACTGCTACATTTTATACTAGCTATTTCTCTCTCCTAGGGTAGTTAAATTCTACTCTTCTCTCAGCCCCTTGAATGTACATGGAAATGGCTGAGCCTGATTCAGTCTGGATGAATCCATGCGGACCCCTAGGAGGCCTGACCATTCAAGAGGTCGAGGCTGACAAACACCTGACCAGAAGCACCTTATGAGAGGCAAGGATTTATTTTGGCTTATGTACTAAGGGGGAGTTTTGTCATGGCAAGGAAAGCCTAGCAGGGCAGGCAGGCTGGGTGTCACATCTTATCTTACCAGCAGGAAGGAAGTAGTCTGAAACCAAATTGAACACCCAGTGGGCTGGCCTAATAAACCTCAAGGTCACCAGGCCAGACATATCTTTTCTAGCAAGGCTCCACCTCCCAAAGGTTGCACAACCTTCCCCACCAGCTGGGGACCAAGAATTCAAAACACATTCAAATCACCCGAGGTCCACAGGATCTATGTTCACTTGCAACTCCTTTTCAGTCCCAGGGTGGCAAGCAAAGGATCCCAAGTTCCAGATGAGGCAGAACCCCATGCTGAAAAGGCCCTGGGTCTGCAGGGGGAACTGCTGAGATTGTCTTGTGGCCAGACGCTCCAAACTGTACTGTGAGGAAGAGTACATTTCCTATCTTGAGACAATGTGATTTGCAGTTGGACATATTTGCTTTTGTGGAGAATTAGCTTTAATTTGCCCTAATTCAGACATCTTGCTTTACTTTCTCCCACACATATGAACCTCCCAGATGTTAGGAGGAAGAGGAAGAGGAGGGCACCCTAATAATAAATTGAGATTTAATTCTTCCCTAGCTCTGTGGGACTATGATACAGTTCATTTGATGTTAAAAAATAAAAAAGTAAGTTCTACAGCCCGACGTGGTGACAGACGCCTTTAATCCCAGCACTTGGGAGGTAGGAGGATCATTGTGAGTTCAAGCCCTTGAATGGAAGGCTCCCCTGAGACTACACAGTGAACTCCAGGATAGCCTGAGCTAGAGTGAAACCCTACCTCCAAAAAAGGGTGGGAGTATCTGAAGAGATGGCTTAGTGGTTAAGGCACTTGCCTGCAAAGCCTAAGGATCCAGGTTTGATTTCTCAGTTCCCGCCTAATCCAGATGCACAAAGGGGCACAAGTGTCTGAAGTTCGTTTGCAGTGTCTAGAGGCCCTGGCATGCCCATTCTTTCTTTTTCTTTTCTTTTCTTTTTATTTATTTATTTATTTATTTTTGCATTTTTTAAAATTAGTTTTCTATTCAGCAAATATAGTCAGTTTGGTACCATTATTAGGCTCATCCGTGGCCTACCCCCTCTCCATTGGCCCCTCCTTGTTGAAGTATATTGGTTATACATTGTGGAGTTAGGCCACAGTTATTGGTACTATAAATGTCTCTGCATATCTTCCCAACATGTGGCTCTGACATTCTTTCCACCCCCCTCTTTGCAAAATTTCCCTGAGCCATGTTGGGTGCATTTTTGGTCTATTTCAGTACTGAGGTGTTGGGGGCCTCTGAGGCTCTGGCTCTCTGATTTGGTAGGAGTTGATTTTTCTCTGTATTGGTCTCCTTCCCCCTTGTGTTGGTATCCGGTTCATTAGGAAGACAGCATCCTTGCTTGTTTTGCCAATTTTCCTTAGTTTCAAGCCGGGGCCCTTCTGAGGTATGATGGGTGGCTCTCTCCTTAGGATCTGCAACTTTCTTTCCCCGAATTTGCAGCGCAGTTAGGCGGTCCGCCATCTTGGCCGGAAGTCGCCATTCTTTCTTTTTCTGTCTGCTGCTTTCTCTCTGTCTCTCTAACTAAATAATAATAATAATAAAGGAAAGAAATTGTTTGAACTGAGACTTGTTCTGGAAAAAGGTGTACTTGGAGACCTTCTGTCCTCTCTGACCGCTTCCTGGGGCTCCAGGAAGAGCCAGCATCACACCCACCCTGCATTCCCAAGCCAAAGGAGGCCTTTCTTCCTGACCTGTATGCACGACTTACACGGAAATGTCCACCTCGGGCGCTTGCTACTGCTGTCACCTGAAGACGTGCCCACCGCCCGCCGGCTCTGGAGACAGCAAGAGCGGCTCCCCAGCCTCTCCAGGCCCCTGAGGCAGAGATGAGCCGAGGAAAGGGCTTGGTCTCTGCGAGCTCGCGAGCCCCTCCGCCGACCTCTTTGCGGCGCTCGTGGCCGCCGGGCCTGCGCTCGCCCTTCCCGGCGGGGGTGGCTCCGCCGCGCGCAGCTATGCATAAGGCGGCCTCAGCGCTGCGAGCGCGGCGGCCGGGGCCTGCCTGCCAAGAGCCGGCTCGGCCGGCGGGGCTCAGGTGCAGGCGGCCCGGGGCTCCCACCTGTGGCTGAGGGCAGGGCACGCCAGGGCCCGCCGCGGTGGACGGGGGGTGCTCGGTGACCTCGCCACCTGAGGCTGGCCCGCCGCCTGGCTTCCTCTCCTGCACCTGCTCCAGCTCCGCCTCGGCGGCGGGGAGGAGGCGCCCCGCGGCCGCGCCGGGCTCTGCAGATACCGGATCTGCGCGTTGCTCAGGGCTCGGTGCTCGCTCCGGGCCCGGGTTCGAGTCTCTCCTCTGCTGGTCACCGCGCCATAGGGGTGGGGATGACCCGTCTCCCACCCTCTACTGTCGCTGCTCCTGGAGGTGTGTGCGCTCAAGGGCAGCAGAAGGGGAGATGCTGAAGCTTTGAAGGAAACCGTTCCTTATTCTAGAGAACAAAAATGAGGTCTGTTCTGCTTTGGACACAAGGTTTTGCTATGGAGCGGTTAGACATTCTCTTGCTTCCGCCTGCTGCCACCCAGCTAGGAAGTTTTCTACGCTCCCATTTCATTTAGCTTCTCCATCAAAGAACAGGGTCAGGGAATGCAAGCTAATATGGCTCTGATAGCTTTGGGAGCCAAATGTGTCAAAAGATTTTGTAGTGTGGCTAAAGGAAATAGACAACATTAGTTGATTTGAATATACTATATTATCCTATAGGTCACTTGTGAAAACTTCTAAGAGGGATAATTCTAGAGGTAAATTTTTAAAAAGAACCTGGACGGTACACATCTTTTATCCCAGCACTCCGGATGCTGAGGTAGGTAGGAGTATTACTGTAAGTTGGAGGTCATCCTGAGGCTACACAGTGAATTCCAGGTCAGCCTGGGATAGAGCGAGACCCTACCTTGAAACACCTCCCCCAATTTTTTTTTCAAAGAAAACTTATAACCAGGACAAATTAGACAAAATAGAATGATTAGATCTAGAGAAAAAGGTGGTGCCCATACATAAGAGTTGATAAAGCTCTGTTATTCTATTAATGGGACAACATGTTAGGCACTGAGCTTCCAGGAGGCCAAAGTAAAAAGAGAAATATAATCCGTGATAAAATATACATCTTGCCCAAGGAACCCCCCACCATTACCAATTCCTCATCCTTTTAAAAAAATTTAAATCTTAAGACTCATAAGCATGGGTATTTATCTCCAGGAAGAGAGTATTTAGGGAGTATCATTATGGTCTTCTTCAAGTATTTGATGGGCTGCCAAGTGCAAAAAGGAAAGATTACTTTGGGTAATTCCAGATCACAAAACTAGAATCAATGAGTGTAAGTTAAGAGGAACAGATTTTGGTTAAAAATAAAGAACTTTCGAACAATTAGAGTTGTCCATAAATGGAATGAGATGCCTGGCAAAGAAGTGAGCTCCCTGTTACTGGAAGTGATCAAACAGAGGCTGGCCGGCCATCTGTTAGGGATGAGAAGGGTTTGTGCATAATGAGAGAATTATGCAACTGCATAATACAAGCTTTTCATGACAGTTTTATTTATAATAGTGGAAAAGATAGGATCAACCTAAATGTCCAATAGGAGGGGATTCGTTAGTTATGGTGCTTTCCCTTTTTCTGACAAGGTTTACAGCTATTAAAAATCGATGCAACAATGGCACAAGGGAAATGCTGATGACCTACTGTCAATCCATGGAAAAGCAGGCTACTGAAATAGCATGGATAGAAAAAGGTTTCCATGGAAAGATAATAAATGCTAAGATGACACATATACTAAAACATAGTTATTAACACTAATGCTTCAGATGTGGAGAATTTGACTCCTCTGCACATCATGGGGTTTTCTATGTTTTCTACTTCAAGCATTTAGCACTTAATTAGTAAAAATGAAGTTTATTTAAAAAGAAACATCTAAAAGAGCTCTTCATTATTCAGTAGTTTTAACTAGATGATCCCTGAGGGATTTTGGGACCTGAGAGTCTATGATTTTATTTTAAACTCAGGTTAATGGTTTTCTCTTGAAAAATATAAATACCTCCCAACAAAGTCATACTGGCTTAAATGATGAGATTTACATGCAATCTCATGTATTTCTGATGTGTAGTGTCATTTTCATCTGAAATTATTTGGACACATGTGGATTATAAATGTAAAAGCCTGTGCAATAGGTGCAGGTTATGCAGCTGAGGGATAGAACACATGATTAATGGGTTTGAAGCCTTGGTTTAATCCCTAGGACCTCTCTCTCTCTCTCTCTCTCTCTCACACACACACACACACACACACACACACACAAACACACACACACACACAAAGACTGCACAATAAAGTAAAGACATCACTGGGTCTGAGGTTTTGGTGTTATGACATACTAGTCTTAATGTCCTCAGCTTTGACATAAACTAACAATAATAGGCCTGGTGTAGTGTCATTGTGTGCCAGCCACCATGTGAGTGCTTGACATTCAGTGGAACATGAAAACACCCCTCCGAAGGGAATTCTGTTATAATGCTAAGACAGAAATGTTCAGTATCTCAACAAGTTCATAGGGTTAGAAAGTGCTGGCTTATCTGGGTGTGGTGGCACATGCCTTTGATCCCAGCACTTGGCAGGCAGAGAAGGGAGGATTGCCTGAGACTACATAATGGATTCCAGGTCAGCCTGGACTAGAATGAGACCCTTCCTCAGTGGGGGGGGGGGGGAGAAGAAAATGATGGCTTAAAAGGCCCACATCAGATGGTCAAACCTCAGGACCCATATCTAACTGTTCAGTTCCATCCTACCTTATAGAGTTGTAGAAGGGGTCTGTTATAGTAACATATGTAAAGTGCCCAGCAGAAAAACTGGGCAGTCAGAACATTGATTTTGTCTCTAAACTTTTCTATTGCCATTTGGCCCCAGAATGACTGCTGATTATATCCCCTACACTGTGTTCCATCAACACACTGGAGAGAAGTGGCTCTGTGGTGGGTAGTTTTATAAATTCTGTACTAATGACACTTATTTCAACCCCAGGGATATTAGAAACTGTCCTGTGAGACTCCATTCTAGGGTGGATTCTTTAATATTTCATCAATGATTTTTTTTTTACATGGATAGAACAGAAAATAAGCTCCTAGAGCTGACAGATGATAGCATGCTGTTAGCAGATGACACCCATCGTCAGCTCGGAAGGCGAGCATCCAGGACAGGATTAGAATTCCAAATGGTCTGGCAAGATGGAGAAGAGGTGGAGGCAGAAAGAATGAACTTCATTAGCAACTAGCACAGAGTAATGGCTGCTCGTGAGGGCAAATGTGTAATCTCACAGCCGTAGCCAGGTCAGTGACCGCCAGTGAGTGCTGCCAGGGAGCTCATAGCTGGAAAGGAGACAAAAAGTCAAGTAAGATTTTGGAAATGTACTGACAAATAGGATATGTTGGAGTGAATCAATGTTCCCATTACACACTGTGGGAGTTTTAAAGCCCTTTATGTGTGTGTGTGTTTCCTTCAATATTATTCTGCAGTCAAATTCTCTGCTTCTGAGCAACACTCCCTTCTTGAATATTATTATGGACATCTTGGGAAAGACACACAGAAAGCAAAAGTCTTTGAGGAGGAAAAGAATAAAGTGATAGGTGGGGGAAGAGAAAGATATTCCTCAATTTAAGAAAGAGAGGAAGCTGGGTGTGGTGACTCACACCCTGTATTAGCTATTTTCTCCTCACTGGGACAAAATACCAAACCAGAAGCAGTTTAAGGAAGAAAGGGTTTATTTTCAGCTTACAGATTGGTAGGGAAGTTTCATTATAGTGCGGGGTAGGGGTAGATGAGCATGCCAGGAGCAGTCAGCTGGTTTCACATTGTCACATCAGCAGGGTGGAAAGGGAGGGAGAGCCATGGGGCTGGGCTGTAGCACCACAGGGCCTGCCCTCTGGTGGCACACTTCCTCTAGCAAGGTTCCACTTTCTAAAGGTTCACAACCTTCCTAAACAGCACCATCAGTTGGAGCATTGTTTAGTATTTAGACTATAGTGGACATTTTATGCCCAAACCACTTACAATCCTACTTACAATCCTAATATTTGACAGGCTGAGGCAGGGAGATTGCCAGAATGTGAGGCCAGCCTTAGATGCCTAATAGTAATAGAGGGAACTCTCAAATAGCCCAGGTCACAGTGTGAGATCTTGTTTAAAAGAAGAAGAAAGGGCTGGAGAGATGGCATAGCATTTAAGGTACTTGCCTGTAAAGCCAAAGGACCCAGGTTCAACTCCCCAGGATCTACATAAGCCAGATGCACAAGGGGTGCACGTGCATCTGGAGTTGGTTTGCAGTGTCTGGAAGCCCTGGGATGCCCATTTTCTCTCTCTACCTGCCTATTTCTGTCTCTCTCTCTCAAATAAATAAAAATAAATCTAAAAAGAGAAGAAAAAAAGAAGGCAGAAAAAGAATCCATTGCCAATAATCTATTCAAGAACCATTTACTGAGCACCATTTATGTGCTAACCTCTGTGCTGGGTGCATGAGGACAACAAGGGCAGTGGTTTCTGCCCTTGAGGCTAGATGGTCCCTTATTAGTTTATAAAAGTAATTATTTAAAGTAGGACTGAATGCAGTCAGTTTGGGCTATTTATAACTAACTCCTATGAACCTCACTTTTATCTCTTTCTTTCTCTTTTTCTTTCTTTTGCTTCTATCTTGGGATTTTCAGCCTGTGAGTGGAGTCCACTAGGTTAGGTGTGATCAGTGATGTCCCATATTGGACTGGGTCAGGACTTCACACACCTCTTCATATTTCAAAGTATTTCTATAAAATTATCTTTCTCCTTTCATAGACTGTGATAAGATTTCAAACATTGGATGAAGGTGCAGAGAGAAGAATCAGCACCCAAGCTGCTAAGTAGATCAGTCTGGTCAATAGGAAGGAACTTAAACTCTCTCTTGTTGATGAGAAAATTGATGACAGCAAGTCAATGAGAGTTAGTAAGACTGAACAAAAGATCAGTTTAGGGTTTGGAGAAGGGAACCTTTACTAGGGTAGACAGAATGGTCTGCCAGGGGATGTGGTAGTTTGAATAGATGGCCTCCAATATATTCACTGTTTTATTAGTTTGTAGTTTGCATTTGCAGCCAGCCAACTAGGGGTATCACTGGGTAGATCTTAAAGTGGTGGTGGGTTTGAGATTTCAATCTAAAGATATGCAAAGTGTACTTAGCTGGAGTTCCTGAAGTGTCCTGTGCTGTGTGGCTTTTGGCTTTTAGGCTTGTGCTTCTCTCTGTGTATTTGGTCCTGTGAAAATAGGCCAGCTTTTTCTGCCATTATGGAACTTCCCCTAGATATGTAAGCTTCAATAAATCCCTTCCTCCACAACTATGGCTGGTCTGGAAGTTCATCTCAGTGAACCTGAAGCTGTCTGCTACAGAGGAAGAGTACAGAAATATGTTCTGGGGGATGGTTAATACTGACATGTAAATATCGCAAAGAGCACCAGAGCTAGATGGTAAGACCTTGTTGCTGAAGACAACACAAGATGGATTCACTGGTGCAATAGTGGCATGACTGTTATGGTTATAACCGACTGCTCGCTGATTGGACTTAAGGCCCTTTGCTCAGTACGGAATTCATGCCTGGAATTGAAAGCCTAATCAAAAATTGATGAGGGCAGGTCATAGGCCCTGGGGACTGTGGGGAGCCATGACTATTGCTTGCCTAAATGGATATGTTGTATCCATAAAATTATCCTCTAAATATGTGTGCCCATAGATTATTTGACTCTCACCTTTGGTCAGAGAAGCTTCTTTTTGCAACTAGTGGTAACTACTGATAGGGGGTGAGGTGGGACTCAGAGCTTTTCAAAATGGCAGGAAGAAGCAAATGGTCAGTGTTTTGTACTAAATGAAATATTTCTGTCATGCCCTCCAAGACTCAGGGAACCTTACAGAAGAGGAGTTGGAAAGATTGTAAGTCAAGAATGGAGAGGAGTGTTTTAGAATGTTGTCCTCCTGACATGAAGTGGCTCTTGAGTTTATGACCTCACAGGGGTGGTCATTACCTGAAACGATCTACATAATATTGGTCTCATCAACATAT
The DNA here is from genome assembly GCF_020740685.1 of Jaculus jaculus. Classification (NCBI taxonomy): domain Eukaryota; kingdom Metazoa; phylum Chordata; class Mammalia; order Rodentia; family Dipodidae; genus Jaculus; species Jaculus jaculus. The sequence continues at coordinate 81,840,984 of NC_059105.1, read as the reverse complement.
CATCATAGATGATGGAAGACAACAGGAAAAAAGAAGGACATCAAAATAGAGAAGGGACCAGATGGAAAGAAGGGATTCAGCGGCATGTAGATGATGGAAGAGGAACAAAGGAAGGTGGGTTATGATTAAAATACATGATGTACATGTATGAACATTGCCAACTAAAAAAAGTTTAAAAAGAGAACATAAGGGCCATATGAAGTTTAAGTTCTATTGTCAATGTGGTCAGCTTAGGAATCAAATAAGTGACATGTCTCTTTGGTGGACCTGTGAGGGTGTTTTCAGAAAGGATTAGCTGAGGGAGGAGGTCTATGGTAGTTTTTATGAAATGTCCTTTATAGGCTCATGGGTTTTGAATATTTGGTCCTCATCTGGTGACAATTTGGGAAAGTTGTGGAGCCTTTGGGAGGTGGAGCCTGCTGGAAAAGGTGTGCCATTGTGGCTGGACTTGAGCTTTATTAGTCCAACTCTACTGGGTAAGAACTAGCTCACTCAGAGAAATTCTTTCCCACTGATGTGGGGATGTGGCCCTGGCTTCCTGCTCAGGCCTGCCATGATGAGACTTGCCCTGGAAACTGTAAGCTGAAATAAGCCCTTTCCTTCCCTGAGCTGTTTCTGGTTGGGAATTTTGTCTCAGCAAGGAGAAGGCCAATGATATAGGCCAGAATGAGGCAGTAGCAGAAGAGGCAGAAGTTAGGCTATAAAGAAAACATCAACAACATTTGATACTTGAATGGAAAGGATTACCAAAAGAGGGGAAGGAAGCCTGTGTGGTGGTACACACCTTTAATCCCAGCACTTGGGAGGCAGAGGAAGGAGGATTGCCATGAATTCAAGGTCACTCTGAGACAACATAGTAAATTCCAGGTTAGCCTGAGCTACAGAGTGAGACCCTATCTTGAAAAAACAAATAAAAGTGGGTGGGGGGAGAGCAGTTGAAAACAGTTCACAGATCCCAGACAAGGGAAATAAAAATATTATTAGCTAAGCCTGTGTTATGGTGCATGCCTTTAATCCCAGCACTCAGGAGGCAGAGAGGAGGATTGCTGTGAGCTTGAGGCCAGCCTGGGAGTACAGAGAAAGTTCCAGTTCAGCCTGGGGTAGAGTGAGACCCTACCTCAAAAACAACAAAAATATCATTCTCCAACGTGGGATACGCCAAGGTGAAGGTAGAATATGGTGAAGGAACTATGACAAGCAGGCTGTCTTTGTGATGCTCAATTGCTTAATAAGTAGAAACAACAAATCCCACAGGGAGCTAGGAATAGAGTTGACAGGTGAGCCTCCTCACAGAGGTAATAGTGTGTTTCGGACCTCTCCACCTGTATATCCCACTGACACAACCTGCTGCATGCCTCAGATCCAACTCTGCTGTCAATCAGAGACAGACAGATTTCACTTCTCATGGTTTATCTTACTACCCAACCCACAGGCCACCAAAATTCAGTATCTTTGTGCTCCAATTGCTTCCCCTCCCATAGACTAGTCACCAACATCATGCATTCTAAGCAGGACACTCCTCTTGTTACAATGCATAATTCCTAGATTTGTCCTCTCAGTCCATCATGTGACGGATTGTCTTCTGCCTTAGCTCTGTCTTCCTCTGCTTAGAGAACAGAAGTGAAAATCATCCCGGGATGAACAAACCTTTGCAACCTAGCCACTGAGAACTTCTTTCTTTTTTTTTAAATTATTTTTTCTGTGTCTGTATGAGTGTGGGCACGCATGCCACAGCATGCAGATAGAAGTTCACTGCTCAATTTGCCAGAGTGGCTGGTCTGTGAGCTTCTGGGAAATCTCTGGTCTGTACCACCCATTTTACCACATGTTTTCTGGGATTACCTAAACCAGCCACAGCTTCCAGCATGTTTGTACAGGGGTGAGTGGGGGTAGAGAACGTTGGGGGGAGTGGCTGGGTATCCAAATTCAAGTTCTCATACTTGTCTGGCAAACACCTTGTCCACAGAGCCCTCTCCCAGTCCCAGAGAATTTCCTCACACACCCAACATCAAGGCCCACCAGCCCTTGGCCTTTCTTTCACCATGTCAGGCACACCTGCATCTTGGGTTTTGTTCCACAATATGAGAGAATCTTTCCCACTCCAGAGAACATATTTTTTTTTAATTTTTATTTATTTTTATTTGAGAGTGACAGACACAGAGAGAAAGACAGATGGAGGGAGAGAGAGAGAATGGGCGCGCCAGGGCTTCCAGCCTCTGCAAATAAACTCCAGACGCATGCGCCCCCTTGTGCATCTGGCTAACGTGGGACCTGGGGAACCGAGCCTCGAACCGGGGTCCTTAGGCTTCACAGGCAAGCGCTTAACCACTAAGCCATCTCTCCAGCCCCAGAGAACATATTTTAAGTGCCAGGTAACTCATATGCTAGTTCCTCTTTGAGTGACTCTTGACTTAGTCTAGCCCAAGCTGACTTGGAATTCACTCTGTAGTCTCAGAGTGGCCTTGAACTCACAGTGTTCCCCCTACCTCTGCCTCTTGAGTGCTGGGATTAAAGGTGTGCACCATCATGCTTGCCTGTCTCTTGACTGCTTGTTTGTCTCTCTTTCCCTTGCATTTCTCTTGTGAAAAGCAAGAGTCTGAGCCAGTGGGAGAAGCAGACTGGGCAAGAAGGAGAGGATGCAAAAACTAAGCACATGCCTGTGGGGTACTAAGAAGGGAAAAATTTCAACACAATGACATGCTTCTCTGTAGCTGCTAGACAAACACCTGACCAAAAGCAGCTGATAGGAAGAAAGGGATTTATTCCAGGATTACAAAATCCAGGGGAACACAATCAATGGTGGAAGAAGCTGGCTCATTTCCATGCATCCAAGGAGAAATACATCAACAAAAATCAGTACCATACACAGTCAGAACACCAGATGCTCTCTACACATTGTAGGGATGGACTCCAAGACCTGCCCCCAGAGCCATATCTCTTCCTCAGTGGGACTCTGCCCACTGGAGACTCAAGATTCAAGCCTGAGTCTATGGGGCTACACATATAAACCACTACACCTGGCCTTGACTGGCTAGGAAGGATTATGGTTTTCAAAAACAGAACAATGGCTAGAGAGATGGCTTTTGGTTAAGGCGCTTGCATGCAAAGCCCAAGAACCCATGTTGGACTCTCCAGATCCTATGTAAGCCAGACGCACAAAGGTGATGCAAGTGCAAGGTCACACACGCTCACTAGGTGACACAAGCATCTGGAGTTCGACTGCAGTGGCTGGGGCCCTGGCACACCAATTCTCTCTCTTTCTCTCTCACTTTCTCTAAAAATAAATAAATAGAACAAAACAAGATTAATTTGGCTCTGTAGTTGAGATATTAGCAGTGATCAAAACCGAGGCAGTTGCTCACTGAAAAGATTTACAGATGCTGTCCTTCTAACATGAACTGACTGGTGCCTTCATGACCCCACAGTGATTACCAATACTCACTGAAGACCTGCACTGTTCTGAGCTAATAAACATTTCTGACCTAAAATACAGGAGACAGAAAAGTACAAAAGGAAGCATACAACAAAACTGAGGATGAGTTACCTTGAAAGAGGAGGGTCCTCAGTGGAATGGGAGCAGGTGAGGGGGGACAAAAGAAAATAACATGATTGGAACACAACACAATTACAGTATGTTCATACATTAAAATTCCCAATAACATTTTTTTTTTAAGTTACAGTGGAAGAAACCCAACAGATATTAATTACTCAGCCAGATGACCAAGGTCAACATCAGCATGATTAGTCCATCATGTTAGTAGCAAGTGCCCATGTTGCAGTGTGATAAAAACAGCATTTTTATTTACTATGGGCTTCTCCTCATAGCTCCAGTCCAATAATTACAGAGACAGCAAATAAACCCCAACTGAGGGCCATTCTGCAAAGTCTTTGTGGAGATGACCTAACACTAGGAAGAACTTGAGGAACTGTCATCATTGCAAGAAGGCACAGATATGACCAAATGTAATGTATGGTCCTGGATAGAAACAGCAGGTCGGTAAAGACAAGGGCCCTGTAAACAAGTGTGACCTTTAGTTAATGTGTTGGTTCAATAATTATAACAAACTTAGCATATCCATGCAAACTTCTAATAATAGGAGAAACTGGCTGAGAGGAGCATAAGACCTCTGAGCTATCTTTACAGCCTTTCTGTGAATCTGAAACTGTTCTTAATAAACCAAGTTGATCAATATATGTGTATATATATATATATATATATATATATACATATATATATATATATATATATATATATGTAAAAGTTGGGCATGGTGGTGCACGCCTTTAATCCCAGCACTCGAGAGGCAGAAGTAGGAGGATTGCCATGAGTTCGAGGCCACCCTGAGACTCCATAGTGAATTCCAGGTTGTGAGGAGTAGAGGAACAAAGAGCCCGAAGGAAAAGCCCAGTAGAGAAAAGTAGAGAAATTGGGTCTGAGGGTGGAGTGGCACTGTGTTACCAATGTCAGGGCTGAAAGGAGAAATCTCACAGCAAAAAAAAAAAAAAAAAAATTGGAAAATACTAAACACCCAGGTAAAAATGACATTAATTTTTTTTTTCCTAATGGTAACTTGTTTTTGAATTGGGAATTGAACCCAGGCCAGCAGACTTTGGGAGCATTCACCTTTTATCAGTAAGTCATCTTCCTAGCCCTGAGATGTTAACACTTTTTGGGAGGAGGTTTCAAGGTAGAGTCTTACTCTAGCCCAGGCTGACCTGGAATTCACTATGTACTCTTAGGGTGGCCTCGAATGCATGGTGATCCTTCTACCTCTGCCTCTCTAGTGTTGGGATTAAAGGCATGCACCACCATTCCCTGCTGTTAACAATTTTGACCTAAGAAACCTGTTGACTCTTCAAATTAAGTCCCTTTTGTTGACAAGTCTTGATATTTAGTGGCGTGAAATTAGTTGTTTTCCCATTAACATGGGTATTCATTCTTATATGAGGGTATCTAAAGTTTTATAAGAAAAAAGCAATATAAAACCATAAAAAATTCATAGAAAAAAATTTTGAGGTAGTATCTCACTTTGTAGTTCAGGCCTGCTTTGAACTCCTACTTCAGCATCTTGAGAACAAGTGTCCCCATGCCTGGCTAGTTCATAAAATTAAAAAAAAAAAAAAATTAAAGTAAAAAAGTTAGAAAAAGTACGGTGTTGAGAATTGAAGTTAGGGTTTCACATTTGGTAAACATGCGCTCTACCACTTTGAGCTACACCTTGAACTCAGACCCAAGGACTTTCATGTTGTTTTTTTAAGGTAGGGTTTTGATCTAGCCCAGGCTGATGTAGAACTCACTATGTAGTCTCAGGCTGGCTTTGAACTCGCTGTGATACTCCTGTCTCTGCCTCCTGACTGCTGGGATTAAAGGTGTGTGCCCCCAGCAGAGAATTGTTTTGTTAGTGTTTCATATATGCTAAGCAAGTACTCTACCATTGAGCTATGTTTTGAGCTCAGGCCAGAGGATTGTTTTGTTTTGTGTTTGTTTGGCTTTTGATGTATGTGTAGTACGTGTGATGTTTGCACATGTGTGCAGATGCACGTGTCCCATGCACACATGTATGGAGGCCAGAGGAGAACACCAGGTGCCCTCTTTCATTACTTTTTTCCCCCTATTTCCTAAAGACAAGGTCTCTCACTGGACCTGGGACTGGTTTTATAATCATACTGGCTGACTAGCAAGCTCCAGTGACCCTTCAGTATGCCCATCATAGCACCGGGTTACAGGCATACACAGTCTCACCTGGCTTTTTACGTGGGTTCTGGAGTCCAAAATCAGATCCTCATGCCTGTGCTGCAAGTGACTTTACTCGCTGAACCATCTGCTGGCCCCTTGTTTTTATTCCTGAGACAGGGTCTCACATTAAGCCCAGGCCAGCCTTGAATTTACAGTAATCCTCCTTTAGCTCCCTGAGTGCTGGGATTACAGGTGTGTGCTACCATGCCTGGCTCAGACCATAGAATTTTGCCAGAAGTGGGTCTACGGGGACTGGTGTTACATATGTGAAGACCACCTAGTAGGGCTGGGCTCTAGGGCTAAAATAGGACGTGTTGAAAAGCTACAACTTTTGATTCTTTGTTCTTTTGACAAGAATTTATTGAAATAAGATTATTTAAAATAGGGTTGAAGAGATGGCTTAGTGGTTAAGCTGCTTGCTTGAGAAGTCTAAGGACCCATGTTCGACTCTCCAGGGCCCACGTAACTCAGATGCAAAAGGTGATGCAAGTGCACAAGATTGCTTATGCACACAAGCTGGCACACACATCTGGAGTTTGATTACAGTGGCCAGAGGCCCTGATGTGCCAATTCTCTCTCTCTCTCTCTCTCTCTCTCTCTCTCTCTCTCTCTCTCTCTTGCATTAAGTAGAAAAGGCCAGTCGGTTGGACTTACCTCAAATACAATATTATTTAAAATATAAATATTTATAAAAATAATGAAAAACAACTCACAAATGTGGAAATAAATGTGAAAGCTCCACTCCTGGGGGCTAGGAAGAAGGCTCAGTGGGAAATGCACTTGCTGCACAGGCATCAGGATCTGATTTTGAACTCCAGTACCTATGTAAGGATCTCAGTTTGGATCCCCAGAATCCTTGGGAAATGCCAGGCATGGTGGTGTGTGCCTGTAATCCCAGCACTCGAGAGGCTCACTGGTCACCTAGTCTAACAGAATCAGTGAGTTCTGTGTTCAGCGAAAGACCCTGTCTCAGGCAAGCATCTCAACCATGGAGCCATCTTTCCAGCTCAGAAAGACCCTATCTCAAAGAATAAGGTGTAGTCAGTCTTTTTAGAATACATATACAATCAGGTATGTATATATATATATATTTTTTTTGTATAAGTGACTTGCCCATTTTAGAGTACTCTATTTCCTACATTCCCTGAAAATAGCAAGCTATGGCAATTAATTATCAGTGGCATTAGTAAAGGTTGCACTGTACAGCACATCCACACATAATCCAATGCAGGTGCTGGATTCCATGCTGGTTTCTCACAGCCATGCTCAGAATAAGCACATTGGCATTACCTTTATCACTTGTCTGAGTCTCATGGCTGTGTGTGTCGAAGGTGAAACCAGAACTGAACTCCTCCGTACCCAATCATGCACTTAATTTCTTGCCCTGCTTTCACTGTATTTCAGGGACAGTTCCAAAGCAGGCCACAGCCCCTGCATGGTGTTAACTTGGATTAGATGCGATTAATATCTCCATGCAACTGCCTCATGGTTTTCTTTATCTTGGAACAGGGCAACCTTCCCAAATTCACCTGTCGAATATCTGGAGCACATCTTGAAGTGATAATAATGGAATCTGCAGTGACAACTTCCCACTCATGTCATTATATAATTCAACTCACAGAAAGTAATGCTAGTGGGGTGGGGAATGTACCTCAATGATAGGGGACTTACCTTGTAGTTATCTTGGGCTTAGCGTCCATCACAATAAATAAATAAATAAGTAAATAAATATACTGGCATGGGTGCATGCACTATGGGACAACATACTAATGAAGAGAAATTTGGGGGTGATATGTAAGTTAGATCATGTTGGAGAGAGTACGATTACATTTAGCTTGTGACACATATACTTTCCCTCACATTCTATTACCTAGAAATAGACATTTATTCTTACAAATCCTTGGGTCTTTGGCTTGTTCAGAAACAATAAGTGGAGACTCAGTGAAAGTAGACTCCTGCCCGACCTGCTTCGCCATCGTGGTCAGGTCATTTAAAGCCCCATGAGCCTGCAGAGACGTGCTGGAAGCTCACTGCACTATGCAGAAGGGGCTCAGCTCCTCATCGTGACCTGCTCCTGTGCAGGGAGAAGACTTTTATGATCCCCACAGACTGTTCTCAGCTCTGAGAGAGGTGTTTCTTATTTAATGCTGACAGTGAAACTCAGAAGAGCCCTATAAACATCCTGGCTTTATAGATGAGCAAAGTGGAGATATAGAAAGTTCAAATGAAGACAGCTACAGGTTAAAAATTGATAAGTAGCAGGCTGAGAGTTGATCTCAGCATTCTGAAAGTCAGAGGTTGCCCAATGAAGTCCAGGGAGGTTGTGCTGCTTGCTACATTGTCGTTCTCTTCTTTCTTACCTCTCTCGAGTTTACCAGCTGATTTTGATTTATTGTAAGTTCCGATGCTTTCAGGATTATAAATGCGAAGCTAGTAATTGAGGGTAAACATTAGTCTTAGTAAATAGTATGATCCTTAGTCTGTACACACACACACACACACACACACACACACACACACACACAGGCACGCACGTACGAGTGCATACCAAACTCATCTTTGCATTGCCTTTTGCAGTGGCAGAAAAGTAAACATCAAATCAAATTAAACAAATCAAACAGGGAGAATCAAAAGCAATTTTGTACTGACTCTAGGCACCAGAAACTAACTCTAGACACTAGGCAATTGCCCAGTAGAATTTAATTGATTGTATCTAATCCAAGTTGAAAGGTGGCATGTTCTATAGAACATATACAGGCTTTTGGGAATCTTGTCTGGAAAAATACAAAACCAAATGAATAAAACAAAGAAGTACAATTTAAATTTACTAAAGAGGCTCGTCTTAAAATGTTAACTTGAGCTGCCACATAAAGAGCTAACTTGTTTCTTCCTTCCTTCCTTCTTTCCTCCCACTCTCTTTTCCTGACAGGTTTTTTTTTTTTTTCTTTTTTCTTTTTAGGTTTTTGAGGTAGGGTTTCACTCTGGTCCTGGCTGATCTGGAATTCACTATGTAGCCCCAGGGTGGCCTCAACTCACAGAGATCCTCATACCTCTGCCTCCCAAGTGCTGGGATTAAAGGTGTGTACCACCACGCCTGGCTCCTGATAGATTTTTAATATTGCTCAGGCTGACCTTGAACTCATGGGTCTAATTGATCCTCCTGCTTCAGCCTCCAGATGAAGTGGTACTGTGCTTTATAAGTTTACAGTAATAACAAGCATTCTGATGCAACAAGTTCAAAATATCCAATGGAGCTGCTAAATGAAAGTTAACCAGGGCTGGAGAGATGGCTTAGCGGTTAAGCGCTTGCCTGTGAAGCCTAAGGACCCCGGTTCGAGGCTCGGTTCCCCAGGTCCCACGTTAGCCAGATGCACAAGGGGGCGCACGCGTCTGGAGTTCGTTTGCAGAGGCTGGAAGCCCTGGCACGCCCATTCTCTCTCTCCCTCTATCTGTCTTTCTCTCTGTGTCTGTCGCTCTCAAATAAATAAATAAATAATTAAAAAAAAAAAAAAAGAAAGTTAACCCAAGTAGAGTTGGAAACTCCAAGGAGAGATCTTCACATTATTGCTGTGGCCTCTTCCTACCCATTACTTCTGCCTCCACCATTGCCTCAAGCATTTGACTTTATACTGTCTCCATGGAGGTGGAATCAGGGTCACATTTTGCTGATTGCACAATTTAGTCTATAGAGAGTAAGTCACTAGTACACTGATTTTCCAGTTCCCTTGGCTAGGAGCCTGTGGACTATCATACAATGTAGAAGAAGGAAAGAGAAAGTTAGCTTTTTATTAAGGCAGTTTCAGTTAGAAATTGAGGTCCACAGAGAACCAGGAGATGCCACCCCACATGCCACCTTGCCCTGGCACAAAAATGGAATTCTTGGTAGGATTAGAACTTGTGTCTGATTGAAACTAATCCACAGCGCCCCCTGCTGCTCACAGGCTAGCCCACTATCTAAACATAACAGCCCAGGTGGGCTGGCTCTGGTGTCTGCCCTCCAAATCTATACACCAATCAGGTCTTCGCCTTGCTTCCATGAATCTGATGCTATAAAGGCCTTCCTGGTCCTCTCTCTCTCTCTTTTGGCACAACCCTCATGTGTGTGTCTCTGGATTCCTCTCATCTCTGCTCTGACACACGTGAGTCTGGTCTCTACTGGCTGTGTGAGGGTGGGAAAGCATATCATTATTTCTTAATCTAATTTTTTTTTTTGCTGGCCTCTGTTTTAGAGCTTGGAATACTTTCCCACTTTGATGACATGTATGATTTTCCTCTGGTCTCTGCATATTTTCCTTATACTCGATCTACCATGTAGGTGCTTTCCCTAACTCTACCTGTGTAAATACTCTAAACTCTGGGGTAACCATGGGGATTACACTGTTTACTAGTCATTGCTTTTTTTCTTTTCTTTTCTTTTCTTTTTTTTTTTTTTTTTTTTTTTGGTTTTTCCAAGGTAGGGACTCACTCTAGCTCAGGCTGACCTGGAATTCACTATGTAGTCTCAAGGTGGCCTTGAACTCATCGCGATCCTCCCACTTCTGCCTCCCTTGTGCTGGGATTAAAAGTGTGCAACATGATGCCTGCCACTACCCATTTCTCATCTGAATATCTTCTCTCTGCTATTCTTCCTTAAGTCATGACCATTTGCCCTTTTAACTTTATTCCGTGGGGAAACTCAGGGTGGATGCTATGGGTATTCCTGCCAAATCTTACACAAGCTCCTAAATTCTCTCTTCCATGTGTTTATTCCCTAAAAACCTCAGTTTATCTTAAATGGATCTCACAGACTATGCTGTGTTTTCTACATGAGTGCATGTTTCCTGCTTCTCACATGCCTGGGACTCTGCTCCAGCCTTCTTCCTAGATTCCAATTTCCCTTACATAAACACTACAAATTGTTATTTCTCACTAGATAATAATTCATGATTTATCTGTCTCGAGTTTATTTTTGTTAGATCAGGACAAAATGGAGTCACCAAGGACAGCAGAATGGTGACAGACACAAGGAGTCATCCACATTCCTCAAGAAACTACCCAGCCATTTCCCCCTCCTTACCTAACAATGCCCCAGGTTTAGGTTTCCTGCCTATCTGTGGTTGCTGTTCTGGTGTTACACCCTGGCTATCTCAGATCTCCCCTAAATAAACCTTTTTTTTTAAAAAAAGAAAACTTTTCCCTTCCTCACCTTCCCCCACCAGAAGAACTCTATGTTGCACACTATCTATAATTTCAAGTCGGCTGTGCTCCGCTCTTGAGAGTCAGTTCTAGTAGCTCATGTTTTCCCAAATAAAAGCTTACATCTTTGCCTCAGAGTGGTCTCTGTGGTCTTGGTTACTCCTGAACCTTGCATCTGGTGCTCATGACTTAGATAGGAAGGCTTGTGGTTGCCCTCTTGGGTGGCCAGAACTCCTTTCTCCTGGCCAGACCACCAAGCTGTCATTTGACCCTCTGAAGGCATTGGCCCATCTCTGCCTGGTACCAGCTTTTCACATCCACCACACCAATTCAGCCTCACTCTTTTTCCCTTCTTTATCTTCTCAGTAAGTGTCCCTCTTGGGTTGGCTTGCTCTTCGGTTTCATCCCTCCTCACAGAAGCTGTGCCCGCACACCAGGCTACACTCCTGGGCCGCTTTTGGGCCCCAGCCCCAGGTCTCAATGCACTCTTGACACCTTGGGTCTCTCACTCTCCGGTCTACCATACCCTAAGGGGCACCTTTTGGTTTGGTTACCATCTCCGGATTCTCCCTTTTCCTCCCTCCTCTCACTCTTCCTTCTGAGCTCTCATCTTCCACTGCCAGCCACGTTTGCCATCAGGAGCCCAGTTGCCCTCTTTGCCCACTAACAGGCTAAAAAGCCAATAGTTGTATGTATGGCCTCTTCCCACATGGGAGGTACATGCCCCATTCATCCTATCAGGCCAGGGGGTCATATTGGTATTCTGTGTAAACTCAGCTTAAGCCCTGGTTTATTTTTCTCTCAGCCTTGTTTTGCTCTTTCCCTGTCTCCTTGAGAATGTAAAGCTTCAGCATCTTCTCTTTCTCTGCAACTCTGCTTGGCCACATCCATTGTTGTGCCAAGACCCGTGACCAGGAGCCAAGATCCCCAGTCACCCAGGAGTCACCCAGAAAACCGCCATAGAAGCTGAGACACTCGAATGTAAAAGCAGCAGGTTTCTTTATTGCAAGCCTAGGCCTGGGCTCTGTCCGCACAGTCCGGCACAGTGGCAGTGCCTGGGAGAGAGCCCCGACCCTCAGAGGAAAGGAGTTTATAAAGGAAAGGTTACATCATATTGTGAATTTTAAAATGATTGGTTCTAAGAGGGCATGCGCGGGAATTTCAGAGAGGACACGTGTGGGAACTCCAGCCTGCTTATCTTAGGTAATAACTTGTTTGCAGAACCTATTACAAGAGCTGTTTGCAGAACTTATCTTTTGCAAGAGGCCAGAACCTCCATGGCTAGGTATCTCTGGAATGTCTTTCAAGTGGAGGCTTCCCAGGAATTGGGAGGGGATGGTCTAGCTAAGCAAGCATGGATACAGAAGCAAAAATAGCACATTAGTCAGCTAGTTCCTCATCTGAGTCAAAATGGCTGTCTGATTTAAAATGGTAGCACCACTGTCCAGCCACTAAGTGAGGTCCCAGAAGCCAGATGCAGCACGTTACTTCTCCTTGGTCTCTCATTTCCCCCTCTCTAGGTACTCTGGGGACCTATGTAGGATCCCTATTTGGGAGTTCGAATATTTCTGTTTCGATGTTAGTGGCCAAGGGTTGATAGAAGCAATTTCTTTGGACCATTAATTGAATGGTGCCCAGTCTTTGTTTTATGAATTGTACTAGTCTATTGAGAATGCAAGGGCCAAAGGTAAGCAGCAGTAGCAGAATGAGCAGAGGCCCTAGGAGGGTTTGTATTAGGGTAGTAAACCAGGGGGAGCTATTGTACCATGACTCAAACCACCTTTCTTGGGCCTGTTGTTCCCATCGGCATTTTTCTAGACCTTCTCTAACCTTAGCCATGCTATCCTTGATAAAACTGTTGCAGTCCCTGAACCAGGTCACCTCAGCATCCTTTAGGGGGGTGTCTTTGAGATCTGGCTTCACATTATGTATGTGTGCCAGTATCTCCACGCAGTCATGGAGAGGAGTCTCCAGGTCTGGGTCAGGCAACAAGGTGGCAGGGTTCAGAGCTGTGAGAGTCTGGAAAGTTATTCTGGCTGGATTCAAAAGCAGGGTCTGATAGTGGACCATGTGAGCATTGCTGAGCCAACGGTCAGGTGGTTGTTTCAGTACCCCTTTGATGGCGTGGGGGGCTGCAACTGTTAAGTTTTGTCCCAAGGTTAGCTTTTCTGCGTCCTTGAGTAAAGGGGCTATAATTCTTAAGCATGGGGGCCAACCTGTTGCCACAGTGTCCAATTTCTTTGATAGGTAGGCGACAGGACGCCGCCAGGGTCCTAAGCTTTGGGTGAGGACTCCCTTTGCTATCCCGTTATGTTCATTTACAAAGAGCAGAAATGGCTTAGTCACGTCAGGGAGTCTTAAAGCAGGAGCTTCTAAAAGGCATACCTTTTAGGTATTTAAAGGCTTGTTGGTGATGATCCGTCCACTGGAAAGTTTGGTTTTCCTTGGTGGCTTCATATAGAGGTTTTGCCAGTTCCATGAATCCAGGGATTCACAGATGGCAGAAGCCCACTGTACCAAGAAATTCTCTGACCTGCCTGGCTGAGGTCGGTGTTGGGATCCAGAGGACAGTTTCTTTTCATGTATCTGTTAGCCAGTGTTGGCCATCTCGGAGAATATACCCCAGGTAGGTCACCTGCTGTCGCAGACCTTAGCCTTTTTGGCAGATGCACGGTATCCCAGTTCACCCAGAGTCCACAAGAGGTCTCTGGTCCCCACCAGGCAAGTCTCTTTGTCAGTAGCTCCTATTAAAAGGTCATCTACATATTATAATAGGGTCAGTCCTGGGTTACATACCTGGAAGTCTGATAGATTTTCATGTAAGGCCTCATCACAGATAGTAGGGGAATTTTTGAATCCCTGGGGCAATTGAGTCCAAGTGAGTTGACCATTGATTCCAATGTCTGGGTCATGCTATTCAAAGGCAAAATATGATTGACTCTGTGGGGCCAAGGGTAGGCTAAAGAAGGCATCTTTTAAGTCCAAGACTGTATACCAAGTTACTTCAGGTGTTAGGTTCCCCAATAGAGTATAGGGGTTAGGCACTGTAGAGTGGATATCCATTACTCTTTTATTAACTTCTCTTAAGTCCTGTACCGGGTGATAGTCATTTGAATTGGGCATTTTACTGGTAGGATGGGGGTATTCCAAGCTAACTGAACTGGCCTCAATACCCCTGATTGAAGAAGCCTCCTGATGTGGGGAGTAATGCCTTGTTTGGCCTTTAATGGCATGGGGTACTGGTGGACCCTGACTGGCATGCTTCCAGGTTTTAGTTCTATCACTATGGGGGGGCCTATGTCATGCCCATCCCATTCTGCCAGTCTCTGCCCAAGCCTGTGGGTAGTCAGTCAGCCAGGAAGGGGCCAAAGATTCTGGGCCTTTAGTGTACTTTTGGAAAAGTCTATATTTTTCTGTCAGGTTAGTGGTCATAAGGACTTGTATTGGAGTGTCTCTCATTGTTGAGACTTTTGCTCCCTGTTCTGAGAATGAAATTTGGGCTTTCATTTTGGACAATACATCATATCCCAATAGTGGGTATGGGCACTCCAGTATGACTAAGAAGGAGTGGGTTACTTGGTTGGTGCCTAAATTAACAGTCCTTGAGTTGTCCATTGATAGGGTTTTGTACCTGTGGTCCCTTGGACCCATGTGGTTTTCTTAGTCATGGTCCTTCTGCTTGTAATAATACAGACTTCTCAGCCCCAGTATCTACCATAAAGGTTATCTTTTTTCCCTCCACTTCAAGGATTGATTACCCTGGGCTCAGGGAGGGGGGCTGGGCCCCATCTCTCTCAGTCACTATCTTCCTGTGTAGACACCAGGATGTTTGCCTGCTGTTTTTTCTTGGGGCAATCCCTGACCCAACGTCCTTCTTCCTTACGAGAAGCACATAGATTCTTTCCTACTTTAGGTCTTGCACCATTATTGTTTTTCTTTTGATCGGTGGTTTCTTTGGTGGTAGGATTTCCCATGGCCATCAGGATTTCCCTAAGTTCTTTATGGTGCTTCGTCTGTTGTAACTCTAAAATCTTAGTTAACCTTTCTTCCTGTCTTTTTTTTTTTTTTTTCCATTTTATTTCTTTTTCTTTGGAACTTTCTCTCCTATCAAAAACCTTTTCTGCCACTGCAACTAGTTCTCTAATGTTCTTTTCCCCTAGTCTTTCTAGTGACTGTAATTTCTTTCTAATGTCAGGAGCAGCCTGATTGATAAAGGCAAATATGACAGCAGTGGATGCCTCTCCTGAGTCAGGATCATAGGGAGTGTATCTACGAAAGGCTTCCTGAAGTCTCTCTAGGTAAGCATCAGGTCCCTGTCTGATGTCATATACCTTAGACATATTAGCAGGCTTTCTGGCTGCTGTTCTGAGACCCGCCAATAGAGTCTGGTGATAGACTAGGAGTTTCTCCTTACCTTGTGCCATGTTGTAATCCCAAGTGGGGTGGGTAGTTGTCAATAATAGCTTGGTCTGGGGTGGGGTCTCCCAATGGCCCTGGGACAAGTTTGTGGGCATTTTTGATGATTCTGTTCTGCCCCTCGGTGGTGAATAGGACCTGTAGGAGCTGCTGACAGTCGTCCCATGTGGACTGGTGGGTAAAAAGCAGTTTCTAACAGATTAACTAATCCCCTAGGGTTCTCAGAGAAGGGAGCAGTCTGAGAACATCAATTGTTCAGGTCACTAGTGGCAAAAGGCCAATAGTGGAAGGCCTGGTTTCCATCCACATCAATGGGTCTGGCTGGACAGAGTGGCAGAGCCATGGAGACACCCAGGATTTCTGGGGTGGCTGCCCTCCAGCTCCGTGTGGCCTGTGCTGGACCCTCTGTGTTGGGAGGAGGAGCAGCAGGGGCCTGTGCTTTGGCCGAAAGTTGGGGAGGAGGCAGAGGAGCGTGGCAGGGGGGTTAGATGTCTGCTTCTTCAGTGCCCCCCTCAAGAATTGGGGCTGAGGCTTCAGCAGTGGGTTTGGTGCCTCTTTTGGGTGTAACTACCAGCACCTGTAAAGGAAGGGGTGAGGAAGGGAGAAGACTTCACCCAGGGGAGAGGCTCTTCTATCAGGTTCCTCCAGGTGACAATATAAGTGATTTGATCAGGTGTCCACTCCTAGGGTGAAAAACAATTTTTTCGACCTCAAGTATAGTATTTAGGTGAAAGGTCCCCTCTGGTGGCCATCCTACATTGAAGGTAGGCCACTCAGAGGAACAAAATGTAATCCGTCTTTTTTAATGTTTACCCTGTTGTTATGGGCAACTGCTTTAATGTCCTTCCAGTGTGTGAGGCAGAGTCCTAAAGGGGAGGAAGAAATCTGTCCCATGTTATTGAGTCAAGGGAGGAACGACCATAGGATTAGGGCAATGACAAGACACACAAATATTACACAGACACACAGGACCCAAAAAACAGATGTGCATGCTACAGAGTCAGATACAGATCCATGGTGGCCAGAAGAGTCTGAGCCCTTAGGGGATGGCTCAATAATGCCAAACACAGTAGGGATGGGAGCAGATCTCCCCAGCAGGTTTACTCTGTCCTTTGAGACAGAGCCCCCACTTAGATTAGCAGGTTTGCTCTGTCCTCAGAGACAAAGCCCCCACTCAGATGAGGGGCAGGAAGTCTCCTGCCTCCTCCAGGTCTGTCCTTATGGCGCACCCACCAGGACATATGACCTGATCAGAAAGCAGATGCAGCTAGCCTACACAGTGAAAGGAAAAAGAGAGCGCTCAAGTGGAAAACTTGACCAGTCAGAGAAGAAACCTTCGGGGTCTCGGGTTTATTGGGGTCTCTGGGGATCCCGGGAGAGCCTCCAAGATGTTGTGCCAAGACCCCTGACCAGGAGCCAAGTCCTCTGGTAACCCAGGAGTCACCCAGAGAACTGCCACAGAAGCCGAGACACTCGAATGTAAAAGCAGCAGGTTTCTTTATTGCAAGCCTAGGCTTGGGCTCTGTCCGCACAGTCCGGCACAGCAGCAGTAGGGGAGAGAGTCCAGACCCTCAGAGGAAAGGGGTTTATAAAGGACAGGTTACATCATATTGCAACTTTTAAAATGATTGGCTCTAAGAGGGTGTGCGTGGGAATTTCAGAGAGGGTGCGCATTGGAACTCCAGCCTACTTACCTTTGCAGAACCTATTGCAAGAGCTGTTTGCAGAACTTATCTTTTGCAAGAGGCCAGAACCTCCATGGCTAGGTATCTCTGGAATGTCCTTGAAGTGGAGGCTTCCCAGGAATCGGGGAGGGGAGGGTAGTCTAGCTAAGCAAGCATGGATACAGAAGTAAAAATAGCACATTTGTCAGCTAGTTCCTCTTCTGAGTCAAAACGACTATCTGATTTTAAATGGCAGCACCACTGTCCAGCCACTAAGTGAGGTCACAGAAGCCCAATGCAGCACGTTATTTCTCCTTGGTATCTCACCATAAGCTGGACAATGGGTCCAAATGGCCTGAGAATGGTACCTTTGATTTCCAAACTCTCACTGATTTAAAAAACTTCTGACAATGTGTAGGCAAATGGTCTGAAATACCCTATTTTTCACTCTGCATGCCCGGCATGGCCTCCTCTCTGCTGTACCTGCTTTTCTCACCAGGTCTTCTAGCCATCTCTCCCCAACAGCTCCTCCAGCTCCTCCAGCTCCCTCAGCCTCTCCTGACCCCCTGCCTGGTAACAAGCTTTGATTTTAGTCTCTGGAATTGTAAATAGAATAGAAATTTAAAATGGGAATGTATAACTGCTGAATAAATTAATGAATAATTAATATGTGAAGGGGAAATGGTTGTCTAGAGTCCATATGAAAAGTGCACTTGAAATGAATGTGTGTGAGTACATATTGGGCGCACACCCTAAGGCTGCAGAATGATTTCTGTTCTGAGCAGTGTAGTTTCATTGTGAGGGATGTTCTCCACCAAGCCCACCATACTAGATGGGATAGCCCATTTTTACTGTTGAGTGTCCCGCAGAAGGAACACTAAAAGTAATTAATATCATAGTCCAATAAAAAAAAGAGCAAGATTCTCTTACTCATAAAGAGTTGTAAAATGGCAGGATCAGAAAGCTGCCTTGTAGCCCTGCGGGAAGTCAAAAACTCTCCCTGGAATTTAGAAAGAAAAAGGAAAAAAAAAAAAAAAATAGCCTCTTTCTTAGCTTCCCTGCCTTGCAGCGCCAGGGGGTTGCAAGAACAGGGAATCTCAGGATCCTGGCCCCAGCATGATGATGAATGAATTGCTGTGAACAGATGAGGACTTCTTATAAGAAATTTGTAACAGTTTTTACATTTACTTTATCGTTTTATGCTTCTATGAACTACTAACAAACAATAGCCTCAAAATTTATGCTTAAATTTTGAAGTACCCTATACTGAGTTTGTAAAAAGAATTCTAAAAGTTTTAATAATGTTCAAATATGCTTTCATATTTTTTAAAAATGTGTTTCAGGAAAATTGTAAGAAACAAAGTTCCAAAATCTATATGTTTATTCTGGGTAACTAGCATAAGTCAAATTTGATTTACTCTTTCTTTAAAAAGTTATTTCAAAAGGCCTTTTGAGGGCTGGAGAGATGGTTTAGCGGTTAAGCGCTTGCCTGTGAAGCCTAAGGACCCTGGTTCGAGGCTCGGTTCCCCAGGTCCCACGTTAGCCAGATGCACAAGGGGGCGCACGCGTCTGGAGTTCGTTTGCAGTGGCTGGAGGCCCTGGCGCGCCCATTCTCTCTCTCTCCCTCTATCTGTCTTTCTCTCTGTGTCTGTCGCTCTCAAATAAATAAATAAATAAAGGCCTTTTGAGGAAAAATAAATGGTCATATTAAAAGTATCACGGTAAGGACAATAAAAGGTTTTGTTGGTGGTTATGAGATGAACTTACTAAAGAAGATAAACTGGAGAGAAAACTTCATATGTTGGATGTTAAATTTTTGATGAACAAGATTGATACAGAGTGGTTACTGGGATTGTATAGTAAAAGTATGTAGATGAAGGTATGAGTAAAGTATGTAGATGAAGATATGGGTAAGCTTAAACAGAAGGTTAAAGACAAAGTACTTAACATCAAATTCCAGACTTCTTGAGATATAAAATGATTATTAGCCTGGGGCTTACATCATACTAACAAAGAAAGTATGGTCCTGCGTGGTAGCAGGCTGCTATGGTATTCAGGTTGTAAACTTAACTTTAATTCATTGATGTTAATCTGGTCATAATAATGGTCATGAAAGACTGAATTTAGAATTCCCAGCCAAATTAACTAGGTTCCTGTATTTGTCATTTACCTATATCTTAAGGTTAAAATTGACTTAATATTTAATTCTCTCCTAAGGTTATTATATCTAAAACCCTGTCTCAAAAAAAATCTCACAGAGGAATTATTTACTCTTTCCCCCTGTTTTATAAGGTAAATAGACCACATTTGAAACATTAAACAGTATTTATCTGTTACTCATTTGAAAATTATTTACTTCATGGTGAACAGTAAAAGGAAATTCTAAGCAGTTATGTTGTGATTTAAGATGTAATTCCTCAATTCCTCCAACAACCAGTCTTAATACTTCAGTTTTAACTTACATCATTACTGAACAAGTTTACCAAAGTACCACAGACAGAATTATAGAGTTGGTTAAGGTTTTACTAGCTAAAGATTGTACCATAAAATTTTGTGTATGTTAAGAGATTAAAAATATTTCCTTTTGGCTCAGCTTATTTACAAAGCAGGATGCACATAGTGGAGCACACATTTGGAAATTGTTTGCAGTGGCAAGTGGCCCTGGCATGCCATTTCCTCTCTGTTCCATGAGACTTGCCTTCTTTTTTCATTAGATCATGGCAATTCAATCCAGTTCCTCTATTCTTTGGGTATGTTAACTATAGCTAAAGTAATTTCAGAAACTGACTTATAGATTGGATGAATATCTTATTTAGCTTGAAAAGTGCTAAATCTCCTCATTAAAAATATATGTGTGTGTATATTATATAAAGGTATCCCACTTCTGATAAACTTTAAAAATTATAAAACTTTTCATGGCTTCATATTTAAGCCAAAAATGTTGCTATATAATATAGATTTCTTCTTTGTTTTAAATTCTGTCAGCAGATCATTTGCTCATAGTTTACTTTCTGTAACCTCATGTGTGTAAATATATAAACTCTACTTTTTGTTAATATCAGACTTTTCTAGATATCAGAATATTGTTACTTGGTTTATACAAAGTCCATGATGTTTGGCTGTCAAGAAGCATGCGCCATCATGCCTGGCTAAAACTCTGTAACTTTAAGATGGTTCTTGTCTTGTTCATGCTGGTTTTGCTAGGTGATTATCACTAAGGCTATAATCTGAGTCTTATAAAAAATGACATTGTGATTTTGTTCTTAGAAAAACTGAAAAAGCTCCCCATGTCTTAGAAAAATCCACTGTACAAAAACAATGTTAATATAGTTTGTCTAAGCTTCATGTAATAGTCATAAATATTTCTTTAATTAAACCTTAAAATTGTTCAGTGGTAAAAGATACTTATTTAAATTACTGTGTCTGTCATATTGTCTCTCATGTATGTTAAGATCGGGCTTGTTTAACACAACAATGACCAAGTTTTATTTTATTCTTGAGCTATGTATAATCAGTCTCAGTCAAGTTTTCACTTAATTAATTGTCTCATTTCTGGTATCTTAAATTCATTGCTTATAGAGATATTAATACTTTAAACAGGTTTCCTGCCCTAAAAATAATCTTAAATTGCTGTTCTACTTCTAGTTTATGGGGTAATTGGTACTTGCCTTGATATACAGACTAGCCAAAGTTGTTTACAAACACAGATGCTAAGTTTTATACTGTCTTGTCTTTTTCCTGGCATACAATTTCTAGATTAAATCAATTGCCTTAAAGTTATTGATATAATAATTGATAAAATATTATTTTCAGGGCTATTAAAATGTTCTGCCTATACTTATACCTGATGGATGCTTAAAAGATAGAATGTGTATGCTTTCTGTGTCCCAGATATAGCTTACATTGTCACCTGACAACTAAACTTAAATATTAATCAGAATGATTTTAAACTATTGTGTCGTTCCTATTTATTTATTTATTTTTATTTTCATTTCTAAGATAATTTTTATTGACAACTTCCATAATTATAAACAATATACCATGGTAATTCCCTCCCTCCCCTCACTTCCCCCTTTGAAACTCCACTTTCCATCATATTGCCTCCCCTCCCCACTCAATCAGTCTCTCTTTTATTTTGATGTCATGATCTTTTATTCCTATTATGATGGTCTTGTCTAGGTAGTGTCAGGCGCTGTGAGGTCATGGATATCCAGGGCATTTTGTGTCTGGAGGAGCACATAGTAAGGAGTCACTCTTATATTCTTTCTACCATCTTTTCTGCATTGGACCCTGAGCCTTGGAAGGTGTGATAGAGATATTGCAGTGCTGAGCACTGTTGCTTCTTCTCAGTCCTATGGTGCCTCCTGAGTCATCCCAAGGTCACTGCTATCTGAAAAGATGATTCTCTAGCCAAAAGTGAGAGTAGCATTAATATATGGATAAGAACATTAAGAGAAGTGCTTACTGGGCAGTTTGGTGAGCATACACTTTTAGCCAGACAGCAGCAGATGTTACATTCCTAGGGCTCATGACTACCCCTGTTGTAGGTTTTCAGTATCAGGGGTGTATTCCCACCCATGGAGTGGGCCTCCAGTCAAATTAGAGGGCTGTTGGTTTCTCCCATGACAGATGTGCCACTGTTGTACCTGTTGGTTCATTTGGCCTGGCTGGCCAAATATAAGGCTTGCAGTGACTGATGTTGGGTATCTTCACTGGTGATTTCTCTCTCCCATTGAACTGCATGAAGCATGGCTTTTTCTAGCTTTCTGTCAGCTGGTGTACATGGAGAAGGTTTTCAGCTCAGCTTCAGCAGGGTTTCTCCTGGGTCAAATGCCACAGGAGATGATTGGACACTTGAACTTCTAGCTTCTGCTAAGTTACCTGTCTTTTTGATCAGAGAGAATATGGAGACCCAGAGATGTGTATCTGCAACAGGAGAGTCACATGGGAGGAAAATCAGTCCTGCAGGCTTCCCAAAAGAGGGAGAGCCATTTGGTCAGCACATCCTTGATTTATCCTAGCAGATGACAATGCTGAGAGTCATAGAACTCCTTGCAGGTCCCTAACAGTCTCTCATACAGCACCATTAAAGACCTCCAAAATATGCAGTTAATTCTGGCAGCCCACATGGTCTTAATCACCCAGTAAGAAAAATATAACTACAATATAAACAATGATTCAGACTAATAGGTTCCCTGTCTGATGCTGACCTACAATAGTAGACTCTAACATTAATTCATGCCTCTGCCTCTGTCTGTCCCTGATTAACTTCACCTACCCTGACCCCAGCTCCTCCCACTTACCTTAGCCAGAATCACAGCTATTTCTTGCACCCCTCCTCTTTAGCCCTTACCCTATTTCATCCAGGGTAAGCACACTGCCACCCCAATGGACAGTCTCAAACTTAAACTCTCTTGTATTCCTACTCTTCCCCTGATCCCAAAATGCCCCTTTGCCTCCTCTCTCTTGTACCAAGCCCTCTATCCCTCACCTCTGAATGCTCATCCTTCCTTTATGCCTGGTGTTTTGATGTCATAACTGTTGACTAGAGTAATAAGAGCCTTTATTCTTCCTTTTGTCTTCCCATGGGGTGCACAGAGCCCATCTTCCTTACCTTGTCTATAACAGCTGTCTGCCAGCAACTGCCCCCAAAGCCAGCTCAATACAGGGATGGTATGAGAGAAATCTGTTTCATTCAGGACCAAGTGGTAACAACATTCTACACTAGTACTGTCTATCTCACAACTCTGCCACATCTAGCCACCGTGAAACTGCCTCTTCATCACCTGCCCTGAAGGGAGACCCATCAATTGCATTATCCAGCCTCTCCCATAAGAACTCATTGCCCTTATTATTAGCTTAAAAAAATTAAGCTTTGTCTCTTATTAACAAAAGACTGGAATGTTAGATCAGGACAAAATGGAGTCACCAAAGACAGCAGGATGGTGACAGTCACAAGGAAGTGGGTCATCTACGTTCCTCAAGAAACCACCCAGCCATTATCCCCTCCTTGCCTAACAATACCTCAGATCTAGGTTTCCTGCCCCCCTTATCTTGTGGTCACTATTCTGGTGTCACACCCTGGCTATCTTAGATCTCCTGTAAAGAAACCTTTTTATTAAACCTTTCCCTTCCTCACCTTCCCCCAACTGAAGACTGCTACATAGCCCACTATCCGGAATTTCAAGTTGGTTCTACTCTGCTCATGAGAGTCAGTCCTGGCAATTCGTGTTTTTCCTGAATAAAAGCTTCCATCTTTGCTTCAGAGTGGTCTCTGTGGGCTTGGTCACTTCTAAACCTTACAATTTTTATCAATTCTTTCTTAACAGTAGAACAGGACCCAAAACTTGGGGTTCATAAATTCTGGGGTATCCTGAACACCAAAGTCCTGCATCAATTTGTGCTCTCAGTCTTTGCAAAGCCTAGTCCCTCACTTTATTCATATTTTTTTCTTATATTAGGTAGCCCTCCAAATTATATAAACATCACCTTCCACTGACCCAAACCCAACTCTATGGCTATATAGGAGTTGTACTTTGATTACATGCCATCCTGAGCAACTCAATCTAGGCTTCAGCTCTGCCTCTGGTGTAGTGAATTCCAAGAACTCCTGGGCTTCTGGCAAGCTTCAAGACTGTGGGACTTCATAAATCCAGCATTTCACCTGGAGGTCCCCCTAAATTTAGCTACATTGCTCACCTCATCAAGATGCTTGGAGGGCAATGTTGATGAGGTTTTCTGGGCTCTGATTTTTCTTGTAAAGTTACTCTTGGCCTGTAGGAAATGAAATGCCAAAAAGAAAGGGAATGGATCACTTCCAGACTTCCACAACTCTCTGATTATTCTAAACCAGGAGCAAAACCCTCTTTAGCATTTGAAAGGGAAGGCAATTGTATTACCAAGCCTCACTCCACTGCCTCCAGACTTTTCTAGCCCAGAGAACAAAGGCCAAAAAGCAAACAGCACTTCATAGTCTTATTCAGTGGAGGTTAAAAGAGACCTCCCACTATATAAAAGTCCTTCTAAAGGTCAGCTTGGTTGTGTATTGAGGAGGAGGGTATTGGCCCCTGAATGAAATGTTTACCATCACCCTAGGGCGGTCTGCCTCTGTTCTTCTAGCAGCATGTGCGGCCTTACAGCTGTCAGCATTGAACATTTTTATCCCCAGAATAGCTTGCTGGTGGTCAAATTATACTTCCTTGGAGATCTACAGTGACTTTCAGATTCCATTTGAACTTGGAAAGCAGGGCCACCCTGAGTGAGGACAACTCCCTGGGTCCATGTTTTTATCATCACAAAAGTCAACAAATAATAATTGAGGGACCATGTTGTATCCAGCACTGTGCTAGGGTGCAGGAGGAGGTAACAGCTAGAGCCCAGGGTCAATTCAATGGGGGAGAATGGTGTTGAACAAAAACCATGCACACCAGTATTTAAATGCAGTTGTGACAGATGCTTAAAGAAACATGGTGCATAAGAAGGCTTCCCAGGAGACTGGTTGTGAAGAGGGCAAGCTTTTTGTTCTTTTGGTGTTATCTATTGTTGAGACCATGCTGAGGATGGGTGGGGAAGGAAGAAGCAAGCCAAAATGCCCTGAGATGGGAAAATCAGACTTGGTCCAGGAGTAGAAGGAACCTACTGTGTCTGGAGTTACCGGGGTGGGACAGAATCGAGCTAAAAATTAGGAGAGGAGCTCATGTGGGTTTTGGCATTCTGTACACTTTTCCTTTCATCTCCAAAGCAATGGGGAACTTACGTGCTCAAAATGACTTTAGAGATTTGCAGTGAAGAGTCTTAGAGAGCAAGGAATTGAAGGATGATAGGAGAAAGCTAGCTTTGTAAGGCAGTTTCAGTTAGGGATTGAGGCTCAAGAAGAACCATGAGATGCCACCCCACAAGCCACCACAAAATGAACTGGTCTGATGGAGACATATCTACAGCGCTCCCCTCCTCCCCCCCCCCCCCTTCTGCCCAGTCCGGCAGCAACCTAGATAGATGGCCTGATGGGCTAGCCCAGGAATCCACCCTCAATCTACCAACCTATAGTGTCTTCTTCTTGCCTATAAAGGCTGCTGTGTTCTTCCTGTTTGGGGCTTTGCCCTGCTCATTTCAACTCAGCTTAGCTCAGCTGTTTTTTAATTTAATTTAATTTAATTTAATTTAATTTAATTTAATTTAATTTAATTTAATTTATTTGCAAGTGGGGGGGGTGGCAAAGAGAGAGAATAAGCATGCCAGGGCCTCTAGCCACTGCAAACGAACTCCAGACAGATGTACCACCCTGTGCATCTGGTTTATGAGGGTACTGGGGAATTGAACCTGGGTCCTTTGATTTTGCAAGCAAATGCCTTAACTGCTAAGCCATCTCTCAACTGTTTTTTTTTGTTTGTTTGTTTCTCTACTCTGCCTGCCTAAATTCTGTTCCTTGTGGTCATACACATGAGTCTGGCTTTCCCCTCACTCTACATGTCTGGGTGGGAGAAAAGAGTGTAAAACTGTTTCTTGGTTTGGATGGTGTTGCAGTCCAGTTTACATTGCTGGTAGAAATCACCCAACCAAGAGCAGCTTCTGGGAAAAAGATTTATTTTGGCTTACAGGCTTTAGGGGAAGCTCCACAATGGCAGGGGAAAACAATGGCATGAGCAGAGGGTGGACATCACTCCCTGGCCAACAGAAGGTGGGCAATAGCAACGGGAGAGTATGCCAAACACTGGCATGGGGGAAATTGGCTATAACACCCATAAGCCTGCCCCCAACAATACACTCCCTCCAGGAGGTATTAATTCCCAAATCTCCATCTGGTGGGAACCTAGCATTCAGAACACCTAAGTTTATGGGGGACACCTGAATCAAACCACCACCGATGGCTTTTCTGTTTATCTTTCTTCATAGTTTGGGGTAACTTCTCTCTTTGATTACTTGCATGATTTTTCTCTGGTTTCTGAATCCGCCAAGTGTGTATTTTTCTTACTCTCCACATCTACCACATGGGTGCTCTTACCAATTCTAGTCTTGCTACCTGTATAATTTTTCTAAACTCGGGGTAACCATGAGTGTAACTTTCTTTAGCACTCATTTCTTCTGAACCTCTTGGTCTCTGCTTTGATATCTGCCCTCTCATAATTTTTTCCTTGAGACTCACCATTTGCCCTCTTAACTTCTCTAAATACAATAGCAGATGCCATGTGGTTTCTCCCATTTCCCTACACAAGCTCCTAGATTTTATTTTCCACATGCCAGCAGCTTTTTGCTAATCTCTCCTTAAAAACCTCAGTTTCTCTTAAGTCCACATGCTTGTGACTCTACTCCAGCTTTTTCCCAAATAACCTCAATTTCTCTTAAATGAACCATATGAGTTATACAGGGTTTTCACATAAGAGTGTGTTTCCTAAGCCCCACAATTTGTAATTTCATCCTAAATAATTATAATTATATAATATATAATAATAATAATAATAATAATAATTCATAATTAACCTTCTTGAGTCCATCTTTGTCAATTATTTGTTAAAGGTAGGACAGAATCCAAAATGTGGGGTTTGTAAATTTTTGGAGACCCCCTCCTGAACCCCAAACACCTGCATCAGAAGGATATAGGAAGATCAGTTAATAAATAAGCTTTGCCAAGTTAAGATGAAAAGTCCTCCAATTTCAATGAATTGACTGGGGATTCTGCTAAGATTCTGATCTGGGTGGGTCTCGGGGAGGGTCTGAGGTTCTGCATTGCCACACCTTCCCACTGGTAGTGCAAACACAAACACGTCATGACAGAGTTCTAGGTCGGTTCAATGGAAGCCAAGAAAGGTAGATATATTTGAAAACTATTATATGGGAAGAGGGTGGAAATATCTATATACTTTGTAGGTCTTTGACTTGGACAACGGGTGGAAAGCAGAGGTGTTCAACTTGTTGCAGATGACACAGTTGAGCTTCCAGCTTTGGTCTCTCATCCTGCTCTTTGATGTTCAGTGAGATGGTGAATGCCTGTACTGTTACTGGTAGATAGCTCACTTGTAGCTGACATATCTATTTCCAGTTGTTAATTATTTTTACTGTACAGTGACATTGTATAGAGTGACATTGTATATTATGGCTCTGAAGTCAAATACTCATGGTTCAAGAAGATAGATTTGGTATTTAACTTTGGACATTTATATATTTCCTTAGTTTACTCATTTGTAGAATGTAGATGAAGTATCTATTTTAAGAACTCATATACTTTCAGTAAAAGTATAAATTAGTAAAGCTACTTTGAAAAGTAGTTTGCCAGAATTTAGTCAAACTCAAAATACATGCTGCTCAAGACTCAACAACTCTAGATAAATCTTAGAGAGACTCTTGCACAATGTTGTGAAAGACTGTACATGATCATTCACTGAAACACTTTTGTAATAGGAAAACTTATAAACAGTATGGGTATCTATCAGAAGAAAACAAGTAAAGTATAATAATTTATATGATAGCATGGACAGGAGCAGTTTAAACAGATGTAGATGGATCTCAGAAGATCTGTCTGAATTTTTTAAAAAAAGCAAATTGGGCTGGAGAGATGGTGTATCAGTTAAAGTACTTGCCTGCAAAGCCTAACAAACTGGGTTTGATTTTCCAGTACCCATGGAAAGCCAGAGGAACAAAGTGGCACATGCATCTGGAGTTTGTTTTCAGTAACTAGGGGCCCTGGCGTGCCCATTCTCTCTCTTTCTCTGTGTGTGTTTCTCTTCTTTCTGTTTCATATTCTTTTTTAAGTAACTTGCATACTGAGACCTGAAGTATAATCTGTTTACATATGTCTTAAAAGCAGACATGAGGGGTTGGAGAGATGACTCAGTGTTTAAAAGGCTTGATTGAAAAGCCTGACTGTCCCAAATTGATTCCCAAGTACTCATGTAAAACCATATATAGAAAGTGTCACATGTGTCTAGAGTTCATTTGCAGTGGCAGGAGGCCCTGGCATGCCCATACTTTCTCTGTCTCTCTCTTGATATCTCTCTCAAATAAATAAATAAAATGGATTTTGTTAAAAAGCAGATATCATATAACATGTCTGTAAGCTTAAGAAAATAGATTGGAAGGACACAGTAGACACAATAGGTATAAGGGATAAAGAAGATTAGAAAAAATAGGGGTCATGTCTAGACAAATGATTATATCATGCCAATAACTGAAAAGAATAACTGATTGAATCACTTCAGTTCTAGGCCTCTCCAGCTCAACCTTAGGGGGGAAAAAAAATCACACACAATACTATTGTTTTTCTAGGATTACATGACACAATAGCCCAATGTCTAGAATATAGCAAAGGCTTAATAAATGATAATCATCATTATCATTGTGTTCGCCTTCTGTACTCTCTTTGGCTTTGCAAAGACTGTTTCTAGTACAAGAGTCTTAGAAAGAGAATGGATTTGATTGGACGCTTTTCTCTGCACTTTAACTTCCAATTTTTATTTTGTTGGCTTGCAGGCTGTTAAAAAAAAAAAAAAAAAAAGGATTAGCTTGGAGCCAGATATCGTTGTCCACTAAGGCTACACTAGTGGGTTAAAGCAGTACTCCCAGGCTCCAGGCACAGACCCAATAAGAGTCGATCTAGCCCATCATCCAACCAGTAATCATAACCACAGGAAAAGCACACCTTACCACTGTACGGTCTTGTATTTGCACAGGTAGCTTACGTTAACCAGAACTAGGTTAAGCAAAAAGGAAAATTCACTGTAAAAAGAGGAATGATTCAAGAATAATTGGCTTCAGCCTTCTCAACCAGATTGTTGCGACCTTGCACTTACATTATTCTGCTCTTTCCCCAGCAGAGGCTTATTGCTTATAGTGCCCACTTCCACGTACCAATTTCTGAATCAGCTCAGCAAGCAGCTAAAAGAAGCTCTGATTTATCTGGGTGGGAAAGGAATTTATTGGAAGGATATGATCAAACTCACAGAATTAAAGGAAATGCTAAAGCTGGGTCTTGGGAAGAAACAGGAAGCTGAAGGATCTTAGTCAAAATTGTTATACCTTCTGTTTGGTCAGGCATGGAAATAATCCTCCTGAAGTCCTCTCTAGAGTCTACTTGTCTCCATTCAGGTGATGTAGGGGGACATGATTGGCAGTGCTATTAAGACTACCTATAATTGGGAAGGGGTAGTGTGGTGGTTTGATTCAGGTGCCCCCCACACGCACACACAGGCTTAGGTGTTCTGAATGCTAGGTTCCCAGCAGATGGAGATTTGGGAATTAATGCCTCCTGGAGGTGGTATATTGTTGGGGGCAGACTTATGGGTGTTATGGCTAGTTTCCCCATGCTAGTGTTTGGCACACTCTCCTGTTGCTATTGCCCACCTTCTGTTGGCCAGGGGGTAATGTTTACCCTCTGCTCATTCCAGCATTTTACCTTGCCATCATGGAGCTTCCCCTCGAGTCTATAAGCCAAAATAAATCCTTTTCTCCAAAAAGTTGCTCTTGGTTAGGTGATTTCTACCAGCAATGTGAACCTGACTGCCACAGTAAAGTTGGTACCAAGGAGTGGTATCATTTGCTGATAGATTCCTAACTGTGTGGCTTTGGCTTTTTGGAGTTGATTTTCAAGAAGAATGTGGAAGGATTTGAAATCTTGGCCTAAGAGACACCTTGAAGTGCTGTAAGTACAGCTTGATGGACTATTTTGGTCAGAGCTGAAAGACCTGAATGTACTAAGAACTAAGGACTGTGAGGTTTGACTTATGAGGGTGAGAAAGAGATTTTCCTGGACTGGGCTAGAAGCAGTTTATGTGAGAGGCTTGCTGTAACACCTGTGTCCTGAGTATTTGTGCAGGGTTGCATTGTGTAGGAATGGGTTGGTGTGAACAGAGGGATATGGCACAGAAATGAAGTCTTTGGGCTGAAACTTCTGCCTGTTAAACTGCAGTTATATGAGATTACAAACTTTGTGATTTGCCAACTGACCTGCACAGGGGCAACAACAAGAATGTAGACTTTTGAAGGAACCTGAATGATCAAATAGTGTCCTATTCTTCAAAGTCTGCTTTATTCCTCCCTGGATTAACAAATTGGCACCCTACCTGGTATTGTGGAGTATAAGAAATGCAGGAAAGAGGATCATTGAATTTGCAACATGGTCTTGTGTTTTGCAAATGGCCATGGGCAATGTGGAGCACGTTTGCTGAATTGCCTGCATGGAGGCCAAGTGGGGCTGTGATGATGGACTGTGGGTTACAGTGGAGACCCAGTGGAGGTGCCAGGACCACAAGATGGCTCCTAAGGACAGTTGCCAGTTGTAGATGAAGTTTTCCAGGACTGTAAGTAGTCTAGCTGGAGGGGCAGAATTGGAACTCTAGAGGCATGTTGCTGGTTAGAATTACCAGATTTGGAGACTTATCACTGGCTAGAATTGTTTGGACTTTGAGCTGCAGAGTTTGATGTTTGCCCTGGTTGTTTTAAATCCTGTATTGGTTGAATATTTCTTTGCTATACCCAGTGCCATCTTTTGCAGTGTGAATGTTTATTCTATTCCATTATGGGTTTTTTTTTTTTTTTTTTTGGTATTATGGCTCAGTTAAAAGACCTTAGATTATGGAATATTTGAACATCATTAGGACTGATAAAAACTATAGGGACTTTTAAAGTTGGACTGAATGAATTGCATTTTACAGCATAGACGATGATCAGTTTATGGGAGGCAGGGGTGGAAAGTGATGGTTTGATTAAAGTGTCTCCCATAAACATAGGTGTTCTGACTGCTAGGTTCCCAGCTGATGGAGATTTTGGAAGTAACACATCCTGGAGGCAGTATATTGTTGGGGCAGGCTTATGGGTGTTATAGTCACTTTCCCCTTGCCAGAGTTTGGCACACTTTTCTGTTGCTATGGTTCACCTTATGTTGGCAGGGGGTGATGTCCACCATCATCACCATCATTTTCTCTGCCATCATGGAGCTTCCACTGGAGTCTGTAAGCCAAAATAAACCCTTTTTCCCACAAGCTTCTCTTGGTCAGGTGATTTCTACCAGCATTGTGAACCTGACTACAACAGGTGGACTCCAAGAAGAAGAGCTGCTTCTAAAGCAAGAGGAAAGGTTGCTGGCTGGTTTGGTTGGCTTATGCTGCCACCACAAACCACAGTCTGCAGGCCTTAAACAAAGGAGTTATTCTTACAGATTTGGAGCTCTCTTCTGGCTTGCAGACAGCTATCATTCTGCTGTGTCAAGGCTGAGCTCTGGACTCTCCTTATTGTTAGAAAGACATTAATCCCATCAAGAGGTCCCCTACACCGATAACCCCCTCTAAACCTAATTATCTCTCAAAAGCCTCCTCTCTAAGTACCATCTGTTTAAAGGTTAGGTTTTCAGATGTGAATTTTGAGGAGATAAAATTCAATCCATAGCACTAGCCTAGCCAAAACAACAGGTGTCTGCAATACAAGTAAACATAGTTCTCAGGTTATTCTAGGATTTCAAAGGTCACACTTCAAAATGTGTACTATGGCTACACAATGAACTTGCTTAGTGACTTAACTCCATATTTCTATAACTTCCTTCTTTCATAGCTGCAAGAGGAGCTTGATTCATGACACACACTTTCCATATTAGTCAGAGCAGAAACAATAAAACATACATAATTATAAGAGATGCTTCATTAGCTGTCTTTCACCCCCTATGGCTGAGTAGTATCACAGTGGCCATCAGTAGGTAGCAGAATTAGGAAAGCCAGTAGCTGCTCAGTCCATGAAGCTGGAAGCCTCAGAACCAGGAGGACTGATATAAAGCTGAAGGCCTGGAATCCCTAGAGAGCCACTGCCTTGAGTCCATGTTTAAAGGCTGAACAATTTAGATGTTTGTGCACCTAGGAGACAATGACAGCAAAACACACAGCTGCTGAGGAAGAGTTCAGCTTGTACACATGCCCGTGTGCACACTTGTGGGTGTGGGTGTGTCTGTCATGTTTGAACTGGCCCTTGTTCCCACTTTTTGTTTCATTCAGGCTGCCAGGTTATTGAATGGTGAGCTTCCCTCCCCACACAGGGCAGATCTTCCCCACTCAAGTTTTCAGACTCATATGCCAATCATCTCTCATGGACATACCACCCAGAGGTCTGCTTCACCTCATTGCTTGCTATGTGTCTCTCAGTCTAGTCAAGTTGGCAACCAAGATTAACCAGCACACTTCCTTCTTATGTCACCAGATTCCAGGCTCAATCAATTATTAATAATGGAGTCAGAAAAGGGTCTTAGATCTTTTAAGAGAGTGATTCTTTTTTTTTTAATTTTTGTTTGTTTATTTTTATTGAGAGAAGGAGGTAGAGAGAGAGAGAGAATGGGCGCACCAGGGCTTCAAGCCACTGCAAACAAACTCCAGATGCATGCGCCCCCTTGTGCATCTGGCTAACATGGGTCCTGGGGAATTGAGCCTCGAACTGGGGTCCTTAGGCTTCACAGGCAAGCACTTAACCGCTAAGCCATCTCTCCAGCCCAAGAGAGTGATTCTTAACCTTGCCTTGGCTACACACTAAAATCACCTGGTATACATCTTAAAGCACACATCCAGACACCCTGATTTTATTGGTCAAGAAGGAGAGCTTGGTCATCAGGAGTTTTACACATGTCATCAGCTGATTCTAAGTTTGGGATACCCTGGTTTAGTAGAGTTTTCTTTCTCCTTCTGCAGAATGTCCATTTGTGTGAATGAGAGGTGGCTGTCAGCTTTGGTTTCAGTGGCCTAGTCTGCTGCTGTGTGTTTTGTTACAGTTCTGGAGAAGGAGAGGTCTAAGATCAAAGTTTCTGTGGGTCAGTTCCTGGTGAGGGTTCTCTGGCCATGTAGATCGTTGATTTTCTCCTATGTCTTCACACAGCACTCAAGCACTCTGGTGCCTTATCCTTTAAGGACACTAACCCTCAGAGCCACACCTGTGTGTCCTCACATCACCTTAATGACCTCAGTAAAGTTCCTCTCTCTACAAACTGTCACACTGGGGGTTGGAGCCTTCATATATGAGTTCTGGGTGAACACCAACATTCACCCAGCAGTAGGGAATTCATAGCTCACTGGAATGCTGAGGGATTAATATTGTAGAGGATCTCATTCACATGAAGCCCAAATCTGTCTCTGCCAAAATTCTACTTCTCCATCTAATTCTGCAGAACAGGCTGAGAGAAAAGTGGGGCAGCAAACCTAGCTAACAATTCTTTGCCAGATATTTTGCATCTGGGATGTTTTTCAGGCCTCAGAAGAATGCAGTGAGAACAACGGCATTATTCCAATTTGTATACCTGAAGACTTAGTTCTGCCACGTCATAATCTTAGTTTGCACCACCGTTCTTCCTGAGATTGCTCTGATGTTATGGACTCTTGTATAGACCATGTAGCAAGATTCTGATTCTCTAGGGCCAAAAGTTTGCCTTATCTACCAGGCTCTGAGGTGCTGGTGTTGCAGGCTGATAGGAGATGACTCTTTGAAACCCTGACAGATGAGCACCTCAGAGTTTCTTCTAGGCTTGTTTGTAGAAAGTTTGTTTGTTTTTTTTTTCTGTATGCCTTTTTACTTTCTGTCTACAGGGATGATCAACTTGCACTCCTTGGACTGATGATGATGACAGAGAAAGGAAATTCTTCCAGAGGCTAATGTACTGAATCACGGAAGCAGAAACCTGTGATGTGTATGCAGTTTGAATTTCTTCCTGCCTGTCATCCTCTTCCTCTTTTTCGGGAACAGTTTTTAAGCACATTCTGTGTGATCTTGGTATGTCTGTCAATCACATAGCCCCACTGGACACAGGAACCAGGGGATATAAGCAGAATATATAAACTCTGTCCCTAGAAACAGTGATTTGTTTAGTTTGTGATTTGGAGTGTGACCCACAAAGAGCCAGTCAGAATCCTTTTAAAGAACTATCAAAAGTGATGGAGGAAAGAGCTTTCTTTGTAGTTGCTGGGTTAATACGGTGTGTGCCTGTTTCTGCTGGTGGCCAGTCTTGTCCCACAGAAAGGGAGCCTCCTTGAGAAGGAAGCTAACACAGAGGACAGAACCTGAAGATGAAAACCAAGAGAAGTTCTGAGACTGTTGCCTCTGGTTTTGTGGAAGCCCACCTCCTTAATTTGCCCATTCTCTTGAGTCAGTTGAAGACTGGTTTAAGTTACTTGAGTTCCTACTCAAACATGCTTAACATGTCTGTCTTGTCCAACACTGCCCTCTGCTTAGCACCCAGTTCTGATCAGAACAAATGAGAGAAAGAATGTGTGTGTGTGTGTGTGTGTGAGAGAGAGAGAGAGAGAGGGAGAGAGAGAGAGAGGGCGAGAGCACTCACTATACAAATAAAGTTTTGGGCCTCACAATTCTTTAAAACTCCTCAGTTCTTCCTCATAACTTATGTTAAAACTGTTTCTTACTCTCTTCTGTGGTTGAAGCAAACAATAGGCTGAGAACAGTGGTTAAGAATAAAAGCTCTGGGATGGACAGAAGCATTTAAATTGAGTTTTCACAACTTGCTAGGTGGTAAATGCTTTAAAGTCTAATTCTTTCATCTGTAAATGAGGGTAACATAATTTATGAAGGAATTTTTATCTTTTTCTGCTCCATTTGTCTTCTCTTTTTAAAAAAAATTTATTTCAGAGAGAAGGAGAGAGAGAGAATGGGCACACCAGGGCCTCCAGCCTCTGCAAACAAACTCCAGATACACCACCTTGTGTATCTGGCTTATGTAGGGCCTGGGGAATTGAACCTGGGTCCTTTGGCTTTGCAGACAAGCATCTGAACCACTAAGCTATCTCTCCAGCCCTTTTCTCTCTTTCTCTGTCTCTTTCCTCTCTCTCTCTCGAAGTAACTGAACCTGCTCCTCTGACTAGGGTAGGCATCTGTCAGATAAAATCAGTGATAGTGACTGTTCCTTGGAATCAACATCACGAGGGAAACCCCAGAGAGGTTGCAGCCTGTTTAGACAGAGCTGGCCAAAGACAGCGCTATGGATTAAGAAAGCACCCAGAGCTGTGGTTGTGCTCCTCAGAGCTCTATCCTTGTCTCTGTCCTTCCCAGTCGTGCTTGCATCACTCTTCTGGTTTGTCAGCCAGCACAGAGTCCTTCCGATAAATCCTTTGTTTGTTCATGTAGGATACAACCCAGGAGTTCTGATGAGTGAACCTGCCTCAAAAGCTTGCATTGAGAATTAAATATGACAATCCATGTAAGACAATTAGCACATTCTTGGGAATTTAATAAATGCTTACTGTGTGTTGCCTAGAATCATTACACTACAATTTGACATTGAAAATACATTCCTGTTTATTACTGAAAAGTTAGCTACCTGGAGTTGCCCATTGCTTACACCTCTCTTTAGTGAAGGTAAGAATTAGATAATGAATACACACACACATACACACATGACTATCTCCCACACTATCCTGGAACTTTCAATCCTTAGTCTTTTTACTGTTGGGATTATATGTGTATAATACCATGTCCAGCTGAAAAATGTCAATATAGAAGATAGGCAAGGTACATTTGGAATATTGAGGCCAGCCTGGACTATATAATGAGACAGAAAGAAAGAAGGAAAGAAAGGAAGGAAGAAAGAGAGAGAAAATAAGAGAGAGAGAGAGAGAGAGAGAAAGAGAGAGATGCCATGTGTGGTGGTACATGCCTTTAATCCAAGCACTCAAGAGGCAGAGGTAGGAGGGTCACTGAGTTCAAGGCCAGCCTAGGACTACAGAGTGAGTTCCAGGTCTACCTGGGCCATAGTCTCTAGAGCTGCAATGAAAGCTGAGCTCTAACACAACACAGCTGGGGTCATGTGGACCTGTGACAAGGAAGAAAAGAAGCTCTGCCCAGAGGAATTCAAGACTAACTTAGATGTCCTATGGGAGTGAGGGACAGTGACGGGCCGTGTTCTGTGGGAGCCCCAGTGAGCAGGCTAGAAAAAGAGTAAACAGAGTTATTGAATTAGGACTCTCTCCCAAGGTATAAGATTAACTACCCTCTCCGGCACCCAAAAGGATGTTATTGATGTACAACTAGCATGGATCCTGGAGGTATAGCAAAAGTGGTATCCTATACTAAATGAAGTGGATGTACCAGCATTTCTATAAAAGAGAGTAGAAAAAAGCATTTAAAGTCCCTGAAAAGTAGGTTTACTAAAGTGGGTCTCCATGGAATGGTGGGAGACTCCCCTTATGATGATGTCCCATGGGAACCACGAGAAGATTGGATGCCTCATTAATAAGGTCATAATCAATGCACTGATTGGAGGTGCACTGAAAGGTTTAGAGGTAGTTCTCCTTTAGGTCAAGGAGGACAGGCCATTCGAGAATTAGTCTCAGTGAGGGCAATCAGGGTGTTAGGACTCTAAATCAGTAGCAGGTGAGTAACGCCATGGAACTTCCAGCAGTCATGTGCACATAAAAACATAATTATCTTAACACAAGGCAGAGAAATAGAGATAGTCCGAGCCTGACCTGTAGCCATGGTGCTAGAAATGATTAATACCTTTACTAGAGCAATTTAATATGGTTTCAAATACATGGTACATGGACACTGATTTAGCAAAAGCATGCACATTCTGACCAGAATATAAGGTCAGGGAGAGTTTGCATTTACTTGGGATAAGTTACAATATACACTTAGTTTTTTTTTCCTAAAGCTGTGTTAATTCTCCCACTCCCTGTAATGCCCTAATCCAAAGAGTTCTAGACCACTTAGATATGCCACCAAACTTCCCAATGATCAATCACACCACCATATTCTGTTAATTAGGGTTAAGGAATAAGCAGTGTCTAGTTCGCTAGATAAGTTACTAAGACACCCATGTGCCATAGCAGATGAAACAGTCAGTCTAAAAACCATTGCTATTTTATGGATCCTGTATCAATGTGGGCATGTAATGTAAAACACCAACCATTATGACCAGTATCTCCTACACCAAGGAAGCCCCATGCCTGATAAGCTGCCATAAATTCTGGTTATAAGAGGGAGTGTTTCCCTAGCCCACACACCAGGTGGTAAGGAAGGTTGCTGGGGTTGATTGGCAAGGCCCCAGTCCGGGAGAGTTCTGCAGCCAGTGGGCTCTACTACAGTGGGAGCCACCCTACTGCTGGGGCCATAGAACCCTGCAGTCTTGCGCTGCCAGGCATCCATGGCAGGAAGACGTGTGATGTGAGTAGAACGCATGGCAAGACGCCATGAGCAAATAACAGCGTGAGCCCCTAAGGGTCTCACGAAAACCAAAGTCAGCATACTGTTGGGCAGTGGTAGGAATCAGATGCCTGACCACAAGACACCAAGCGACTATGCTTTCAGAGCTGCTGTTATGAGCTAGGTTCACACAGAGCCCCGAAGTCACAGTTGTTTGAGGCCTGTAGCAGTTTATTACCACAAAAGAAAAGCATGTACTCGAAGCATGAAAAGTACTAGAGAAATAAAAACCTACAGGCATGATAAACATGTAGCTGTGAGCCCCATGACTTATACCACCATGAACCAGCACCTCTTTTATGTCACTATGATCGCCGTGGGACTCTCTTGTAACTGGCTGGTAGAAGAGCAAAAACTCCAAGCTTGGTTCAGAAAACAACTTAGTGTGAGGGTATTTCAAAGTAGAAGCCGCTCTACTAAAGGTGGCTTTGAAAGCCTACTCTGAAAGTAGGGGGTGGTAATCCTCCTAAAAGGCACTTTGTGATATCCACGTTGTATAAAAGCTTAAGTGGTTTGGTATTAGAATAAATCCACTGTCATGGGCAAAGGCCCAAGGGAGAACAAGACCCAAAAAGTAAAGTGAGAAGTTGGCTGAAGATACAAGAATGGGATGAAATAAGCAAAATCTTTGCATCCAGCCCAGAACCCCAACCATGCAGATATATTTTCATGCAAGTTACAGGGCAAGCAGCTCACAGCCTAGACCATATGACCCTGAAGTCCCTTGGAGTTAGATATATCAATGGCAGGAAAATATAAGATGTGGTAATAGACCTTGTGGCAAGACACAGTGTGTGAATAGTAGTGAGGACCTTAAATTGTGGAGCAAGAAGCCTACTCCAGCATCAGCCATCAGCTAACACAGCTCTGGATAGATGAATGGATGGCCATGGTAGGAGAGATGGGTGCAGTGTATGGGTCCAGTAATATGGCTTCCCGCCTAGCAGGGCTGAATTAGTTATTGCTGTGATTGAATATCCAGCTTGCCAGCATCAGGCTCAATGTTGAATACTTGTTATTGTACTATCCTCAAGGAAATAATTTAGTGGTAAGTTAAGGACATTGAGTCCTATATTGCTTATTCCAGTAAGAATGAACACATTCTGGAGTGGATTTGCGAGGCCTTACCTACTATTACTACCCAAGGACTTATGGCTTGTTTCATCTTTGGGAAACATTTTAAATAGCTCTGTGTCACAGCAGGAAGCCCACTTTATTGCAGTAGAACTGCAGGAGTGGGCCTGTGGTGACTGAATCCACCAGCATCTCACTTCACACCTCTCAGGAGCCTCTTGGTATAAAGTTTTGGTTCTTAATACATAGAAATAAAAAAATAGACAAAACTCTGCATGTTCCCTCTCTGTATTCCTCTCTCTCTCTCTCTCTCTCTCTCTCTCTCTCTATCTCTATCTCTATCTCTCCAGCTACACTACTGAGAGAGACTGAAAATAGTGATATTTTAGTAGAAAGGTTCATGTCTAATACTCATATTAGGCTTTCAAATGACCTCTTCTTCCTGCTCCCTGCTCCTTGAGATAAGGTCGTCCTCTGTGGCCAAAGCTGGCCCTAAATTCATGGCAGTTCTCCTGCCTTAGCTTCCCAAGTGCTGGACTGACAGGCATGAGCCACCTTGCCCATCATAAATGGCTTTTCAATCTCATTTTCTATTCAAAGGACCAAAGGCTCATTGAAGAAATGGTGGGTTCTAGGGCTGATGCAATAAAAGTACAAGATCATCACAATACATTGTGCTGTAGAAATCAAGTGTGTGTTAAGACTTGTGAAGAGGCAGAGCATCTACTGTGTTGGCAGACTAACAGAGTTGGCCTGTTCCGGTTTTCTGTATGGTCCTGGCAGGCACGAGCTCCTGGGACACATCTGAAGCTTGTTAGTCATGCACAGCAAGCTGCGGCGCCTTCCTGTGTGTGTCAGCTCCCTGCTGCCCAACCCCCTGTCAGAGGTGGAGGTTGCACACAAAGAGAGTTGGTATCACAGATACTTTTGGTATGAATAAAGAGCAATTACAAATCAAAATGTAAAGGTGACAAGTGTGGCAAACCTTGAGCTTAGAGAAGCTCAGCTTTTATAGTGGGCAATGAGCAACGTGTCTGCCCTCTGCCCTGGATGGAGTTACTATCTTGACCTCCCAAAGCTCTTTGTGTGGAAAGGTTCCGGAAAAAATAACCCAAAACCATACAGTGGTTAGTGTTTCTGCTTGCAAGATGGGCAGCAACATGAGAGACCCATGTAAGAGTATCTGGTCATTATGCTCAAAGAATGTTGAAGATCTGCCAAAAGGAAACAGAAGGCAGCTTATGGAGTGCTCACTGGTCAAATCAGGGGGCAGTTTAAGCATGACAGCAATAATGGGAAGGCCAGTAGTAACCTGCCGGACAATGCAGAAGGCTCTGAGTCTCTGCATGAATAAACAAATTATTCCTCTTTCTTGCTCTTTTCTCCTGTTGCTCCTCTCATTCCTGCCTGTGGATTTAATTGTTTTGTGATAAGTTTATAGTTTTACCACATTAAGTTTTAAGGATTAATGTTTAATTTTTGAATTTTTTTTTTTAAGCTGGACTTAGTGGAGCATGCCATTAATCCCAGCACTAGGGAGACTGAGTTAGAAGGATCACGGTGAGTCGAGTTCAAGACCACCCTGAGACTACAGAGTGAATTGCAGGTCAGACTGGGCTAGAATGAGATCCTACCTTGAATACAAAACAAAACAAAATTTTAGTTAGCATACAAAATAATGAGTTACATCATTTGCTTCTACTCCCCTCCTTCCACCCCATTCCTCTCTTGTCCCTCCTCTTTCGGGTTCCCTTCTTCCATAGTAGCACTTACAGCCTGGCCACAGTAGACATGCTGTGGTGACACCCACTGCCCATGTTTCCACTTAGCTTGCTATGATTCCATTTTAATTCACAGTTGTTCTTTCTCAGTGCTAGGTCATAATCTTTGGTCATGTATGTACTCAATTTTCCAAAGTATCCTTTGTTCAATAGAAAGCTCAATTTAGACATAACGAATTAATCTGCCTCTTTTCCCCTTTGGCCATAGTTTGTGCTTTCTGAAGATTTATATAAATAATCCTTCTTCAATCACAGAAATGTTCTCTGTTTTTAATCTGTT
Source organism: Jaculus jaculus (assembly GCF_020740685.1). NCBI lineage: Eukaryota > Metazoa > Chordata > Mammalia > Rodentia > Dipodidae > Jaculus > Jaculus jaculus. Next base: position 81,800,691 of record NC_059105.1, on the reverse strand, counting down.
GGTTCAAGGTTGTAACTTTTATGTTTATTCTTTTTTATTTTTAAATTTTCTTAAAATTTATTTTATTTTTATCTATTTGAGAGAGACAGAAAGAGGCAGAGAGGGAGAGAGATGGTAAAACTGGGTGCACCAAGGCCTCCAGCCACTGCAAATGAACTTCAGATGCAGGCACCACCTTGTGCATCTGGCTTATGTGGGTCTTGGGAAATTGAACCTGGTCCTTTGGCTTTGCAGGCAAACACCTTAACCACTAAGCCAACTATCCAGCCTGTTTATTCTTTTTTAAAAAAAATTATGTATTTGAGAAAGAGGGAGAGAGGATGATGGGTAAGAAAGAGAGATGGGGAAGAGAAAGAAGGGAAGAAAGAGAGAGAAGAGAGCATAGATGCACCAGGGCTCTTGCCTCTGCAAACGAACTCCAGACACATGCACCAATTTGCCTAATGTTATGTGGGTACTGGGGGATTGAACCCAGGCCATAAGTTTTTGTCATCTAGTGTTGTTAGCCACTGAGCCATCATCCCAGGCTCATGTTTATTCTTGAATCTACCTGGTGTTATAAGTTATGTAAAATCTAGTGGTATTTTTTTTTACATATAATTAACTTCTCATTTATGTCTTTTTGTTTATTTGTTTGTTTGTTTGAGGTAGGGTCTCACTCTAGCCCAGGCTGACCTGGAATTCTCTATGTAGTCTCAGGCTAGCCTGAAACTCACGGCACTTCTCCTACCTCTGCCTCCCAAGTGCTGGGATTAAAGACATGTGCCACCATGCCCAGCCTCTTTCATGTCTATTAATTTCCCACTTCAATGTGTCCCAGAAACTCACTGCTATACCTTTCTGTTTTTGTTCTTGAATCAAATCTGAAATACTGTGATAGTTTTGTACAGATTCAGGTTAGCTGTGCTGGAATTCTATTTCTTTCTTTGATTTTTTATTTATTTATGTATGTGTATGTGAGAGAGAGGATGGGGGAGGGAGGGAGAGAGAGAGAGAGAGAATGGGTATACCAGGGCATCTGGCTACTGCAAACAAACTCCATATGCATACACCACCTTGTGCATCTGGCTTACGCAGGTCCTAGGGAATCAAATCTGGGTCCTTTGGCTTTGTAGGCAAACACCTGAACTGATAAGCCATCTCTCAGCCCTAGAATTCTGTTTCTTTTCTTTCTTTCTTTCTTTTTTTTTTTCTAAGGTAGGGTCTCATCTAACTCAGGCTGACCTAGAATTCACTATGTATTCTCAGGGTGGCCTCGAACTCTCGGCAATCCTCCTACCTCTGCCTCCGGAGGGCTGGGATTAAAGGCGTGCGCCACCACGCCCAGTTTAGAATTCTATTTCTTATCATTATCTTTTTTGTATGGCTTGGAGTTAGTGTTGGCCATAAGGGATATTTTGTGTGGTGTTTGCAAGGTAGTAAACAGAGGGGGCATGTATATATGGATATATTTGTGGATGGATGTATATAAGTATGTATGCATATTTATATTATCTGCTCTGAAGGTCAGTGGAAGGTTGTGAGATATAGTAACATCTTGGACACATCATTATTCAGCAGCTGGCAAACCTTGTTGGGTCAACCATGGCCTCTAGCTCCTCCTGCTCCTGTCAAGTCTCCTCCAGTTCCTCTAAGTTCAACCTCAAGGACCCCTCCCACCTTGCAGTTGACCTAAGGATTTCCCACCAGACCCAAAGTTTCCACCATCTCCCAACAGTACCAACCCGCACACATAAACAAGGAAACCACATCCAAATCCTAGTAATTTGTTTTTAATAAAGGATGCTTAATTAGTTTCTAATATGAAAACCTTTAGTATTTAAGCTAATGCTAGCACAAGCCGAAAATGTCAAAGAAACAGGAGATGGGTTAATTGATACAGTGAGGTTCCTGAGAAGATGGGAGAAAAAGTTATCTTATTCTCACACCCCTGGGAAGAAACTGCTTGGTTTCATTAGACATGACCCAATATCGGTGTCATGACAGTTGGGGCTTCTGGGCAGTCACCCTATGGATGGCTGCTTTCTGGCCAAGGCACCAATCACTTTTCTACTCACCTGTGGCTAGTTAGGCAATGTTTGGACACAAATAACAGAAGACTTATTTCAAAGTGGCTAAAACCAGTACTGAAGTTCAAGGGTTGATTAACTCCCCAGTTCAACAGCATCACTCAGGTCCTACATCCTTTCTGTCTTTGTACTGCCTTCCTCAGACCTTTCTCTTGTTCTCTTAGGCTCATTCCCACAATTGTCTCAAGATGACTGCTGCAGTTTCAGGAGGCATGTCATGTGACAGAAATGGATTCATGTCCTTTTCCCAGAAGCCTGGAGCAGACTTCTCAAATGGTTAGACTATTGTTACATGCCTAGACAATGGGTAGTTTCAGGTAGGTTACTTAAGCTTTCTGTGCTTTAATTTCTCTGACCTATAAAATGAAGATATATAGTTTATGTATTTTCAAGATTACAGAAAAGAGTATTTTATGATGTGCAAAGCACAGTGCTTTGTTTACATTTACTTTCTTCTCCATTCTCTGCTTACACATCATTTTCGGAGAAGCACAGTTGAACTTTCTCAATATGCTTACAAGATTACAATTGGTCTAAAATAAAATTGGTTTGTCTTCTGGAGCTGCCATTTATTTTTTCTGGAAATACTCAGAAAAGGGAAGAAATAACAGGGTGTCATTTAGAAGGTAAAAGGACAATGGGGCGCTGGCAGTATCTACTACACAGGCCCGCCACTATACGGGAAACTGTTCTGGTGACCTTGCCTCTGGAATCTGAGGACTTTTGGGTACCAGGGATTCCTGTTTCTGGGACAGGGACAGAGCTCCCTTGCTTCAGGTGGGGACCCAGGGCACAGATGGAGCCCAGATGCTGGTGTGTGTGTGTGTGTGTGTGTGTGTGTGTGTGTGTGTGTGTGTGCGCGCGCGCACGCGCGCTAGTGAAATGTAGGTGAACATTCGGGGTAATTTATTCTTATCCTGACTCTATCCCTCATAGGATGGCCCTCGGCTCTACCACAGCCTTGACTCGGAGCCAGCATAATAAATCATAAAGTTCCTTGAGCTCTAAGGGGAGTGCTAACTTGAATACTGAATAGAATTTGTGTTATCATGTTACTAAGTAAAAGAAAAAACCCTACCATGCATTCTCACATGGAGTGTGCTTTCTCTCGAAACAATTAGATTTCCCTTGGAGGCTCCCCTTTCCTTATCTCCACAGTGCCATCTACTGAAAATAGAGCACCAATAACCATGGTACCCTGAGGGATTCCCAGGAGATCCCCCCTCTCTGTGGGCTCCCGGCCTCACCCACCTCCCAGATGGACTGGAGGGAGTAGGCGGAATCCACAGGCTGCTCTCCTGCCGCAAACTGGATCGCATCTGTTCCCCTGGTGCTTTCCGTGAGCAGCAAGATGAAGACATTCCTATAGGGCCCCAAGGAGTCTGGCAAGACACTTGTAGGGTATCTTTGCTGATACGCCCTGACCTTCAGCTAGATATAAACTCCAGCTATCCTGTAGAGGAGGCATGCTGTTATATTAAGACATAAGAATGACTGACAGCTCTTCCTTTGGATAATCATGAAGTATTTTTTTTTCCATGCAATAGTGTAGCCACTTATTTAACTTAATTTATCCTTCATTGAACAAAATTCAATACATAACACAACTGAAAGATTATTAACAGAATCCTGTAACCTTACTGGGACAGCTATGTCCTTGTCATATGTGGACAGCCTAGGTTTGCATGAAATTCACTTGTGCCAATTTCCTCATTTTAGCTCATTATGTCCTCTCCAGGTAGCAGTGTTTGTTGATTTCAGAAATAAAGAAATGAAGAAGCAAGACAGACTATTCCTGGCAACTAGCCGCTACAGTCAGTGACAAAATGAAAAACAGAAGCTCTTTAAATACTGCGCCTTCTCAGGATACACTCAGTTCCCGCTGTAATCTCCTTCCATGACTGTCCCTCCTCTCCAGGACTCTTGGCTAACTTAAGCTGGGGTTTGGATTGATCTGGTTTGGCTTTTGGTAGTCAGCTTCCCTTTTCTTTGTCCCTTCACATCTGGCCCTGCTTTGCTCGCATTCCTCGAGGATTTTTTTTTTTTTTGGGGGGGGGGTTTCGAGGAAAGGTTTCACTCTAGCCCAAGCTGACCTGGAATTCACTGTGTAGTCTCAGTGTGGCCTCGAACTCACAGTGATCCTCCTACCTCTGCCTCCCAAGTGCTGGGATTAAAGGTGTGTGCCACCATGCCAAGCTCAGTATTTTTTTTTTTAATGAGAGAGAGAGAGAGAGAGAGAGAGAACTGGCATGCCAGGACCTCCAGCTATTGCAATTGAACTCCAGATGTGTGCGCCACCCTGTGCACATGTGTGGCCTTGTGTGCCTGCACCGCCTTGTGTATCTGGTTTACGTCAGTTCTGGACAGTCAAACCTGGGTTCTTAGGCTTTGTAGTCAAGTGCCTTAACTGCTAAGCTATATCTTCAGCTCAGCATTTTTCTTAAACTAGATTTTCCAAAACAAAGCACCCTAGTTATATCTGTGGTTGGGTAATTTATCACAAGTATTTTTGAAAGTACCTTATTTAAAGGGGCATTTGAAGCTGAAACTCAAGTGTCTATTGCCACAGTAACCACCACCAACTATTTAGAACTGCCTGCTTAAGCAGAGGGCAGGGGATGGTGAGTGAAGGTCACTGGACAGGATAACATGCCTGGAGAATTTGCTGTGGAATTCTCTTTTTTTTTTTTTTTTTTTTGAGGTAGGGTCTCACTCTAGTCCAGGCTACAGGGTGGCCTCGAACTCATGGTGATCCTCCTACCTCTGCCTCCCGAGTGCTGGGGTTAAAGGCGTGCGCCACCACGCCCAGCACGGAATTCTCAACCTTGAGCTAGATGGTACCACGCTTTTGGAGTCTCTAGATCACGTGTTCTGAAAAATTTGGAAACTGAAATCTTTTTGACCATCAGCTTACCAAGAGGAATTTGGGTTCAAAATTATGTTTCAAAACTGATTCCATTATGCTTGACATGATTTTGAAGAAGTCATTTTATCTCTTTGAGTTTCAAGTTCTTTGTATTTTTAAAAAATATATTTGATTTATATATTTATTTGAGGGACAGAGAGAGGAGGGGGATGGGCACACCAGAACATCTATTTGCTGTAAACGAACTCCAGATGCATGCATCCTCTTGTGCATCTGGCTTATGTGGGTCCTGGAGAATCGATCTGGGATGTCACCAGATTATGTGAAACCTTTTATTGCACTAGATAGTATTCCCCATTGTGGACTAAACCACATGTTTAGAATTTACAGCTGTTTCCTAGACCTTCTTTTGGGGTGCCACCAGTTTATCATCTTAGAGAAAAAACAATTCCTCCAATAAACAGTGATGTCACCATTACCTCATCAACTGCCTTTTCCCTGCTAGTATGCACATGCTTTCCTTCTTCATTCAGTGCTTCTGTAAGGGAGCCAGCAGTTGTGGAGAGGCATTGCTTGATGTGTGCTTCACAGGTGATTGTTAGGAAAGGTCATGTGGGGCTGGCGAGAAGTCCAGTGGTTAAGGCCTTTGCCTGCAAAGCCTAATGACCTGGGTTCTATTCCCCAGTGCCCACGTAAAGCCAGATGCACAAAGTGGCGCATGCATTTGGAGTTTGTTTGTAGCAGATAGGGGCCCTGGCATGCACATTCTCTCTCTGTCTCTGCTTGAAAATAAATAAAAATTTTTACAAATATTTAAGAAAGAAAAGTTTTTTTCTATGATAAGAAATACATGTTATATTTATTCATCTTCAGTTTGGGGGGTTCTGATAGGAATTTGGGCTAGAATGTTCAAGGAAAACAGAAGCACCGGGCACTGCACTAAAACAATTGGGCTCTTAGCTGGTTAGAGTGCCTATCCAGCAGTGAAACAAGTCAGGCAATGTAGATGAGACTATAGACAAATCTACACCACAAGCAGTCGTTATGTGCTGGGGCGTGTTCTTGCATATTGTTTTCTTGGTGGAAGCATAGTACACTGAGTCAAATTTAGACTGTGCGACAGATGGGTCTTGAACAAAGTATGACGGGATCTGGACATGATAAAGAGGAACTTCTGGGACTGGGAGGATGGCTTAGCAGTTAAGTGCTTGCTTGCAAAGCCAAAGGACCAGGTTCGATTCCTCAGGACCCACATAAGCCAGATGCACAAGGGGCCACAAGCGTCTGGAGTCATTTGCAGCAGCCAAAGGCCCTGGTGTGCCCGTTCTGTTTCCCCCTCTCTCTTGCTCTCTACCTGCTTATTTCTCTCTCTCACTCTCTCAAAATAATTTTTTAATTAAAAATTTAAAAAGAAGAGGAACTTCTGGAGCTGGAGAGATGGCCTAGTAGTTAAAGTGCTTGCCTACAAAGCCGAAGGACCCAAGTTTGATTCCCCAGTGCCCACGTAAACCAGATGCACTAAGTGGCACATGCATTTGGAGTTCATTTGCAGTGGCTAGAGGCCCTGGTGCTCCCATTCTCTCTATCCTTGAAAATAAACATATATATTTGGTTTTTTTGAGGTAGGGTTTCACTCTAGTCTAGGCTGACCACACTCTGTATTCTCAGGGTGGCCTCAAATTCACAGTGATCCTCCTACCTCTGCCTCCTGAGTGCTGGGATTAAAGACGTGCACCACCATGCCCGGCAAATAAATATAATTTTTAAAAACTCATAAAATAAAAAAGAGGAACTTCTATCATACTGTCATTCTGGTAACCAGAAAATGGGGGGCACTGGAACCAAGTTTTAGTAGGCATTTTTATGAAAGGCAATACTGATTACACTGAGGATAATATAGAGAACTATGTAAGTATGGCTATAAAAATTTGCATTTTTTTCTGAGGAAACAATATGTAAATAGGGATGCCCTTAAACTTATGATCCTCTTGCCTTGGCCTCCCAAGTACTGGGATACTATACATCTGGCCACTATTAGTGACTTTCTGATGAGTCATTCACGTACCTTTGTTAAGTAACAGGCAGAGGTAGAACTCAGTCTTCAGGTGGCCAGTAGTAAGCAGCTTTCTACCACAAATGTCAAAATTCTCATCAAATGGGTATAGAGTTCAAACTGGCCTACAGATGGAGTTTAGAAGAGATCATAGAACACTGAAAATATTCAGATGTTCAGACCAGAATGGATTCACTGTTAAAGAGATGTCTGGCACATGCTCTGAAAGATTTTTAAAAAATCTTACAAATGTAAAGTTTTAACTGGGCATGGTGGCTGATGTTTGTAACCCTAAGACTAGGGAGACTGAGGCAGGATTGATTCAAGTTTGAGGTCAGCCTGGGCTACACAGTGAGCTCCAGGCCAGCTGGGGCTGTAGAAGAACATACCATCTCAAGAAAAATAAAAAACAAACCCAAACGGAACCAAACACCTTGCTACATTTGTGGCTGTGAGAAGTCTTTAGCAACATACCTCTCCCTGTGTGTTTCAGGCCTTGTAGATAATGAAATGCACTTTGCACAGTGTAGCGTGAGATCTGTGGAGTCACGTGGCTCCCAGGGTTAGCTGTCATACAGTTTTTTATTGTGGTTGCAGCTTGTTATCCTTAAAATAAAATTCAGCATGTGTTGAATTTAAGTTTAGCCTGGCTTACTTTTCTGCCAAATAGAATCTACTGGATATAATACTGTGTTAACTTTCTTTTCAACATCAACCCAAATTCTGAATGTTCTTATCCATTTATTATTAAACTTCTATGCAAAAACAAAATGGGAAACATGAAGGGCATAATCTTGGCATCACAGAAACCTGTTTGGATTTTGACTGTGCTACTTTCTTGACTGCAAATCCTCACTTTCCTTACTGTAGTTACTTGATGATAGGAATGCTTCTCCCATGGTGCTTGTGAAGTTTAAAGGAATTAATGAGTACTGACTGTGTGTGGATATTTGGGTGCCCTCAGTTAATAACACTCATTCTTCCCATCCAAGTATTTTTGTCGTTATTGCTTTGTTTTTTAAGGAAGGGTCTTGCTCTAGCCCGGGCCAACTTAGAATTCATTGTGTAGTCTCAGGGTGGCCTTGAACTCAAGTCAATCCTCCTATCTTTGCCTTCCCAAATACTGGGACTAAAGGCATGTGCTACTGTGCCTGGCTCCATCAAGTTTTGAACTAATTAAGAAATAAGGGCTGGAGAGATGGCTTAGCGGTTAAGGTGCTTCTCTGAAAAGTCTAAGGACCCAGGTTTGACTCTCCAGATCCCACATAAACCAGATGCACAAAGGTGAGGCAAGTGCAAGGTTGCACATGACCACTAGGTGGCAAAAGTGTCTGGAGTTCAATTGCAGTGGCTAAGGCCCTGGGGCACCAATTTTCTTTCTCTCTCTCTCAAAAGAAAGGAAGGAAGGGAGGGAGGGAGGAAGAAAGAAAGAAAGAAAGACAAGGGTAAGACGGAGAGAAAGCTATTATCATTAATGAAGTGGACATTGGAGAACTTTGGCCTTCGAAGTTGATTACCAGAAATGTGGGCTTACTACCCAATAACAGGTAGTCCTGAATACTAGATATTCCCATAAGGCAGGCATACAGCAGACCTAAGATAAGTGGTGAGCAGAAACTTTCTGATCTTCCTGTGAGGAGACTTGTCACAAAAGTAGCCTGCAACAAGGAGACAAATTGCTCCTCCCCAAGGAGGTGAAGTGAGGAGATGATGGTATCCGATAGGGCCACAGTTATGCGGCTCCCTCCTGTCATGGGCCCAAACATCAGAAGTGGAGAATGAGTATTCGTTCTGACAGACTATTTAGCGTGGTGCCTTGCTCAAAGAAGCACTTATTACACATCATTTGTGCCTATTATAAGCACTGGTCCTTAAGGAAAATCATGCTTTGGACCTTGATGGGAGAGAGGGTGGTGGCAAGTCTAGAGAAGCAGATAATATGTGCATGTTGAAGGTCCTCATATGTTATAATGTGCACTAATTTTGTTTTGTAGAGAAAGGTTAACCAGAAAAACAGCTAAGTGAGAGACCTTCAAGGCTGAGTAGGATGTGAACTGTATCTGCAGTATACAAGTATACAAGATACAGGAGCCAGGCACTGGGATAGGCATCTAGTACAATACTGTACTAGTTTCCTTTCTGGGTGCTGTGACAAAATAGCTGACAAGAGCAATTCAAGGAAGGAAGGAAGGGTTTATGTTGGCTCACAGTTTGAAGGTACAGCCCATCAGGCTATGGAAGGCATGACAGCAGGGGCTTGAGGCAAGTGATGGCATTAGGAAGCACAGAGAGATGAGTGCTGGGCTTGGTCAGCTTTCTCCTTTAAAGAAAATTATTTATTTATTTGAAAAAAAAAGAGAGAGGCAGAGGGAGGGAGGAAGGAAGGGAGAGAGAGAATGAGTACACCAGAACCTCCAGCCACTGCAAATGAACTCCAGATACATGTGCCACCTTGTGTGTCTGGCTTATGTGGGTACTGGGGATTTGAACCTGGGTCCTTAGGCTTCTCAAGCAAGTGCCTTAATCACTACACTAGGACTCTAGCCCAACTTTCTCCTTTTTATTCCACTGGGGTCCTCAGCCTATTGAATGGAACCACCTCAGTTAACCCAGTCTAGAAACTCCTTCAGAGACATGCTTAGAAAATTGTCTCCTAGGTGATTCTAGATGCAGCCAAGTTGACAATCAACATTAACCATCTCACTCTCTCTCATTAACCTGCACAATGCTTTGAAGATGCTGTATTCATATCATTCCCACATTACTGTTTGTTCATTCTGAGACAGTGTTTTACTATGTATCATCATTTGATTAGGTGTCCCCCGCAAACTTATGTGTTCAGAATGCTAGATCCCCAGATGGTGGTAGTTTGGGAATTGGAGCCTCCTGGAGGCAGTGTATTGTTGGGGGTGGGCTTATGGGTGTGGTAGCCAGATTCCTCTTGCCATTGTTTGGTATATTCTTCCGCAGCTATTATCCACCTGAGGCTGGCTAGAGAGGTGATGTCCAGCCTTTGTTCATGCCACATTTTCTTCTGCCATCATGGAACTCCCCCCCCCCCCCGAGTCTGTATGCTAAACTTCCCATAAAAGGATTTTGGTTGTGTACTTTCTGCCAGCAATAGAAGATAACTGAAACAATCACTGACTTCTCTTGACCTCACTTTGTAACCCAGACTGACTTTGAACTCTGAGCAATCGTCCTGCCTCAGCTTGGATTACAGGTGTACACCACCATATCTTACTGCTCCCTATTCATATACAACAGAAATGATGCTTTCAAACTTTAAGTAACTTACCCAAGTTGTAGCTTGATCATTAAAAACAGAACTTAAGGCCATTTGTACCTGATCCCAAGACCCAGAACTAGCCTCATGTGCAGGTGACATGTGCATTGACACAGATCCTTGAGCTTAGATGTGATCTTGACTTGGCTTAATGTTCTGTTGTCACTATCTTAAAGTTTTTATCTGATTTTTTTTTTTTTTTTTTTTTTTTGGTCTTTTGAGATAGGGTCTCTCTCTTGCCCAGGTTGACCTGGAATTCACTATTCTAGTCTCAGGGTGGCCTTGACTCACAGTGATTCTTCTACCTCTGCTTTCCAAGTGCTGGAATTTAAGGCATGTGCCACCATGCCTGGCATTTTTGAGACAGCAGTCTCACATACCCTAGGCTGGTACTGAATTGCTAAGTAGCTGAGAAAGACCTTGAACTCCTGACCGTGTTTTGACCTCCCAAGTGCTAGAATTGCATATGCTACCACCCTAGCTTTGAACTTTTCAATAATTTTAAACTGAGAGAACACAGTACCATCTTGCACCATGTCCCTTAAATTATGTAGCCAGGTCACCCAAGACATATTTTCTTTCCATTATTCCAGTCACCATTTTCACCAAATATGAAGGGTTCTACACAAGTAAACACTGTCTTTTAGTCAGAAAGCTGTGGAAAGTTGTGTTCTCTAGGTAGAACACTAATCAGTGGCCGATGATGTATGTGTCTCTGTATTCATGCATATAAATCTCCATACTTTGGAGCCAAACCTCTGTCATCAGACAATCTTTTCTCAGTGTTTCTCTGGTTGCCAGGCATTTCTCCAGAGCTGCCATGTTGGCCTCAGGCTGCAAATTGAATCCCAGCTGAGAACTGGTGAGGATGGGGCCTGAGGGCTAATGGGGGTGGGGAGTGTGAATACATTCACATCTAAGCACATGTGTCTGGTCATATTCCAAGACCATGCACTGACGAATTTAGGATTATCTAGTTGACATCTTCCATATTTCAATATCCACCAATTGGCACAAGTATGTATGAAATAATGGAACATATATTGGTGCCGTTTTCCAACATTTTGCAGCTACAAGTCCACTGAAAGGCAAGCAGCTGCTATAGACAATGGAAAAGGGCAATTTACAACATGCTGTGTGAGCAGCTCTGCACATGGACCCGATTGTTAGTCACCTTACTTAACCACAAATTCATTACAGTTTTTGAGGCAGTTTAACACTATGAATGTGTCTTTAAGAAACTGTTTAAAAACACTGAAATGATCAGGGTGTGGTGGTGCACGCCTTTAATCCTAGCACTCAGAAGGCAGAGGTAGGAGGATCGCCATGAGTTCGAGGCCATCCTGAGACTACGTAGTGAACTCCAGGTCAGCCTGGGCTAGAGTGAGATCCTTCCTGGAAAATAAAAAAAAAAAAAAATGTATATATATATATATATATATATATATATATATATATATATCAAACTAAGGTCCTTTGGCTTTGCAGGCAAGAGTGTTAACCACTAAACAATCTCTCCAGCCTCCCCCTTTTTAAAAATAAAAATACTTTATTTTTATTTATTTATTTATTTGAGAGAGGGAAAGGGGGGAGAGAGAGAATGGGCACATCTTATTTTTTAAAACAGGGTCCCTTGCTAAACCTAGAGCTCACCACTTTGGCTAGATTAGATAGCAAGCAAGTCCTAGCAAGCAAGCAAGCCTCCTGTCTCTGCCTCCCCAGGGCTGAGATTACAGGCTCATGGCTCCATGTGTGGATTTTCCTGGAGACCCAAACTCAGGTCCTCAAGCTTTCACAGAAGGTACTGACTGTACCATTGCCCCAGTGCCTCCAAAAAAAATCAATCAATAAATAAATAATAGTTACAAAATAGAAGAGAGTGGGATGATGAACATGTCCTTTTCTATTCTGATGTTTTCCCTGTTTTTAAAATTCTGGGCAATAATACTTTTTAAAAAATTCAGTAGTTTTTTGGGACATTTTTTTTTAATTTTTTAAAATTTTTTTTATTTGAGAGTGACAGACAGAGAGAGAAAGACAGATAGAGGGAGAGAGAGAGAATGGGCGCGCCAGGGCTTCCAGCCTCTGCAAACGAACTCCAGACGCGTGCGCCCCCTTGTGCATCTGGCTAACATGGGACCTGGGGAACCGAGCCTTGAACCGGGGTCCTTAGGCTTCACAGGCAAGCGCTTAACCGCTAAGCCATCTCTCCAGCCCTTTTGGGACATTTTTAAAATCTATTTTTTATATTTTTATTATTAGATGTGGACATATTTTGTATGTAAGCATCACATGTTAGTACCATCCTTTCCTTCCTCCCTGCCCCTTTTGTGAGGAGGCCTTTCTCACTGGGGATGCAGGTCAGCCCCATGGGTATTGGGGGTCATGTATTATGGGGCAGCAGTCAGTTATGGGGGAGAGGTAATGGCTGTGCAAAATGTCCCAACTTGTGGCTCTAACAATCTTTCCGGCCCCTCTTCTGCAAGATTCCCTGAGCTATGCTGGGAACATTTTAAGTCTACTTCAGTGATGGGCACTAAGGAGCATCTAGATGTCTGGTTTGGTAGGTGTTGAGTGTCCTCAGTATCTTTCTCCATCACCCTTGTGCTGATACCAGCTTAACTGAGAGCACCGCATTCGTGCTCATTTCCCCAGATGCTCTGAGGTGTCAGCTGGGGCTGGGGTGGAGTGTGTTGGGTCATTTATCTCCTCAAGTCCAGTTCCCATCTGAAAAAGAGAAGCAGATTATCCAATGGAGAGTCAAGTCAGCGCCAGTTAAGTGGGATAGCCATTATTCATTTAGAGAGGATTATAAGAGTTTAGACAATTTTGTCATATAAGGTTAGTGGAAGCTTGATAACAGAAAGCAGAATCATTATCTGGATATGATTCTGACTTGTTTCCCAGTTCCAGATTTGGTTTCCTTTCCACTGAGCAGATCTGTTAGCCAATCCAAGAGCAGTTGGTCACCCACTTTGGCTGTGTGCCACTACTTCACTTGTGTGAGCATCACGTCAGGTTGTTTGCTTCTGAGTTGCTTAGAGTTTGAGTTGCTTGGACAGATAGTGGCCACATTCCCCTAGTAGATTTTGTAGTGCCATCCAGCACTAGATGGGCTAATTGTCTAAGGACTGGATCTCTTCTGGATTCTAATCAGGTCTCTCCATGGTCTGTACTGACAGAGATTGGTGTCTTCAGCAGTGGAGTCTTACCATTAACCTCTGGTGGGTAATCAAGTGCTCTGGCAGAAGAAGTCTGTCTTGTTAGTTTTGGGAGGTCTAGTACGTCTCTCTGATCAACAGCTCATTGTGGATGTATGCCACATCCTGGTACAGGTAATTACAGGTCAGCACCAATGGAAAAGAAACAAGCAAAATCCAGAGAAGAAAGAGAAACAGGAGAAATTTGAGGTTAGGTTTCATCTCATACTCTCCAGGTCCTTTCGATTCAGGTGCTCCCTCTAAGGTTTGCTTGAAGGTTCCACCTTTTATTCTAATTTCGAGGGTATAGGATTCTATGGTACCAGTTCAATTTGGGTTCAGATTTTGTGTCACCCCCTTTCCCTTCCCCCAAGCCCTGACTTCCCTGTTGTCCAAGCCTCAAGATGTAATTCAGTTATGTCAGGAACTTGGGCTGATCCAGGTTAGGAACTGCACATGAGTGAGATCATGTGACAATTGTGTTTCTGTGATTGTGTGAGTTCACTTAAAATGATCTGTTCCATGTTCAACCATTTTTCTACAAATTTCCATGTGTCCTTTTTTTCTTACTTTCCTAGTTATTAGTTCAAATCAGAGGATGAACTCCACAACATATTAGAAAACATATTTGGGCCAAATGGTATGTGTTGTGTGTGTGTGTGTAAAACTGTTCGTCTGTACTGTTTATTCTGCTGCTTATTTGGGTAATCTTTGCTTATTTCTTTTATTTTATGATTATCATTTTATAACATACCACAGAACATGTATAAATGGTCCTAGATTTTTAGGTAGCTAAAATTGGATTTCAATAGTCTTTAGAGCCTCTTTGCCTAGTAGAAGTGGTGAAAAAATGGGACCACGGACTGAAAATAGCTATTTTTAAATTGTTAGAAAATTCTCATTTTTTTCTAGAGGTAAAAATTTTAATTTACTTTTTTATTTGTGTGTGTGTCTGTGTGTGTGTGTGTGTGAGAGAGAGAGGTGTTATATGTATTGTGAGACACACCATACACTTGTCTGTGGTGGTGTGTGTGTGTCTGTGTGTGTGTGTGAGAGAGAGAGGTGTTATATGTATGGTGTGGCACACCACACACTTGCCTGTGGTGGGGTGGCAATAGTGTAACAATGGCTATCACTTTTCCACCTAGTCTTGTTTGGAGCCATAGTCTCTCTTTTTGTTTAAATTTTGTTTTATTTATTTGAGAAAGTGAGAGAGAAAGAAGCAGAGAAAGAGAGGAAGAGAATGAGTGAGCAAGGGCCTCCAGCCACTGCAAACGAACTCCAGATGCATGCACCACCTTGTACATTTGGATTACATGGGTCCTGGGGATTGAACTGAGGTTGTTTGGCTTTGCAGGCAAATGCCTTAACCACTAAGCCATTTCTCCAGTCCTATAGTCACTTTTTAAAAAAATGATTCCAGAGCTTGTGTTCTTGAGTCTTTACTCCCCTGTACAACTGGAGTTGTAGGTGCACATGACCATACCCAGCTACTTATGCGGGTTCTGGATATTTGAATTCTGTGTCTTAGGCCTGTTCAGGCCCTCTTGCTTATTCAGGAAGCTTTTGTAACCTATGTAATGGCTGAGCCATCTCTCCAGCCCTGAATTTACTTTTAAAGTGAGAATCTCTTTATCTCCCCTCCATTACTCCCTAATCCATATGTTTTAGGTATGGAGTAGTTGCCACTATATTATGGTCTCTAATCCGGAGTATATATAGCAAGACAGAATTCTAACCTTGCAGTCTGTTGTTTCCCCATTGACATATGTCTGAGTCTTAGGTAAGTCATGTGGGCTTTGAAAAAGCACAACCATTTCTGAACAATGGGATTATGTGACGTGATGTGTAATTTATATATATTGCATTCATTCCTGTTCTCATTTAAGGAAAATACCTTCAAAGTAGGTATCTGTTATCTTTAAGACTCACTATAATCAGTCCAGTCCCTTTTACCCCTTGACCGCTTGTGGAGTTTTGATTCAAGTGTTCTTCATAAACTTAGGTGTTCTGAATGCTAGGTTCCCAGTTCATGGAGATTTGAGAATTAACACTTCTTGGAGGCAGTGTATTATTGGGGGCAGGCTTATGAGTATTTTAGCCAGTGTCCCCTTGCCAGTGTTGCGCACACTCTCCTGTTGCTGTTGTTCACCTTATGTTGGCCAGGGGGTAAAGTCCACCTTTTACTAATGCTATTGTTTTCCCTTGCTATCATGGAGCTTCCCCTTGAGTCTGCAAGCCAAAATAAACCCTTATTTCCCAAAAGCTGCTCTTGGTTGGGTGATTCCTGCCAGCAGTGTGACCTGACTACAACAGTAAAGTTGGTACCAGAGGAGTGGGATTGCTGCTAGACACCTAACTACATGGCTTTGGCCATTTGGAGCTGATTTTCAAGAGGAACATGGAAGGATTTGAAACCTTAGCTTAATATGTGACTTGCAGCACTGCAAGTACAGCTTGATGGACTATTCTGGTCAGAGATGAAAGACCTAAATGCAGTAAGAACTAAGGACTGTGAGGTTTGGCTTATGAGGGTGAGAAAGAGCTCTGTCTGGACTGGGCTAGAAGCAGTTTGTGTGAGAGGCTTGCTGTAATGCCTGTGTCCTGAGAATTTGTGCAGGGTTGTATTGTGTAGAATTGGACTGGTATGCACAGAGGGATATGGCACAGAAATGCAATCTTTGGATTGAAACTTCTGCCTATTCAGCTGCAATTACATGAGACTACAACCTTTGAGATTGGGCCAGTTGACCTGTGCTGGGGCAACAGGAAGAATGTAGATTCTTCTGAAGGGGTTTGATTGATCAAGAGTGTCCTGTTCTTCTAAGTCTGCTTTACTCCCCCTTGGATTAACAAATAGGCACCCTACTTGACTTTGTGGAGTATAAGAAATACAAGAAAGAGAGTCATTGAAGTTGCAACATGGCTTTGTATTTTGGAAACTGCCATGGGCAGTGTGAAGCAGGTTTGCTGGATCCCTGCATAGAGACCCGATGGAGCTGTGTGGTTGGACTTTGGATTGCAGTGGAGACCCAGTGGAGATGCCAGAACTATGAGATGGCTGAACAGGAAAGTTGCCTGCCACAGATGAAGTTTTCCAGGACTGTCAGTAGCCTAGCTAGAGGGGTAGAATTGGAACTCCAGAGACTTGTCAGTGGTTAGAGTTATTGGACTTGGAGACTTGTCAATGACTAGAGTTGTTGGACTTAAGACTATAGAGTTTGATGTATTCTCTGTTCTGTTTAAATCTTGATTTGGTTGAATATTCCTTTGCTATGCTCAGTGCCATCTTTTTTAGTGTGTTTATTCTGTGCCATTTTGGGATTTTCTTGAAATTTTGGTATTATGAATCAGTTAGAAGGTCGTGTATTATGGGAATGTTTGACTATCATTAGGATTGATCAAAATTATGGGGACTTTATAAAGTTGGATGAATGCATTGTATTTTATGTCATGTATGGTTATCAGTTTATAGAGGCCAGGGGGCAGATTTGATTCAGGTGTCCCCCATAAACTTAGTTGTTCTTAATGCTAGGTTCCCAGCTGATAGAGATTTGGGAATACCTCCTGGAGTCAGTTTATTGTTTTGGGGGCAGGCTTATGGGTATTATAGTCAGTTTCCCCTTGCCCATGGTGGGCACACACTCCTGTTGCTGCCATGATCTAACCTCTGTTGGCCAGGGGGTGATATCCATCCTCTGCTCATGCCATCATTTCCCTCTGCCATTATGGAGCTTCCCCTCAAGTCTGTAAGCAAAAAAAAGGAAAAAAGAAGAAAAAAACCCAAAAGCTGCTCTTGGTCGGGTGATTTCTGCCAGCAATGCAAACCTGACTGCAACACCCTTGGATAGGGTTAAATCATCACGTGCTCTTGATGGCTAAGCACAAACTATGCCCTGGTAGAAAATAACAAATCTCAGAAGAATTCCAGCATCTTTCTAATACTATATAGCAAAAGAAACCTGGAGAAACTGTGTGGGTTTGTGCATTGTAAGGATCTTTGTCCAAAGAGGACATAACATTGCTAGATTTACTTGAGTCCATCCTTAAGGAAGTGCTCACTAGAGATTCTGGAGGTCATATGTGAGCTCTTGCTAATGTTACCTGGAAGGTTGACTTGCCTCCATGGTCTTGGGGTCTAGAGGTCCTTTCTTGAAATTAGCAAATATTAGGAAGTTCCAAAAAAATGAAGACAGACTCAGAAGTATAGTGAAAGTAGAAGTAGCAAACTTTAGGTTTATTGCAAGCCAAAAGCTCCCAGGGGAGGGGAGGGGAGGGGAGGGAAGGGAAGGGAAGGGAAAGGGAGGAAGGGGAGGGAAGGGAAGGAAGGGCCCCAGAGCTGGGAGTGTCTCTGAGTGGTTCCAGGAAGGCTTTTGTGGGGTTTAACCCTCCCTCCTCTGTATCTTGCCATGATATGATAATGAGGGATGAGGCTCAGCTAGCCTCACTAGCTCCCACCCTAAGACATTTGATACTGCTGGCCTTTTAACTTTTTTTTCTTTGAATCGTTCTCTCCTAGCTTCTGCTTTTATGGTTTTCTGCCCTGCAGTCAAGTATAAATAGACTATTAGCATTCTCGAAGGTCTGTATTCCTGTTCTCCTGTGTTGTCTCTTAGACCCATTCCCTACCTGCCTGTGACACCCTAATTCACTGTTGACTCCCCCCCCCACCAGTCATACTCTTCTCATGTTTCATTCTGAATAGCTTCTATTGACCATATTATCAGTGGTCATGTCTGGACCAGGTGTTTCCAGAATCTTGGCTTCCTATTCAAAGACGTGAACAAGCGCTCACAGATCCGCAAGCAGCAGCATGCTTTACTTCAGGCAGTGACACAAGGTACTCAGCCAGGGAGCATGAGGCTGCTGGAACAAGAATGCCGGAGAGCCCTAGGTTATTGCTCAGGCTTCCTTTTGAGGGTTCAGGAAGAGAAGGAGTTGTTTTCTAGGGGTGGGATATGGGTGGATTTCTGTTTTAATTGACAGGTTTTGGTTATGTAAACCTTTGCCCACAACACATGCCTCTCCTACAATGCATCTGATTTTAGTGATGTATGCACTCAATCACACACAGGTATAGGCTGTGAAGACACAGTAATCACAAAGCAGGGTGGCGAGTTGCTAAGAAATCATTCCTGGCTGTTAGGGTAGAGTGACTACTTGCTTTACGTGGAGAGGGGTGTGTGTTTAGCTCAATATAGGTGGGAGTCTTGGATTGCTAATGACTTTGTTAGGAAAGGGATATGTGTTTAGTTCAAGCCAAAAGGGGTCCCAGGTTCCTAAACTATTACTATGTTTGCCTGCCTCAAATAATTCACTAATGCTTTCTTCTGCAGTATCTAATCTACTCTTAATCTTAATTTTTTTATATTTATTTTTTGTAAGGAGAGAGATAAGAGAGAGAGATACAGAGAAGAGAGACAGACAGAGAGAATGGGCACACCAGGGCCTCCAGCTCCTTCAAATGAACTCCAGAAGCATGCACCACTTTGTGCATCTGGATTACGTGGGTGCTGGGGAATTGAATCTGGGTCCTTAGGCTTTGCAGGCAAGTGCCTCGACTGCTAAGCCATCTCTCCAGTCCATATATATATATATATATATATATATATATATATATATATATATATCTCACACATAATACTAGATTTTTTCAACTTCATAAGTTTGACTGGCATATTTTTATATCATTATGTGTCAGTGCCTAATGTTCTGATAGCTCCTTATACTTTCCTGAATGCATGTATTAATGACCATCCTACCAGTTCTCTTATCTGTATCATTCTAGGTCAGTTTTAGTTGATTATTCTAAATTGTTATAGGCCATGTCTTCCTACTTCTTTGCATGCCTAATGATTTTTCATTGTCAACAATTGTGAATGGTAGTTTTCGATGCTGTATATTATTTATATACATATGTATATACATATACAGATATATATGCTTTGTTCTAGGGCATAGTTGATTTCCTTGGAAACATTTAGATTATTTGAAAGCTTGCTTCAAGTATTACTTTGTAGCCCAGCAGCAAAGTCTAGAATGAATGTTATTTTTTCCTGTAATATTTTTATAATATAATAACATAATAAATTTCTGAGAATTACTCCTGGTACTCCATGAATTATGAGATTACCCCATTTTGGTTTGTGGGATTCCCAATGGCTTATGGATCTCTGTGAACTCTGAAGATGTCCCACAGACTGCTTTTGAGTATTTGAGTGAAAAACATAACCTTATTTTCTCCTCTATCCTTATAATACCTATCACTTACAACATCAGATGCGGGGTTTTCTCTCCCACAATAAGCTTATTTTCTCCAATAGTCTCATAGTACATATCACTGACAGCACCCAAAGCAGGGTTTCTCTCTCCCACATATGCACGGAAGCAGTTCTGCGGTGGGCATTAGCTGGATACACTCCAAGTCAATCCAGTTCTGACAAGATCCTCCTGAAAATAGTGTCAGCTCCCACAGCTTGTTTCACTCGTTCGTCTGAACAGCTCTAGCTCAGGATTCCCAGACCTTTCCTGGGAGGCAATTAATTTTCTAGAGCAGCTCCTAAAACCCAGGGGCACACACTTACCAGTTTATAACAGATGATATTACACAGCATGCATGTGAAGAAATGCAGAAGCTGAAGTATACAGGAGGAGCATGGCACCTCTGGGTGGGCTACCTTCCAGAAATCTCTATGGTCTTGCTTACCCAAACCCTGTCTTTGGGGATACTTATGGATATTTCATTTCATGGACATGTTGATTAAATCATTGACATTGACAATCTACTTAAACTTCAGCTCTCCTCCTCTCTGCAGAGGTTGGGGGTGGGGATAGCTAAAAGTCCCAACGTCCTAATCCTGCTGTGGTCTTTCCTGTGGCCAGCCCCTATTTTGAAGCTGCTGAGGGCTGCCAGCCACTAGACTGCACTGCTTATTGCCTTGAAGAGCCCAGAGATTTTAGGAGTGTGCAATGTCAGGAGATAGAGCTGAAGACTGAATTAATATGATTCTTTCCCAAAATTTTGGGTAGCTTTCTCACATGTATATGCAGATTAATGCTAAGCTAAAGAATCTCTGTCAGCAAGCCTCAATCTGTTTCTAGGATATTTAAAATTACAATGGACAGAAACACAACTTAACTCATAGTAAGTTTTTAAAAGAGTATTTATTGGCTAACCTTGGTATAGAACTGATTTGAGAGATGATAGATGCTGGAAGAAGTGAAGCCATATCTTATATTCTCCCTTGTTTCCTACCTATCTCTTGTTGTTGGTTACCATTTTATAAATTTTAGAACTTTTTTTAAAAAAATGTGTGCGCATGCACACGCATGTGTGTGTGTGTGTGTGTATGTGTGTATGCACTAGGGTCTCTTGTCACTGCAGACATACTCCAGCTGCATGTACCCTTTGTATCTGGATTTATATGAGTTCTGGGGAATTGAACATCTTCCTGGTTCCTCTGGTTCTCTTTTTGATGCAATATGATTTCTTACTGCAGATGGCTTCCTCCAAGCATAGGGAAAGGAGATTTCAGGACTTAGGTCATCATCCTTCTAAATGTTTCCCTAGATCCATATATCAAAACTCAAGGACTAGTGAGATGGCTCAGTAGTAAAAGGCGCTTGATTGTGCAGAGCCTGCCAGCCCAGGTTTTATGCCCCAGAACCCACCTAAAGCCAGATAAACAAAATGGCACATACATTTGGAGTTCATTTGCAGTGGCAGGCAGCCGTGGTGTGCCCATTCCCTCTCTCTGCTTCTTTGCAAGTAAGTAAAAATAATTTTTAAAAGAACTCAAAAAGAACTTATTGCCTGTTTGAGTGATATACCCAACACTGGACCAAACATCATGGATGGGAGAAGAGTTCTGACAGGCAAGGTCAAGGTCAGCTTTCCTTAAACATGTCAAATGAATTTCAGGAGAGAACAGTTTTATTACTGGAAGATGTTGGAAGAAGGCTGGGCAGAGAAAATAGCAATGGTAATTCACTCAGCTTCTTCATCTATAAAGTAGACGAAGTAACCTAAACATGATAATGTTTTCATTAGGTGCCTTGACCATGTGAAAAGCATAATGAATGTCCTGATATCATCAGTCATCTTAGTCTAGTGTCTCTCGCTGTTAGCTGGCTTACTCTTCTACATGCCTAGTCCTCAACAAGGAAGTTTCTCCTTTGTCTGTCTGTGCCAAGAGTTGCTACCATTCCA
Source organism: Jaculus jaculus (assembly GCF_020740685.1). Taxonomy (NCBI): domain Eukaryota; kingdom Metazoa; phylum Chordata; class Mammalia; order Rodentia; family Dipodidae; genus Jaculus; species Jaculus jaculus. The sequence goes on along the minus strand of NC_059105.1, from coordinate 81,779,008 downwards.
ACCTGTGGGGCTCAGTCTGATGTTAACTAGTTTCCTGACAATTTCCCATTGATATTTCTCAAATATCCCTTAAGAATTTCTATTCTTAAGCCGGGCGTGGTGGTGCATGCCTTTTTATCCCAGCACTCGGGAGGCAGAGGTAGGAGGATAGCCGTGAGTTCAAGGCCACCCTGAGATGACAGAGTTAATTCCAGGTCAGCTTGGACCAGAGTGAGACCCTACCTCAAAAACAACAACAACAACAACAAAAACAAACAAACAAAAAAAAAACAACCAAAAAACAAAAAAATAAGAATTTCTATTCTTGCTTAAGCAGAAATCTTACATAAGCATCTGATTAGTAGCAGGAAAATGATGCTTGAACTGGGTAATTTGAGGAAAATTTAACAGAAGGATTATTTATAAAGGTGTTGGCAGGTTATAGGGGAATCATAAGGCCAGTGCAGTACCCTGAGCTGATAGAAGGGAGCTGTTATAGTTTGATGGGGCAAAGTAGAGAATGGTAACTAGAGCTGGAAAGAGAGAGCCACCTACATGGCAGTAGCTAGGATATTTAGTCACCTGTGGGGATTGCAGAGAGAGGGATCAGTGAGTGAATGCCTGGCCTCACTGCCCTGTGTTCTTCCTGATGGCCAGTATTTCCCTGGGAGAGGCCAAGGGGAGGCCAGCAAAGCACAGGAGCCAGCTGCACTGCACTGCACTGCACTAGGTTACTGAGTGAGAGAAAGCCTGGAATGGATAAGAAGAACAGATGGAAAACAGCATGTCCCAGGTCCTGGACTTTGTTTAGATGCTTGTCC